>NW_023270158.1:3367181-4055521 GCF_011800145.1 Mirounga leonina | reverse complement strand
TTTGCATCCATGTTCATCAAGGATATTGGTCTGTAATTCTCCTTTTTTTTTTTTTTTTAAGATTTTATTTATTTATTTGAGAGAGAGAGAATGAGAGACAGAGAGCATGAGAAGGAGGAAGGTCAGAGGGAGAAGCAGACTCCCTGCTGAGCAGGGAGCCTGATGCGGGACTCGATCCCGGGACTCCAGGATCATGACCTGAGCCGAAGGCAGTCGCTTAACCAACTGAGCCACCCAGGCGCCCCTGTAATTCTCCTTTTTGATGGGGTCTTTGTCTGGTTTTGGGATCAAGGTAATGGTGGCCTCATAAAACGAGTTTGGAAATTTTCCTTCCATTTCTGTGTTTTGGAACAGTGTCAGGATAGGTATTAATTCTTCTTTAAATGTTTGGTAGAATTCCCCTGGGAAGCCATCTGGCCCTGGGCTCTTGTTTGTTGGGAGATTTTCAATGACTGCTTCAATTTCCTTAGTGGTCATGAGTCTGTTCAGGTTTTCTCTTTCTTCCTGGTTCAGTTTTGGTAGTTGATACATCTCTAGGAATGCATCCATTTCTTCCAGATTATCTAATTTGCTGGCATATAGTTGCTCATAATATGTTCTTAAAATTGTTTGTATTTCTTTGTTGTTGGTTGTGATCTCTCCTCTTTCATTCACGATTTTATTTATTTGGGTCATTTCTCTTTTCTTTTTGATAAGTCTCGCCAGGGGTTTATCAATCTTATTAATTCTTTCAAAGAACAAGCTCCTAGTTTCATTGATCTGTTCTGTTCTTTTGGTTTCTATTTCATTGATTTCTGCTCTGATCTTTATTATTTCTCTTCTCCTGCTGGGTTTAGGCTTTATTTGCTATTCTTTCTCCAGGTCCTTTAGGTGTAGGATTAGGTTGTGTATTTGAGACCTTTCTTGTTTCTTGAGAAAGGCTTGTATTGCTATATACTTTCCTCTTAGGATTGCCTTTGCTGCATCCCAAATATTTTGAACAGTTGTGTTTTCATTTTCATTTGTTTCCATGAATTTTTAAATTCTTCTTTAATTTCCTGGTTGACCCATTCATTTTTTAGTAGGATGCTCTTTAGCCTCCATGTATTTGATTTCTTTCCAACTTTCCTCTTGTGATTGAGTTCTAGTTTCAAAGCATTGTGGTCTGAAAATATTCAGGGAATGATCCCAATCTTTTGGTACCGGTTGAGACCTGATTTGTGACCTAGGATGTGATCTATTCTGGAGAATGTTCCATGGGCACTAGAGAAGAATGTGTATTCTGTTGCTTTGGGATGGAATGTTCTGAATATATCTGTGAAGTCCATTTGGCCCAGTGTATCATTTAAAGTCTTTACTTCCTTGTTGATCTTTTGCTTAGATGATCTGTCCATTTCAGTGAGGGGGGTGTTAAAGTCCCCCACTATTACTGTATTGTTGTCAATGTGTTTCTTTGCTTTGTTATTAATTGGCTTATATAATTGGCTGCTCCCATGTTAGGGGCATAGATATTTACAATTGTTATATCTTCTTGTTGGATAGACCCTTTAAGTAGGATATAGTGTCCTTCCTCACCTCTTATTATAGTCTTTGGCTTAAAATCCAATTTGTCTGATATAAGGATTGCCACCCCAGCTTTCTTTTGGTGTCCATTAGCATGGTAAATGGTTTTCCACCCCTTCACTTTAAATATGGAGGTGTCTTTGGGTCTAAAATGAGTCTCTTGCAGACAGCATATCGGTGGGTCTTGTTTTTTTATCCAATCTGACAGCCTGTGCCTTTTGATTGGGACATTTAGCCCATTTACATTCAGGGTAATTATTGAAAGATATGAATTTAGTGCCATTGTATTGCCTGTAAGGTGACTGTTACTGTATATTGTCTGTGTTCCTTTCTGGTCTATGTTACTTTTAGGCTCTCTGCTTAGAGGACGCCTTTCAATATTTCTTGTAGGGCTGGTTTGGTGTTTGCAAATTCCTTTAGTTTTTGTTTGTCCTGGAAGCTTTTTATCTCTCCTTCTATTTTTAATGACAGCCTAGCTGGCTATAGTATTCTTGGCTGCATATTTTTCTCATTTAGTGCTCTGAATATATCCTGCCAGTTCTTTCTGGCCTGCCAGGTCTCTGTGGATAGGTCTGTTGCCAATCTAATGGTTCTACCATTGTAGGTTACAGACCTCTTGTCCCGAGCTGCTTTCAGGATTTTCTCTTTGTCTCTGAAACTCGTAAGTTTTACTATTAGATGTCGGGGTGTTGACCTATTTTTATTGATTTTGAGGGTGTTCTCTGTGCCTCCTGGATTTTGATGCCTGTTTCTGTCCCCAAATTAGAGAACTTCTCTAGTATAATTTGCTCCAGTATACCTTCTGCCCCTCTCTCTCTTTCTTTTTCTGGGATCCCCATTATTCTAATGTTGTTTCATCTTATGGTATCACTTATCTCTCGAATTCTGCCCCTGTGATCCAGTAGTTGTTTATCTCTCTTTTTCTCAGCTTCTTTATTTTCCATCATTTGGTCTTCTATATCACTGATTCTCTCTTCTACCTCATGTATCGTAGCAGTTAGAGTCTCCATTTTTGATTGCACCTCATTAATAGCCTTTTTGATTTCGACTTGGTTAGATTTTAGTTCTTTTATTTCTCCAGAAAGGGTTTCTCTAATATCTTCCATGCTTTTTTTCAAGCCTAGCTAGTATCTTTAAAATCATCATTCTGAACTATAGTTCCGACATCTTACTGATGTCCGTATTGATTAGGTCCCTGGCAGTTGGTATTGCCTCTTGTTCTATTTTTGATGATTTTTTTCTGTGTTTTCATTTTGTCCAGAGGAGAATAGATGAATGAGAGAACAAAATGCTAACAGGGTAACAATGACCCCAGAAAAATATACACTAAACAAATCAGAAGAGACCTGGAACTGGGGGAAAAGAAAGGGAAAGAAAGAAAAAAGAATAAGAAAAAAAAAAAAGATAAAACAAACGAAAACAAAACAAAACAAACAGAATATGATCAAATATGATCAGGCTGGTGTATAGATCAGTGCCACACACTAGATTTTGGGCGTATTTTGGTTTGTTAGAAGGAAGTGCCTTCCAAAATTTTAAAGAAAGAAAAACTTATATATGTACAAAAATAAGGGTAAATATGATGAAGGGATGGAATATGACTGTAAAGATGAAAATTATAAAACATTTTATAAAAGGAATTGATAAGATAAGTTGGTTGAAAAAAGAAAGAAGAGGATTTAAAAAAAAAAAGGGGACAGAATGTGATCAGGCAGGAGACTAGAACAAAACCATACACTAGAGATTTAGGGTATATTTTGGTCTGTTAGAAGAAACTGTATCCCAAAATTTTAAAGAGAGGACAACTTATATATATACCAAAAATAAGGTTAACTACTATGAAGGGATAGAATATGACTCTAAAAATGAAGAATAAAAAAGATTTTTTAAAAAAGGGATCGATAAGATGTTGGTTGGAAAAGGGAAAAAGAAAAATTCAAATAAACAACAAAAAAAAGAAAATTAAAAAAATTAACTTTGAAAGACTAAAGAATCATGGGGAAAAAGCCATGAATTCTATGTGCAGTATTCCCCTAGCGCTGGAGTTCTGCTGTTCTCACTGATCGGTAAACTTGGTCTTGGCTGGCTGTTCTTGCTGATCTTCTGGGGGAGGGGCTGTTGCCATGGTTCCCAAATGTCTTTGCGGGAGGCGGAATTGCCCTGCCCTTGCCAGGTCCGGGCTAAGTAATCTGCTCGGGTTTGCTCTTGTAGCTTTTGTTCCCTGCAAGCTTTCTCTGCAAGCTTTTTGGAGGATGAGAGTGAAAATGGCAGCCTCCCAATCTCCGCCCCGGAGGAGCCAAGAACTCGGGGCCTGCTCCTCAGTGCGCCCCCAGAGAAAAGCAGTCAACCACTCCCATCTCCCCGGTCTCCAGCCGCACTCCGTGCTCACCCGGCCTGTGACCGAGTGTTTCTATCTCTGGCACCCGACCCTGATTGGAGTCTCCAAATGCAGCAGATCCCTGAGTTGCGCTCCCACGCTGCTCCTCCCGGGGGAGGAAGGGGAGTCTCCCTGGATCTGCTGCTTGTTGGGTCCCTGCTGGAGGAGCAGTGGCCCGACTGTGCCACGGATCATGGTTTATGGTAACCCTAAGCTGAGAGCCCGCTCCTCAGCTCCATCTCTGCAGCCGGCTTCCCCGCTCCAATACCTGGGAGCTCTGTTGCACTCAGGCACCCCCGGTCTTTCTGTGACCCCGAGGGTCCTGAGACCACACTGTCCCCGTGAGGGTTCCACCCCCAGCTTAGCCACTGGAGTGACGTCCCTCAGTGGAGCAGACTTCTACAAATTCCGATTTTGTGCTCCTCGGCTCTATCACTTGTCAGAAGTGGCCGGCGGAGGCCCCCTCCCCTGCCGTCTATCCTCCCGAATATCACCTCAGATTCACTTCTCCACATGTCCTACCTTCCAGAAAGTGGTCGCTTTTCTCTTCAGAGAGTTGCTGCTATTTTCTTCAATCTCCTGTTGAGTTCGTAGGTGTTCAGAATGGTTTGATCCCTATCCAGCTGAATTCCTGGGACCAGATGAAATTTAGGTCTCCTACTCCTCTGCCATCTTGCTCCTCTTATTGATAACTTTTTAAGAGAAATAAACTAAAATCTTCTAGAATGGTGGATTTTATAAAAGTGTTGCTTTATATATTTTTAAACTATGTTATCAATGCATGGAAGTTCAAAATTGTTATAGCTTCTTGTAGATTGCTTTTTTTGTCATCAAATGAGGTCCTGCTTTATTACTACTAAGTCTTTCCCCTTTAAATTTTGTTTTGCCTGTTACTAATTTTGCTAGATAGATTTTTTGTTATTTGTCTAGTATATTTTTTCCCATTCCTTTTATTTTAGCTTATGTATGTCATTGTGTTTTAGGTGTGCCCATCTCTAGTTTTTGTTTTCACTCACCCAATATGAACAGACTTAATTATCTATTAAATATAGTGATTAAAAATTTAGATTATGAATATATTTGAGTTTAATTTTTGCTTTCTTGTTGTTCCTGTTTATTTGATTTTTGCTTTCTTCTTCTGTTTTGGAAGTTATCCATTTTGTTTTTTTAACACTTACCCTCTCACTTTTTTTTTTTTTTTTAAGATTTACTTATTGATTTTAGAGAGGGGAAAAGAGAGAGAGAGAGATTGGGGGGAGCAGGGAGGGGCAGAGGGAGAGGGAGAGAGTCTTAAGAAGACAGTGCACTTAGCGAGGAGCCTGACACAGGGCTTGATCTCACAACCCTGAGATTAGGACCTGAGCAGAAACCAAGAGTCAGACGCTTAATCTACTGAGCCAACCACGGGCCCCTGCTCTCACTTTCCATTGCCTTTTAACCTTTTATGTTGCTGATAAGATATCTACTGCAAGGTTAGTTATCTTTGTTTTGTTTGGAATAGAGTAAAAGCATGATAGCTATTTATTTTGTGGAATAACATTCACTGCATATTGAGGGATGCTGCTGTGTACCTAATAACATATAGTGTATATGTTGCTTTACTTTCTGCTCACAGAGAGTGTAGGGCAAGCTACTGAAATCTTCCCAAACTTTCTCCAGTGTTTCTATCCTCAGAACTCAGCTGACCTGTCCTCTTCTTCCCCTTCTCTTTTCTCATGATTTTTCTCCAGTAGCCTTTGGAAAGGTGCCTTAAATAGTATGACAGGAAATTACAAGAGGTAGCATGAAGGAAAGTTCAGTATATCAAGTCATGAAATCTCAGCTGCCCAATTCTATGAAGTTAATAGTTTTTTAAAGGCAACCTCTTTTTTTCTCTTTGTTCATTTGTGTCACTGCTTTGTCCTGTGACACATGCACCTTCAGCTGACTTTTGAAAGCCTGCTATTTTGGATGGCATAATTTTGACTGATAGGCCTATAATTAGTAAGTGCTCATTAAGTACTGTGTCCCGAGTATTTCTGTGGGGTGGTAGACAATGTTCTTAGCAGCTGCCAGGGTGATAACAGTCCTGCAAATTGGCATGATTTCAGAAGTAGCCAAAGAACTTTATAAAGTTGAAAAGTAAACAGAAGAGCATAGCAGTAGCTATAGCAAGGGAGAAAATAGTACGAAGGCCTCTTGGTCACCAAAACTATGGACTCCCTACCCTTGTTTTCTCCATAATGTTGAAAACTTGATACTCTTTGTTTTTGTCCCACCCATTTGAAGTCATGCCTCTCTCTCCTGGCTCTTTGTCATCCTGCCTCCTAGCTACAGGTGTTTCTCAAGTATTGATCTGGAGTCCTCTTCTCTCTTCAGTGATCCTCCCCTACACAGAGCATTCTGTCCCAGTGGTTTCAGATGTAAGCTTTATGTTGATGACTTGCAAATCCACACCTCTGTTTCTACCCAAACTCCAGTCCCACATTTTTAATTGCCTGCTGGACATTTACCCCTAGAGGTCCTCCTGAAGCCTTGACTCAGTACACCTAAAGCCTTGCTCTTTCCTTAAAACCAACTTCCATACTTTATGACCCAGCATTTCCACTCCTATATGTGTAGCTAAAAGAAATGTGTGCACAGTGCATCAAAAGACATGTATAAGAATGTTCAAAGGGCATGTCACATCATGACCAAATGCAGCTTCACCCAGGAATGCAAAGTTGGGTTTCAATTTAAAAATCAAACAGTTTAATTCATCACATTAACAGAATAAGGGGGGGATTCATGTGATTATTTCAATAGATGTAGAAAGTTCATTGACAATATTAAACATCCTTTCATGTAAAAACTCTTAGCAAAGTAGGAGAAGAGAATATTCTTTCTTTTAAATTTTAAATCCAATATAATTAACATGCAGTGTTATATTAGTTTCAGGTATACAACATAGTGACTCAAAAATTGCTTTTTTTTTTTTTGGGGACACTGGATATATTTTTATTGAGCCTTTTAGTTTACAACATGAGGTAAAAGGAATGTCAGTTCTCCTTAACCAATATTTTACACAGCTGTAGTAAAATATTTCAAACTTTAGGGAATTTTAATGGATTACATATCTTAAAAGTTGGGAATCGAGTAAACAATATTTGGCTTCTTGAATTTTCAAGTTGACTCTTCCCTAACAGTGGTAACCAGCTTTAATTAGTTACATAAGTTTCTTCAAAGCCATGTTTTATTGTTGCTGATGTCTTTGTATCTGAAGCATTGCTCTTTTAATCAATATCCACTAATTCCACTTTGAAACTGAGTTTTGCATTTGGTGGAATTTTGGCATCAGGCTGTCCTTTCTTACCATAAACCCTTTCTGGTTCAATCTCTGGTTGAGCCTTTTCTCCTTTACTCATAGTCGAGAGTGCTTCATCCCATCCTCTGATAACTTTGCCTATTCCAACCTTAAAACTTAAGGGTGTGGTATTTTTCTTCTTTGAACTTGTTTGAATATAGTATCGAAACCAGTCCCATCCTGTGGTGTTCCTGTATACCAGCAGTGAACAACATCTCCTGTTTTGGGAAAGTTGGCTTTATCTCCTTTTTTAAGAACACAATTTATATATTTTGGTGGACCCTCATCCAGAGTCTCTTCAACTTGGGTTTCTTTGGGTTTATCTTCATTAAGCTTCACATTTTTCACGTGCTCAGACACTTTACTTAAATTTTCAGTACCCTTGAAATGCTTACTTTCAAAAAGATGATTATAGGCTGTAACCAAATGGTCCTTGTTAGCTGTTTTGACCACATTCTCAATGTTTCCTAATAACTTATGTTCTGCAAGAAACAAATCTGAACTGTAGTCCTGTAAAAATTTGATAATGTCCTTCTTGGGTCGCTGCTTGCTGCTCCATGGTCTAGGTCCACTGTGGAATGGCTGCTGCCGTCTTCCCCCACTCATGATTCAACAGTTCTGTATATTACTCAGTGCTCATCATGATGAGCGTATTCTTTTTTTTTTTTTTAAAGATTTTATTTATTTATTTGAGAGAGAGAACGAGAGAGAGAGAACATGAGAGGGGGGAGGGTCAGAGGGAGAAGTAGACTCCCTGCTGAGCTGGGAGCCTGATGTGGGACTCGATCCCGGGACTCCAGGATCATGACCCAAGCCGAAGGCCATCACTTAACCAACTGAGCCACCCAGGCGCCCCATGATGGGTGTATTCTTAATCCCCTTCACATATTCCACCCATTCCCTCCCCACCTCCCTTCCGATTACCACTAGGTTGTTCTCTGTATTTCAGAGTGATTTTTTCTTTTATTTTATTTTTAAGATTTTATTTATTTATTTGACAGAGAGAGACAGCGAGAGAGGGAACAAAAGCAGGGAGAGTGGGAGAGGGAGAAGCAGGCTTCCCGCTGAGCAGGAAGCCTGACATGGGGCTCGATCCCAGGACACTGGGATCATGACCTGAGCTGAAGGCAGACGCTTAACAACTGAGCCACCTAGGCACCCCAGAGTGATTTTTTACAAAAGATTTTATTTATTTATTTATTTATTTATTTATTTATTTATTTGAGAGAGAGTGAGAGAGCACATGCAGGGGCGAGCAGCAGAGGGAGAGGGAGAAGCAGGCTCCTTGCTGAGCAGGGAGCCCAATGCAGGGCTGGATCTCAGGACTCCAGGATCATGACCTGAGCTGAAGGCAGATGCTTAACTGACTGAGCCACCCAGGCGCCCCTTCAGAGTGATTTTTATTTGTCTCTTTTTTTCTTTGTTTTGTTTCTTAAATTCCACATATGAGTGAAATTATGCATTTGTCTTTCTCTGACTTATTTCACTTAGCATTATACTCTAGATTCATCCATATTGTTACAAATGGCAAGATTTCATTCTTTTTTATGGCTCAGTAATATTTATTCCCCTCTCTCTCTCTCTCTGCACACACACACATACACACACATATACACACACCCCATGTCTTTTTATCCTTTCATCTATTGATGGACACTTGGCTTACTTCCATAATTTGGCTATTGTAAATACTGCAATAAACGGGTGCATATATCTTTTCAAATTAGTGTTTTTGTACTTTTTGAGCAAATAGTAGTGGAATTACTAGATCCTATGGTAATTCTATTTTTAATTTTTGAGGAAACCGCATACTGTCTTCACAGTGGCTGCACCAGTTTGCATTCCCAACAGTGCATGAGGATTCCTTTTTCTCCACCTTTCAGCAGCACTTATTTCGTGTGTTTTTTTTTTTACGATTTTATTTATTTATCTGAGAGAGAGAGAGAGAAAGAGAGAGAACACAAGAGGGGGGAGGGTCAGAGGCAGAAGCAGACTCCCTGCCGAGCAGGGAGCCCGATGTGGGACTCGATCCCGGGACTCCAGGATCATGACCTGAGCCAAAGGCAGTCGCTTAACCAACTGAGCCACCCAGGTGCCCATTTCTTGTGTTCCTGATACTAACCATTCTGACAGGTGTGAGGTGATATCTCATTGTGGTTTTGATGTGCATTTCCCTGATAATAAGTGATGTTGAGCATCTTTTTATGTGTCTCTTGGCCATCTAGATGTCTTCTTTGGAGAAATGTCTGCTCATGTCTTCTGCCCATTTTTTAATTGGATTATTTGGTTTTTTTGGGTGTTGAGTTGTATAAAGTTCTTTATATATTTTGGATACTAACCCCTTATTCAGATATGTCATTTGCAAATATCTTCTCCCATTCCATAGGTTGCCTTTTAGTTTTGTTGATTGTTTCCTCCGCTGTGTAGAAGCTTTTTATTTTGATGTAGTCCCAATAGTTTATTTTTGCTTTTGTTTTCCTTGCCTCAGGAGACATACCTAGAAAAATATTACTATGGCCAATGTCAGAGAAATTACTGCCTCTGCTCTCTTCTAGGATTTTTATGCTTTCAGGTCCCACATTTAGGTCTTTAATCCATTTTGAATTTATTTTTGTGTAAGAAAGTGACCCAGTGTCATTCTTTTGCATGTAGCTCTCCAGTTTTCCCAGCACTATTTGTTGAAGAGACTGTCTTTTTCCCACTGTATATTTTTTCCTCCTTTGCTGAAGATTATTTGATCATGTAATTATGGGCTTATTTCTGGGTTTTCTGTTCTGTTCTATTGATCTATATGTCTATTTTTGTGCCAGTGCCATAATGTTTTGATCACTAGAGCTTTGTAATATAACTTGAAGTACAGAATTGTGATGCCTCTAGTTTTGTTTTTCTTTTTCAAGGTTGCTTTGGCTATTTGGAGTCTTTTGTGGTTCCATACTAATTTTAGGATTGTTTGTTCTAGCTCTGTGAAAAATGATGTTGGTATTTTGATAGGGATTGCATTAAATGTATAGATTGCTTTGGGTAGTATAGACATTTTAACAGTATTTGTTCTTCTGATCCATGAGCATAGAATGTCTTTCCATTTCTTTGTGTCCTCTTCAGTTTCTTTCATCAGTGTTTTATAGTTTTCAGAGTCTAGGTCTTTCACGTCCTTGGTTAGGTTTATTCCCAAGTATTTTATTATTTTTGGTACAATTCTAAATGGGATTGTTTTCTTTTTTTTTTTTTTAAAGATTTTATTTATTTATTTGACAGAGACATAGCGAGAGAGGGAACACAAACAGGGGGAGTGGGAGAGGGAGAAGGAGGCTTCCCATTGAGCAGAGAGCCTGATGTGGGGCTTGATCCCAGGACCCTGGGATCATGACCTGAGCTGAAGGCAGACACTTAATGACTGAGCCATCCAGGTGCCTGGGATTGTTTTCTTAATTTCTCTTTCTGCTACTTTATTATTAGTGTATCATTTCTGTATAGAAATGCAATGAATTTCTGTATATTGATATTATATTCTGTAAACTTATTGAATTCATTTATCAGTTCTAGTAGTTTTTTGGTGGAGTCTTGCAGGTTTTTTTTTTTTTTTCTATGGGGGAGAGGGGCAAAGGGAGAGGGAGAGAAAGAATTCCAAGCAGTCTCCATGCCCAGTGTGGAGCCTGAAGTGGGGCCTGATCTCACAACCCTGAAATCATAACCTGAGCTGAAACCAGGAGTTGGATGCTTAGCTGACTGAGCCATCCAGGCACCCCAGGTTTTCTATATATGGTATCATGTTCTCTGCAAATAGTAAAAGTTTCACTTCTTTCTTACCAATTTGGATGCCTTTTATTTTTGTTGTCTGATTGCTGTGGCTAGGACTTCCATATTGTGTTGAGTAAAAGTGGTGAGAGTGGACATCCTTGTCTTGTTCCTGACCTTAGGGGAAAAGCTCTCAGTTTTTCACCACTGAGGATGATGTTAACTGTGGGTTTTTCATATGTGGCCTTTATTATGTTAAGTTGTGTTTCATCTAAACCTACTTTGTTGAGAGTTTTTATCATGAATGTATGTTGTACTTTATCAAATGATTTTTCTGCATCTATTGAAATGATCTTACGTTTCTTATCTTTTCTCTTACTGATGTGATGTATCATGTTGATTGATTTGCAACCTTTGCATCCCAGGAATAAATCCCACTTGATCATGGTGAATGATTCTTTTAATGTATTGTTGGATTTGGTTTGCTAATGTTTTGTTCAGATTTTTGGCATCTGTGTCCATCAGAGTTATTGGACTATAGTTCTCTTTTTTTGTAGTGTTTTTATCTGGTTTTGGTAGAAGGCTAATGCTGGCCTCATAGAATGAATTTGGGTTTTCCTTCCTCTTCTGTTTTTTGGAATAGTGTGAGAAGAATACGTATTAACTCTTCTTTAATTGTTGGGAGTTTTTTGATTACTGATTCAATTTCATTGCTGGTAATCAGTCTGTTCAATTTTCTATTTCTTCTTGATTCAGTTTTAGCAGGACATAGGTTTCTAGGAATTTATCCGTTTCTTCTAGGTTGTTCAATTTGTTGGCATATAATTTTTCATAATATTCTCTTACAGTTGTTTGTATTTCTGTGGTGTCTGTTGTTATTTCTCTTCTTTCATTTCTGATTTTGTTTATTTGAGTCCTCTCTCTCTCTTTTGATGAATCTGGCTAGAGGTTTATGACTTTTGTTTATCTTTTCAAAGAAGCAGCTCCTAGTTTCCTTGATCTGTTCTATTGTTTTTTAGTTTCTATTACATTTATTTCTGCTCCAATCTTTATTATTTCTTTCTTTCTACCAGTTTTGGGTTTTGTTTGTTGTTCTTTTTCTAGCTCCTTTAGGTGTAAGGCTAGGTTGTTTATTTGAGAATTTTCTTGCTTCATGAGGTAGGCTTGTATTACTCTGAACTTCCCTCTTAGAACAGCCTTTTCTGCATCCCAAAGATTTTGGACTGTTGTGTTTTCATTTTCATTTATCTCTGTGTATTTTTTAATTTCCTCTTTGACTTCTTGGTTGACCCAATCACCGTTTAATAGCATGTTATTTAACCTCCATGTATGTATGTTCTTTAAAGATTTTTTTTTTCTTGTAATTTCTAGTTTTGTAGCGTAGTGGTTGGAAAAGATGCATGATTTGACTTCAGTCTTTTTGAATTTGTTGAGACTTGTTTTGTGGCCTAACATGTGATCAATTCTGGAGAATATTCCATATGCACTTGAAATGAATGTGTATTCTGCTGTTTTAGAGTGGAATGTTCTGAATATATTTGTTAGATCCATCTGGTCCAATGTGTCATTCAAAGACACCGTTTCCTTGTTCATTTTCTGTTTGGATGACCTATCCGTTGATGTAAGTGAGGTGTAAAAGTCTCCTACCATTTTTGTATTACTATTGATTACTTCCTTTACATTTGTTATTCGTTGTTTTATGTATTTGGATGCTCCCATATTGGGTGCATAAATATTTACAATTGTTACATCTTCTTGTTGAATTGTTCCCCTTATGATTATGTAGTATCCCTCTTTGTCTCTTGTTACAGTCTTTGCTTTGAAGGCTATTTTGTCTGATATTAGTATTGCTAACCTGGCTTTCTTTTCACTTCCATTTGCATGATAAATGATTTTTCATCCCTTCGATCTGCATGTGTCTTTAAGTGTGAAATGAATACTTGTGTGCAGCATATAGATAAGTCTTGCTTTTTTATCCATTCTGTCACCTTTTGTCTTTTGACTGATGCATTTAGTCCATTTACACTCAAAGTAACTATTGATGAGTATGTACTTACTACCATTTTGTTACTTGTTTTATGGTTGTTTTTGTAGTTTTTCTCTGTTCCTTTCTTCTCTTGCTCTCTTCTCTTACAGCTTGCTGGCTTTTTTTTTTTTTTTAAGATTTTATTCATCTATTTGAGACAGAGAGAATGAGAGAGAGAGAGCACATGAGAGGGGGGAGGGCCAGAGGGAGAAGCAGACTCCCCGCCGAGCAGGGAGCCCGAGGCGGGACTCGATCCCGGGACTCCAGGACCACGACCCGAGCTGAAGGCGGTCGCCCAACCAACCGAGCCACCCAGGCGCCCCTTGCTGGCTTTCTTTAGTGACAGGCTTGCATTCCTTTTTCTTTATTTTTTACTTATCTATTACCAGTTATTGATTTATATATAGTGACCATTAGGTTTATAACATTTTCTGCATATAGTGTTCTATATTAAGGTGATGGTTGCTTAAGTTTGAACCCATTCCAGAAGCACTAAATTTTTACTCCTCTCTCCCCTACGTTTTAGGTATATTGTGTCATACTTTACATCTTGTTATTTTGTGAATCCCTTCACTGATTTTTATGCATATACTTAATTTTACTGCCTTTGTGTCTCCTACTTTTCTTACTTCTGCTTATGGACTTTCCTTTCTACTCAAAGAGTCCCCTTTAACATTTCTTGTAGGGCTGGTCTAGTGGTCATTAACTCCTTTAACTTTTTTGTGTCTAGGAAATTCTTTATCTCTCCTTCTATTCTGAATGATCCCATTGCTGGATAGGTATTCTTGGCTACAGATTTTTCTTTCAACACTTTGAATATATCATGCCATTCTCTTTTGGCCTGCAAAGTTTCTGCTGAAAAATCAGCTGATAGCTTTTGGGGTTTCCCTTGTACATAACTGTTTTCTTTTTTCTTGCTGCCTTTAAATTCTCTATCACTACTTTTTGCCATTTTAATTACTGTGTGTTTCGGTGTGGACCTCCTTGGGTTGTTTTTTTTGGAACCTGTCTGCCTCCTGGATCTGGATTTCTAATTCCTTCTCCAGATTTGGGAAATTTTCAGCTATTTTTTCCTCAAATACATTTTCTGCCCCCCACCTTCTCTCTTCTTCTGGGATCCCTATAATATCAGTATTACTACATTTGATGATATCACTGAGTTCCTGTAGTCCATTTTCATTTTCTATTATTCTTTTTTCTCTCTCCTGTTCAGCTTGATTTCTTTCTGATACTCTGTCCTCCAGACCACGGATCCATTCTTCTGCTCTTTCATTCTATTATTTATTCCCTTTAGTGTGTTTTTAATTCCAGTTATTGAGTTCTTCATCTCTGGTTGGTTCTTTTTTATGTTTTATATATCTTTGTTGAAGGTCTCACTGAGGTCCTCCATTCTTTTCTCAAGTCCAGTGACAATTATGACAATTACTTTAAATTCTCTATCAGGCTTACTTATCTCTGTTTCGTTTAGCTCTCTTGCTGTGATTTTTTTTTTCCTGTTCTTTCATTTGGGACACATTCCTCTGTCTCCTCATTTTGTCTCTTTCTCTGTGTCTGTTTCTCTGTGTTAAGGAAGTCAGCTACATCTCCTGCTTATGAGTAAGAGGTCCTGTAGTGCCCTGCAGTGCAATGTGCCCTGTTCACCAGAACCTGGTGCTTCAGGGGTATATCCCATGTGCGTTGCATGTGCCTTAGTATTGTGGCTGAGCTGCATTTGCCTGCAGTCCAGTCATCTGCAATGGCTTTCTTTGCCTGTTATGGGCAGGGGTTGGTCATGGTGGTGTTAGTGGGCCAGTCTGGGGCCACCTTGGGCCTGAGTTTGGTCAGACCAGGTGTTTGCCAGAGCTGCAGTAGCAGTAAGCTGCAGGGTGCTCTCCCTGTGTTGTCCCCTGAAAAGCTTTCATTGGTGAGTGGGGCCTGCAGGCAGACCAGATGTCTGCCCCCAGCCCACTGCTGGGGCCTCAGTTGGACTGGTGTGTGTGGCTTTCTTCTTCTCTCTCTCCAGGGCAGGAGTCACTTTGGGGTGGTGCTAACCACTGTTAGGGCTGCTTTCACACTGTGGCTTGTGGCACCAGTTTGGATGGACTCCTGCAGAGGTGGTGTTGGAGGGGGAGGGTCTGCAGGAGAACACAGGGGTGAGGTGTGTGGTGTTAGCAAGGTCTGGGCTGGTTTGCTGTGGGAGGCGACTTGTAGCTACTTTGGAGTTCTTCTGCCATGGCTGGTTTGGAGGGGGTGAGTCTGCAGAAGAGTGCAGGGGTGGGTGCACTATTAACAAGCTAGGTGGAGAGTGTTCACACTCTGCTGGTTCCCACAGGTGACTGTGTATCTAGGCTGGGGGATGGGTTAGTGAAATAGTGCCTACAAGCTCTTTTGTTCCTAGAGAAGTTTCCCAAAGACCCCTTCCCCTCCACCACACCCTGAGATTAGTAAACAATTCTCCATCCTGTATACCGCAGGCATTTTTCAAACTGCTGCTTCGATGCTGTATCTCTGTGGGGCTGTTTGTTGTGCTGTCTCTTTAAGGGTGGGGGACTCTGTTTCCTGTCACCCTTTGGCTCTCCAAGAGCCAAGCCCACTGATTTTTAAAAGTTCTACTTGTCAAGTCCCACTGATTGTAAGAACTCATGAAGGTACGCCTCTCTAGTTTTCAAAGCCAAATGTTATGGGGATTTGTCTTCTGGTGCTTGTTCCCCATGCCTGGGGTGCCTGGGGTACCTGGGGTGGGGTCTGCTCCTCTCTCCTCTGTGCCCACAGCACTCCTCCTTCCTGTGGACAGTCCCATAGGTCACCTTAGTTCCTGACCATGTCTCTGCCCTTCCTATCCTCTTTGATATGGCCTCTACTCTACATTTAGCTGTGGAGAGTCTGTTCTGCCAGGCTTTGGGTTGTTTTCTGGGTTATTTACACTGATGTGGGTGTTACCTAGGCATATCTATGGTGAGCCTAGGGTCCTCCTTCTCTGCCATCTTCCCTGGAAGTTCCCAGAAGAGAACTTTTTTAGTCTCTAAAAAACCTACTGCAAACATACTAAATGATAAAAAGTTGAAAACTTTTCCTTGGAGATCAGGAACAAGACAAGGATGCCCCTGATAATCACTGCTATTCAGCATCTTTCAGTGTTCTGGCCAGTGCACAAAACAAGAAAAAGGCATAAGAATTAGAAAGAAAGAAACTGAAAACGGGCAGTATTTACGTATGATATAACTATATTCATAGAAAATCCAAATGGTTTGGCAGATAAACTATTGGAATTAATAAGAGAATTTAACCCAGTCTCAGGATATAAAAGCTCAGTATCCAAAAATCCCATATATTTCTCCATACCAGCAACAAACAAAATGAAATTAATATAAAATACTGAGGAATAAATCTAATAAAAGATATGCAAGACATCTACAGAAAAAAATGATCAAACCTTATTCTGAGGCATTAGAGAAATATAAAAAGGGGGAGATATGCCATAGTAAATATGAGCAAAAAAGATGCCAATTCTCCCCAAATTTAATTCTAAATTCAATGCAATTGCAATAGATGTGTTTGGGTGGAACTTGACAAACTGATTTTAAAATTCATATAGAAATACAAAAGGATAAGGATAGCCATTAACCTTTTGAAGTAGAAGAATAAAGGGGAAGACTTTACTGGATAAGAAGAGTATTATAAAGCTTTAGTAATCAAGACAGTATGTATTTTTTTCGGGGATAGAAAAATAGGCCAGTGAAATAGAATGGAGAACTCAGAAATATATCCATGCAGAAGGTCAATATTTGACATATGTTGTACTGTAGAACAGAGGAGAAATGTCAGTCCTTATAATAAATAGTACTGAGATGAGTGGCTATAATTAAATTAAATTAAACCCCTATCTCACACTATACCCCCAAATATATTCCTGTATATTCATGTATTAAAAACCTAAACATGAAAGGAAAAACAAGAAGCTTGTAGAAGATAATATAGGGAAATATCTTCATGAGCTAGTGGGTAATTGCATAAACAAGATGCAAAAGATACCCTAACTAGAAGGAAGGGAGACTTCTGTTCATCAAAAAACAATACAAAGAGTGCAAAGATAAACCAAGAAAGAGAGTGAGGGAAGGTATTTTCAATTCACAAAACTGAGAAAACTAGTATTTTGATGTATTAAGAACTCTTATATAGGCATGGCCTGGGGAAAAGGATGGGGTTGTGCTGACAGACAAATTTGGGGAAAACTGAGGCCAGGAAACTTTTGTCTCATTCATGGTTTGAAAGTCTCAGAAAAGTCCTCTGAACAGAGACCTATTTGCCAACATGGGATGACTCAGCCTAGTAAAGAGAGGCATTATCAGACATTGTGAGTGTCTTAGTCATGTTCATTAGAAGCAGAGCTTGAGACAAAGATTCTGGTGCCTGCTGTATATTGGAGGAATGCTCTCAGGAGAAAGGGAGTGAGGGAAGTGGGACAGGGCAGGGGAAGGTGCTAAGCAAGGATGTGTTCTTAGCTCTAGCCTGATCCCATAGGGAGTTCTGTACTATGAATTGTACCATAGAGTTGTTTCCCCTTGAGGCAAGGGGGTCAGAATTCCATAGCCCCCTGTAGCATTTAGTCCTTGGCTGTGGGTTGTATCCCAAAGGTGGGGGTAAGCCTAGCTTCCTGGGTAAAAGTGGCCCCCACTCAGCTGGGTGACATTCTTTAAAGAAAGGGACATTTGTACACAGCAACCAACACACAACCTCTGGAAGGATTGTTGAATTGGTTGGCAAAGGGGATCACTGTGGAGTACCAATAGTGTCCTCTGCAGTGAGGACTTGATTAACACATCTGAGTCAACCTTTATTCTCACGTTGTATGAATCCTGTGTTGGAGCCTGGAAGCCTGCCAAGATGCTGGCCACTACAGAGAATAAATGGTGAACTCTGTGTCCGGGGGTGAGAAGGAAGTTGTGACAGGGAGTCAGAGGATTTCTAGAGATGAGATTGAAGCAGCTAGAGGGAGAGGGTCAATATGCTCCTAGAATAGTGACTGAGCCAAAAAAACAAAAACAGAAATAGACAAAAAGGTCATAAGCTGTGGACCCTGACCTCAAGGCTAGTGGGGACACAGCATCAGAGAATACAAGGACACCTTTTCTCCAAGAGCAGTTCCATTTCCATCACCCAGGCTCTAGCCTTGAGAAGTCCCCAGGGGTCAGAAATAAGTGCCATAGGGATTTGTGAAGAATAATTATATCAGGTTTTTAGGAAATAGAGAAACCACATTTATACTGCATATCTGAATTGTAGTAAAAGTGAAATTTCAATGCCCACTTTGAAACACTTTAAGGCTACGAGATTGTTATATTCGAACACATAAATGAAGTAAACAAAATCTGACCTTTGACAACAAGATTGTAAACCCTTTGAGAGCAGGGTCGTGTAACCCACACAGCGAAGTGTTAGATAATTCCTTTTTACCTCATATTCTCTCATATTTGAAACTCATCCTCTTTTGTTTCAACCCACGTGTCTTACCAAGAGCCATTGGTAAAAATCAGAAGACACCGGAAAAAGAAGCTTCAACTATAAATTGTATTGGTATATCTGTTACTAATTTAGAGAAAAATCAATTTAGACCCACACCTCACCCCATAATGCCAGATGAATAAAATATATATAAAAACTTAATTCATAAAGAAAAACATTGAATTTTAATGAGGTCTCTTGAGTTCTCTCTAAAGTTTATAAGCTTTAAAGTGATAGACCTTACAATTATGATTGAAAAATCTGACTACATAAAAAACTTAAAACTTTATATAAAAGGAATTTTAAAAGCACAGAGGAAATATTTTTTGACAAAAAATATTTTTAACAAAAAAAGAGGCTTAATATCTTAGACAAATTAAAAGGAAAACATTAATATCACAATAATAAAGAAGAAAAAGACAAGGCAATGCCAAATGAGGAATTATGCTCAGTAAACAGATAAATGGGAAAGTGTTAAACCTTTCACTTCAATCTTAAATACTTACTAAGCATCTACAATGGGCCAGACACAATTCTAGGCACTTTATCAAAGGAGTTCTAGGTACAGACACCAAAGAATACAAATCAAATTACTAATCAGATACTAGTGAGACTGATACTTACATATATATTTTAGGTTTGTTTATTTATTTTAGAGAGAGCATGAGAGAGAGAGAGAGCACGAGCAGGAGGGGCAGAGGGAGAGGAAGAGAGAGAATCTCAAGCAGGCTCCATGCCAAGCATGGAGCCTGACACAGGGCTTGATCTCACGACCCTAAGATTGTGACCTGAGCCAAAACCAAGAGTTGGATGCTTAACTGACTGTGCCACTCAGGCACCCCGAAACTGATACTTTTATACACTGCCGTTGAAAGTAAAATTATACAATCCCATTTGGATTTGGCCATACCTGTCAATTGATAGCATTGTTCAAATCCTTTAACTTAGGAATTCTACTTTGGGGAACATATCTCCAAAGGGAAAAATAATCCCAAGAGAGGAAAAAAAAACCTTATATACCTGAAGATGTTCATCACATTGTATTTTATAAAGAGAGAGAAAACATATATGAAAGCACCTTAAGTATTAAATATTTTAATCCAAATTTTCTCAAATTAATTTTTCTATAGAATTCTTTTTCATAGACTATTAAGAAGTTTGAGAACACACCTTCAGGAAGAAAGGGACCCATAATTTTGATGATCATCCAGTTAAGATTATAGGGCTATGATGTAGTTCATATAGTAATATGGTTTTGGTTGGGTGAAATGTTTGGAGCCCAGGCCCACCTAAGCACTAGCCTCTAACCCAGAAGAGAGTTTCTAAAACATAAAGAGGTTGAAGTCCCTTGAGAATGCACTTTTCTGGTTTTTCCATGGTGTGAGCCTCTCATGTGGTTTTCAGTAAGGCTAGATGAGGCAGCTCCAACTTACCTACTGGACACAGGCCTTGAACTCAGAAGGAATGAGAATGACTCTCTTATTTTATACAGATGAAGACTTTCACAGAAAAGACAAGACCCCTGTTATTAGCTAGAGAGTTCAGAAGAACAGGCAAACTACATGTTTGGGTCTCAGAGTAAACATTCTCAGAGCAGTAATGAGCACTAGGAGCTCTCCAAGGTTCTGAAAAACTGCACCTTTCTCCAACCTGATGGAATCTTCATCTCACTGTCTCTCACCTAAAGGATTCACTACCTCTTCTTGCCTTGACACTTGCCCTCTGGCCTCTAACTCCTTGATACAATCTGTCTGTGACTCATGCCTAGTGGGACTTCAGTCACTGTTTTTTATCTGCCTGTGCTGGCCGCTTCATTTATCATTGTCCTAAAGGAAGTCTATTTGAAGTTATCTCAGTAGGAGAGAATACATGTTTTAATAACTTTTGGTTGTACTATCAGGAAGGAAAGGAACTCAGGAGAGATAATTTTCAGATATGTCTTCATACCTGAGAAAGTACTAGAAGAACACATGGAAGAAACAGAAAGAAGACATCTTCAGAGAGTTGACTACATGTGACTCATTTGTCATACTTTTCAGTCCTTCACTTACTGCATAGCAACAGGGTATAGCAAGGTGCCTTATATAAGGTTGGTGCTGGTAAACAAATGAATATTAAACTATGCACTAGGAGAACAAAGTTCTAGTCCTGACTTTATTTTTTTTTTAAAGATTTTATTTATTTATTTGCCAGAGAGAGAGAGAGAGAGCACAAGCAGGGGGAGTGGCAGGCAGAGGCAGAGGGAGAAGCAGACTCCCCGCTGAGCAGGGAGCCTGATGAGGGACTAGATCCCAGGATCCCGGGATCATGACCTGAGCTGAAGGCAGACGCTTAACCGACTGAGCCACCCAGGTATCCCATGACTTTATTTTTTTTTAACTGACTAATTGTATAACATTGGACAAATCATTTAACTTCTCTGTATTAATGTAAGGTAATTGCTGCAGCAAACAACCCCCAAATTGCAATCACTTAAAACAATGTAAGCTTCTTTGTCACTCATACAACAATCTAATACATATTCCTGGTTGACTGGCTTTCCTGGATAACTTTCCTCCAAGTGGTGACTCAAACTTCTTCCAGATTATAGCCTTGCTATTCTCTAAGTTTTTTGAGTAATCTTCATTCAGCTAGTCAATGAGGGGAAAAAATGGGGAGTGTGCTTTCTCTGACTGTGAATGAGTGACTATCATTCTCACTGGGACCACTGCCCAATTCCTTAGGGGACAGTCAAGACCAGTGTTCTAGCCCTTTGGTTATTCTTCAGTGGGTTTCTGCTGGGGCCTGTTTTGGGCAGTCTGTTCTCTTGCACCCGGTTCTCTCCCAGCTCTTCATAGGAGTTGTTCTGCCATCACCTTGGAATGCTGTTCTCTCTCTACTTACTCCCTGACATCTTGTACTCCAGCTTCTGATGCCTGGTCTTTCTAATACTCAGTAAATATTTGCTAAACTGCTGGTGTTCAAAAAAAAAAAAAAAAAAGAATGGGGAGCTTATATTTTGGAGGATTTTATGGGTCCGGCCTTGTAGTGGTACAAATCACTTCTACCTACCTTCTATTGGACAGGACCCATCCCATGTTCACACCTAACTGCAAAGGACCTTGGAAAATGTAGTCTTGATATATGCCAAAAAGGAAAAGGGACACCGTTTGGTAAATAACTGGCCTTACTCTCTAGGTTTTGGTTTCTCAATGGTAAAATGATTCAAATAAAATCTGTTCTTCCTTCTCCATGGAGTTATTGTAAAGGTCAAAGGAGGTTACCTGTGTGAAAAAGTCTTGAAAACTGTAAATCAACGTATACAGGATATACAGGAAGGGAATCATTATTGCTTAGCTTACCTACCTTTGAGTGTTAATTTTAGGAGTGGAAAAAAACGTGTTCTGTCTTTGGTAGGACTCCTTATAAGTTGGTCACAGTATATACCAAGTATAAGTATATTTAATGGGATAATATATTTTCTCATATGGGGCAAAAATAAAGATTGTAAATGAACCTTTGGCATTTCATAATATGAATGCCTTGGTGGAAGTATACTAGGATGGATTTAAGGGAAAGTACCATTTTGTGTTCAAGCCTAATTTTTTGCCAGGCTCCTGAAGACGCTTCTAACCTCCCAGACAATAAAACCTACCATAGGTTTGATAATAGGTGGTACATTCTTTCCTCTTTGAAAGTCTTCCCTGGACTGGGTATTGTAAATGGAATATCTATTAGGATTGTTGCGCATGACTTCTAATTATGGACGCACATACACACACACAGCTCCTTTGTCATTTTTGAAAAGATTTTATTTATTTATTTATTTGAGAGAGAGAGAGAGAGAGAGAGAGAGAGCCAGTGATAGTGAGAGAGAGCATGAGCAGGGAGGAGAAGGAGAAGCAGGCTCCCCAATCAGCTGGGAGTCCGACGTGGGGCTTGATCCCAGGAACCTGGGAACATGACCTGAGCTGAAGGCAGACACTTAACCGACTGAGCCACCCAGGTGCCCCTACTTTGCCATTTTTCTGAAGCCCTTCATCCTCAGCAGTCGGAAACTCCTCTTACCACTAACTCCCCAACTAAGCAAACAACAACAAAAAAATTGCCTCCTCCAACTTCCTCTTCTCAGGTTTGCTATGAATCAAAGAATCTGATTTATGCCTACACACCTAGCAACATGCCAATGATTTTTGAACGTTGTTCACTCTTTAATTTCGTGATGTTTTGACCTAAAGCTAACATCAGCCATCTGGGAAGGGTTATTATTTAAAAAAACATCACTCAGCCAATTGTGACCGAGGCACTGGATCATACTGAACTGCAAGATTTCTTCTAAGGATGAAAGAAAATAATAAGAAATCACAATAGCAAGGGACATACGTTGAGACCCAGCTTAGTTTTCTGAAAGGAGAAAAAGAAAGGCATTTGTTTGAAACTCTGGGGCCTTAGGGTAGTTCACCAGAGCACACTAAGCCTTAGGAATTATGTCTAATTTATCTTAGAGCAGCCAGAACTCACAGCTTAAAAATTCAAAGCAAAGATAGCTCTATTCTCAATATGTATAAAATAACTGAATGTGAGCGCATGACCTAAAGGAAATTAGACTGCACATAATCATGCATTCTGGTGCACTGTGGTATTAACTTGAAAAATATAGAGCTTTGGGTTTTGTGGAAGGAAATAGAAATTGGGATGTAAAATGAAGCGAAGAAGGAGATGCCCTTGGAAATATGAATTGCTATAAAATGAAAGCAGTGTCTAATCAAATAAGTGCCTTCTAGAGATAGACTATCCCTCACATCTGGATATCTTGGCTATCTATCTCTTATCAGGAAAAAAAAAGTGGGTCAGGGAATTATACCAAAGCAGATCTCTTTCAGCTGGACAAGCTTTAAAAGAAAAAAATGGTCTCCTGCTCTTTTCTAGTGCCTCTCAGTGGGTATCTTTTATTTTTCTTTTTAAAATCTGCATCTACCAGCCATTTCCCAGCTATATATCTACTTGAATTTCATTCTGGTCTCTGTTCTACTCATGCTATGTGTCTCATGCATCCATGCAAATTGGTGCCCAAACTGGGCATGCTGGAAGTGCTGGAGTCCTGAGCAGATTGGCCCTACCTACCATTTATTTACTGATGGCTTGCTTTAGCACATATCCTCTTCTCAGTTTGATGGTAAAGCCAGGTTGAAAATGAGGAGGAGAATGTTTTGCTTCCAAAAGGATTTGAGTATTGAAATGTTGTGCTTGGAACAAAAGTTTCCCCCTTTCCAGGACAATACACATGGATCTTTCCAGATATTGTTGGGTGGGGGGGACATCGGGACATGTAGAGGCAATGTCAGAGAGTGGAGGAAGAACTGGGATTTAGAGGTTCAGGAAACCCAGAATCTTAGACTGTTTCTCACTGAATCTAGGACTCTGGCAAGTGGGCAGATCCCTCTGAGCCTCAATTCTCCCATTTGCAAAATAATAGTAATAATAGTAACAAACAGTTGAGAGGCAAGGTGGTATAGAGGGCAAGTGAACACATTCCAGAGAAAGGTTGCCAGGGTTCAAATTCTGGCTCTGCCGTTATTACCTAAAACAGTCTGTACCTCAGCTTCTTTCTTTTTTTTTTTTTTTTCTTCTTTATATTACATTTAGCTGAAGCTTGAACTCGTCTGCTGGTTGCAGAATGTACCATTTTACTTATTAAAAAATTAATAAACTTTATTTTTTTAGAGAAGTTTTAGGTTCACAGCAAAATTGAGCAAAAGTACAGAGACCCATTTACCCCCTGGTCCCATACATGCACATGCTCAGCCTCCCCCACTAACAACATTCCCCACCAGACTAGGACATTTGTTACAATCAGTGAACCTATACTGACATATCACAATCATCCAAAGACCACAGTTTACATTAGGGGCTCAATTTTGATATTGTACAGTCTCTGGATTTGGACAAATGTATAATGACATGTATCCACCATTATAGTGTTATAACAGGAGAGTTTCAGTGCCCTAAAAATCCACTGTGCTCTCTTTATTCCTGTCTTCCTGCTAACCCCTGGCAACCACTGATCTTTCCACTCTCTCCATAGTTTTGCCTTTTCCAGAATGTCAGATATTTGGAATCATATAGTATGTAGCCTTTTCAGATTAGCTTCTTTCAATTAGTAGTATGCATTAAGTTTCCTCCATGTCTTTTCATCTAGCTCATTTTTTTTTAGCACTGAATAATATTCTGTTGTCTGGACATACTACAGTTTATCCATTTACCTTTTGAAGGACATTTTGATTGCTTCCAAGTTTTGGCAATTATTAATAATTTGTCAATTTATTAAAAATAAAAACCTGCCGCAAACATCCATGTGCAGGTTTTTGTGTGGATATAAGTTTCTAATTCATTTGGATAAATACCGAGGACCAATCATATGTTAAGAGTATTTTTAGCTATTTTTTAAAACAGCTTATCAAGTGTGAGTTTTAGCAGATTTTGTGTTTTAAGGGATTGGTTTGTTTCATCTAGGTTATCAGTTTCTGGCATGGAGTTGTCCATAATATTCCTTTATCTGCTTTTTTTTTTTTAAGATTTTATTTATTTTTTAGAGAGCGAGCGAGAGAGAAACAGCATGAGAGGGGAGAGGGTCAGAGGGCGAAGCAGGCTCCCCGCTGAGCCGGGAGCCCGATGCGGGACTCGATCCCAGGACCCTGGGATCATGACCTGAGCCGAAGGCAGATGCTTAACCATCTGAGCCACCCAGGCACCCTGCTTTTTTTTTTTTTTTTTTTAAGATTTTATTTATTTATTTGAGAGAGACTGAGAGAGAGCATGAGAGGGGGGAGGGTCGGGAGGGTCAGAGGGAGAAGCAGACTCCCTGCCGAACAGGGAGCCCGATGCAGGACTCGATCCAGGGACTCCAGGATCATGACCTGAGCCGAAGGCAGTCGCTTAACCAACTGAGCCACCCAGGTGCCCCCTTTATCTGCTTTTTAATGTCCATGAGATCTTTAAATGTCCTTTATCTTTGAGTGATGTCTCCTCTTTCATTTCTGATGCTAGTAATTTGTGTCTACTCTCTCTCTCTCTTTTTTTTTTTTTAGCCTGGCTCGAGGCTCATCGATTTTATTGACCTTTTCAAAGAAATGGCTTTTGGTTTTGTTGATTTTCTCTATTGATTTCAGTTTCATTGATTTCTGCTTGAATTTTTGTTATTTCTTCTACTTTGGATTTAATTTGCTCTTCTTTTTCTAGTTTTCTTTTTTTTTTGTAACATTTTTTTTTTTTAAGATTTTATTTATTTGACAGAGAGAGACACAGTGAGAGAGGGAATATAAGCAGGAGGGGTGGGAGAGGGAGAAGCAGGCCTCCTGCCGAGCAGGGAGCCTGATGTGGGACTCGATCCCAGGACTCTGAGATCATGACCTGAGCCGAAGGCAGATGCTTAATGACTGAGCCACCCAGGTGCCCTTTTTCTAGTTTTCTAAGGTGGAAACTTAGATTATTGATTTTAGATCTTTATATTTTTGCAATATATGCATTCGATGCTATAAATAACCTTTAAAGCACTGTTTTCACTGTGTCCCATGAACTTTGATAGGTTGTGTTTTCACTTTTATTTAATTCAAAATATTTTTAAATTTCTCTTGATTTCTTCTTTGAATTACATGTTAATTAGAAGTGTATTGTTAATCTCCAAGTATTTTGGTATTTTCCAACTATCTTTCTGTTATTGATTTCTACTTTAATTCCATTGTGGTCTGAGAGCACACATTATATGATTTCTATTCTTTTAAACTTATTAAGGTATATTTTAAATTTATTAAGGTGCATTTTATGGCCCAGAATGTGGTCTATCTTGCTGAATGTTCCATGTGAACTGGAGAAGAATTTGTACTCTACTATTGTTGAATGAAGTCATCTATAGATGTCAATGAAATCCAGTTGATTGATGGTGCTGTTGAGTTCAACTATCTTTACTGATTTTCTGCCTGCTGTATCTGTCTATTTCTGATAGAGGGATGTTGAAGTCTCCACCTACAATAGTGGATTTATCTATTTCTTCTTGCAGTTTATCTGTTTTGCCTCACATGTTTTGATGCTCTGTTGTTAGGTGCATGCACATTGTCTTCTTAGAGTACTGACCTTTCAATCATTATGAAATGCCCCTCTTTATCCCTGATAACTTTCCTTGTTTAAAGTCTGCTTTGTCTGAAATTAATATAGCTACTCCTGCTTTCTTTCGAGTAGTGTTAGCATGGCATATCTTTCTCCATTCCTTTATATTTCATCTATATGTTATTTATTTAATAATTGTAATTATATTTAAATGTATTAAATAAATTATATTAAATAATATTTATTTGACATATTTATTATTTATTTTTGAGAGAGAGAGTGTGCATGCGTGTGAGTGGTAGGGGGAGGGACAGAGGGCGAGGGAGAGAGAATCTTAAGCAGGCTCCATGCCCAGTGCAGAGCCTGATGTGGGGCATGATCCCATGACCCTGAGATCATGACCTGAGTCAAAATCAAGAGTCAGATGCTTAACTGACTGAGCCACCCAGGCACTCCTGTGTTATTATATCTAAAGTGAGTTTCTTGTAGATGACATATAGTTGAATCTTGTTTTTTTGATCTACTCTGACAATCACTGCCTTTTAATTGGTGTATTTAGACCATTGATGTTTAAAGTGATTATTGATATAGTTGGATTGCTATCTACAATATTTGTTACTCTGTTGCCCTTATTTTTTGGTCTACTTTTGTCTCCCATACATTTTCTGCCTTTTGTGGTTTTGACTGAGCATTTTATATGATTTCATTTGTCTCATTTTTTAGTATATCTACTACTTAATTTACTTTTAAAGTGGCTGCTCTAGAATTTGCAGTATACAAGTACAGTGAATCCATGTCCACTTTATTTTTTAATTTAATTTTTTTAAAGGTTTTATGTTTAACTAATCTCTACACCCAACATGGGGCTTGAACTCACAACCCTGAGATCAAGAGTCACACACTCCACTGACTGAGCCAGCCACGTGGCCCCAAGTCCACTTTAAAATAACACTATACCACTTCATGAATCGTGCAGGTACCTTATAATAACAAAAGAATCCTAATTCCTCCCTCCCATCTCTTGAATCATTACTGTCATTCATTTCACTTATATATACAATAAAGTAAGCATAAATACATACATGTAAGCATACATAATTGCATACATTGTTGCCATTATTTTTTGAACAAATAATCTATCTGTTAGAGCAGTTAAGAATAAGAAAAATAAGTTTTTACCTTCTCTTATTCTTTGATGTTCTTCCTTTATGTATGTCTGTCCAAGTTTCTGATCTATACAATTTTCCTTTTCTCTGAGGAACTTTTTTTTTTTTAGTGTAGTTGACATACAGCATTACAGTAGTTTCAAGTGTACAGCATAGTGATTCAACAAATTTACCTATTATGCTATGTTTACTACATGTGTAGCTACCATCTATCTCAATACATCAGTATTACAATAGCATTGACTATATTCATTATGTTGTGACTTTTATTCCTGTGACTTATTTGTTCTATAACTGGAAGCACTTATTTTAACATTTCTTGCAAGGTGGGTCTACTGGCAACAAATTCTCTTCATTTTTGTCTTAGAAAGTTTTTGTTTCTCATTTACTTTTGAAGGATAATTTCAAATGGTACAGAGTTTTAGGTTGGTGGGTTTTTTTTCTCTTCATACTTTATATATTTCATTTCACTGTCTTCTTGCTTGCATGGTTTATGAGAAGTCAGATATAATTCTTATCCTTGTTTCTTTATTGGTAACATGTTTTTTCCTCTGGCTTCTTTCGAGATTTTTTTTCTTTATCTTTGATTTTCTGCAGTTTGAATGTGATATGTTTAGGTGCAGTGGGTTTTTGTTTTTTGTTTTTTGATTTTTGATGGGGTTTTTTGGTATTTATCCTGCTTGGTGTTCTCTGAGCTTCTTGGATCTGTGGTTTGGTGGCCAACATGTGCCTCAGTTAATCGATCTATAAAGTAGGGATTATAATAGCTACTTCATGTTGTGGGAATTAAAATTAATTCAATATGTGACAAGCACTTAGACGAGTACCTGGAATGTAGTTAGTACTACGTAAGTGTTAGCTAATATTTAATCAGCACTTGCTAAGTGCTTTTCATACAGGATCTCATTTTTTCTTCACAGCAATCCTATCCTTAGCAGGTACCAATTATTACCCCCATTTTACAGATGGGGAGATTGAGGCTTGTCTAGGATCACACAGATTGTTAAGTGGCAGGTCTGTAAGTCCTACTGAGGTCTGTCTGTCTGCCAAGACCATACCTTAAATTACCAAGGAACAGCACTTCAGAAGGGTGTTGGATTTTGGTTAATCTCTGTGGTCCCTTCCAGAACTAAAACTCTGTTGTATCACATTTGAAATAATGCCAGAATAATACTGTGGTAGAGTGTCCAGGCTTGGGAGTTGGAAAGCCTGTGTTTAAGCAAGTCAGGCACACCCTCTGTTTCCCCTGCTGTGACATGAGGCTAATCCACCTACCTTTCCTATCGAGTTGTTTGGAGGTTTGAATGGGCTACTATATGTAAAACATTTTGCACAGTGCTTGTAACTGGTACTGGTATATTGTAGGTGCTCAAAAAAGTTAGAAAATAAAACAATTGTTATTTTAAAATCTTGCCTAGTAGTTACAGTATTGGAAAAAGTCAGGAAATGTCTTGATTTAGAGGCCCCCAAGCTGTCCAGGCAGGAGGGCATATGGTAGGAAACTGTTGATGTGGAACTTGGCTAGAAGAGGTGAGACTAGCTTACATCATAGAACCCAGCCCTTGGGCGGTGCAGAAATCTTCCTGGGCAAGAAGCTGAGATGACTCCGGTACATGGAGGTTTTATTTCTAATGCTGGCAATCATAAGAGAACTGGGACACTCTTGGGCATTGTGGCAGGGCTCTTATTTATGATCAGTCTCATTCAGAGGAAGGATTGGGTAGGATGGAGTATTCCCAATATGGCTGGTCCTGATTAAAGAGGAAGCAGATGGCCTTTAATCTGGACATGGGCCATGCCAGTATTAGGACTGTGTGTTCTCTGAGCTTCTCAGAGTAAAAGGGCTGGCCCACTGATACGACTTTGGTGTGACATTTCTTCGAGCCCGGTGAAGGGATCTATGCTTGTTAGAATCAGAGGTGGCAGCTGCTCTGGGGACCATACCTATGCGACATGGTGAAGGGGCAAAATGCCTGTGACTCACATTTCATTGTGTGTGTGGATGTGTCTACATTTCTGGTACTACTATTTCATTCTCCTCTGAAGAAACAGAGGGATTAAAAGTAGCAGTTGTACTCCCTTGCTTTGGCTGCCTGAGGAGCCCTACCTCCAAAAATGTGAATTGTAATCTCAAAGCTCTTTGCCAGCTTCCTTCAGTAATCCCTGCTCATCACGCATCACATTCTACAGTGTCACTGTTCTGGTTTTCAGATATCTCCCCTCAGTCAATAAGCATGGATGGAGGGCATATTATGTGCCTGGCACTGTGTTATGATCTGAGGATACAATAAAGGATGATATAAGGTCCTGGCCCTCAGAGAGTTGAAAGCCGTTAGGGTGGTGGGGACCTTTAAGCAAATAAGTACAACACTATGTAATGGGCTATCAGAAAAGTGTCTTCCTTTGGATTTCTCCCAAAACAGGCTGTGGGAAAAGGATTTGAGTGTAAGTAGTTTATTTGGGAAGTGATCCCAGGAAGCACTGGTAGAAAAGATCAGGGAGTTGAGGAAGGGAACAGAAGAAAGCCTATCCGCGTAATTACTACTACAGGCAACTGGGGTTCAACCTCCCCAGGGAGCTCTGGGCACATAAAACATGCCTTGTTCTCCCCACCAAGGGGCCACGCAGATGGGCCAGTTAGCCATCACATCTCTCTCCATCAGTGTTTGAAGACTGCCCCAAGGGAGATTAACTCCCTAGCGCAACTCCTGACCACCTGGCCAAATGCATGCTGGTGGGCAGATATACAGTCCCAAGTGAAGCCACTGGTGTTTATAGTAAGCAGCCTTCCATGTAGAGGCAAAGGCCAAAGAGATGTGGGAAGGGCCCCAGCAGCATCTGCTAAAAGAAGTATGTTGGGCTTACAGTGAGTACACACCAGGTTAGCCATTCCTAGCTTAGGTGATCAACAAAGACTTCAGAAAGAAGAGCTTTCCAGGCTGGAACAAAGGCATGGAGTGTTTGGAAGAATGTGATGAATTCAATATGGCTGGCACTGGTGTCATAGGGGAGAGGGTGTCGGGTGTGGGAAAGTACTAGGCGTAGGTGAGGGCCAGCTCCAGTACCCCCCTATGCCAAACTACATTCCAGACTCGCGGGAGATGCAGAGAGAGCCACAGAAGGGCTTTAAGAAGGCTTGTGACCCAGCCGTGCTTGCTTTTTATTTTTTTTTTTAAGATTTTATTTATTTGACAGAGAGAGACACAGTGAGAGAGGAACACAAGCAGGGGGCAGTGGGAGAGGGAGAAGCAGGCTTTCCACAGAGCAGGGACCCCGATGCAGGGCTCCATCCCAGGACCCTGGGATCATGACCTGAGCCGAAGACAGACGCTTAACGACTGAGCCACCCAAGCACCCCCATGCTTGCTTTTTAGAAAGATCAGTCTGGCTATGGTAGCCAGAACAGGTGGCTACTCCTTCCCATTTGCTTCCTGTGGGTTTCGTGTCTATTTCCTATTGCTGTGAGCATCAGCCTGGTGGTAGTAGTTCAAATCATCCAGTTTGTGATTTTCCCAACACTCTCATAATCAGCCTTATTGTGTCCCATCAGAGATGGGTGATGCCCCTCTTTGGGGGTCTGGGTCACAGCCCCATGGGGTCCCTCTTCCAGGCTTCCAGGCTCTGATAACCCCAGTCTCTCCCTTCCATTCCCCCCACATCTTTGGGGTGGCCTCTAATTCCTGCAGCTCCCATCTCTGTGTTATCTCAGCATCCCCTGTCTACCTTTTGAGTCCTCCAAAACTCATTTCAGCAATTTCACCTCCAATCCCTGCTTTACCTCTGCAGAACTAACTGTGCTGCTTGTCTTTCTTCCTGGACCATGACCGATGCAGAGAGGCACAGACGACAGAGTATCTGGGGAGTCGGCTTAGCTGGGAGACAATGGGTTTGTAGTTCACACACTTGTTTGATTTTCCCCAAAGCTCTTGAGAGCCAGGGCATAGGCATGGAGAAGGCATGTGGTTGGGGTGAACCGACCTTGATGGTTTGAAGAGGATGTTCAAGAGGGCACCTAAGCGTCAGAGCCGGGTGGACCAGATAATACCAATGGTAGCAGCAACAGCAGTAGCCACGATGATAACAGAGAAACCTACGATTTTGCCTTTACTGTGTGCCAGGCATTGTAAGTGCTTTACATGTACTGTCAACTTAATCCTCATGACACCCCTAGGAGGTAGGTATGTACTTTCCTTCTCCATTTTACAAATGAAGACACCAAGGCACCAAGAGGCTAAGTAATGTGCCCAAGGTCAAATAACTAGTAAGGGACAAAGTTGATATATGAACCTGGGCAGTTTCTCCCCCGTGGTTGGGGCTCATGGTCATTACAAGGGGTAATTTTCCTGCCCTACTGTTCTGTGACTCCACAGAAATATGACTTAATGTCTCTGTGAAAATCTGCGGCTTAATGGTAAGGTTTTAGTGACGATGACACCTTTCCAAGAGGCCCTTGCAGGAAGTCAGAGAAAGTTGGGCTTAATCTATGAAGATGAAGCTAAACAGAAAGCCAGAAGAAAAGGCGTGGACTCCTAGGGGTGTGGATCTCCCCTTCTGCAAAGGCACAGATGGAAACAAGACAGAGGAGCTGAGAGTTTATCATTCTCTGAAAGCTTAATTAGGTCATTGGTGAGGACAGAATATTAAAAAAATTCCATCAGCTAAAGACCTATGGGATTTAATTCCCTTATTCCTGCTCCTTAGTCTTAGAATAAATGAAGCCTTTTCTAGTTACAAAAATGATGTTGAAAAATGATTGATTATCCTAATGAGGAAAGAGAACAGCTGCCTGAACAGCAGATGTAACTTTTATAATCATTTCCTCTTCATTGGTTTTCTCCCTAATGACCCCGACACTGATGATAGTATTTAAGAAGGAGGGTGTGTGATGGGCAGAGGACTGGAATGATCAGGAAGCTTGGGTAAAGAGGGAAATGGTTGGCCTGACCCTCCTGATCGACTGCATTTTTAACAAGCCCAAAGTTATGGCTGTTCTTCAGGCTGTTAAAGGTGACAGAAGCAGAGTTTGTGGCAACACGAGGTCCCAGAATTGAGGGCCAGACCTGACATAAAAACCACCCACAACTATTACATGTACTGAAATCTGTTGTAGCTTCACTAAAGCCCCAGGGGGGAACTGTCACGCAGAGAGGAACATCCCTATGAGGGGATATTTAGCAGCAAGTCTGCAAAGACACTGAAATGTGATAGCCTATGCAGTGGAGTATGGTGGTCAGGAGCATGGGCCCTGGCTGTAAATCCTGCATTCGAATCCTGACTCTACCACTGACCAGCTGTACTTCACTTTCCAGCTGTGTGACCTAGAGCCAATTTCTTCATCTCTTTGTGCCTTGGTTTCTAGCTGTGTGAACTTGGGCAAGTTTCTTAACCTCTCTGTGCCTCAGTTTGCTGATCTTTAAAATAAGGATGATAAGAATACCTATTTCATGGGGTTGTTGAGGGGAATAAATAAATGTTTGTAAAGCACTCAGAACAGTGCCTGGTATATAGCAGGTCTATTTCTAGATCTCTTAAATAACATAAATGGCCTGCCATTGGCAAAACTGTGTCAGCCACATTTTTCTGCCATCTGCAGAAGTGTGATTCAGCAGTTGGTCTTCAGTGCCCTCTAGATTTTGGGATCTCTTTCTCTCTCCCTTCACCTTTGTGGCATCCCACTGTTCTCTTATTCCATACAAATATTCTACACAAATCTCAGTAGGGGCTAAAAATCCCAATTTGTGGTGAGATGCTAGTGACTCATAAACTTCATCATGTTCCACTTCTTAGCCTTAAATCAAGGGGCTCGTGGCATTTTGGGCACTGGCCAAAAGTGGTGGACCTCTCAGTGCCACTTCATACCCATTCTGACAACCAGTTTTCTGTGGACTTTCCTGCTGCTCCTCACCACAGCTCGGAGTTCCAGAACTTTTGGTTCTCCCATCTGGGACCCCAGACCCACACTACCACAGCCTGTTCAGGCACTCCCCAAAGCAGTTGTCTGTTGGGCCTATGGGCATAACCTTTATTGGTTCTGGGCATACTGGACCAGACCTGCTTGGTAATACCCTTGTCCATAGTATAGGAGAGCTGCCCTAAACTTTGGTTTGGTTCAAATAGATATAATTACCCCTAATGTTTTTGTTGTTTTAGATTTTATTTACTTATTTGACAGAGAGAGAGAGGGAGAGAGAGAGAAAGCACAAGTAGGGGGAGCAGCAGAGGGAGAGGGAGAAGCAGACTCCCCACTGAGCAGGGACCCTGAGATCATGACCCGAGCCGAAGGCAGACACCCAACCAACTGAGCCACTGAGGCACCTGAATTATCCCTGATGTTAAAGAGCAAAAGTTCTTTTAGTTTTCAAAGTGTTTGTCTTCATTTCTTTTTGCGTCATGATAGCTTCATTTTGCAAGTGGGAAAAATCAGTTTTGGTTTCATATACTAGGACGCCTATGTTAAAGGAAGACCCCAGTGGCAGGGCAGTGATCAGCCCTGGGTCTATCAAAGCTCTGACTTATTTTCTCTTGAATATATATTCTCAAGATCTCTTGAGAATCTCTCAGCTCTCCTCCACAGTGTGGTTTGATTCTCAGGCTTCTAGAGGATACTGCAGCACCCTTGGGGGCTCCGATCCACACCCCCAAATACCCAAGGAAGACAGGAACTGGCTCTCTTTTAAGAAGTGCCCCCAAATTGTCCTTTGTTCCTCATTGGCCCAAATCTGGTTGTACACCAGCCTCTGAATAATCCAGGAAGCTGGGAGAATACCATGTGCTAACAGGCTTAGGCCTGGCAGTCTGTCCAATCGCTGTCAAAGGGGCTGTAATTATTTAGCCCAGTTAGCCCCACCAGTAATATTGGGGATGAGTCAGCTTCCTTTCACAGGTGTAGGTGGGGTGAGGAGGAAAGACACCTAAATGGAAGTCTGAGGTATTGTCAGGAAGTGGGCATTGTCAGGATAGTAGAGTTAACATACTGTGTTGTATTAGTTTCAGGTGTACAATATAGTGATTCAACAATTCTGTAAGTTACTCAGTGGTCATCAGGACATGTGCACTCCTTAATCCCCATCACCTATTTTACCTATCTCCTCCATCCACCTCTTCTGTGGTAACCGCCAGTTTGTTCTCTATAGTTGAGAGTCTATTTCTTGGTTTGTTTCTCTCTCCTTTTTTTCACTCTTTGTTTTGTTCCTTAAATTCCACATATGAGTGAAATCATATGGTATTTTTCTTTCTCTGACTGCCTTACTTGCTAAGCATTGTATTCTCTAGCTCCATCCATGTCATTGCAAATGGCAAGATTTCATTATTTTTTATGGCTGAATAATATTCCTCCGTGTGTGTGTGTGTGTGTGTGTGTGTATCTCCATATCTTTATCCATTCATCTATTAATGGACACTTAGGTTGCTACCATAATTTGGCTGTTGCGAATAATGCTGCAATAAACATAGGGGTTCATGTAACCCTTTGAATTAGTGTTTTCATATTCTTCAGGTACATACCCAGTAGTGAATTACTGAATCGATCATATGGTATTTCTATTTTTAATTTTTTGAGGAACCGCCATACTGTCTTCCACAGTGGCCACACCAGTTTGCATTTCCACCAACAGTACATGAGTATTTGTATTTCTCCATATCCTCACCAGCACTTGTTTCTTGTGTTGTTGATTTTAGCCATTCTGACAGGTGTTGAGGTGATATCTCACTGGGGCTTTGATTTGCATTTCCCTGGTGATAAATGATGTTGAGCATCTTTTCATATGTCTGTTGGCCATCTGTATGTTTTCTTTGGAGAAATGTCTCTTCATGTCTTCTCCCCACTTTTTAATTGGATTATTTGTTTTTTTCAGTGTTGAGTTGTATAAGTTCTTTCTATAATATGGATATTAACCCTTTGTCAGATATGTCATTTGCAAATATCCTCTCCCATTTTGTAGGTTGCCTTTTAGTTAGCTTTATTCCTAGGTATTGTATTATTTTTGGTGCAATTGTAAATGGGTTTATTCTCTTAATTTCTCTTTCTGCTGCTTCATTATTGGTCTACAGAAATGCAATGGATTTCTGTACATTGATTTTGTATCCTGTGACTTAACTGAATTCGTTTATCAGTTCTAGTAGTTTTTTTGATGGAGCCTTCCACGTTTTCTATATAGCGTATCATGTCATCTGCATATAGTGAAAGTTTTACTTCTTCCTTACCAATTTGGATGCCATTGATTGATTGATTGATTGATTGATTGATTGCTGTAGCTAGGACTTCCAGTACTATGTTGAATAAAAGTGGTAAGAGGGGACATCCTTGTCTTGTTCCTGACCTTAGGGGAATAGCTCTCAGTTTTCCCCCATTAAGGATAATGTTAGCTGTGGGTTTTTCATATATGGCCTTTCTTATGTTGAGATATGTTCTGTCTAAACCTTTGTTGAGAGTTTTTTTTTATCATGATGTTGTACTTTTTCAAAAGCCTTTTCTGCATCTTTTGAAATGTTCATACGTTTCTTATCCTTTCTCTTATTGATGTGATGTATCATGTTGATTGATTTGCACATGTTGAACCACCCTTGCACCCCAGGAATAAATCCCACTTGATCATGGTGAGTGATTCTTTTAATGTATTGTTGGATTCAGTTTGCTAATATTTTGTTGAGGATTTTGGCATCTATGTCCATCAGAGATACTGGCCTGTAGTTCTTTTTCTGTAGTGTCTTTAACTGGTTTTGCTATCAGGGTAATGCTGGCCTCATGGAATGAATTTGGAAGTTTTCCTTCTTCTATTTTTTGGAATAGTTTGAGAAGAATAAGTATTAACTCTTCTTTAAATGTTTGGTAGAATTCACCTGTGGAACTGTCTGGTCCTGGACTTTTGTTTGTTGGGACTTTTTTGATTACTGATTCAATTTCATTGCTGGTAACTGGTCTGTTCAAATTTTCTATTTTTTCCTGATTCAGTTTTGGTGGGTTTTATGTTTCTAAGAATTTATCCATTTTTTTCTAGGTTGTCCAGTTTGTTGGCATATAGTTTTTTATAATATTTTCTTACAATTGTATTTCTCTGGTGTTGGTTGTCATTTCTCCTCTGTCATTTGTGATTTTATTTTATTTTATTTTTATTTTTATTTTTTTTAAAGATTTTATTTATTTATTTGAGAGAGAGAATGAGAGAGAGAGAGCATGAGGGGGGGAGGGTCAGAGGGAGAAGCAGACTCCCCGCTGAGCAGGGAGCCCGATGTGGGACTCCAGGATCATGACCTGAGCCGAAGGCAGTCGCTTAACCAACTGAGCCACCCAGGCGCCCTGTGATTTTATTTTTTTGAGTCCTTTCTCTTTTTATTCTTGATATGTCTGGCTAGAAGTTTATTAATTTTATTGATGTTTTTGAAGATCAAGTTCCTGGTTTCATTGATTTGTTCTATAGTTGTTTTTAGTTTCTATTAAATTTGTTTCTGGTCTAATCTTTGTTATTTCCTTCCTTTTGATGGTTTTATGTATTTGTTGTTCTTTTTCTAGCTCCTTTAGATGTAAGGTTAGTTTGTTTATTTGTGATTTTTCTTGCTTTTTCAGGTAGGCCTGTATTGCTATAAACTTCCCTCTTAGAACTGCTTTTGCTGCATACCAAAGTTTTTGGACCATTGTGTTTTTATTTTCATTTGTTTCTGTGTACTTTTTGTTTCTTTTTTTATTTCTTGGTTGACCCATTCATTGTTTAGTAGCATGTTATTTAACTTCCATGTATTTGTGTTCTTTCCAGATTTTTTCTTGTGGTCGGCTTCTTGTTTCATAGCGTTGGGGTCAGAAAAGATGCATGATATGACTTTGATCTTGAATTTGTTGAGGTTTGTTTTATGGGCGAATATGTGATCTGTTCTGGAGAATGTTCTATGTACATTTGAAAAGAATGTGTTTTCTGCTGTTTTAGGAGGAATGTTCTGAGAATATCTATTAAATCCATTTGGTCCAGTGTGTCATTCAAAGCCACTGTTTCCTTGATATTATGTTTCGATGATCTGTTCATTGACGCAAGAGTCCGCTACTATTATTGTATTACTATCAATTAGTTCTTATATATTTGTTATTAACTTTTTATGTATTTGAGTGCTCCTGTGTTGGGTGCATAAATATTTACAATTGTTATGTCTTCTTGTTGATTAATAATTATATAGTGTCCTTCTTTGTCTCTTGGTACAGTCTTTTATTTTTTTATTAAAAAAATTTTTTTTAAGTTTTTTATTTAAGTAATCTCTATACTCCATGTGGGACTCAAACTCATAACCCTGAGATGTAGAGTCATCTGTTCTTTCGACTGAGCCAGCCAGGTGCCCCTACAGTCTTTATTTTAATTAATTAACTAATTAATTAATTTTTAAAGTAGGCTCCAATACAGGGCTTGAACTCTAGACACTGAGATCAAGACCCAAGCTGAGATTGAGAGTCGGACACTTAACCAACTGAGCCACCCAGGGGCCCCTACAGCCTTTGTTTTAAGGTCAATTTTGTCTGATGTAAGTATTGCCATTCCAGCTTTCTTTTCACATCCATTTGCATGATAAATATTTCTCCATCCCCTCACTTTCAGTCTGCATGTGTCTTAGGTCTGAAGTGAGTCTCTTGTAGGCAGCATATAGGTGGGTCTTGTTTTTTTATCCATTCCATCACCCTATGTATTTTGATTGAAGCATTTAGTCCATTTACATTCGAAGTAATTATTGATAGGTATATATTTATTGCCATTTTATTTGTTTTGTATTTGTTTTTATGGATTTTCTCTATTCCTTTCTTTCCTTACTCTCTTCTTTCACCATAAGTTGTTTTTCTTTAGTGATATACTTGGATTTCTTTTTTTTTTTTGCATATCTATTACTGGTTTTTGATTTGTGGTTACCATTAGGTTTGTATATGCATATAGCAGTCTTTCTTAAGTTGATGGTCACTTAAGTTTGAACCCATTTTTGCTCCTCTCTTCCCCATATTTTTAGGCATATGGCATCATACTTTATTTCCTTTTATTCTGTGAATCCCTTGGCAGATTTTTACAGATATCATTATTTTTACTGGTTTTGTGCTTCCTACTTTTCTTACTCTTACTTATGGTCTTTCCTTTCCATTCATAGAGTCCCCTTTAACCTTTCTTGTAGGGCTGGTTTAATGGTCATGAACTCCCTTAACTTTTGTTTGTCTAGGAAACTGTTTATCTCTCCTCCTATTCTGAATGATGCCCTTTCTGGATAGAGTAATCTTGCCTGCAGGTTTTTTTTTTTTTCTTTCAGCACTTTGAATATATCATGCCACTCTCTTCGGGCCTGCAAAGTTTCTGCTGAAAAATCAGATGATAGCCATATGGGGTTTCCCTTGTATGCAATGGTTTTCTTTTCTCTTCCTCCTTTTAAAATTCTTTATTTATTACTGTTCTTTGACATTTTAATTACTATGTGTCTTGGTTTGGACCTCCTTGGGCTGAATTTGTTGGGAGTTTTCTGTGCCTTTTGGATCTAATTTCTTTTTCTTTTCCCACATTTAGGAAGCTTTCAGCTATTATTTCTTCAAATACATTTCTGCCCCCTTTTCTCTCTCTTCTGCTTCTATGATCCCTATAATGAAAATGTTATTATGCTTTTGTAGTCACTGAGTTTCCTAAGTCTGTTCTCATTTGGCATAATTTTTTTTCTTTCACCTGCTCAGCTTGATTACTTTCCATTACTCTGTCCTCCATGTTGCTGATTCATTCTTCTGCTTCTTCTAGCCTGCTATTTATTCCATCTAGTGTATTTTTAATTTCAATTATTGTGTTCTTCATGTCTGATTGGTTCTTTTATATCTCTGTGTTAAAGGTCTCACTGATGTCCTCCACTTTGTTCTCAAGTCCAGTGAGTATCTTTATGATTCTTACTTTAATTGTCTATCAGCCTATTACTTATTTCTGTTCAGCTTAGGTCTCTTGCTGTACTGTTTGTCCTATTCTTTCATTTGGAACATATTCCTCTGTGTCCTCATTTTGTCTAACACCCTCTCTTTGTCTGTTACTCCATTAGGAAAGTCAGCTCTGTCTCTTGCTCTTGAAAGTATTGGGCAGGGCACGCACTTTTAACAAGGTGCTGGTCCTCTCCCTCAGGGGACAAAAACCTGCTGCTGAAACCAGGGCTGGCTGATGCCACTCTGCAAAGTGCACATGGGTGAGAGTGCAGCCTTACAAGCTTTGTGTGCCAGCCCTCTTCCCCCACCCCAGGATGCACAGCTGCTGTGGAAACCAGGGCTCGATGGGGCTGCTCTGCAAAATATGTGGGGTGGGGTGGGGGTACAGTTTTAACAATGTGTGAGCATCCTCTGAAAGAGGTGACCAGCCGCTTCTGCTGGGACCAAGGCCCTGCAGGGCACACAGTGGGGAGACACAGTGTTGGTAAGGTTTGCAACAGTCTTCTGGGGGAGAGTACCCACAGTACTGGGACTGAGGTTGGAGGGGGCAGGGCACAGTGCAGTGTAAGCAAGTTAGGTAGTGAATGCTGGTTCCAGGCTGTTTCCTGCAAGTGGTGGTATGTTTTTTGCTGGGGCGTGGGGGAAGGAAATGGTGCCTAGCAGCAACTTTTTTCCTGGAGAAGTCCCTCAGAGAATTCTAGATAAGTAAATAACTCTCCCACATGCCCCAGGTGTTTTTCAAACTGCTGCCTCTCTGCTGTATTTCCCCAGGCTGTTTGTTGTGCTGTTTCTTTAAAGGCAGGGACTCAGCTTCCTATTGACCTCTGGGCTCTCATAGAGCTGAGCCCGCTAATTTTGAAAGTTCTAGGCTTTAAGTCCCACCAGTTGTAAGAACTCACAAAATTTGGCCTGATTTTTCAAAGCCAAATGCTATGGGGATTTATTTTCCCCATGTAGGCTCCCTGGTGTGATAGTCTGTTTCTCACCCCTCTCCATGCCTGGGGGCTCCCTCCATCCAGTAGCCAGTCCCATGGAATTTAGCTCCCCACCACATCTCCACCCTTCTTGCACTTTTAGATGTGGCCTCTTCTGTACATTTAGTTGTGAGTTTGTTCTGCTAGTCTTTGGATTGTTTTCTGGGTTATTTACATGGATATGAGTCTATCTAGTTGTATCCATGGGACAAGGTGAGTTTAGGGTCCTCCTACTCTGCTATCTTCCCTGCAAGTATCTTTTTCCCTGCTTTTATACTTAGAAAAGTTGTTACCATATCGGTATGATTTAAACATTTGTTTTAAAATTTGTGTTTCTTTTTTAATCATTAACCCATTAAGAAATTATTTTGTGGTATGAGGGGAGATAAGAATTTAACTTTGGGGCTTTTTTTTTTTTTCTGATTTAGTCAACCAGTTGACCTGGTATAGTTTATTTAATAACCCTTTATTTCACCACTGATTAGTATGATGACCTTTGTTACATACCAGATTCTTACATGTATTTGTCTATGACGGTTCACTATAGCTTTAGGTGGGGTATGTTTAGCTATAGATAAGGTCTCAGTTCTTTTTTTTTTAAGATTTTATTTATTTATTTGACAGAGAGAGACACAGCGAGAGAAGAAACACAAGCAGGGGGAGTGGGAGAGGGAGAAGCAGGCTTCCCACCAAGCAGGGAGCCTGATGTGGGGCTCGATCCCAGGACCCTGGGATCATGACCTGAGCCGAAGGCAGATGCCTAACAACTGAGCCACCCAGGCGCCCAAGGTCTCACTTCTTTTAATATGCAAAGTATTAACAAGGACTGACCAGACTTTACTGGACTCTGTTTTCTAGTGAACAGAAACAGAATTGGTTTTCTACTAGCAAGTGAGATGGCACCTACAGTTCTCTTTGTGGAAGGGCTGGAAGCTGGATTGACCTGGAGTTCCCAGGCAATTTAGTTAGGGACTGTTACAAGAAAATGATACCATACATCTCACTAAACTGGGTCAGGGGGAGTAGGATAAAGTAGAATGACATGCAAAAGTCATTATTTCAAGAAAACAAAAACTCATTTGAAAACTTTGAGTTGTGGCATCTTCATAACCTAGCCCTCATGACAGAATCTGCAGTGTCTTAGAACGGTTGAAGAAGGTGATTCAAAAGATGTGTTACCTCAATGGTAAGTTTTTAATGTTGGTGATTCAGGATTCTTTTGGAAGAAAGAGCCTTTTAAAACTTTTGCTGGGGGTGCCTGGGTGGCTCAGCTGGTTAATTGTCCAACTCTTGATTTTGGCTCAGGTCATGATCTCAGGGTCGTGAGATCAAGCCCTGCATTGGGCTCCACACTGGGCGTGGAACCTGCTTAGGATTCTCTCTCTCCCTCTGCCATTCCCTCCCCTCTCTCTCCTTCTCAAAAACAAAAACAAAACAGAACTTTTGATGTATTAGCTAGGGAAACTCTAGGTGCTATAACAAGTATGGCCCCCAATTTTAGTGGCTTAACACAATAGAATTGGTTCTTGCCTTCGTAACTATTCAAGGGACAGTTCCTGGTCAGCAGAGTGTTCCTTGCAGTCATACAGGGACCCAGGCTCCTTGCATCTTGTGTCTTTGCTGTCCCCAGGGCATCAGACTTCACTGTTCAATCCTTTGCATTTAGCTAGTAGCCAAGTGGAAGAAAAGAAAGTAGGGAAGGCACACCTGCTTCCTAATCCCCTGGGTTCAGAAGGGGCACACATCATTTTGCTCACCTTCCTTTGTCACAAACTACCTATATTGCTCCACCTAGATGCTGGAAATATAGTACCCAGCTGAGAAGCCATTTCTTAGCAACAGTTCTATACCATGGAAGGAATGTATGATTTTTATTGTACAATTAGCTATCTCTGCCACATTTAGTCATCCATGATTCATTGTTTCTGTATAACACCCAGTGCTCCATGCAGTACTGCCCTCCTTAATGCCCATCACCGGGCTAACCCATCCCCCCACCCCCTCCCCTCTAAAACGCTCAGTTTATTTCTCGGAGTCCATAGTCTCTCACAGTTCGTCTCCCCCTCCAATATCCCCCCCTTCATTTTTCCCTTCTTCTCCTTTATTCCTTCTCTAGCATCCTTCCTTTCCTTATGTAGATCTGACTTTCTGACCTGTATCATTTTCCTTCTCTTTGAAGAACTTCTTTTAACAATTCTTGCAAGACAGGTCTACTGGCAACAAATTCCCTTAATTTTGTTTGTCTGAGAAAGCCTTTATTTCTCCTTCACTTTTGAAGGATAATTTTATTGGATACAGAAATCTTGGTTGGTGGGTTTTTTCTTTCAACATGATAAATATTTCACTTCACTTTCTTCTTATTTGCATGATTTCTGAAGAAAAGTCAGATGTAGTTCTTATCTTTACTTCTCTATAAGTAAGGTGTTTTTATTTCTTTGTCTTCTTTCAATATTTTTCTTTGTCTTTGATTTTCTGAAGTTTAAATACTTATTTTGCTTGGTGTTCTCTGAATGCTTGGATCTGTGGTTTGGTGTCTGTTATTAATTTTAGAAAATACTCAGTCATTATTATTTCAGATATTTCTTTTGTTCCTTCCTCTCTTTCTTCTCCTTCTGGTATTCCAGTATGTGTATGTGATACTTTTGTAATTATCCCATAGTTCTGTTCTGTCTTTTCATTTTTTTCTCTTTACATTTCAGTTTTAGAAGTTTCTGTTGACATATCTTCAAGCTCACTGATTACTTCTTCAGCCATGTCTAACCTGTTGCTGAGCCCATCAAAAGCATTCTTCATTTCTTTTAGTGTTTTTATCTCCAGCATCTCCTTTTGACTCTTAGAATTCCCATGTCTCTGCTTATATTATCTGTCTGCTTCTTTATGTTGTCTACTGTTTCCATTAGAGCTCTTGGTATATTAATTATAGTAGCTTTAAATTCTCAGTCTAATAATTACAAAATCTCTACCATATCTGTCTGAGTCTGGTTCTGATGCTTGGTTTGTCTCTTCAGACTGTGATTTTTGCCTTTTGGTATGCCTTGTAATTTTTTTTGAAGAAAGCCAGACATGATATAATGGGTAAAAAGACCTGAGGTAAATAGGGCACTAGTGTGAGGTTTTATGTTTTATCTGGCTAGGAGTTAGACTGTGTTTACTGTTTGCTGTAGCTGTAGGTGAAAAGGCTAAAATTTTCTCTGTTGTCCTTATTTTTGTACCGCTGTTGCCTTTGGGTTTCCTTAGAGACTTCTTAAATAAGCTCTGAGATGTACAAGTCTCTCAATTGTATTCCTCTGTTATTATACTAGAACCCTACTGATGTGGTGGTAAGGTGTGGGGGGTGAGACACATTTTCTAATCTTATGATTAGGTCTTGGTCTTTTAGTGAGCCTATGCCCCCGGGCTGTGACCTCCACAAGTGCTTTTCATCCCTCCCCACCCTTAGGTGAGACAGGAAGGTAGATGGGGCTAAAGTTGGGTGTTTCCCTTTTCCCAGGTCACATAGGCTCTAGTAAAACTCCAATTGATTATGCTCTAGCAAAATAGTTTTTCTTGAGGGTAGGCCTTGTTAAGAAAAACAGAATGCTCTGGGCATATTTTAAAATGACCACTTTTCCCCTCCCCCTGCTAGAAGCAAGTGGAGACTTTTCCCCCCAGTCTTAACTCTGAGAACCTGATAGGGCTCCTGAAGATAAAAGTCACAAAACTGTGGGCTCACCTTAGGGCTGGGCCCCCCTGGCATTTTAATTTTCACAGCCTTGTCCATACTTTGCCACCAGCATTTTATCAATTAAAATGTATGTTTTTCTTCACTGGTACTGGTTCCAGTAGTGGTTTCTGCTCCTGATAGTAAGCCGTGATTCTTTGTATCTGTCGGTTTGTCTCTCTAAATTTTGGGGTTTGCACTGTGACCTCGAGTTTTGGATGGACCTAAGAGAAGTTGTTGATTTTCAGTTTCTTCAGCTTTTTTCTTATTGTGAGGATGGGAGTAGTGACTTCCAAGATCCTTACATGCTGGACAGAAACCAGAAGTTTGCCACCCCCAACTTGTGACAACCAAAACTGCTAGGTTTTTTTCTGGAGAGAAGTCAGATCACCCTCAGTTGTGAATCATTGCTATAACACTATGTAGAATACTACATATAATGATATTTAATAATATATTTTGGTGGGAGAGAGCACTGTGTTTCTCTTGGTGGGTGGCATGGGGCTCTGACAGAGATTGGCTAGAGGCTCATCCAACCCATTTGCTCTTCTTGGGCACTCAGTTAACTGCATTTTTCAACTTTCTCATCTCTAGGTGGGGCCATGTAATCAGTTATGGTTAACTGAATGTGGGTGGAGGTGCTGTCCATCACTTCTAAGTCTGGCCCCTAAATCATACCATGTGATCATCTGTATTCAGTCACTTTATTCATCAGCTAACCAAATTCAGAGAATCCCAAGCATCTAGGGAAGGATGGGCTTATAAGGTAAGAGTCTGGACCCCTGCTTGAAGTAAAGCCACCTGGGAGAGCCTGTCAACTATAACACCCATGCTGGATTTTGTGTGAGAAGTAATATATGTTAGAATTTGGAATTAATTACTGCAGCATAGCCTAGCTTAACCTGACTAGTTCAGGGGCTCAGAACATTTGATACTAAAAAGTACTGCAACTCCAACTATTGTTCAACATGGTACTGGAAGTCCTAGTCTCAGCAATCAGACAACAAAAAGAAATAAAAGGCATCCAAATCGGCAAAGAAGGAGTGAAACTTTCACTCTTCACAGATGACATGATACTCTATGTAGGAAACCTGAAAGATTCCCCCCCCCCCAGCTGCTGAAATTGCTAGAACTGATGCCAGAATTCAGTGAAGTCACAGGATATAAAACCAATGCACAGAAGTCTGTTGCATTTCTATGTACCAACAATGAAGCAGCAGAAAGAGAAATCAAGGAATCAATCCCATTTACAATTGCACCAAAAACTATAAGATGCCTAGGAGTAAACCTAACCAAGGAGGTAAAAGATGTGTACTCTGAAAACTATAGAACACTTAGGAAAGAAATTGAGGAAGATACGAAGAAATGGAAAAACATTCCATGCTCATGGATTGGAAGAACAAATATTGTTAAAATATATATGCTACCCAAACTAATCTACACATTCAGTGCAATCCCTATCAAAATAACACCAGCATTTTTCACAGAGTTGGAACAAACAATTCTAAAATTTGTATGGAACCAGAAAAGATCCCAAATAGCCAAAGTAATATTGAAAAAGAAAACCAAAGCTGGAGGCATCACAATTCTGGACTTCAAGCTCTATTACAAAGTGTAATCATCAAGACAGTATGGTCCTGGCACAAAAACAGACACATGGATCCGTGGAGCAGAACAGAGAACCCAGAAATGGACCCTCAACTCTATCATCAACTAATCTTCAACAGAGCAGGAAAGAATATCCAATGAAAAAAAAAAGACAGTCTCTTCATCAAATGGTGCTGGCAATATTGGACAGCCACATGCAGAAGAATGAAACTGGACCACTTTATTACACCATACACAAAAATAAATTCAAAATGGATGAAAGACCTAAATGTGAGACAGGAATCCATCAAAATCCTAGAGGAGAACATAGGCAACAACCTCTTTGATCTTGGCCACAGCAACTTCTTGCTAGACACATCTCCAAAGGCAAGGGTTGCAAACATGAACTATTGGGACTTCATCAGGATAAAGGCTTTTGCACAGCAAAGGAAATAGTCAACAAAACTAAAAGGCAACCTATGGAATGGGAGAAGATATTTGCAAATGACATATCAGATAAAGAGCTGGTATCCAAAATCCATAAAGAATTTATCAAACTCAACACCCAAAAAACCAAAAAATCCAATCAAGAAATGGGCAGAAGACATGAACAGACATTTCTCTAAAAAAGATGTACAGATGGCTATCAGACACATGAAAAAATGCTCAACATCACTCAGCCTCAGGGAAATACAAATCAAAACCACAATGAGATACCACCTCACACCGGTCAGAATGGCTACAATGAAAAACTCAGGAAACAAAAGATATTGGAGAGGACGTGGAGAAAGGGGAATCCTCGTACACTGCTGGTGGGAATGCAAGCTGGTGCAGCCACTCTGGAAAATAGCATGGAGGTTCCTCAAAAAGTTAAAAATGAACTGCCCTATGATCCAGCGATTGTACTACTAGGTATTTATCCAAAGGATGCAAGTGTAGTGATCTGAAGGGGCACCTGCACCCTAATGTTATAGCAACAAGGTCCACTATGGAAAGAGCCCAGATGTCTATCAATAGATGAATGGATAAAGAAGAATGGAATAGTCCATATAATGAAATATTACTCAGCCATCAAAAAGAATGACATCTTGCTATTTGCAACAATGTGGATGGAGCTAGAGGGTATTATGCTAAGTGAAATAAGAGAAAGACAAATACCATATGATTTCACTCATATGTGGAATTTAAGAAACAAAACAGATGAATAAAGGGGAAGGGAAGGAAAAATAAGATAAAAACAGAGGGGGGCAAACCATAAGAGACTCTTAACTCTAGGAAACAAACTGAGAGTTGCGGGAGGGGAGGGGTGGGGTGGGGGGGTAACTGGGTGATGGGCGTTAAGGAGGGCACATGATGTAATGAGCACTGGGTGTTATATGCAACTTAAGAATCACTGAATTCTACCCCTGAAACTAATAATACACTATATCTTAATGAAATTGAATTTAAATTAAAACAAAAAAAGGCAACTCCAGAAGTTTAGAAGAGTTGGGGAAATGTAGGGGCAGGCATCAGCGTTTATGTATATCAACTAACAATGTGCATTTATTCCCACTAGTGTAAAACTGTGTATTATAAATAATTACAATTTCAAAAAAACATATCAACAAAATCAAGTCCTTCAACAGTCCTCAGTTCTTTGGAGTCTCTGTAAGGCTCCAGCATCTCATTTAGACACCTAAGAGTGTCGGTAGCTAGCTATAAGGCAGTATGTACCATACTTCCCCATAGTCTGATTCTGATAATGCTGACCAGTACATTCTTTTCCAAGGCAGGAGCCAGAAGAGATTTTTTATTTTGGTTGCTTTTCATAGAAGTTGAAGAATGAGATTAAGGGACTCATTCAGCCATATGCAGATAATAAACTAAGTCAACTGAATGGCAGATGTTAGAGGGAGGCCAAACATCCAGATGTTTAATCCTTCCCATTAATTAGAATAAAAATCCTGTGGAATGCAAAGGGTTGGAGGTCACAGGGTTAAATTAATCCTTGTTTTTTCTTAGAGTACTTAAGAGAATTTGAAGTTGCTGCCTTTAAAATGCCAAGTTGCATTGTACTATTTACATATTTTATGTGGGAAATGGCAGGTTTTAATTTTACCTGCACACTTCCTTCCCAATTGTTCCCTGAACAGAGTAGAAACTTAGAGAAAAGTATATGGAGAAAAAAAACGATAATAAAACTGGGGACTGAAATGAGTTTAAAGTTCAAACAAAGTGCATAGCTGGCACATTCTATAATCCATGCACATTTGATCAGGAAAACTATATATGGTCTATTATAGTGTTTTTGACTGCCTGAATAGACGCAACACAAGGAAAATTCATTCTAGAAGAAAAAGAGGGTAGACTTATGTACAGAAGGATAGCTCCAGGGTTTTAAGAATTTCTTTCCATCTAATATAAAATTCCTTAAGAAAAAAAGGAAGAACTGGTTTTATGCTTTGGCTTTTTTGATTTTGTGTTTTGGAATAGTACCTGCCTTTTACTTAAATCATGTGAAGGAATGTTAAATGACAAATGACAGATAAATCTTCAGCTACACAGGAAAAAAAAAAGCCTGAAAGGAAGGACATTCTTTCTCCTTTTTGTTGGTCAAGTTCCTCTGTGTGTAGCTTCATAAAATGAGGTATTTGAAAAACCTCAAACTTAGAAAACCTACATCATCACTTTGGAGAACACTTTTTTTAGGCCACATTTTTTGACATTTGCTGTCTGTTTCTATTAGGCTCTTTGCTCTCTATCACCAGGTGTTTTATTCATCACGATGGGATAGACTGTACCACAGTGACAAAACTGCTCTTCTCTTTTTATCAGGATTTTTTTCCTCTTAATCAGTCCTGTGTTCACCTTCACAGTGATTGTATTTTTTTTTCCTCCTGTGGGCTTCAAGGTCTTATTTTGGACAGTAAAATCTGAACATCCTCTCTGCATTCTGCTTCCAATAATCCTCAAGGCAACGTGGGTGCCCCTGGCTATCCAGACGAGAGTCCTCTGCAGGGAAATACAGAAAAGAACTCCAAGGTGAAAAAAATTCAGCGACTTCCTATAACATGATGTCTTACTTCATGGTGTTCTCCTGTAATTTTCTGACAGGCTCTTGAGTGCCTAGCATCCAGGCTCGGCTCTGTGCCTCCCCTGGACATGTGAGCAGCATATGAGCAGATGTGTGCAGGCTTAGAGGTTTTTTAAGATTTTCACTAGGCGTTCTCTTTCTGACCAAGGGCTCATTCACAAGAAGCTCAAAAATACTTTCAGAGATAACAGGAGACACTTTATTCCAAAGTTTGGCAACATTCACCTGCATATTAATTGTGGCACCATTTTTTCACAACTATTGAAACATAATGGATTTTTAAAATAATGTAAACATTTTATAGGCAAGAAAATCATATTAAATCTTTAGACAGATCAGCTGGAAAATCACTGCTTTATTAATTAGCTGATAAGGCACTGTGAAAATCCTGATGATGTGAACACATGATGGGGACGCTTTGATGGAACAGGGAAGGAGTAGCAGAGGGGTCAGAAAATTCTTGGTTCTGGAGTTTCAGTTGTCTTTGGAGGAAAGGAAGATGTTGGAAGATGGATCCTATCAGACCAAGAAGACCCATTTAACAGGCTAGTTGATATTTTCTTCCCAGAAAGTACAGAACTACTTCAGTAATCACAGTAATATGTTAACTAGCAGTTATTCTTGGATCAGCTTTCCTTTTATAAATGTTGCCTTGGCTGTGGGTGATGCAGGAAGGTAATCAGATTCCTCAAGGGTCTGTCCCAGAGTCTGGTACTAGGAGAAGATGAATGGGGGAAAGAACAGGTAGAGGGTGAAGGGGAGTTGAAAGGAAGCTGCATGGCAGAGGCTTGGGCCCAGACATTGATACAGGGCCTCATTCCCAGGGTCACAGTCACTGAGGTCAAGGAAGGCCCAAGCTGTAACCATGAACTTTTGTATCTCTGGGCCAGAACTACTTTCTGGAGAGAAGCCAGATTACAGAGTACAGTTTCAAAGGCCAAAAAGCTGAAAGCCAGAGGTCATCCCTAAAGGACAAGCTTCTTACTTCAAGGGAAGAAAGGTAGGAAATGAGTACCTACCTACTTGCTATGGTCTGAATGTCTGTGTCTCCCCCAAATCCGTATGTTGAAACCCAGCCCTCAAAGTGATGGTATTAGAAGGTAGGACCTTTGGAGGTACTTACGTCATGAGGGGGAGCCCTCACGAATGTGATTAGTGGCCTCATAAAAGAAGCAACAGAGAGTTCCCTCACCTCTTCTGCCATATGAGGACATAGTGAGGAGACAGCCATATACGAACCAGGGAGCTGGTTCTCACCAGACTCCGAATCTGCTGGCATCTTGATCTTGGACTTAGAGCCTCTAGAACTGTGAGAAATACATTTCTGTTGTTTATAAGCCCCCCAGTCTATGGTGTTGTGTTATAGCAGCTCGAATGGACTGAGACATCATTCTAGAGGAAGGAGTCTAGCTCTTTGTCTCTTGTCCCATTTCTACCTCTGGTGCTAGAGGAAATGAGGGTGTGCTGTGACATCAGGACACTGGGACATGGCCTTCCACTGACAGAAGTGGTACCGAATTTCCAATCTCAAAGTTCTGCTGGGTAGATTCCTACAGCCCCTTTTCCGTTGCTCAAATCCTTTGACACTTAGCATCACTGAGGCCATGTAGCATCAACCCACTGACACAATGCAAGGATGCGTATGGCCCTCAGCTGCTGAGAAAGTCCCAGCAACCAGCCATCTGATGTGGCTTTTGCTCTCCACAACCTCCCCCACATCTGCAGACAGTGTAGTTCATTAAGCTTGTAGCCATTCTCAGCCTCAGGCCCTCCACCCCAGGCTTCCCTCTGCAGAAAGAGCACCTTGCAGTGAAGAATTTGGCAAATGCATGTTTGTGAATGCAAATGCATCATGGGTGATGGAAAAGGGAGCAAGAAGAACACGTAGACTGTCTGGGACAGATGGGCCAAGAAAGAAGGGAGTGTGTGTGTGTGTGTGTGTGTGTGTGTGTGTGTGACTGAGAGAGAGATATGAGACAGAGAATAGGGCATTAAAGGTGGAGAAAAGCATGAGTGATAGAGTTAGACCAAGCAAGAGTGCCATCCTCAGCTTGGGTTTTGAGTCCACTCAATGGGGGTGGCCAGAGATGGTCAAGAGGTAGAAATGGAGTATACCAGTATATGCTGCTAGAAGAGAAGTGGGTGCAAGGTAGCCAGGACCTGGGGATGGGGTGGGGGGTGGTCTAGGGGTAGGAGTGAGGGGTTAAAAAGATCTGTCGGGGATCCCTCACAGTATGATTTGCCCTACCCTGGAGTGTTGCTGCGGGGGCATGACTGTGTGGCGGTGGCGGTGGCTGAGGGCTGCTGGACTATAAAAAGGCCTCTTTCATTCATGTTCTTGTTCACTATTCTCATCTACTTATTCTTCACTGTAAATGCTAGAATCAATTTGTCAAGTTAAAAAAAGTTCTCATGGGATTTTGACTATAATTGTGTCAAACCAGTATATTACTGCTTTTAATTAAAACCAAATTTGAGACTAAATACTAAAGAACCAGTCAGAAAGGACTTTTTAATTTGTTTGCTCATTCATTTATTCATTTACTCAGCAATATAAATTGGGCACTTAGGAAAGCAATAGGAAATTGGCCCCATTGTCTGAGGATGCTGAGAGATACTTGAGGCAAAGAGAAGGGGAAGTACCATCCTAGTATTTGTATGACCCACCTCCCTTACCTTGCCCTAATCCCAGCCTTGGTGGATCCTGTTACCATTTAAACATTTGATATTATCTTCATCATGGAATTTTGCATTATTTTTTTTAAATTACTTTTTAAATTTTATTTTTAAAAACTGTAGTTGACATATCAGTTTCAGGTATACAACATAGTGATTTGACAGTTGTGGTAAGCATTATGAAAGGCATTTCATAATGCTTACCACAATAAGTGTGCTTACCATCTGTCATCATACAAAATTATTACAGTATTATTGACCATATTCCCTATGCCATACTTTTCATCCACATGACTTATTTTATAACTGGAAATTTATACCTCTTACTCTCCTTCACCTATTTTGCCTATCCCCCCACCCCTCTGCCCACATATAAGTGGAATCATATGGTATTTGTCTTCTGCATCTGATTTATTTTTATTTTTATTTTTTTAGAGAGTGTGTGCAAGTGGGGGGCAGAGGGGCAGAGGGAAAGGGAGAGAGAGAGAATCTTAAGCAGACTCTTCGCCCAGTGCCGAGTCTGACATGGGGCTTGATTTCACAACCCTGAGATCATGACCTGAGCCAAAATCAAGAGTCAGATGCTTAACCAGCTGAGCCACCCAGGCAGCCGTGTTTGATTTTATTTCACTTAGCTTAATACCCTCTAGGTCCATCCATGTTGTCATGAATGGCAAGATTTCATTCTTTTTTATGGCTCAGTAATATTCCATTGTGTGTGTGTGTGTGTGTGTGTGTACACACATCTTTTTCCATTCATCTGTCAGTAGACACTTAGGTTGCTTCCATATATTGGCAATTGTAAATAATGCTATGATTAATGTAGGGGTACATATATCTTTTTTTTTTTTTTAACATATAATGTATTTCTTTCAGAGGTACAGGTCTGTGATTCATCAGTCTTATACAGTTCACAGCGCTCACCATAGCACATACCCTCCCCAATGTCTATCACCCAGGCACCCCATCCCTCCCACCCCCCACATCTCTAGCAACCCTCAGTTCGTTTCCTGAGATTAAGGGTCTCTTATGGTTTGTCTCCCTCTCTGGTTTCATCTTGTTTCATTTTTTCCTCCCTTCCTCTATGATCCTCTGTCTTCTTTCTCAACTTCATGATATCAGTGAGATCATATGATACTTGTCTTTCTCTGATTGACTTATTTCGCTTAGCATAATACCCTCTAGTTCTATCCATGTCATTGCAAAAGGCAAGATTTCGGGGTTTTTTTGATGGCTGCATAATATTCCATTGTGTATATATACCACATCTTCTTTATCCATTCATCCATTGATGGACATCTTGGCTCTTTCCATAGTTTGGCTATTGTGGATATTGCTGCTATAAACATTGGGTGAGAGTTTGACTTCTTTGCCAATTCAGATGACTTTTATTTCTTTTTGTTGTCTGATTCCTGTGGCTAGGACTTCTAGCACTATGTTGAATAGCAGTGGTGATAGTGGACATCCCTGCCGTGTTCCTGACCTTAGGGGGAAAGCTCTCAGTTTTTCCCCATTGAGAATGATACTCGCTGTGGGTTTTTCATAGATGGCTTTTATGATATTGAGGTATGTACCCTCTATCCCTACACTGTGAAGAGTTTTAATCAAGAAAGGATGCAGTACTTTGTCAAATGCTTTTTCTGCATCTATTGAGAGGATCATATGGTTCTTGTTCTTTTTTTATTAATGTACTGTATCACATTGATTGATTTGCGGATGTTGAACCAACCTTGCAGCCCAGGAGTAAATTCCACTTTGTCGTGGTGAATAATGCTTTTAATGTACTGTTGGATCCTATTGGCTAGTATTTTAGTGATAATTTTTGCATCCATGTTCATCAAGGATATTGGTCTGTAATTCTCCTTTTTGATGGGGTCTTTGTCTGGTTTTGGGATCAAGGTAATGCTGGCCTCATATAATGAGTTTGGAAGTTTTCCTTCCATTTCTAATTTTTGGAACAATTTCAGATGAATAGGTATTAATTCTTCTTTAAATGTTTGGTAGAATTCCCCTGGGAAGCCATCTGACCCTGGACTCTTGTTTGTTGGGAGATTTTTGATGACTGCTTCAATTTCCTTAGTTGTTATGAGTCTGTTCAGGTTTTCTGTTTCTTCCTGGTTCAGTTTTGGTAGTTTATACTTCTCTAGGAATGCATCCATTTCTTCCAGATTATCTAATTTGCCAGCATATAGTTGGTCATAATACGTTCTTATAATTGTTTGTATTTCTTTGTTGTTGGTTGTGATCTCTCCTCTTTCATTCATGATTTTATTTATTTGGGTCATTTCTCTTTTCTTTTTGATAAGTCCGGCCAGGGGTTTATCAATCTTATTTCAAAGAACCAGCTCCTAGTTTCGTTGATCTGTTCTACTGTTCTTTTGGTTTCTATTTTATTGATTTCTGCTCTGATCTTTATTATTTCTCTTCAGTTGGGTTTAGGCTTTATTTGCTGTTCTTTTTCCAGCTCCTTTAGGTGTAGGGTTAAGTTGTGTATTTGAGACCTTTCTTGTTTCTTGAGAAAGACTTGTATTGCTATGTACTTTCCTCTTAGGACTGCCTTTTCTGCATCCCAAAGATTTTGAACAGTTGTGTTTTCATTTTCACTTGTTTCCATGAATTTTTTAATTCTTCTTTAATTTCCTGGTTGACCCATTCATTCTTTAGTAGGATGCTCTTTAGCCTCCATGCATTTGAGTTCTTTTCCTACTTTCCTCTTGTGATTAAGTTCTAGTTTCAAAGCATTGTGGTCTGAAAATATTCAGGGAATGATCCCAATCTTTTGGTACCGGTTGAGACCTGATTTGTGACCCAGGATGTGATCTATTCTGGAGAATGTTCTATGGGTACTAGAGAAGATTGTGTATTCTGTTGCTGTGGGATGGAATGTTCTGAATATATCTGTGAAGTCCATTTGGTTCAATGTGTCATTTAAAGCCTTTATTTCCCTGTTGATCTTTTGCTTAGATGATCTGTCCATTTCCGTGAGAGGTGTGTTAAAGTCCCCTACTATTATTGTATTGTTGTCAATGTGTTTCTTTCCTTTTGTTATTAATTGGCTTATATAATTGGCTGCTCCCATGTTAGGGGCATAGATATTTACAATTGTTATATCTTCTTGTTGGATAGACCCTTTAAGTAGGATATAGTGTCCTTCCTCATCTCTTATTATAGTCTTTGGCTTAAAATCTAATTTGTCTGATATAAGGATTGCCACCCCAGCTTTTTTTTGATGTCCATTAGCATAGTAAATTGTTTTCACCCCTTCACTTTCAATCTGGAGGTGTCTCTGGGTCTAAAGTGAGTCTCTTGCAGGCAGCATTTCGATGGGTCTTGTTTTTTTATCCAATCTGATCCCCTGTGTCTTTTGATTGGGACATTTAGCCCATTTACATTCAGGGTAACTATTGAAAGATAGGAATTTAGTGCCATTGTATTGCCTGTAAGGTGACTGTTACTGTATATTGTCTGTGTTCCTTTCTGGTCTATGTTACTTTTAGGCTCTCTGCTTAGAGGACGCCTTTCAATATTTCTTGTAGGGCTGGTTTGGTGTTTGCAAATTCTTTTAGTTTTTGTTTGTCCTGGAAGCTTTTTATCTCTCCTTCTATTTTCAATGACAGCCTAGCTGGCTATAGTATTCTTGGCTGCATATTTTTTTATTTAGTGCTCTGAATATATCCTGCCAATCCTTTCTGGCCTGCCAGGTCTCTGTGGATAGGTCTGCTTCCAAGCTAATGTTTCTACCATTGTAGGTTACGGACCTCTTGTCCCGAGCTGCTTTCAGGATTTTCTCTTTGTCTCTGAGACTTGTAAGTTTTACTATTAGATGTCGGGGTGTTGACATATTTTTATTGATATTGAGGGAGGGGTTCTCTGTGCCTCCTGGATTTTGATGCCTGTTTCCTTCCCCAAATTAGGGAAGTTCTCTGTTATAATTTGCTCCCATATACTTTCTGACCCTCTCTGTCTTTCTTCTTCTTCTGAGATCCCAATTATTCTAATGTTGTTTCATCTTATGGTATCACTTATCTCTTGAATTCTGCCCTCGTGATCCAGTAGTTGTTTATCTCTCTTTTTTCTCAGCTTCTTTAGTCTCCATCATTTGGTCTTCTATATCACTGATTCTCTCTTCTGCCTCATTTATCGTAGCAGTTAGAGCCTCCATTTTTGATTGCACCTCATTAATAGCCCTTTTGATTTCGACTTGGTTAGATTTTAGTTCTTTTAGTTCTCCAGAAAGGGATTCTCTAGTATCTTCCATGCTTTTTTCAAGCCCCACTAGTATCTTTATAATCGTCATTCTGAACTCTAGTTCTGACATCTTACTAATGTCCGTATTAATTGGGTCCCTGGCAGTCAGTACTTCCTTTTGTTCTTTTGTTTTGAGGTGATTTTTTCCGTGTTGTCATTTTGTCCAGAGGAGAATAGATGAATGAGAGAACAAAATGCTAACAGGGTAACAATGACCCCAGAAAAATATACACTAAACAAATCAGAAGAGACACAAAACTGGGGGAAAAGAAAGGGAAAGAAAAAAAAAAAGAATATGATCAGGCTGGTGAATAGATCCCAGCCACACACTAGATTTTGGGTGTGTTTTGGTCTGTTAGAAGAAAGTGTCTCCCAAAATTTTAAAGAGAGAAAAACATATATGTACAAAAATAAGGGTAAATACAATGCAGGGATGAGATATGACTATAAAGATGAAAATTGTAAAAGATTTTATAAAAGGAATTGATAAGTTGGTTGAAAAAAGAAAGAAGAAAAAGTTTAAAAAAATAGAAATAAGAAAAGGAGAGAATGTGATCAGGCAGGAGAGTAGAACAAAGCCATACATTAGACATTTAGGGTATATTTTGGTTTGTTAGAAGAAACTGTATCCCAAAGTTTTAAAGAGAGCAAAACTTATATATATACCAAAAATAAGGTTACCTACAATGAAGGGATAGAATATGACTGTAAAAATGAACATTAAAAAAGATTTTAGGGCGCCTGGGTGGCTCAGTCGGTTAAGTGTCTGCCTTCGGCTCAGGTCATGATCCCAGGGTCCTGGGATCGAGTCCCGCATCTCGCTCCCTCCTCTGCAGGAAACCTGCTTCTCCCTCTTCCTCTGCCTCTGCCTCTTTCTCTCTGTTTCTCATGAATAAATAAATAAAATCGTTTAAAAAAAGATTTTAAAAAAAGGAATCGATAAGATGTTGGTTGAAAAAAGGAAAAAGAAAAATTCAAAAAAAAAGAAAAAGAGAAAAATAAAGAAAATTTAAAAAATTAACTTTGAAAGACTAAAGAATCATGGGGAAAAAAGCCATGAATTCTTTGTGCTGTATTCCCCTAGTGCTGGAGTCCTGCCATTCTCATTGATCAGTAAACTTGGTCTTGGCTGGCTGTTCTTGCTGATCTTCTGGGGGAGGGGCCTGTTGCAGTGATTCTCAAATGTCTTTGCCTGAGGCAGAATTGCACCACCCTTGTCAGGGGCCAGGCTAGGTAATCTGCTCAGGTTTGCTCTCGGGAGCTTTGTTCCCTGAAATCTCTCTGTACAGCTTTGGAGGAAGAGAATGAAAATGGCGGCCTCCCAGTCTCTGCCCCAGAGGAGCCGAGAACTCGGGGCCCCGCTCCTCAGTGCGCCCCCAGAGAAAAGCTGTCAGTCACTCCCATCTCCTTGGTCTCTGGCCACACTCCGAGCTCATCTGGCCTGTGACTGAGCATTTCTATCTCTGGCACCCGACCCTGTGTGGAGTCTCCAAACCCAGCAGATTCCTGCCGTGCACTCCTGCGCCACTCCTCCCTGGGGAGGAAGGGGAGTCTCTCCGGATCTGCTGCTTGTTGGGTCCCTGCTTCCAGAAAGTGGTTGCTTTTCTTTTCAGAGAGTTGCTGCCATTCTTTTCTTCAATCTCCTGTAGAGTTTGTAGGTGTTCAGAATGGTTTGATCCCTATCTAGCTGAATTCCTGGGACCAGAGGAAATTTAGGTCTCCTACTCCTCTGCCATCTTGCTCCTCCCTCCAGGGGTCCATATATCTTTTCTAATTAGTGTTTTCATTTTGGGGGATAAATACCCAGAAGTAGTATTACTGGATTACATGGTACTTCTCTTTTTAGTGTTTTGAGGATCCTCCATAATGTTTTCCACAGTGGTTGCACCAATTTACATTCTCACCAACAGTGCACAAGGGTTCCTTTCTTCCACATCTTCACCAACACTTGTTATTTCTTGTCTTTTTGATACTAGCCATTCTGACTGCTGTGCGGTTCAGTTTCAGTTTGCATTTCTATAATGATTAGACATGTTGAGCGTCTTTTCATGTGTCTGTTGGCTATTTGCAGATGACATGATACTATATAGAGAAAATCTTAAAGACTCTGTGAAAAATCTGTTAGAACTAATAAATGAATTCATTAAAGTGACAGGGTGCAAAATCAATATACAGAAATTTGTTGCATTTCTATACGCTACCAAGGAAACAGAAGAAAGGAAAATTAAGAAAACAACCCCATTTACAGTAGTAGCAAAAAGAATAAAATACCTAGGAGTAATTTTTTTTTTTTTAAGATTTTATTTATTTATTTGAGAGAGAGAGTGAGAGAGAGAAAGAGCACAAGAGGGGGGAGCGGGAGAGGGAGAAGCAGACTCCCCGCCGAGCAGGGAGCCCGATGCGGGACTCGATCCCGGGACTCCAGGATCATGACCTGGGCCGAAGGCAGTCGCTTAACCAACTGAGCCACCCAGGCGCCCCCTAGGAGTAATTTTTTTTTATTATGTTAATCACCATACATTACATCATTAGTTTTTGATGTAGTGTTCCATGTTTCATTGTTTGCATAGAATACCCAGTGCTCCATGCAGAATGTGCCCTCTTTAATACCCATCACCAGGCTAACCCATTCCCCCACCCCCTCCCTTCTAGAGCCCTCAGTTTGTTTTTCACAGTCCATAGTCTCTCATGGTTCGTCTCCTCTTCCGATTTCCCCCCTTTCATTCTTCCCCTCCTGCTATCTTCTTCTTCTTCTTCTTTTTTTTAACATATAATGTATTATTTGTTTCAGAGGTACAGGTCTGTAATTCATCAGTCTTACACAATTCACAGCACTCACCATAGCACATACCCTCCCCAAAGTCTATCACCCATCCACCCCATCCCTAGGAGTAAATTTAACCAAAGAGGTAAAAGACTCATACTCTGAAAACTATAAGACATTGATGAAAGAAATATAGATGACACAAACAAATGGAAAGATATAACATGATCATGGATTGGATGAATTACTATTGTTAAAATGTCTATACTACCTAGAGCAATCTACAGATTCAATGCAATCCCTATCAAAATACCAATAGTATATTTCACAGAACTAGAACCAAAAAATCCTAAAATTTGTATAGAACCAAAAAAGACCCCAAATAGCCAAAGCAATCTTGAGAAAGAACAAAGCTGGAGGTATTACAGTCCCAGATTTCAAGGTAATATTACAAAGCTGTAGTAATCAAGGGGTGCCTGGGTGGCTCAGTTGGTTAAGTGGCTGCCTTTGGCTCAGGTCATGATCTCAGGATTGTGAGATCGAGCTCTGCATTGGGCTGTCTGCACAGCAGGGAGTCCGCTTCTCCCTCTCCCTCTGCCCCTCCCCCTCGCCCATGCTCTCTCACTCTTTCAAATACATAAAAATCTTAAAAAGACCTAAATTTAAGACTTGAAACCATAAAACTCCTAAAAGAAAACATAAATAATGATCTTTTGGACATCAACTTTAGCAATATTTTTCTGCATCTGTCTCCTCAGGCTAGGGAAACAAAAACAAAAATTAATAATGGGTACTACATCAAGTCAAAAAGTTTTTACAGTGAAGGAAACCATCAACAAAACAAAAAGACAACCTACTGAATGGGGGAAAGTATTTGCAAATGATATATCTTGATAATTATTTTTTAAAATTTTTTATTTAAATTCAATTTTGTTAACATATAGTATATTATTAGTTTCAGGGGTAGAATTTAGTGATTCATAAGTTGCATGTAACACCCAGTGCCCATCAAGTGCCCTCCTTAATGCCTGTCACCCAATTATCTCTTCTCCCCCCACTTCCTCCCCTCCAGCAACCCTCAGTTTGTTTCCTAGAGTTAAGAGTCTCTTATGGTTTGCCTCTGTCTGTTTTCATCTTATTTTTCCTTCCCTTCCCCTTTCTTCATCTCTTTTGTTTCTTAAATTCCACATGAGTGAAATCATATGGTATTTGTCTTTCTCTGACTTATTTCACTTAGCATAATACTCTCTAGCTCCATCCACATTGTTGCAAATGGCAAGATTTCATTCTTTTTGGTGGCTGAGTAATATTCCATTGTGTGTGTCTGTGTGTGTGTGTGTGTGTCTGTGTATGTATACATACTACTTCTTTATCCATTCATCTGTCGATGGACATCTGGGCTCTTTCCATAGTTTGGCTATTGTGGACCTTGCTGCTATAAACATTGGGGTGCAGGTGCCCCTTCGAATCACTATTTTTGTATCCTTTGGATAAATACCTAGTAGTACAATTGCTGGGTCGTAGGGTAGCTCTATTTTAAGAGGAATCTCTTTTTTTCCAGAGTGGCTGCACCAGTTTGCATTCCCACCAACAGTGTAAGAGGGTTCCCCTTTCTCTGCATCCTCACCAACATCTGTTGTTTCCTGAGTTTTTCGTTGTAGACATTCTGACTGGTATGAGGTGGTATCTCATTGTGGTTTTGATTTGTATTTCCCTGATGCTGAGGTTTGTTCAAGCTCTGTGAAAAATGCTAGTGTTATTTTCATAGGGATTGCATTAAATGTGTAGATTGGTTTGGGTAGCATAGACATTTTAACAATATTTGTTTTCAGTCCATGAACATGGAATAATGGGTTGATATCTAAAATATGTTAAGAACTCCTACAACTCAACACCAAGATAAAATAATCCAATGAAAAATGGCAGAGGACCTGAATAGACATTTTTGCATTAATTTTAATTTGAAAAATACTGCATTAAAATATTTATTTTTATTACTGAGTTGTTTTTTTTTTTGAAGATTTTATTTATTTATGTGACAGAGAGAGACACAGCAAGAGACGGAACACAAGCAGGGGGAGTGGGAGAGGGAGAAGCAGGCTTCCCGTGGAGCAGGGAGCCCGATGCAGGGCTCGATTCCAGGACCCTGGGATCATGACCTGAGCTGAAGGCAGACGCTTAACGACTGAGCCACCCGGGCACCCCTATTACTGAGTTTTTTTTAAAAAAGATTTTATTCATTTATTAGAGAGAGACACACACAGATATAGTGAGAGAGAGCATGAGCAGGGAGGAGAGGGAGAAGCAGGCTCCCCACTGAGCAGGGAGCCCAGTGTGGGACCCGATCCCAGGACCTTGGGATTATGACCTGAGCCAAAGGCAGACGCTTAACTGACTGAGCCAACCAGGTGCCATGATTACTGAGTTTTTTGACATCCTTTAAATTTTACACCTGAAATGAGTACCTCACTTGCCTCCCCCTTGTCCCTAGCCCATTAGCAGCAGACAAGAGTAGAGAGGGAAGAGGATCATAGACTGCTCAGGGAGCCAGGATGACTGAGAACCATGAGCGAGAAACTTCACAACTCTGCTCAACTCCTAAACAGAATTTCTCAGTGCTTCTTAATTACAGTGCAGTGTAGAAACATTCATTCTCTGAAGGGTTGCTGCAACAACATGTGTGGCAGGTGGCTTGAAGCTGAAGAGGAGGAAAACACAGCATGAGCATTACCATCCCAAAGGGAGTGTCTGCACCGTCCAGTATGGGAGCCACCAGCCACATGTGGCTCTTGAACACTTGAAACATGGTCAGTCCAGACTGAGATGCACTGTGAGTGTAAAGATCATAATGGATTTTGAAGAGGTAGTATGAAATAAAAGAAGGTCTTATATTCTATTCAAAACTTGTTTATATTGATTTCTGTTGAAATGATAATATTTTGGATACATTAGTTTGAATAAAATATTAAAATGAATTTTACTGGTTTCTTTTGTCTTTTTTTAAAATGTACTGACAAGGAAATTTTAAATTACATGTGTGGCTTGTGTCTGTGGCTCAAACTATATTTTTTTATTATGTTCAGTTAGCCACTGTATAGTACATTACTTTTTGATGTAGTGTTCAGTGATTCATTAGTTGCATCTAACACCCAGTGCTCATCACAACACGTGCCCTCCTTAATACCCATCCCCTAGCTACCCCACCTCCCCACCCCCCTCCCTTCTGAAACTTTCAGCTTGTTTCCCAAGGTCCATAGTCTCTCATAGTTCCTCTCCCTCTCTGATTTCTACCCCTTCAGTTTTCCCTCCCTTCCGCTGTGGTCCTCCGTGGTATTCCTTATGTTCCACATATGAGTGAAACCAACAATCCTAAAATTTGTATAGAACCAGAAAAGACCCTGAATCGCCAAGGGAATGTTGAAAAAGAAAAACAAAGCTGGGGGCATCACGTTACCTGACTTCCAGCTATATTACAAAGCTGTGATCACCAAGACAGCATGGTATTGGCACAAAAACAGACACATAGACCGATGGAACAGAATAGAGACTCCAGAAATGGACCCTCAACTCTATGGTCAACGAATCTTTGATAAACCAGGAAAAAATATCCAATGGAAAAAAGACAGTCTCTTCAATAAGTGGTGCTGGGAAAATTGGGCAGCTACATACAGAAGAATGAAACTAGGCCATTCTCTCATGCCATACACAAAGATAAACTCAAAATGGATGAAAGACCTCAGTGTGAGACAGAAATCCATCAAAATCTTAGAGGAAACTATATTTTTATTGGACAGCACTGGTGTATGTGGTAGCACAGATGTGTACTTGAACTCATGCAGGGGCCCTGGTCACAGAGCTCCCCCCAACCCCAGGGGAATTTCATTCACATTGAAGCTCTTCCTCTAACCTCTGCTCTCTGACTAGGTAACCTGTGTCAAGAGGTTCCAACTAGGCCAATATATGTTGGAACTCACAGGGAAGCAGGGATGGGACCTGGCATTATGGCAGTGGCTGAGGGTGCTGGAGAGTGACAGATGAGGAAGTGCAGTGGAGATCCTTTTTGACCTAGCATCTCTGAACACCTTTCTTATATTTGGAGAATGCCCCACAATGGGGGAAAGATTCTCATCCTCCCAACCTCCTTTGCAGTAGAGATCAGAGCTCAGCCAGTCAAACACACAGAAGTTAGCGTTTAACCCGGAAGCAGCCGTTGTTAATGTATGGAATCCACGAGGGTGAGGGTGGCACCACCAGCTTCCAGCAGCAGTGAGAAGCAGAGGGTCGGCATGAATGGTTGGGTGGCGCCAGCTATTGTGATGATGCCCAGGACGTGGCAGGGGTGTGTCTATACCAGACCAGTTCTTGGTGAAATTTGTGGCATTGTTCTTTACTGCATAGTCTTAAACTGGTTTTCTGGATTTTCAGAGACTGTCTATATTCTTCAAATTTTTTTTCTGGTTAGAATGGATTCTGTCATTTACAACTAAAATCCTACTGATATACAGGGTTTTCTTTTTTTTTTTTTAAGGATTTTATTTATTTGAGAGAGAGAGTGAGAGTGCATGAGCAGTAGGGAGGGGCAAAGGGAGAAGCAGATTCTCCACTTAGAAGGGGGCCTGACATGGAGCTCAATCCCAGGACCCTGGGATCATGACCTGAGCTAAAGGCAGAGGTTTAACCAACTGAGCCACCCAGGCACCCACCCCCCTTTTTTTTAAGGATAGGGTTTTCTAAACTTGCTGTATAGTAGTCCCCAAATACCCAGTGTTTCAAACAGCCATTGACTCTTGCTTGAAGAACTACTTTTTGTTCAGCACTGTGATAGTAGCTAGGGGGAATCAGAAAAATATGAGCTTTGGTTGCCTTATTCCAATAACTCACAGAGGTGATGATGTGTGGTAATTAGCATCCTGGTGCCATGGTCTTCCACAGGGCAGAGGAGAATAGGTTCTGATGCCTCTCCTACTTAGAGCTACATTTAACTCTTCATTTCTCTAACATAATTATTAGCTGCCTTCTCTTTTTCGTGGCATCTGATCTCAAATCAGCCTTGAGACCAAGGCTGTTCTGGGGACATATACACACACACTCAGAAAATCCCACTTACATCATTCATTGCCTCTAAGTGAATTTGGGAGTCTACTTCCTGCCTTCAGGAATTAAAATGATGGAGAGAGTATGTTCCTTGTAAAAAGGAGGTTATATTTGCAAATTATACACCTATAATTTTGCAAGCATCAACTCTGGTATTTGGGTTCCCCCAAAAGTAGACTGAGATGAGGATTTAGGTGCATGTGGTTGATTTGGAAGGTGATCCCAGGAAGCTGAAGGGAGGGAGCAAGGAAAAGAGGGTGTGTTGATGAACAGGTCACTGCTGTGGGCAACTGGGCTCAGTCCTATTGAGGATACTCTGAAAGATCCTATAGAACATAACTCAGCGGGGTGAGGAAGCTGGGGTATTTATCTACCAATTCCCAGCCCTCATTGTTTGAGAGTTACTCCCGGGGATGTTAGCTCCCTAGCACTTCTGGTTTGCCCTGTATGGACAGAGAATGCTACTGTGGCCAGATAAAGTCCTCAGGCAGAGAGACCCAGGTACCTGAGGCTAGAATTTGCCAGTGTGTGCAGGAATTCTCCACCAAAGCTGTGGATGACCTTAAGGTCGGCCAAAGGGATATTGGCGGGGCACTAACAGCTACATTGGTTGGCTACCCTAAGTTCATAAAATTATCCCCCCATGAATTATTTCTTGCATTCAACACATATTTATAAAGCTCCCAGTATGTTCCCAGCATGCATTTTGGCATGGTTATGTAACAGTGAATAAAACAGATGCAAAGTCCTCCCTTAATAGCATATTCTAGTGACTATTCTCAGGAGTGTTAAATTCTACCAATCACAGATGCTTATTAGATTTTCAATAATATATGCATTCATTTAATACTATTTTATCTTTGATATTGTACTAATTGGATAAAATATGACACTTTTTGTTATCTTTCTTAGTTTAGAAAACAGTTTCAAAGAATGTTAAAGCTTGAAGTGTCCCTAAAGATAACTAAGACATGCAAAGGTGAACTAACTTTCCCAAAGATAACAGAAGCAGGGGTAAGACTTCAGGCTTCTCCCTGTGTTTCCACAATAGCACCACATTGACTGAGACTGGCTGGTTTTTGTTTTGTTTTGTTTTGTTTTAAAGCAAAAGCCAAAAAAGTGTTGTTTGAGCGCACCCTTATACAAAGTGGCCGGAATGTAAAATGGTGCAAAGGTTTTGTAAAACAATTGGCAGTAAGCATTAAGAGCTTTAGAAGTAAACATTCACATTGATGTAGTAATTCAGCTTTTAGGGATTTATTCTAAGAAAAATTTGGAAAATTGCCAAAGATTTATATGCAAGGAATACTAATTTAGTCAAAGACATGTTTTTAGAGACTATATTGGGAAAATCAATATTTTAGGTGACGAGATGTGCATATACAAGTTCATATACTGGAAGGTCTCATTTTCCTGAAAGATCCACACACAGGACGGTATAGCAAAGCAGCAGTTAAATATCTGGGTGGTGGGACTGCATGAAGTATTTGTTCCTTCTTATATACTTGTATTTTCTACAATGGACATGTGTTACTTTTATAATCAGAGAAAAAGCTTAACAATTCTTTTTTTTTTTTTTTTTTTACCTCTAGGCATTTTGATATGTTCTGGGGAAGTATGCAGCAGATATTTATGTGTGCTTTAGTCTTGGAAAAAATCATACTGTTTCAAACAAGACTCTGAATATTCAGAAGCCTTGCAGCCGTTATGACTGTGGAGAGGGTACATTTTGAAATGCCTTCCATCTAGGTCCTGCCCCCCTCTCTGCCTCTTTATCTCGCTCCACTGGAGCACTTCCCTTTTCCCCCGTGGGCGTCCCACGGATATGGGTCCTTTGTCTGCATCCTGCTCATAGGTTCCTGCTTTGTGGCTTCTGTTCCTTTGTTCCCTTCCTCTCCATCAGCTGCTCCTTCATTGTGTTCCTGTCAGTTCTTCTTACAGAAGCAGAAGCTCATGCTGCTGGGTTTCAGCCTTTCTCCCCTCCCAGTTTCCAGCAGCAGGGTCTGCCGGGGGTTCATTTCCTCTTAGCCACTGTGTCTTGCTTTAAGAACTGCCTTTGGGATTAGACGCTTACCAGGAAGATGAAAGAAAATAAGCCACCTATTAAATATATCACCTTTGGACTTTCCAGAGATCCCAACTTTGCCAAACACCATGGGAGCCCATGCCCCCGCGCCCCACCCATGGCGACACTTCCTGAAACGCATGCTGTCTTCCAAAACAACTGAGGAACACAAACCCCCTGCCTTCCCCCAAGCAAGGCTGTTGTTTTGATGTCCCAGGTTGCTACCACGTGAGAATGTTGTGGTGTGAGAAAATATCAGTGCTGAAAATGCACATCGCACTTGCTTTCCGTCAACTCTGAAGGGGCCATTAATCATTCTCCATCCTCCCATCTTTTCCCTGTCTTTATTACATAGAAGCTGTGCTTGTCGTTTCTGAGGAGTATCTGTGGGTGGTGACTAATCTTTGGCCTTGTCCATGTGGTCTGACAGGAATTCTCTAGAGTCTCCTAGCATCAGCCTGGAGAGTTCAAGGGCATCAGAGGAGGCCCCATGGCAAGGTGCAGCCAAGCAGAAGGAAGCAAAGATGTTGGGATGGGAGCAGCCTGATGCTGGCTCCCTTAGGCCTGGCCGTGATACATTCTTTCTTCTTTGCTGAGTGAAGTTCTGAAAGGATTTGCTTGTTTTGTCCCTGGCTCAGCTGAGTAAAGAATGTTGTCTAGGCAACATTCATCAGAAAACCTCTACTCACAGGGATACATCAAGTATCATTCTTTTTCAAAAATGCATACTACTTACCTTGGTGCTCCTGTAGTTCAGGCCCAGGAGGGGTACCATGTTGTATCTATTGGTGTTCAGGGCTGGAAACCCCTTTAGGTATTAAAATGGAAAGGTCTTGAATTCAGAGAATCAGGTGCTTACCATATTGTTAGAAGGGCCGGACAAACAGGAATGATTGCCAGAAGATCACAGAACTGACTAACCCAAAGAAATCCTACCTCTGTCACAATTCAGAAGGTGGGCGATCAAAGGCTGCCCCTGGAGTACATCATCTATGGACCAGGGAGTCACCATGGTGCACTTTTAACACCCCAGAGGGGCAAACTAAGCATTGGAAATATGCTTCGCAAATACTCCATGTCTCTGCTCAAGGCAGAAAAGCAGCAAGAAGATGGTCTCTGCCTTATGTACGCCTCCACGCTGGTGAATGCGATTCATGTACAGAAGCCTGGCTACAAGGGAGTCTGTGAAATACAGAATTGAGTTTTCCAGATTTATTAATACAGTAAGACACAATGGAAGGAAGTAGGACTGGATGCTGAATACCAGTAGACCATATCCAACACACACACCTTATAAAATGGCACTGGCCTTAGAGCATGCATGGGGCCCAGTTGGGGTTGGCTGAGTTTCAACAGGGTCTGATGCAAAAAATAAAAAATAAAAAAAAATAATAATAAAGGTAAAACACAAAATATCGTTGAGTCTCTTCAGGGAAGACGGAGTTCATCACAGAATTATTCCTGCTCTGGGGCGCCTGGGTGGCTTAGTCGGTTGAGTGCCTGCCTTCGGCTTAGGTCATGATCTTGGGGTCCTGGGATGGAGCCCCGTATTGGGCTCCCTGCTCAGCGGGGAGTCTGCTTCTCCCTCTCCCTCTGCCCCTTCCCCTGCTTGTGCTCTCTCTCTCTCTCTCTCTCAGATAAATAAATAAAATCTTTAAAAAAAAGAATTATTCCTGCTCTGATTTTTAGGACTATGCAGGAGATAAGGAGACTGTACCCCAGCTGGGGAAGTGGCTTGGCTTTTGGCATATGGGGATTGCTGATATTCATGGTTAAGTGCACGCAGCATAATTATCTGGGATTTCAATTAGATGAGAGGTGGAGTGAATCAGAAACAGAGGTATAGTCCTTGGAAAGAGCTGGCGAGGGAGTCAGGTAGGTTTCTGGCAGTTAACTTCCCTGGCACCAAAAGAACTATGGAATGGAGTTTAGGCAAAGGCATAGCAGGAATCCCCAAGTCCTGACAAGACCCAAGCAGAATGAGGCCATATTGGACGGACTTTTGGGGCCCAAGGAAGCAGATGAGGGACTGTGAGAGATTGGTTTATTAAGCCCCAATTCTGTATGCTATCCTGTATCCATGCCCTTTGCCTTGTTAACGTTGCATCTTCTCTTATAAAAGGCAAAATGGACTTCCCTACCCCTTGATTTTGGGTTTGGCCTTGAGACTTACTTTGAACAATGAATGGGGAAAGAAGTATCACAAGTCCAATTTTGAACCAAAGTCTTAAAAGTTCTCACCTGTTTCTGTTTTCCCTCTTATGCTTTTGGCATCTTTCTGGGAAGAGTGTCCTCGGAGTAGCACTGCTTTTCAGCCTATGTCCCAAGAATTAACCCATGTACAAGGGACTTGGGTCCAGCCCATTGAAAGGAACCACCCCCATCTGGGTCCTATAGAGCTTGAAAGAGGGCCTCCTAGCTGACCTCAAACTAATTTATCTGAGCTCCAGGCAACCTAAAGATGTGTGAGAAATAAATGTTTATTGTGAACCCTGAAATTTTTGTGATTGATAGCTGAGTGATATACAGGGATTGTCACTGAATACCAGGGGATTATTATTTCCAGGTGTTTCAATGAAGAGTATCAAGAGAACATCTGCAAATTCTAGACTGGTGTCTGCAAGTTCTGAAGATGGTGGAATGACCCACTGTGTCTTGGTGACCTTTGGAGATAGCTGGGACAGAGCCCTAACAGGGCAGTGACTGACACCAACTCATAGCTCATCTTTTCCAGGTAGGCTTCCCTAAGTGGCCACGCCCACAGAGATCTTTGTATTCTCTACTCTCTGCACTTATTGCCTGTATTTCTCCTTCTGCTCTGATCATATGCCATCACATTTAGAGTGGCCTGGTTCCAAATCTTTCCAGATAAATGGATCCACCTCACTGTATTTTTATCTATGTGGTCATATCTGTATCTTGTCCATGTGGTTATACTGAAGGATTTGGTCAAGCATCTTGTTGAGATCCACTGTATTGTGTTTAAAGCAGTGGCTTTTGAGATTCAGTCACTTCTGGACCATCTTCATGGGGTTTGTCCATTTCCACGTACAAGTAAGAGGGTCGAAGAGGTGAGAGACTATAGGCAGGCTGATGCCACCATGACTGGCTGTGACACATAAAGGACTATAGAATGCTGAGAGAAGAGTCTGGAAGGAGCTGTGTAGGGGAGAAGGGAAGGCTGGAGGAGGCAGAGGACTAGGCTGGAATGAAAGCGTAGTACTGGTAAAGAAGGCAATGAGAAGGAAACCATTGGAGGGCATTGCTAAGGGCTAGGAGTGGGCACTGGCATGGGGTAGAGGTGGGAGGCTGTGGTGGAAGGAGCAGAGTGAATGCTGAGGAGTTTCACCTTCAGGACAGGGTGAAGGCCAGATGGTGGTGTAGGGACAGGTGGGGTAAATGTTGGGCAAGTAAAGTCGACGGACTGTAATTGTGTCATGTAAACTTAACCTTGTTTTCCGTGAGAAGAGATGTCTATCTACCACACTGAGGGAAACTTTGGTGTAAATCAGTGGTCTTCCAAAGCTATTTTGCTTGCATATCTCCTAAAAGGATTTTGAAAAGCTACATACTCCTTTACACTTTTAAAGTTGATACCTAAAATCCTTCATAAGTTTAAATATTGTTGTCCCAAAAGATGTAATAGCCAGTGTATCGTAAATATCGACATTTAAAAATAAAACTCTTATATGGTACCTACTAGACTAGAAATATCATTATGATATGATAGCCATCATCATCCATTTTAGGTGTACAAGACAAACTCTTTAACTGTCAGAAATTTTACATCATTTCTTTTACCCTTTGAAATTATATTTCTATCCCACTTCCCCCACAGAATTTTATCCTGATGTAATATATTTTTATGCTTGATGGTCTTGTATTGATCACTCTATCAGATATCTCAGCAAAAAACGTGTACAAATTTAAAATTTATTTTCTATAACCATAAATAATAGTAATTATTAAATATAAGAAGAAACACTTTATTAGAAAAGCATCTCTTAATGAGTTGGATGGAGTAGGGAAGGTAGGTTATGATACCTCCATTGAAGGAAACTTGGCTAACACTGGTATCTTGAACTGTCCCTTCCCTTAGCAACTTGGAGGTTTTTACACCCTAAGGCAATGTGCCTTGGTAGGGTTTGGAACCTTGGGTACTAAGATGATGAGCATGGTAGATTGAAGATGCCCTTTGCCTATTTCCTGGGTATCCAGAAGCCCCCAGATCTTTGTGTGACTCCAGGGAAGGGGAGGGAACACAATAATGCCAAAGATTAGACTTCCTACAAACATGACAGAATGGGTACTTAGAGCCTGATTTACTTTGATTCAAAGAATACAAGGAAATGAGGCATTTCTGGTATAGTTGAATTCCTGACATTAAGATTCATGCCTGCTATGTGCAAAGAGGGGAGAGAGAGCATTGGATTGTGTGATCATCAAGGGTGAGGTCAGCTACCTGTTTTCACCATCACTTAGCAACTGGGTGACCTGGGCAACTGGTCATCTGCATCTCATTGTCCATGTGTACAATGGGGTTGAAATCTGTCTTATGCATCCTCCTGTGTTATTGTGAGGCTCATATGAGATCAAATGATGCTTGTGACATTTTGTAAACTGTCAAAACTCTTTCTTATTTTTATATGTAAACTTTTTATTTGGAAATAATTATAGATTCACAGGAAGTTGCAAATACGTGTACCGGAAGGTCCTATGCATCCTACACTCTACCTCCATCATCCGTGCTCAAGTATAGCACAATATCAAAACCAGAGTTTATTCAGATATTGCAGGTTATACTCGTGTGTGTGTGTGTGTGTGTGTGTGTGTGTGTAGCTTCGTGTAATTACCATCACAGTAATGATACAGAACTCTTCCATCATCACTAGGCTCCCTTGTGCTACCTCTTTATAGCCACAAACCCCTCCCTTACAATCCCTAGCCCCGGGCAACCACTCTGTTCTTTCTCTCTATAGTTTTGTTATTTGGAGAGTGTTATATATATATCAAACTGTGGTATGTAGTCTTTTGAGATTGGCTTTTTCACTTTGCATAATTCCTTTGAGGTCCATCTAAGTTGTTAACTGTATCAACAGTTCATTCCTGAGTACAGTATGAATATGAGCTGCTGTGAATATGTATACAGATTTTTCAGGAAACACGAGTTTCCATTTCTTTGGGATATGGGCAATTCTGGGTTGTATGGTAAATGCTATCTATATTTACAAGAAACTGCCAAACTGTTTTCCATTTTCCATTTCTACCAGTAATATATGAGTGCTCAATTTTCTTTGTATCTTCACCAGCACTTAGTGTTTTCACTATTTTTTATTTTCAACATTCTGATAGATGTGCAATAATACCTCATTGTGGTTTTAATTTATATTTCTCTCACAGCTTAATGATGTTGAACATCCTTACATCTGCATATACGTCACATGTAAATCCTCTTTGGTGAATTGTCTGGTCATGTCTTTTGCCCATTTTCTAGTTGAGTTGTTTGTTTTTTTAATGTTGAATTATGGAAGTTCTTTATATATTCTAGATACAAATCTTTTGTTGAATCCGTGGTTTGCAAATATTTCCTCCCAATATGTAGTTTGTCTTTTTAGTCTTTTAAAAAAAGATTTATTTATTTATTTTAGAGAGAGAGAGCACGCGCGCATGCGTGTGTGTGAGGAGAGGGGCAGAGGGAGAGAATCTCCAAGCAGACTCCCTGGTGAGCAAGGAGCCAAATGTGGGGCTTGATCCCATGACCCATGAGATCATGACCTGAGCCAAAACCAAGAGTTGGACGCTTAACTGGCTGAGCCACCCAGGTTGCCCCTTTTTATCCTTTTAATAGTCTTGCACAGAGCAAGAGTTTTTAATTCTGTGAGCTCCAATTTATACATTTTTTGTTTTATGGATTGTGCTTTTGTTGCCAAGTGTACAAACTCTTTGCCTAGGCCTAGATCCCAAAGATTTTCTCCAATTTTTTTTCTGAAAGTTTTATAGCTTTATTTTTTACATTTAAGTCCATGATCCATTTTGAGTTAATTTTTATCTATGGTGTGAAACTTAGGTTGAGGTTCATTTCTTTTCTGCCTGTGGATGTCTAATTTCTCTAACATGATGTGTTGAAAAGTCTCTTTTCTTCATTGGATTGGTTTTGCACCTTTGTCAGAAATCAGTTGGCACGTTTGTGTGGCTCTATTTCTGGGTTTTCTTTTTTGTTCTATTGATCTATGTGTCTATCCCTCTGCCAGTGTTATTCTGTCTTGATTACTATAACAATATAAGAAGTCTTAATATCAGGTACAATGATTCTTCCCATCTTATTCTTTTTAAAAATTGTTTTAGCTATTCTAGGTCCTTTGCCTTTTCATATAAATTTTATAATATTCTTATCTATGTCTATAAGAAAACCTTGCTGGGATTTTGATTGCAGTTGCACTAAGACTATAAATTTCAGTTTGGGGGGAATTTACATCTTTACTATGCTTAGTATTCAAATCTATGAGCATGATGTGTCTCTATTTATTTAGGTCTTCTTTGATTTTTTTCATCAGCATTTTGTAAGTTTCAGGATACAGATCCTGAACATGTTTTTCGAAGATTGTACTTAAGTATTTCCTTTTCTTTGTAGTGAATGTTAAATGGTATTGAGTTTTAAATTTTGGTTTCCATATGTTTATTGTTAGTTTATATAAGTGGTATGATTATTTTTGTGTGTTTATCCTATATGTGCAACCTTGTTGAATTCACTTATTAATTCTGGGATTTTTTTGTAGACTCCTTGGAATTTTCTATTTCACAATCATGTCATTTGCAAACTGACAGTTTTTTTTTTCTCTTTCTTTCCAAACTGTATGCATATTATTTCCTCTTCTTGCTTTATTGTGCTTACTAGGACTCCCAGTACTATGTTGAAGAAGAATGGTGAGAATGGACATCCTTTTCTTGTTCCTGATCTTAGAGGAAAAGCATTCAGTCTTTCACCATTAAGTATGATGTTAGTTGTAGGATTTTTGTAGATGTTCTTTTTTTTTTTTTTAAAGATTTTATTTATTTATTTGAGGGAGAGAATGAGATAGAGAGCATGAGAGGGGGGAGGGTCAGAGAGAGAAGCAGACTCCCTGCTGAGCAGGGAGCCCAACGTGGGACTCGATCCCGGGACTCCAGGATCATTACCTGAGCCGAAGGCAGTCGCTTAACCAACTGAGCCACCCAGGCGCCCTTGTAGATGTTCTTTATCAAGCTGAGGACCTTTTCTTCTATTCCTAGTTTTTGACCTTTTAAAAAAAGTCATGAATGGGAGTTTTCAAGAACTTTTAAAATGTTAGTTATTTTCTTTCACTATTTTTATTTTTTTTTAAGATTTTATTTATTTATTTGAGAGAGAGAGAGAATGAGAGAGAGAGAAAGCACATGAGAGGGGGAAGGGTCAGAGGGAGAAGCAGGCTCCTCACCGAGTAGGGAGCCCGATGCGGGACTCGATCCAGGGACTCCAGGATCATGACCTGGGCCGAAGGGAGTTGCCCAACCAACTGAGCCACCTAGGCACCCCTCTTTCACTATTTTTAAATAATACTTGTAGAGGCAGCTTTTAGGCAAACAGGCTTGGGCAATGGATTGTAGAAAGACCCATAGTGACTCCCTGGCTGAATATAGACAGACCCATCAGGCGACCTACCTCAAAATATCTGTAGGCCCTAACTAGCCAATTGGCTACTTACAGCTAGGCACAATTACCAAAAAAGGGAGAATTCCATATGTCGCCATACCTCCCCGCCTTCCTCCTTTAAAACCAGCCCCACCTACTGCCTCACTGCAGACAACCTCTCCTCGGCTATCCAGCCCGCTGCTCCCTTGCAGTGTATTCAGTACACTTCGATCTCCTTTGTTCTGCCTTGGGTGAATCCTGAATAACAGTATTTAACTGATGCCTTGGCTCTGTGTGAAGTTCTCATATCAGAACACATCATTCTCTCTGTCAACTCTATCCCTCCTGGGTGGGTAGGAGGACCCAGCTGAGGGTAGGACTTTTTGTTAGGTGGGACTGAGGAAAATGGAGGAAAGAGATCTTGGGGCCCTGCAAAGGGGGGACTGTTACCAAGTTATTCAACCAAAAACCATGGTGCTGAGAAGGTTATTAGTTTCCTATTGCTGCTATAACAAATTACCACAAATTTAGTGGCTTAACAAAAACTTATTCTCTTGCAACTCTGGACTAAAATCAAGGTGTTAGCAGGGTTGTGTTCCTTCTGGAGGATTCAGGGGAGAATCTGTTCCCTTGCCTTTTCCACCTTCTAGAATCTGCCTCCATTCCTTGGCTATATATTCCTCCATCTTGGAAGCACATCACTCCACCCTCTGGTTCCATTACTACATCTCCTTTTTTCTCTTTGACCTTAACTCTACTGCCTCTTTCTTATAAGGCTCCTTGTGATTGCATTGGGCCCACCTGGATAATCTAGGATAATCTCCTTAAGATCCTTAATTTAGGGTGGCTCAGTCAGTAAGCCTCTGACTTTAGCTCAGGTCATGATTTCAGGGTTGTTGGATTGAGCCCTGCCTTGGGCTCCCCGCTCAGCGGGGAGTCTGCAGGAGATTCTCTCTCCCTCTCTCTCTCTCTCCCTCTGCTTCTCCCCCCCATCTCTCTCTCTCTCTCAAAAAAAAATATTTTTAAAAAAGATCCTTTTTTTTAATTTAAATTCAATTAGCCAACACATAGTACATCATTAGTTTCAGATGTAGTGTTCAATGATTCATCAGTTTAAAAAAAAAATCCTCAATCACATCTGCAAAGTCCCTTTTGCCATGTAAAGTAACATGGTCACAGGTTCCAGGGATTAGAATGTGGACAGCTTTTGAGGGGGGAGGCATTACTCAGTGTAACACAGAGGGTGACTGTGGACACAAGGATGAGGTATTCTACAGAGAGGGGTATGGAGTTAAACAGACTGCGGTTTGAATTCCCCATCCAGCTTTATAAGCAGTGTGACACCCACTGAATTTTTTAATCTGGGTAAACCTTTCTTTATTTGCAAAACTGTAACCTCTGCTGTGGTAGAGATGATAGCTGCCCATCAAAAATTTATACAACCTTCCCAGAGTATGCGGCTGTGAGTAGGAAGCAACTTTGCGGTCCAGGACTACAGTTCCCAGTACCAGCTGCATCTCAGTGAGGCCCATGTGACTACCAGTGTGATGTGAGTGGAAGTGCTGTGTGTCACTTCCTGGCTGAGCTGCCTGTGAAGAGCGGGTGTGTTCTCCATGCTCTCCTCTCCCACCTGCTGGCTCCATGTTGACTCCCAGGTGACCTTGGAAGCCTAGTGATGAAGATGCTAAAGCTTCCATTAGCCTGGGTCCCTCAATAACTGCATGGAGGAGAGTCTCTTCTGTCATTGCCAAAATGGACAACTATCTTGGACTCTAATGTGGGCCAGAAATAAATTGTGTTAAGCTACTGAAATTTTAGGTTTATTCATTACAACACCTAGCACTGTCTTCAGCAATACATCTACCTTGCAGGCTGTTATTATCCCCTGGCACTGTAAAGTGAAATAAGGTGTGTAAAGCCCAAGTTAAGGGACTAAGGGACTCAGAGATTGGAAGCCTAGAGCAGTGGTTCTCAAACTGGAGCATGCATCAGAATCCTAAAGGGCTTGTTAAAATACAGATGCAAGGCCCTACTTCAAGAGGGTCTTGATTTTGGGGTGGGCCTCCTGACACCCTGAACCTCTCCTGAGGTCTCTCTCTTGCCTGTCTTTTCTGCTTGGCTGTGACTTCCAGGAGGGCAGGCACTGGGTCTGACTTGTTGGCAGCTCCATCTCAGAAGTAGCGTAGTATGTGACAAAAGCCCCCCAACCAGTATTGGAAGAAGGAAGAAGAACAAGTTGGCAGTCTTCAGCTGAGGGCTGAGTTAGAATCAGTAGGCTTCAGTTGAAGGGCTTGATGATTTCCTCCTTCCGAAATAGCTTTGATGGAGGTTCTTTGTTCCTTCACGATCCTGTTAAAGTAAGGAGAAGGTGCAGCAGTAAAAGCCTGTGTTGTTGTCTGGCAAGTAGATTTTCACTTTCCACTTTTGCTGGTATCTCTTTGGAAGAGCTCCTGGTGTTGACGAAATAGTTTGCGTCCCAGAAAGTATATCTATTCTATCAGGCAAAATTTATTTTGCCTTTGCATTTTGGGGGTTTAATCTCTGAATGAACGTATTCACTTGATCGTGCTGGAGGATTTCATTTCAGAGAGTTGCCGTCCACTTGAGAACGTGCACGGACTAAATTTCTGCTCAGCGGGACTTCCCTGCTTCTCCAGGGCTGGCCCCATATGGAGGCTGAGGAGGTGGCATTCTCCTTGTGTGAAGGGACTTCCTGAGGGGAAGGTGAAGTTGAGGCTTTAGGAGCAGCCATTAAAAAGCAAATGTTAGGGGTGCCTGGGTGGCTCAGTCATTAAGTGTCTGCCTTCGGCTCAGTTCATGATCCCGGGGTCCTGGGATCGAGCCCTGCATCCGGCTCCCCGCATCAGGCTCCCTGCTCAGACGGAAGCCTGCTTCTCCCTCTCCCACTCCCCCTGCTTGTGATCCCTCTCTCGCTGTGTCTCTCTCTGTCAAATAAATAAATAAAATCTTTAAAAAAAAATTAAAAAGCAAATGTTATCTGGAAAAGGGGAGAGGGGTTGAAAGAGACAATTCTGGATACTTGGCAACTTTGCCTGTGGCAGCCTCTGAATTCTCCCTCTCTTTGAAAGAAGAGTTTGGCATTAGCAATTCCGAAGAGGAGTCATTCTGATTTTAGCAGCTGCAAGCTGCCTGCGGCCCCCGGACCCAGAGGGTGGCAGCCCAGGGCAGGAGCATCCTTTCATCTAGACTGGTGGCCGTGGCACTGGTGTGGGGCTGCCAGAGGCCCAGGAGGAGGCTGGAGGCGGCTGCATTTGGGGTAGTCTGCCCCTGCGCCCAGGCCCTCCCAGAATTCTGACAAGACAGGGCAGCCTTTCCCAGATCACCACCCACTTGGGTCGCCTTTAGAGGCCTGAGCTATATCCGATTTCCATTTCTTGGGTTAATTTATACTCCACTATAAACAAACTCTTGTAAAAGCTGAGAACCGGCAAGGATAAAGAAGCTGTTTTTCCATTACAGTCTCTTTCTTCTGATTGGCAGTGGAGTTTTTCAATAACAGAGACTCCAGATTTTGCCCTCAGGGGATCTGGAAGGTGAGTATTGGGGAGGAGGTGCTGGGCAATTCATCAGGAACCCCTCCCTGCTTGGCTCTGTGTTGGGGGCCTTCACTTGTATTGAAGCAGGGGAAGGGGAAAGTTGTGCACCCCCCCTCCGCTCCCCCGGACCTGGAGTTTAACCATAACTCACAGTGTGGTGCAATGTGGGAAAATGTAAACAGGGCTATGTGGCCAGCCTAGGCCTCTCAAACTCGAGCTAATTGCTGCCTAAATCTCCTCGGTCAGCCCGTGTTTCAGTATCAAGCTCTTTTTCTAACTGAGCTTTTTAATTTTACTTTGGGTTTTCGGAGAGATGTGGTGTTTTATGTGGTAATTTTCTGAGAGCTCTATTTTCCCCCATTTCAAATCATAGCTAATGCAGCATATTTGGGACCCTGTACAATTTTTACCCATTAACCTTATCTAAACTGCTAAAAGAAGCTTGATCCTGGATCATCTCCACCCCTCTGTTTGGTCTTTATTTTCTCTTTTGCATTCTGAAACTTTTAGAATTGGTTTTCCTGCTCTGGGTTTTGAGTACCAGGCCTGCCAGTGATTTGGTTCATTTGTAGGTTCATTTCTTTACATCACCATTGAGTGTCTGCTCATGTCTTGAAGTGGGAGGGGATTTACATCTCAAAAGCTTATAACGAGTTGCCTGTGTTTTAATTTCAGGCTCTTTCTTCCAGACGTGGTAGGAGGTTATTGAATAAGCCCTCATGATTTTTAGTATGTATGCATGTAAATTCTTTGTTTATGATTGCTGAGAGATTACCTTTAAACTTTCTCTTTTAGTCGCTAGTTAAATGTAGTTTATAAATGGTTGCTATGGATTTGGCACCTTTAAAAAATTCAAGTTTGAGCTGAGATTATTTTTCAGCTTTATTGAGGTATAATTGGCAAAATTATATCATGTTTAAAGTGTACATCAGGATGATTTGGTATATGCATACGTTGTGGAAAGGTTCCCCCCTCGTTTAGTTAATTACTCCATCCATCACCTCACATATTTGTCTCTTTAAATTTTTTTTTTTGTGAGAACATTTAAGTTCTAATTTCAGTCATGCAATACAGTGTTATCAACTATAATCTCCATGCTGTACATTAGATCCTAAGATCTTATTCATTTTTATAGCTGAAAGTTTGTACCCTTTTACCAACCTCTCCCTATTTCTCCTACCCCCAGCTGGTGGCAACCACTTGTGTACTGTTTTGTGAGTTCGACTTTTTTTTTGACCTACATATAAGTGATACCATACAATATTTCTTTGTCGTTCTCTGACTTATTTCACTTAGCAAAATGTCCTCAAGGTCCATCCATGTTGTCACAAAGGGCAAGATTTCCTTCTTTCTCATGACTGAATAATATTCCAATTTTACGTGTATTATATATACATCATATACATTATATATATTATATATACATATGTATTAATACACATACAACATCTTTTTTTTTCTTTGTGCTGATCACTTCTTTTATTTAGCACCTCCAATACGCAAAGGACAGTACTAGGTATTACGATGTTTCAGAGAAGAATAACACAAGCTTAGGAAGCTCACAATATAGTGATTATGTAACTCCAATAATAACTAATAATAACAACAACATCTAATATTTCTGAACATTAAAAATGCCAGTATACTAAAAATCATTGAATTGTGCACCTAAAAATATGTGCCAGACATTTCACATACATTGCTTATCTTTTTATCTGTTTATTCATATCTTTTTTAAAAATTTAGATATAATCAACATGCAACATTATATTTGATTCAGGTGTACAATATAATGATTTGACACATGTATATTTTACAGAATGATCACAATAATTATTTGGTTGATATCCATCACCATGCATACTTACAAAATTTCTTCTTTTTTCCTTGTGATGAAAACTTCAAGGTCTACTCTCTCAGCAACTTTCAAATATACAATGCAGTATTACTAACTGTAGTTCCCATGCTCTATATTTTATCCCCAGGACTTATTTATTGTATAGCTGGGATGCCACATCTTTTTTATCCATTTATCTATTGACAGACTCTTAGGGGGCTGAGATTATTTTTAATTCTAGACTTTATGCTGGTAGCAAATTGTCACAGGGATGGTTTCCTATGGAGGCACTGAATGTACATTACAGTTCATACAAAATCCAGGAAGAAGATGGAAAAGTTGAGGGCAGTGAGTGTCTATTCTGCCTCTGGCTCGTTATTCTCACCCAACACACCCATTCCCCCCACTTGTAGATAAAGACCAATCACAGGCTGTTTGCGATCCCTTTTCTGGGTCCTTTTCACCTGTTTCTGAGTTTGCCAGACCTGAAGCTTGACACAGGTCCTGACCCTTCCCTTGGAGTTTCCCTCCAGATTCCTCCCCCCCATGTGTCATCTGCCGTGGTAGGAAATGGAGCCTGGGTCTGGTTCCTCGTGTCAGCCAGTCTCTTGGCTAGTGCCTCAGTTAATGCAGGACAGGGACATAGCTCTTTTCCCAAAGGAATAAGCTGCCAGGGAAATTTTGGGTCACAAGGCCCTAGGCTACTGGAAGGTAGACCCTTATTTCTGTGGCCAAAGTTTTGGGGGTCAAAACAGTCAGGGAGGGGGCCTGAGCCATGTCTGGTTGAGGGAGAAGGACTCAGAGCTGGAAGGTACCTGATTCCATTGTAAGTAAGACTTCAGGACAAGTGTGTACTTTAAAAAAATAAATAAAATATTTAAAGGGGCAGCTGGCTGGCTCAGTCGGTGGAGCATGTGACTCTTGATCTTGGGGTTGTGAGTTTGAGCCCCATCTTGGGTGTGGAGCCTATGTTAAAAAATAAATACAATTTTTTTTTTTTTAAAGAAGACTTCAGGGCAAGTGTGAAAGAACTATTATACTTGATGACGGAGATAAACTGGGCCAGATAGGATGTTTTTATGCAGTAACTGCCCTCAGCTAGGAATTTTGAAAAGTATATTGAATTCACCTAGAGATATATAATTTAAAAGCATGTTAATTTTTGGCTGACTGAAACACTTCATTAGAAAAGCATGTTCCTGGGACGCCTGGGTGGCTCAGATGGTTAAGCATCTGCCTTCAGCTCAGGTCATGATCCCAGGGTCCTGGGATCGAGCCCCGCATCGGGCTCTGTGCTCAGCAGGGAGCCTGCTTCTCCCTCTCCCTCTGCCTGCCTGTCTGCCTACTTGTGATCTCTCTCTCTCTCTGTCAAATAAATAACATCTTTAAAAAAAAAAGAAAAGAAAAAGAAAAGCATGTTCCATGACCTTGTTACTCAAAGGAAGGTTCATGAGAAGTATAGGCCTCCCTGGGAGCTTGTTAGAAAATGCAGTCTCAGGAAACAAACTGAGTGTTGTTGGAGTGAGGGGTGGGGTGGGAGGGATGGGGGGACTGGGTGATAGACACTGGGGAGGGTATGTGCTCTGGTAAGCGCTGTGAATTGTGCAAGACTGTTGAATCTCAGATCTGTACCTCTGAAACAAATAATGCAATATATGTTAAGAAAAAAAAAAGAAGAAGAAGAAGAAGGTAGTGGGAGGGGAAGAATGAAGCAGGGGAAATCGGAGGGGTAGACGAACCATGAGAGACGATGGACTCTGAAAAACAAACAGGGTTTTAGAGGGGGGGGGGAGGATGGGTTAGCCTGGTGGTGGGTATTGAGGAGGGCACATTCTGCATGGAGCACTGGGTGTTGTGCACAAACAATGAATCATGGAACACTTCATCTAAAACTAATGATGTAATGTATGGGGATTAACATAAGAATAAAAGAAAAAAGAAAGAAAAAAGAAAATGCAGTCTCAGACCCTGCCAGAGCCCTACTGGGTCTGAATCTGCATTGTAATAAATCCCCCAGGTGATTTATATGCACATTAAAGTTTGGGTGTTGCCTCTCCCTCTCCCTGTTCCTCTCCCTCACCCTCCACCTCTGTCGCCCTCCTCTCCCCCCACCCCCCTTTTTTGCTTTTGAAAAACTTTATATTTGGAAATAATTATAGATTTATAAGAATTTACAAAGGTAGTATAGAAAGGTCCCATTAGACTCTTCACTCCGTTTCCCCCAGTGGTTACATCTTACATAATTGTAGTATTGCATCACTTCTCCCTAAGACTGCAAAACCATTATGCTTACTTACTGAAAGCTAGTACACCTGGTGGTGCTTACTTGGGTTTCGGGCTGTCGTGCCTTGTTCTGCCTGGCAGGATTCTGTAGGTAAAGGAGATGGTGCTGCCAGGTCCAAGGGAAGAGAGCATTGCTAGCGGAGTGATGGGTACTGGTGCTTTGTGGGTTCTATCATGGAGCTTCAAATGGTCAATGCCAAGAGGGGAGTGATGGGGCTGGATAAAGGGAATGGGCTGAGGCCAGATACCGGAGCTGGAGTGACAGGAAGGCCAAGCCAAGTCACTGGACCCTAGATAAGCATAAATGAGGAACCTTAAGTTTGAATGTGAGAGAAGCAAGGTCTTTGGGACAAACTCTGGAATCAACATTGACATGGACGGAGATGGGGGAGAAGGACTTGACAGGGCCATCCCAGTGAATTTGGGTATACAGTTTTGTGTTTTACAATGGATTCTCCTTTGAAGGCTCTGAAGGGTCTCTGTTGGCCTTACAGGCGTAGAACCGTGAACCTGACTTTGTCATTCAATTAAAACAAGGTGCATTTGGGAAGACAGAATCTGGGTTTGATGGGCTGTGGTTGGTGGCAGCTTGAAAAACCGGGAGAGGAGTGAGCTCAACAGTGTCAGGCAGAAACAGAGGCATGAAAACAGGAGGCCACACAGCACTGAGGACAAGGCAAGGGAGGCTGAGCCAAAAACCTGACTCAGTCCATTGTGAGCAGGGCCAAAGGCAGAAAGAAAGGCTGCTTGAGTCTGGTGCCAGGACACCCAGCAGCAGAAACAACTGGAGGAAGCTAAGTTACGTGGAGCCCAGAAACAAATGGACAAGGGCAGAATTCCTGCCCCACCTTGCCTCAGAGGCCCTGCACCCTCAAAGTGCTAGGGAATGCCAAATTCCTGGGAGGGAATAGGGAGCCCAAGGATGCTGAACCTAGAAAGCTAATTATGCACTGGGGATGACATCTGTGTCACTCACTGTCACTCTGTGTCTCTCCTCTGATTCTGAAAGCCACGTAGCTTATTACCTTGCTACTCAAAGTCTGGTGGGGGAGTAGCAGCACCAGCACCGCCTGGGAGCTTGGGAGAAATGCAGGGTCTCAGGTTCCACCCAGACCTAGTGCATCGCAATTTGTGTTTTAACAGAAGCCTCCAGCTACAGTTACTCCTGTGCACTTCGAAGTTAGAGAAGTGCTAGCTTGTTGTTTAGCACATGGGCATCCTAGAGATCTGAATTTGCAATCCTGTCTGTCAACAATTGTCTATTTGTGGAACAGTCTGTTTCCTGGCTCTCGAGAGTGACTTATAGGGCAGTGGTTCTCAACCCTGGCTGCCCATTGGAGTAACTTGAGGTGCTTCTTAAAATACAAATGCCTAGGCCCCACCTCGGGGCATTTGAATCTGACTGAGGAGCTGGGATGAAATTCCAATTCATTTGGTCTGGGGTGGGGCCCAGGCATCAAGAGTTTTAAAAACTTCTCAGGTGATTCTAGTATGTAGCTGGAAACCTGGGAACTGGGGGAGGAGGGAAGAGAAGGCAGCAAAGGGGAAATGAAGGTTCCTGAGGCCTCAAAGTGGCCGGGAGTAAAAGGATCCTACAGCTCAGGGGTCAGGAGTTCTGTGACGAGGGCTCAGTGCCAAGCAGTCCTCAAATGTGAACACACCCCACCAACCCACCGACCAAAGGTCTTGGGCCCTTGTTATCCCCCAAATGGCAGGTTATAGATTTTGGCCACATTGGCTTGGTATGAGGCATGAAGAGAAAGCCTATTCTCTGAAGCAAGGGGGACCTGATCAGAACCAATTGGAAGCCTGCCTTTACTACTGTCACAAAAAATTGGAGGATGGTCCAGAGGGGAGGCAGGGAAATGAGTTGGGAGACTCATTGCTGAGGTTCAGGTCAGAGATGATGGTGATTGGACTAGGGTGGTGGCCCAGCGGACCTGGATCATGGGAAGGTCAGGGCCTTGCCCAATCCAGGCCCTATGTGGCCTCCTTCTTCCCCATAGTTTGGCTGGACCCCACTGGCTGGTGCAGCCCAGGAAGGCCAGAAGACAACGTGAGTGCTTGGCCATCAGTACTCTGTGGCTAAGTGGCAGACCAGCCTTGTGGCTTGCCATCCAGCCTTGACCTGATGTCTTTCATCTGTCTTTCTGTCTTGTTTCCCGCTTCCAACATGCTGAATGAATCCTGCTCAGGACTTGTGTTGCCTCTGAGGACAAGAGCTGTGCCTTGCTTGCATTTGTCCTTCTCTCAGTTTCTTTACCTCCTGCCCCAGCCTCCCAGCCTCCCAGCCTTTCCACATCAAATAAAGAAATACATGTATAGAAACTGCAAATTGTCCCCAGTATCCACTCTCCTTTTCTTCTGTAATAAGACAACTCTTGATTTTTAGTTAGGTACCTTTCCCAGCCTACCATAGAGTTAAGTGTGGCCCTATGAGTAAGTTCTGGCAAATGGGGTATGAACAGAAATGATGTGTCCCTTCTCACTTGCTAGAATGTGGTGAGGAGCCATCTTGGAGATGGATCAAAAAGAGAGATGAAGCCTGGATCCTATGATGATTTCTATGTGAGTCAGAAATAAACTTCTGTCTTGTTTAAGCCACTGTCATTTAGTGTCTCCTTCCCATGCTGTTGAACTCATTTCTTCCCTAACAGAGTTTTAGTCATGCCGTAGCCCTTTCTGAGTGCGTGTATGTGCTGGACACTTTCATATGTTTGAGATCACAACACACTAAAGCCTTGAGGTAGACACTTGTCACCACCATATTTACAAATGATGGTGTTAGTCTCAGGTGTCAATGAAAGGATCTGAGATTTTGCCCTGGTCTCTGTGATCCCAGATCACCACCCTTTCTGCATTAGAGTAGTTGATACAAATTTAGGCATTTTGGGTTTTATTAAGGATATACAGTTGACCCTTAAACAACATGGGTTTGAATAGCACAGGTCCACTTATATGTGGATTTTTTACAGTACAGTACTGTAAATGTATTTTCCTTATGGTTCTCTTAACATTTTCTTTTCTTTAACTTACTTTATTGTTAAGAATACAGTAATACATAGAGCATACAAAATATGTGTTAATTGACTGTTTATGTTATTGGTAAGGCTTCCGGGCACCAGTAGGCTATAAGATTAAGTTTTTAGGGAGTCAAAAGTTATATGTGGATCAAGGGTCAACTGTAATAGTGAGTAGAAGCCAAATGGAAATCTAGGCTCCCAGAGGTGAACCAGAGCAAGGCATTTCAAACTTGTAAATGCATAACATTCTCTTGGGGATTATCCCACTTCTACCTAAAAGTACAGGAGGCAAAACAAAAATGTGTGAGCTCAATCATTTCAGCCCCTGGCATTGCCCTGAACAGCCCACAGCTAATTTAATAATAAAACCTTGTTTTGTGATATTACTATCACTTTACAGAATTTCCTGGGATGGGGTTAATTTGATTGGATTGGTGTAGAGCAGGGGTTCTCAAAATGTGCTACCTGGACCAGAAACATCAGCATCACCTGGGAACTTGTTAGAACTGAGGATTCTCAGGCCCTGCTCCAGAGCTGCTGAATCAGAGACTCTAAGAGTGGGGCCCAGGGATACTGAGGATTTCTCCACAGAATTCTGATGCACGCTCAAGTCTGAGAACACTGGTGTAGAAGAAAAAGCCTGGAAAGAGGGAGTTGCATGACTGAATAAAAACCTTCAGCTGGAAATGGAAAAATCTGCAGTCCAATCCTAGCTTTCTTCAATGGAGTTGGAAGCATGAGCTTCACTAAATACTTTGCAGAATTAAGCACATCGGTATGTTTGCTATATTCCAGTTAAGAACACAGACCCTAGAGCATGGTCTGCGTTCAAATCTCAGCTCTGCAATTACTGGTTTGGACAAGTTCTGTTAATATGGGGACGATAATTAGTATACCTACCTCGTATTATTACAAAGATCAAATGAGTTAACTTTTGTAAAGCACATGGAAGAGTATCCGGCATTAAGTGTCATAGAAGTGTTTGTTGAGTAACAAGAAGAACAGTATATGCAGTACTTGGTCCGCACAGTGACTGCTCAGAAAATATCTTTAGTTGAAGAAAGAAAATGGAGCCAACTGAGATTATGGGGGAAAGGACAGTAGAAGGACCCCAAGGAATCAGTATTCCTGAAATAAGAGCAGGATGGCAACTGCTTGAGATCAAGAGAACCCTGCCCCCCCCTTCCCACGTGAGTCCCATCCCCAGGATGCCTGTCCCAGTGTAACCCAGAGATGTGTAAGAGCTGTCTGTCTGCCATGGTGGGATTCAGCAGGCATTTGATGGAAATAGTCCCTTGGATGGCCCGGCATCTCTTCAAGTTCAGGTTCAAGAGTGGTGGGAACCTGGCCAGTGAGGCTGATGGTACCCCTGCCGCCCCTCCAGGGAACTGAGTGGATCCCCCACAAGGAGGGGCTGGTGTTGTATAAAATGTGACTCTTTTAAATTTTTTTATTTCTTATTTTACTATTATTTTTTTAAATTTTGTTTTATTATGTTATGTTAATCACCATACATTACATCATTAGTTTTTGATGTAGTGTTCCATGACTCATTGTTTGCATATAACACCCAGTGCTCCATTCAGTATGTGCCCTCCTTAATACGCATCACCAGGCTAACCCATCCCCCCACCCCCCTCCCCTCTGGAACCCTCAGTTTGTTTCTCAGAGTCCATAGTCTCTCATGGTTCATCTCCCCCTCCGATTCCGTCCTCCTTCATTTTTCCCTTCCTACTATCTTCTTTTTTTTTTTTAACATATAATGTATTATTTGTTTCAGGGGTACAGGTCTGTAATTCATCAGTCTTACACAATTCACAGTGCTCACCAGAGCACATGCCCTCCCCAGTGTCTATCACCCAGCCACCCCATCCCTCCCACCCCCCACCACTCCAGCAACCCTCAGTTTGTTTCCTGAGATTAAGAATTCCTCATATCAGTGAGCTCATATGATACATGTCTTTCTCTGATTGACTTATTTCACTTAGCATAATACCCTCTAGTTCCATCCACGTCATTGCAAACGGCAAGATTTCGGGTTTTTTGATGGCTGCATAATATTCCATTGTGTATATGTACTACATCTTCTTTATTTTTAATATTTTATTTTATTATTTTTTAAATAACTGTATTGAGATATACTTTACATACCATAAAGTTCGCCCATTTTAAGTGTACAATTTAATGGTGTTTCAGTAAATTTACCAAGTTGTACAACTGTCACCATAATCCAATTTGGGAACGTTTCTAGCACCCCCATAAGATCCTTTTGTGCCCATTTACAGTTCCTCTGTCTTCTCACTCCCAGCCCCAGGCAACTACTAATTTACTTTCTCTCTCTATTGAGTTGCCTTTTCTGGACATTTTGTGTAAATGGAGTGGCCTTTTGTATCTTTGTCTCTATTTGTATCTATGACTTCTTTTTACTTAGCATCATACTTTTGAGTTTCATTCATGTTGTAGCAAGTATCATTATTTCATTCCTTTTTATTGCTGAAGAGTGTTCTGTTGTTTGCCTGGGCCATGTTTTATCTACCCATTCACCATTTGATGGACATTTGTGTTGTTTCCACATTTTGGCCATTGGGAATAATGCCTCTATGAACATCTACATGCACACCTTTGTGTGAACATCTGTTTTCATTTCTCTTGAGTGAATTTCTCTAGGAGTGGAATTGTTGGGTTGTGGGGTAAATTTGGATTTCAAGTTTAAAGAAATTGCTGTACTGTTTTATACCTTGGCTGTACCATTTTACAGTCTCACCAGCAATGTAATGAAGGTTTCAATTTCTCCACATCCTTATCAGTGTTTGATATTGTCTGTTTTTTTTGATTATAGCCATTTTAGTAGGTGTGAAATGGTGTCTCATTGTGGAATCGATTTGTATTTCCCTGGTGACTGATCATGTTGAGCATCTTTTCATGTGCTTATTGACCATTCATATATCTTTTTTGTGAAAATGTCTATTCATATCTATAGAAGTTTTGTGTTTAAAAGTAAATATGAAATGGCTAACACCTCACCCTGCCTCTGGGCACGCAGACAGGAGGACTCTTTCCACAGTGAGTCTGGATCCCTCAGACCGGTGGTAGGCTGGGTTTTCCAGGAGACTAGCTGTTGTATCAGTCACCTAAAACCATTTCACGTAAGGATTAGGGAGTAGTTCTATAAACTGCTGAACTAGAAGAATAGTGTGTTGATTAAAATAAATGCTTGATTTGTTTTCTGTGAATTATATTTTTCCTTTTCTTATTTTTTTTTCTTAAAGCAAGTTAACCTTCTGTGCAAAAAAAATCACCAAGCTAAGCTTGGATTTATTTAGCTGTTATTAAGATATGTGCATATTTTAGAAGATGGAGATTTCAATTGTTTTCTATTTATGCCTTGTTTTCCTTTACATTCTGGATGCCCACATTGCCAAGTGAATTGGCACATTTCAAGCAATTTTCATTTGTGTGAATCTGATTAACAAATGATGCCACTAAGAAGCGCCCTGCCACTTTCTGGATAAAGGAGTATAGATGACACATAGTGAGTAAGAATACATTGCTGACTAGCAAGTAGCATAAGATCATTAGTGGGATGGCACATAGAGCAAATGGCATTAGGGATAATGGAGAAGGGGTGATAAATGGGAGCCAACATATTTCCTAGGGCTTTGAAGTATGGCCCTAATACTCTCAGTAGGAAAGGCTATATTACTGAAAAGTCCAAACCAATTCCTGGTGCTTGTGGAGAATCACTGCAGAGTTTATACCTGAGGTGGACTCCAAGGTCTGATGGCCAGGCCTTCCAGAATGGCCTGTAGCATGTTCTAGAAATGTTGCTCCCAAATCGAGCTAGCTCAGGGGCTCAGAATCTGATGGGGAGGAGAAACTATGATTCCAAGAGCTCTTGATACCAGGAGAACACAGAGTGCCACTATTATTTGTGTCAAAGCTACCTTTAGTAGCCAACGGTGGCCACTGGTCAGCAGGAGGATGCTAGGTAGAGCCATAGGAATAGGCTGAGAGGGGCTGGAAGATTTCTTCCTTATTCTAGTCACCTTACCCCAAAGGTGTTGAGAGATATCATCCAAAGGGTCACAAAGGAGAGGACCCCAGCCATAAGGGATTCCTACATAACTTGGTTTATTCATTTGTAAAATGGACATAATAATAATCATGTAGTAGAGTTGATCTGAGATAAAATGTATGCATTGCGCCAGCAGAAAGTAGGTACTCAGTAAACAGAGGCTGTTATTATGCTGTGTTCATATGTGTTGAGTGTTTCGCTTGTGGGTGAGACAGTGCATATAGCTATAAATTCCTCAGCTGTTGATTGCTTCGTTGATTGAGTCATTCCTTCAAGCCACATTTTTTTAACCTACTATGTAGCATTAGTTGTTCTGGGTACAGAGAATGCAGATGTATAAAACAGGGCCTCTATCCCCAAGTTGTTAAAAATCTAGTTGGGAAGTTAATTCCAGAAGAGTGTGTCAATGACAATGACAGAAGTTTCAATAAGGTACCATTGGAGAACAGAAAAGGAAGCGATTTGTTATGCCTGGGATCAACAAAGGAGGAAGAGTCTTGGAAGGTATTCCAGAAGAGGTGATATGTGAGCTGAGCTTTGAAGGATGAAATAAAAGTTCATAAGATAGAGATGGCAGGGGGAGCCAAATTTGGTCCAGAAGACCAAATAGGAAACAGCAGGGACCTGGTCACAAGCTTATGATGTGTTTGGAGAACTTTAAGTATCCTAGTGACTACAGTGTGGCCGTGGGATTAGGTGGTAGCAGGGTTGGGGGGGATATGGACTGGAAGTATACTTCAGGGTGAGGTTTCAAAAGGCTGTAAATGGTATTTTTAAATACTTCAAGCTAAACATTGCAGGTAAAAAGAAAACAGAATGGGTTCTGGTAGGATGTAGTGACTATTTTCCCAAATTAATAAATTTTTTCAACTTGCTGGGTACATGTCAACTAGTAAACATAACCCAGTTGGTCCAATCTCTTTAGAAGTATGACTTATGGAAGGAGAATTCCAAAATTCAGTAGGAAAGCTGGTAGATCACCTGACCTCTGACTGTTGATAAAAAAAATCCCATTACAATAAAAACCATTATAAAAACTGCCGGATACACAGCTATTTCTCTCTAGACAGATGGCTTAGAAACATCGTATTCTTTTTATCTAGTCACAATAACTTATATACAATGGCTAACCCAGTGCAATAAATTCCAACTTTGTTCCCTGCGCACATAACAGTCCCTTTGTACAGGGAAAGCAATTGCTGCTGGACCACAGGCAGGAAGAGGAGGCTGAGTTGAACTGTAGCTGAACTCCGTCTAGTTTTTCTCTTCAACTATCTATCAATCCCCAACTACTCCTTGACTCCCTTTACCATCTCCCCCACAAACATTCCAATCCCTTCATCCAGAAAGCTCACTGAGACTCCCAAACCACCCACCCAACTTCCCAAACAAAACACTCTAACCCCAAATATATGGAGCTCAAAAAGGAACCCCTGCTGATTTCCAAATAAGGTGGATTCTTGGCATCTGAAGATTCAACAACTGCCATTCCAGCTCTTTGTGAGTGACCCTGACAGTCATTGCTATTTTTGGTGGGGTGTGAGTTTCAAGCACTGCAGCAAGCCCTTACTGAGGGAAGTCCAGCCAGTTGCTGGCATCCACATCTGAAGGTGGCTTGGTTTTCTCTGCCTGTCACATACACATTCTTGCTCAGGAAGTTACGTTTTACTGCATTTGATGAGGGATGCTATGTTCTGTGGAGAATTCAAGAAGGTCTTATGGTCAATATCTTTGGAATACTAAAGACCTTTTCTGCTCCTTAACGCTTGCTGATACTGCGTGGGGATGTGGTCCTTAGGTGTACGCACGTGCCTGTCTTTTTTAACCTTCTATTTAGAAAAAAGTTTAAACCTACATAAAAATGGTAAAAATAGTGTAATGAACTTCCATAAACTGTCACCTAGATTTACTTAACATTTCTTAGTAGATAAGACAATAAAGCCAGGTAATCAGTGAGGCAGTATTAGTAAGGTAACACTAGCTACTCTAACAGACCTCCAAACCTGTCTCTCTCTCCCCGCCATATATATACATATACGCACACGTATATATATACATGTATGTATATTTATTTATGTCATTTATTTACTGAACCATTTGAGACTAACTTGCAGACATCATGACCCTTTACCTCTAAATATTTCAGCATATAATGGCATTCTGTTGCAAAACCACAGTGCAATTATCCAATTCAGGAAACAGAATTGATACACCACCATTAGCTGGTATAGAGTCCACATTCAAATTTTTCTGATTGTTTCAATATTGTCCTGTTGTTTTTTTTTTTTAAACAGTCGATGTTCCATTCCAGGATCAAGCATTGCATTACGTAGTCTTGTCTTTAGTCCCCTTTAATTTAGAACAGTTTCTCTGTCTTTGTGAAGTTTCATGACACTGGCTTATTTTGAAGAGTACAGTCCCATAGTTTCATAGAATGTTCCTTGATTTGGATTTGTCTGGTGCTCCCTCATGATTGGAATCAGGTTATGCATTTTGAGTTAGAACTTTACTTGGATTTTAATTTTTACTCTTGTTAATTAAGAATGTGATTTTCTTTTTTTTTTTAAACATTTTTTTATTTATTCATTTGAGACAGAGCGATACAGAGCATGAGCAGGGGGAGGTACAGAGGGAGAGGAAGAAGCAGGCTCTCCGCTGAGCAAGGAGCCCAATGTGGGACTCGATCCCAGGACCCTGGGATCATGACCTGAGCCGAAGGCAGAGGCTTAACCATCTGAGCCACCCAGGCACCCCAAGAATGTGATTTTCAAACATTGCAGTCATTATCAAAAAAATTCTGCCACAAAATAACCTAGGTGAGTTCCAAGGAGACTCATTTTACTGGAATTTTTACCCCTGTACCTTTATTAGCACAGATTATGAGCAGCACTTCTCAGGTTGCTAATGTGGAATAGAAGTCAACATAGCAAATAGTCCTCCTGGTGGGTCACTTTCTTCTGACACTGCTGGTCTGTCCATGAGTCTTTGTGCTCCAGTATTTTCCTTTTGCCTCTCCATACTATTGTCCCTCGGTAAAGCCTCTGAAAGTCAGTGATGAGGGAATGTGCAGACACGGAGCAGTGTTGACCAGCAAGCAGCTGGCAGTGACTCATATTACTAAATCTTTATTACTTTTACAAAATACACCACAAAATATAAATAATTCACATTAAACTGCACTTATCAAAACATGAAAAGTTCATTTTGCAATACAGCATCGTTGACTTGAATCATTGTTAATTCTCAGTTATTCATTAAATGGGCATGGATGGTACCCACTCACCGACACTAGTCACAGTTCAGGAGCTTTCACTGATTCACGTGCGGAGTGTCGGGCCTCTCAAGATGGGATGTAGAAGGAAAATAAACTGAAATGTGTACTTCATTCTTTCTTCTTTCATTCATTCAACAAAATGCTATTGAGAAGCTACTTCATGTCAAGCTCTGTGCAAAGTGTTAAAGTTTTAGGGATTAAAGACCTCTTCCTAATTTAAGTGGTGATAAGGTAGAAAGATCCCCTTGTGGTGATTTTGTAACTCTTGCTTCAGCCCACTGACCCAACATTGCTGGCCTCATATATAGGTTCTTGAACCTTCTCAGGAGCTAAGAAGCCTTCTTTCAGTGTTGGCCCATGTCATTACTGTGTCTTCAACCTGCCACTAACCTTTTTAGCCTGCATTCTCCCAACTTTCGATGACCCTCAATGCCTCTCTGTATTAAGGTCTGCAGAGATGTCCTTTATGCCTTGGATTATGCCAGGTAGATCTGTCAACTCATTAAAAAGCCACTACAGTGCAAACCTAGTATAACAGAAATAACACTGGACTTGGATTCAGGTGTTGTGGGTTCCTGGCCCTGGCAGGAATGGACCGTTGTTGTTCATCATACCTATTATTTTCTCCTCTTCTTGGGTACACAGCTAATCTCTGTTTTCCAGGCTCTCTTGGAGTTAGGTGTGAGTATGTCATTGAATTCTAGCCAGTAGAGTATGAGCAGAAATTATATATATATATATATATATAATATTATGTTATATGTATATTTATATGTATAATATACATATGTTTATATGTATATGTATATGTAGGTGCATATATGTGTATATATATAGCTTCTAGTTCTGACTCATAGAAACCTGCCACATTGTTCTTCCATTCTCTTTTCCCTTCATGCAGACAAGCCACATGTGGGTGTTAGAGCCACAAAGTGCCAGGCACCTGATCCTTGAATCATCATACAGACCCCTGCTTTCCACAGGGAACAGGGATACCCACATTGGATTATTCTGGAACCAAGAAATACATGCCTGTGTATTAAATCCCTGAGATTTTGGTGTCTCTTAGAGTAGCTACTGTTACCTTAACAAATACCCTGTCACACCAATACCTTTGACTCATGGTCTTACCTTCCTTCTGTCTACCCTTGGGCAAGTCAATTAAGGTCCCAGAGTCTCTATAACCTCCTCTGTCAATGGGGATAATAAGATAGGCATTGTTGGCCCCATTTTACAGATAAAAGGATTAAATTGGATTAAATGAGGTAACATTTGCAAAGATATTTTGTAGACAATTATACAGATGTAAGGTGGTGCTATTATTATTGGATCCTCCTCCCATAGGTAGCTACTATAATGCTTTCCGTTCAGGTGCCTCAGTTCCTTCCCTAACCAAGCAACATTTCCTGCTGAATGTACAGCTGGGGCTCTGGAAATCAGAAATCAGGGCAAAGGAGCACTCTCCAAGTCAGTGCCGACTCCCTCTGACTTGTCAGTCAGCTGACCACGCCTACCTCAGCCGGGCCACTGATGGCTCCTGACTTCCTAGGTGATGTTCTAGAACACGACTTCCTGACCAACTAATTCCTATGATCATCCAGGGCCCAATCATAGGTGTCAGAACTGTGAGTTTCCTAAGCCTTTCCTGGATCCCTAAAGGTCTCAAAATAGCAAACATTATATTGAGTGCTCACGATCTACTGTTTCTGAATGCATTACCACAGGTGGTCTTCACAACCACCCAGGGAAGGAGATACTTTCTCATCCTCATTTTCCAGATGATAAAACGGGCTTAGAGAGGCTAAGAAATTCATTGGAAATCACTCAGTGTAGACAAATTCAAACTTGTATCTTTAAAAGACCTATGCTCTTAACCTCCATGTAGCCAACAGTTAACTGCTTCATAGCCCGGCATCACCCATTCCCTTTCTCATTGCTGAGAAAGCCAAGACTCCTTGTAGGAGAAAAGGATGTTACTTTTTTAAAGGAGCCAGCAACAATCATCCCTTTGGATGTTTCCAATGGACATTAACATTCCTGTATACTTTCCTCCAAATTTGTTATTTATTTATCTTATTTATGACACCTTAACTTGCCTGCAGGTTTTACTAATGTGAGTTTTTAAATGTTAGAATTCTCTGGGGGAAAATGCACAATGAACATCAATGTTCAGCATCTGAGAGAAAGGGCAGGGGTGGATGGTCTTCCTACTTGGGCCGGCTGCCTTCAATGCATTCTGTGTTGGGCCATGAACTTAACTTCATCCCAAAGTGCTTGTCAGCATAGTACATGAGGGAATGCCCAGGACATTTCCCACTCGCTAGGTGTAATTACCTGACAAATAAAAGGCAAAGTCATTGGGTTATTTTGTTTGATATCTGACTGGGACTTAACATTCCAGGTTACGTATCTATCTGTACTGAGTCAACATCCCATGGAATCTTTCTATACTGATTCCCAGTTTTCGCCCCATCTCCTACAGAAGCTGAAACATTTGGTTGCTGAGCAAATATGTTCTGTGCTAAGGAAAGGCAGTATGTGATAATTTGCTCTTATAAAATGGATAAAGTCAGGAGTAAGCTAGCTCTTAGTTGAACTTTTGAAATTTCACAGTATTTAAGTCCCTCTGAAATTTGGAGGCTGAATCTCATCTTGACATCTTTGCCATCATCAAAAGTTTCGATTCATGAGTAAGGGAACCCTTCCCATGGGACAATATCACTGACTTCATCATTGAAGTCAAAAGGAGAGCAGTATTTGATTGGCCAGTGTTTCACAATACTTCACAAATATCTTTTCTCATTTCCCAGCCACTTTGCAGGGTAGGCCTTCTTTGTCTTACAGATGAAGAAGCTAAGCTAAGCAGACCTAAATAACTGGCCCAAGACGCACAACTAACAAGTGGCAGGTCCTAATTCTGAAACTAGACAATCTTGACCTCACGGCCCATACCCAGTGACCTCTCTGCTTGGAACACATCTGTTTCCTGAATAAGGAATTCCTGTAATCTAAACATCCATAGGAAGTTGTCATGAAAACTGGGAAGCAAGAAACAGAAGGCCTGCCTTGTCAGAGCCTTTCTGGTCAGTATGTGGTGAGCCTGCCCTCTTCACTGTGCATTCCCCGCAGAAGAACTCCTGCTGACGTCAGGGGCCTCCCCACCAGGGAATGAAAGAGACCAAGCCAGGCAGATCTTGGTGCATATTGGGAAGATGCAGCCAAAGAGACCCATGCACTTCCAATTAAACAGCATGCTTTCCATGGCCCACTCATCATCCTGCTCCTTCTCAAAGCATACCCAGAGAGTTTCAGCTTTGGCAGAGGCCTGTGAGATTTCATGCTCCTTTTCCCCATGTAATAAAAAAGTCATTTTTGCCTCAAGCTAAGGAAAACACTGGCATTTTTAACTTTAAAATGTTTAGGTGAGGTTTTTGTTTTTTTTTTTTTTAATATATTAGATTTATTGTTGCTGTTGTTTAGAAATCTTGTTGACATTTGCAGTTGTTGGGTCTGTTGCTAAGCTTTTCCAGAAACTTCCATGGAACAAAGGGTTAAAAGCAGAGGAACAAGGTTGGCTTTAAAATTCTAAGTCTGAAGGGTGGGTAGAAGATTTTAAAAACTGTGCCTGCTGTTTTTCAAGTGGCATGCAACTTAGTCCTGGCCTGGGTGGAGAGCAGAGGACTGGCAAGAATGCCATCTTGTAAAAACCAGAATGAGATGCCCCATTCTTTGTTCACTGACCAGCCTGGGGAGGTTTTACCCATGTGTACATCTTCCTCTGCTTATTAATTCCTTCTAAAAGGAAAGCAGCAAAGAAAGATCCAACCCTTCATAATCTGAACCATATGGGGAAGAGGCAAAGCAGAGCCTTCACTAAGAATTCAGATGTTCAATATGGTGGTCAGACACCACCTCACAGGCTCCAGGTTCCAAATGAGCTCTGGCAGTTCCCCATTTTCTCTTTCACCATCTTAGTCCTATGTCAAAACGTGTTGCCCTTGGCTTTTTGCAGCCCACACAATTGGCTCGTACAGCCCCACCCTCTTAACAGTATCTCCTTTCTGCTTTAAGGGTTGGGGAACTGACCCTAAAATGATACCCTCCTTTATTTACTTATTTTAATTTTTTTAAAAAAGATTTTATTTTTAGGTAATCTCTACACCCAACGTGGGGCTCAAACTTACAACCCTGAGATCAAGAGTCACATGTTCTACTGACTGAGCCAGCCAGAAGTGATACCTTCTTTAAAAACTGCCCACCCTGTCCCTCTCATCCTAGTCCAAGGGGACCCTCTAGTTTTTCCCTCTTACTCTCAGTTTCTGAAGGTAGAAAATACTCCATTCTCTTCTTTGTTTTGGTGACTTAAACATCTCAGAGGTTATTTATGGGAGAGGCATGCACTCCCCATTCGGTTTCCTACACATGTTTCCAGATCCTAGGAGCCTTCTTTGGTAGGAGAACATCTACCCCATCTCCCATATCTTAGAGCCTGGGGACCAAGTAAAGGGAGTGTCATTCAATCCGTTACAAATATTTGTGGGGTGCCCACCACATGCTAGGCCCTGGAGATGCAGCGAGGAAAAGACATAGTCCTGCTCCAATGGGGAATTCTCAGGTAAGGGGTAGGCTTTCCACCTTCTAGTTTCCTTTGTCAACCCCACCCTAATCCCAGCCCCAGGGGGAACATGTGTAGCTGCTGCCAGAGCCTTCCATCCTAATAGCAGCTCTTCACCCACCACCACTAAGCACGTCTGTCGCTTTCCCAATGCTCTCCACCTAACTGCACATTCACATTTGAGGGTGGTCACGAACACCCCCAATTCCTAAAGCCAGATATCTAAGCACTCTTCTAGCCTCCTTCTTACACATGTAATTTAAAAAGCACATTTTGGCTCTGTCAGATCTACATTCTTGGCAGTTCTCCCCAAGTTTACATGAGCCAGATAAGTGACTTCTAGTAAAGGGCAGGTTTAGTTAGTTTCCACAAAATCTCTCTCCACACATTCTCCTTTGATTTAGGGGTAGACTAGAAAGAAAATAATTATCTTAAATCTTATTTTACGTGTCACAATATGAAGATTTATCTCAGACACAAGCATGCATTCTTAATTATAATCATAGCATTGATCTGAGCAAGTATGAGATATATGGCCACAAGTTGCTGGTGGTTTTGCATTACCATTTTAGTGCAATTAACGTCTACCGCTAAAGCACCATCTTACGCGTAAGACGAAATTAAAAAGAAGCTTGAAATGTTATATTCTATCCAGGAAATGTTGTTACTATTACATTTTAAAGATGAGGAGTTAAGGGGGCGCCTGGGTGGCTCAGTCGTTAAGCGTCTGCCTTCGGCTCAGGTCATGATCCCAGGGTCCTGGGATCGAGCCCCGCATCGGGCTCCCTGCTTGGTGGGAAGCCTGCTTCTCCCTCTCCTGCTCCCCCTGCTTGTGTTCCCTCTCTCTCTGTGTCAAATAAATAAATAAAATCTTTAAAAAAAAAAAAAGATGAGGAGTTAAGGTGTTCATTTTTAATTACATTACCGAGTGATTCTTCTTAAGGGAACCTAATTGTGAAGAATATAAATTACTTTGCAATTTTATTGTGAGGGACTAGTAATCCTTTGGGAAGCAAACAAACAAGCAAATTAGAATTCAGCAACATTCAATAGTGAAGTTTAAAATTTCTGTCTGGTTGTAACTCTTTTAAAAAGCCTTGGGCGTCTGGGTGGCTCAGTTGGTTAAGTGACTGCCTTCGGCTCAGGTCATGATCCTGGAGTCCCTGGATCAAGTCCCGCATCGGGCTCCCTGCTCGGCAGGGAGTCTGCTTCTCCCTCTGACCCTCCTCCCTCTCATGTGCTTGCTCTCTCTCATTCTCTCTCTCTCTCTCAAAAAAAAAAAAAAGCCTTTATACAAGAATATTGTAATCAATAATTTAATCATTCATGAAGCATTTTTGCTGCAATTCGTGAGGGAGATATAAAGGCAGAAAGCTTGTACTGGTTCAAGGCTTCTTCCCTTCCCTTTCTAGACCTACCTTCTTCCCCGAAGTTTCTCCTCCCCTCTCACAGAGACAGTCCTTCCCGAGCCTTCCTTGGAGTGGCCACTCAGACCGGCACCCTTGCCCTCTCCAGGGCAGTGCCCCAGAATGGCAAATTCACCTTTCCTCTGCTACCATCAGAATTATTGTTCTTTTCCTCTGAGCCACTCAGCTGGCTGTTAGGGGAAAGCAGCTGATTAAACAAAGTCACACTCCAGTGTTGATGACTAAAAGCACTTAATGCTCCCTGGGGTGTCTGTAGCTCAGACCAGGAGCCTGTCATGGTGGAATTTCAGGTGGTGCGACAGGCTGCGGGGAGGGGCAGATATAATTTTTGGTGTGTTTTGATGCCGCTCAAATCACACTACATGTCGATGTTAAAGGAGCTGGTATAAAGGATTTCATAAAATGCCATGTTTTTCAAGGCCTTTCTTCCTAGGCTTTAAATGGTTAGGAAGAGGTCTTAGAGCTCCCCTGGTCCCAAGAAAGTTTTGTTCAGGGCCACATCCATCTTCCCCTTCTTTGAACTACTGAATGAACTTCAACCATAGATTGCTGCCTTGTAGACATGTAGAAATGTTTCTTGTGTCGATTTATTCTCATGGACTGGAATACCAACTTCGGTAGAAATACAGCAAATTTTCAACTTTTGCCAAGGAGGCGTTCCCGCGCCTTTCATGTTCTCCACAGAAGAAAGTAAAGCAGAGCTTTCCAGACATTAACGCATGTGAAGATAACAGCAGACATTTTACTATGTTTCCGGCACTGTTCCATGTGCTTTCCACATACACACAGTGACTTCACAAAACTGAAGAAGTGTAAAATACATTTAAATAATTTCACTTTTAAATGATGTTTTTTGTGAGTTTGTAGCATTTATGCTTCTGAAGTTACTAAAGCTTCAAATGGCACTAACACTTTCAGGTCATCCTGTGTTAACTCATTTGGACTTAACAACCTTAACCTACAAGGTAGCTCATGCAGGTACTCACTCCGTGTAAAAGAAACCAAAGGCACTGGGGAGGCTCAATTGCCTAATGTTACATAGTAAGTGGCACAACTGGGATTATAAACTCAGGCAGTGTAATCCCAGTGTTCCTGCACTTAGCCACTATGCCAGGCTGCCTCTTGGCAGTCACTAGGAGACAGCAGAGATGCTGCCATGTCTGAAGGACAGCTAGACTTAGTCACTAGTCAGATGTCTCGCTCTTGATGCCCTTAGCAAGATCGCGCTTTTCCACATGTCAAGGATTGTCAGGGTTCTCGTTGGGATCAAAACCTAAATGATAAATCTAGGACTGCTGAGTCCCCTGTGTCCCCTACACTTTTACATAGCATGATCAACTTACACTTGCCGAATTAAACTAAGTGGAATTGCCAAGACCCTTTGACATTCTGTGGGCAATTTGGACAGGTCTTCCTGTCTTGCCCTCCACTTAATTCCAGACCTGTTGGATGGCCTTGGGATAGCCCCATTTTCCTCGTACTTTCTCTTTGTCCTCCAGCTCCTTCCTCCATAAACCTACCGCACCTGCCCCAGGCCAGAGAGGGCTACATAATTGCCCCCAAGCCTGCTGACTTCTTTAATGTTAGGGAAAGCACAGTTCTTTGGGGGAGCCAGTTCTGATTAGGCCAGAACTAGACCTGAAGTTGGGTTATACCTGCAGAAGGCTGTCAGTCCATCAGCCTCCTCTGACTCCTTCCAGGGACCTCATTTGTTCTTCCCAGACCACCTGTGTCTCCTTTCCCAGACTCACTGGCCTCCAACTGACCTTGGCTGGGGCGCTCTGGTCTCCCCACCCTGTTTTCTTAGCAGCCCCAACCCTCATGACCCTGGCAAGTGGGAGGTATTAACACCTAAGATCCAGAGAGTTCTGTCTGTCTTTCATGACCCACAGACAGAGGGCCTACTTGTTGACCTAACTTTATGACACTGTCCCTGGCACCTGGAGCTCCCGGAGACTGACCTGGTCCCATTAGCCGAGGCTGGATCAACGGTACTTTATTTCTTGCTTGGCATTTCTGAAAACTGAGAGGTTGCTCAGGGATTTCTGAGCCTTGAGTTGATTAGCAGTTAATGATGTGTGTTTTGATGAGAAAATAAAAGATTTTGTTTATCCACTTGAGAGGAGGAAAATTAGCAGTAAAAGGAGAGAAGGAAAAACACAGAGTCTCAGCTTTTCAATGGGGTTTTAAGTGGTTTGGGTCTGCTGAGTTCTCAGCCATTTCAAGAAAATTCTCTGGGTGTTGATTTTATGTATTGGCTCTCAGAAAAATTCATGGAGTGTTCGGCTCCATCTAAAGCTGTCAAGAGACACACAAAAGGCCAGAAGGGCTGCTGGACAAGTCATTTTACTACTCAGAGAATGCGTGGATACAACCAAGAAGTGCATTTATACTTCTGCTTGAAACAGGGAGAGAGGAACCCATAGGGACCAGAGGCAATTTCCAACAGTGGGTCCTCCAACTAGAATCATGGTCCACAAGAATGCCCCCAACTGGGTCAACATGTATAGAAAGAGCATTTTCTTTCTTTCTTTTTTTTTTTTAAAGATTTATTTTTATTTATTTGACAGAGAGAGAGATAGCGAGAGAGGGAACACAAGCAAGGGGAGTGGAAGAGAGAGAAGCAGGCTTCCCGCGGAGCAGGGAGCCCGATGCGGGACTCAATCCCAGGACCGTGGGATCATGACCTGAGCTGAAGGCAGCCGCTTAACCAACTGAGCCACCCAGGCGCCCCTAGAAAGAGTATTTTCTAAACTCACTCTTCGTCCACCATTGTTGAAGTCATGGAGAACATGTAGAGGGGCTCCATAAAACCAGGATGTGGTAATCTAAAAGTGATAAGCTTTGGAGTCAAACCAACCTGGGTTTGAATTTAACTTAGCTATTTCAGATTTCTCAACCTCTTGGAGTCTCAGTTCTCATTTATAAAATGGACCAGTACCATTTGACTTGCGGAGCTGCCATGAAGATTACACAGTTCAGTAAGTAAAATTAATGAGTGCAGATCAGGGTGCCCAGTGAATGTTATTTACCCTCGCCACCTCTTCCCTTTTTTCCTATAGAAACTCTGCACTCTTCACTTTCCAGGGTACACATGGCCTTCAATGGCTGGCATTCAAAACAAATAGACCAACATGGTTAATATCTTCTGGGGGCTTGGGTTTTTTCCAAAAAACAACTCACCAGGGAAATAGTAACTCATAATCTCCCTTTCAGGCATCCCCTGATCAGATCAACAAAATGTCCTTTATAAAATGCTGATGTTGGAAATTGACAGAGAGCTTGGGCCAATGAACTCAGTTGGTTGGAGTTAGGCAGTCAAAGCCTTGATTTCCAAATAGGCCAGTTCTTTGATGTTAGGTATTGCTGCTCAGGCCAGTTCAGCCAGTCACATCACAGATGAGTATTTATGGTGAGAGGCTGGGTGAGGGTCTTTTTCTATCACTATTCCTAAGATGACAACTTGAAGCGCATATTAATGGCCAACAGCATTATCTTTGCTTGGCAAGTACAGTCTGTGTGGTAGGAAGTACCTGTGGGTGAGCCTCTGCTCTGAAGATTTCGCTGATGCTCATGGGTAGTCCTAAGTCTGAGAGTGAGTGAGAATATTAGAATAGCTCAACATCTCGGCTATTCTAGAACAGTCTCCTTTCGCTGAACTACCTTTGCCTCTGGGGTTGTAAGAGACAAATTGTGACTTGGGTCATCTGGGAAGGAGTTATTGAGGGGGCAGCTTGTAAGTGGGGTTACACACTGTAAAGATATTGCTGCCACTGTCCAGTGGAAGATACTCCAAGGTCATAGACACATTTAACAGAAGATCAGAAAAGAAAGCCCAAGACTTCAGTCTAATTATTCTGTGTTTCAAGTTCTTCTTTATTTCTGCCCTTTGGAACACATCAAAATTGTGTTCTTTCCACTTGGAGGGAATTTTTTGGGGGGAGTTTTTTATTCAATGTTAGGGGCTTATCAGAATTTCCTTTTCATTCTGGCACCAATTTAATTCTGTAGGGTTATTTTAATGGAGGACTTTATTTCCCAATTAAGCAACAGTTTTCAGAATCATCTCTGGGTTTCAGGTAGCTTTAGTATGCCCGGAAAAAGCCAAGAGCCATTCAAAGCAGCTGGTTACGAATTCCTCATGAGATGGGTGATAGTTCATAACTGAGAATGGCAATTTGTTTAAATATGAAGAAACGCACCTTGGAATTGCTCAGAGTTCTAGAAGGGTGAAAGAATATTCAAGTTTTTCCACATGAGGATGGTGGTGGTAATGGAGGTGAGGGGGTTGTCACCTGCAAACCAAAGGACATAAGCCAATTGAGAGGTCATTTGGGGTGTGGCTGAGGTCAAAACCATATGGGGAAACTCAGTGGGGTGTTTTATTTCTTTTGGGGGGAGAAAAGGACAAGAAGATTCTCCAGTAAAAGCTAAGCCCCTCCACATTCCCTAAAAGCTTAGAAATATCTTCTTCAAACAATCCCAAGCGAGCAAATAGAACAATACACATTCCTGGTGTCCAAAGGCCCAGCCCTTGGATTTGTCTAGTGAGATAATTGCCTCCTGCACACAACTGTGTGAACTGATATTCCTGCAGCATGTTTGACCCTTCCAGAGTCTTCTTTCTACAGCCTCCTTGGTCAGCTACTGGTGTGGTTCTTTAGAAACTGCCTGAAAAGCAAGATCCACCAATGGGTGCTAAAATTAGTGGGTGAATATTTGAGGAGAAACAGGCTCTCTTTCTGAAGGTATTTATTAATTACAGAGGGGAAAACTTACTGTGGAGCATCATAACAGAAACACCATAACCAGTCAATCAAGGTTAACATCACTAATAATCAGGTACATCAACATCATGCACCCTGTCATATGCCCTGAGAAGGGTACATTATCGCTTCTATAGTATTCTTGCCTAAAGTGCATAACCTCGGTCTAATTATGAGAAAATTTCAGACAAACCCAGATTGAGGGACATTCTACAAGATAACTGACTAGTACTCTTCAAAAGTGTCAAGGTCAGGGGCGCCTGGGTGACTCAGTAGTTAAGCGTCTCCCTTCGGCTCAGGTCATGGTCCCAGGGTCCTGGGATGGAGCCCCGCATTGGGATCCCTGCTGAGCAGGAAGCCTGCTTCTCCCTCTCCCACTCCCCCTGCTTGGATTCCCTCTCTTGCTGTCTCTCTCTCTGTCAAATAAATAAATAAAATCTTAAAAAAAAAAAAAAAAAGGTGTCAAGGTCAGAAAAGACAAGGAAAGACTGAGGAATGTCACAGATTGAAAGTGCCCAAGGAGGAGTAGATTCTAGAACAGGGAAAGGACATTAGTGAAAAGACTGGTGAAGTCCGAATAAGGTCTGTAGTTTAGTTAATAGTGCTGTGCTAAAAGGCATGCTTGGATCGCTCAGTTGTTTGGGTGTCCGACTCTTGGTTTCGGCTCTGGTCATGGTCTCGGGGTTGTGGGATCGAGCCCCGCATGGAGCCCCGAGTCAGGCTCCATGCTCCACGGGGAGTCGCTTGAGATTCTCTCCCTCTGCCCCTCCCCCTACTCGTGCGTGCACTTTCTCTAAAGTAAGTAAATAAATCTTTAAAAAAATAGTACTGTGCTGATGTTAATTTTCTGGTCTTGGTGGTTGTACTGTGTTATAGAAGATGCTAATATTAGGGAAAACCGGGTGACAGGTGTAAGTGAATTCTCTGTACAATATTTGCAACTTTTCTGTAAGTCTAAACTTGTTTCAAAATAAAAAGTTAAGGGGTGCCTGGGTGGCTCAGTCGTTAAGCATCTGCCTTCGGCTCAGGTCATGATCCCAGGGTCCTGGGATTGAGCCCCACATCGGGCTCCCTGCTCGGTGGGAAACCTGCTTCTCCCTCCCCCACTCCCCCTGCTTGTGTTCCCTCTCTTGCTGTGTCTCTGTCAAATAAATAAATAAAATCTTTAAAAAAAATAAAAAGTTAAAAGATAAGTTTCCTGGAAAAAGCCCCTGCAATCACCTAGCAGCGTAATATTGCCCTACCAAGTACCTCAGTGCCTCAGTGAACCAGATGGGGGTGCATAATTATCTTCCTTCACATTCTGTGTTTAATTTCTACAAGTTGTAACTTGTGCAGCTCATCTCAGTCCCGTGGGTAGCCTAGGAAAATGATATTTCATGTTTCAAGACTAAAAGGATAAAATCGAGAAGAACCTCTCCAAATTGGTTTCACAAGCTTTATTACTTGTGAGAAATGCGTCTGTGAACAGGGAAATGCCAATGATGTAAAAAGATATATTTTTTAAAGGCTGAAACATGGAAGAGAGATTTTAAGGCATGAAGACTGCCAATTATTTGATTTTTTTTTTTCCTTAAAAGCTGTGTACTTCTTTGGAGTCAGAATCCAATTGTTTCAAGTCTTTATTAATCAGTGACACCATTCATCAAATGGACACACTGGCATAATGAGCTCTCATAAATACAGTGTTTGTGATCTTTCTTGGATTATTAGACAAGGGATGGGGGGTGGAAAGAGTGAAATCACGCGGTTCCCCCATCTACTTAGTCTAAAACATACTTACATATGCCACACCAAATTAACATCCTGTCATCTTTTCTGTTTCATCTCTCTCTCATCTCTATTTCTCTGTCTCACTTCATCTCTCTCTCTTGCATGTTTAACGAACTATCCAAGGGCACCCCCCAAGCCCTTAATTGAGGCAGTTCAGGTCAAATCATGATTGTTAATGGAAAGAAACCAAATCATTTGTCACAGAGCTTAATTTCGCCTGCACTGCCTGATTTCCTGCTGTTATTATACTTATAGTAGATAATAAAAGCAGTTGCTACAGCCTCTTCACAGGAAAACAAATCCCAGCTGCAATCTGAATCGAAGCACCTGGGGCTCTGGATCAGCTGGGATCGAACAGCTCTTTTTTTCCAGCTTTGGTTGCTCCTCAGATTGATTAAAATGAATTACACCATTTTTGAATGAAAGTTAACTCCTGCATTTCCAACTACTGTCTTTGGTCTCAAATGAGTGAGCACTCAAGGTCACTCCTGAGAAAATATGGAGGTCTCAGATCCCTTTTCTCATTATACCACCTCAGGACTTCCAGACTTCCCCCAGGTTTCTAAAACTGCAAATCAGTGGGCTTGGAACTCCCTATGTGCTAAAATGGAAAGTGACGGTGTACACATTGAAAATTGGAGGTGTTTGTCAAGAGGCCAGGAGAACAGGTCCTTCCTGAGAGGAAAAAACAAAGCATTTGATTGGGCCTTTGTGAAAATGACAGTTCCCTGGAATCCCATGATTTCCATACTGTCTCCAATTTTCACCCTGTTCACTAACAGCCTGTTGACTACAGAAGTGGTGTCAGTTTTAAGACCTGTCTTACAGATGGAGAAATAGGCATGTCTTTGGTTGTAAAGGTGGTTTAGAGATAACATGATAGCTGGAGGTCATGATCAGCCTTCTGGCCAGCTACTTCCACCCCCAAAATAACCACATGGGGCTCCCTTGGGGCCACTCTAATGCGCATCAACAAGAGAGTCTTCTTCCCTTTCTGGAGTCCAATCTTGGCCACGGCTCAATCTAGGTTGTGGTGTGTGACTAGAGTATGTGTGTATCTTGTGTTTATGTGTGAGTGGGGTATCATTTGGCATGAGAGAGGACAGAGCCTTAGAAGAGAGATTGAGGGATGCCGGGCATCCTCCTGAGATGATCCAATTATAATCTCTGAAACCATTGCCTTTGAAGACTTACGCTCTAGGTCAGAGATTTTCAAGATTGGCTAAATATCTGAGTCACCTGGAGAAGCTTTAAAAAATGCAGATCCCGGGGTTCCATCCTAATCTTATTGAAGCAGAACTTTTAGGGGAAGGGCCAAGGAAAAAGTCTCCCCTTAGAGCCCAGCAGGTAGCTTAGATTAAGATCCAGGTTTGGGAACCACTGCTTTTGAACATTACTAACCAATCACTGTCCCTTGACTTTATGGGATACCAGGAATAAGTAATAATAACATAAAGTGTATCGAGCACTTATTATATGCACAGTGCTAAGAGCTTTACATGTATAATCTGATTTAGCCCTCACAATAGCCCTATGAGAAAGGTACTATTATTCTCTTTTTTTTTTTAAGATTTTATTTATTTATTTGAGAGAGAGAATGAGAGACAGAGAGCATGAGAGGGGGGAGGGTCAGAGGGAGAAGCAGACTCCTTGCTGAGCAGGAAGCCCGATGTGGGACTCGATCCCAGGGCTCCAGGATCATGACCTGAGCCGAAGGCAGTCGCTTAAACAACTGAGCCACCCAGGCGCCCACTATTATTCTCATTTTAAGAAGGAAACATTTTGAGGAAACTGAAGTTCAGAGAAATTAGGTAACTTGCCTGAGATTTCACAGCTTGGAAGGAGCCAGGATTCACATAAAAATGGTCTGACTTACGAGTTGAGGTTCTTTCGTAAAAGGCCATAATGCTTTGGGATGCTAAATATTCTCTTAGATCATTTTGTCCCCAGGATGTGGAGAGTGGAGGAAGGGAGTAACTATTTCAAAAAAGAATGAAGTACAGTGTGTCTGAGCATGCCCGTGCGTGCTCGCACACATGAGTGTTAGCAATGTGCGAAGCAGATGGAGAACTAAAGAAACTGGTAGATGGGTGAGCCTGAGGGAAGAGTGTGATGGGATACCAAAACAAGAATGAATTTTGGAACCAAAGACTTAAGCATGAATCCCAGCTCTGCCATTTGTTAACTATATGACTTTAGGCAGGGCTTTTAACCTCTCTGGGCTTTGGTTTCCCTATCAATCATTAAAAATAGTAATACCTATATTGCAGGTTTGTAGATTACAGATAAGGTTTATAAACTGATCTGTGCAGAGTAGGCCCTCAGTTATGGTAGTCATTATTAGATGTTAGTATATTGCAAAGGAAAAGGTCAAGAATCATCAAAGGACTGATGTCCTAACCCCAAGTCAAAACTTATTATCAGAAATAATGACGGAAGACATAATTCTAAGTGGTGAGAAAAAGTTCAGAACAAAATTCTTTTAGAAAACTGCCTGGGAGACATTGCATCTTTAGATGTGTAAAAAAGTAATTTAGAATACAGTTGTTTTCTGACCCCTAGGAAGAGTTATAGGAAAACTAGGGGGCTGGTAAAGTCCTGAAGAGTGGATTTAAGTGTTTTCATGTACCAAGATGGTCATAATGGATTAGTTGATTTTCTCCCCTCTTAGCATCCTGTTCTCAAAGGCAGCCTTGTGTTTTCAGACAAGATAATGCTGGTTCTAACCTAGGGGCACAAGGGAAGAGACATCAGGGAAGAACAAATTCTTCCCTAAGATGAAGATTGTATACAGCCCAGTGTGTCCATTGGCTGGACGTGGTCTTTGGAATTTTGCTGGTGGGTTTGGACCCTGAATTTCAAAATGGTGGTGGAAGATAGCAAGGCATTTAGAAGTTGTTCTACAAAAGCAAGAACAAAGGCGCTACAGCCAAAAGATGACTAAGAGGGAAAAATAATAGTCCTCCATCATAGGAAGAATATAATGGTCCCAAGGAGAGTAATTAGATAACATAAAAAGGATCCTTGAGAAGGAAAATTCAGACTCTCAGGAACATTTTCTGCATGTCAGGACTTGTGAATTAGTGTTCCAAGAGAAGAGGCAGAAACTGTCTTCACTGAATCATGGAAAGTCAAGTGAAAATTGAACATGATAAAACACTCCAGCTGGGCATCTCCAATCTAGTTCTTGAAGATGCATTTGACAAGGCTCAGATTTAAGAAAGATTTTGAACTATAGCCATGAGAATGAACAAGCTATTGCTGCATGGAAAACATGGATAAATCTCACTCATGGAAAATATAGAAATCTCATTAAGTAAAATGTTAAGTGAAAAAGCTAGATACAAAAATGCATATGGTATGATTTCATTAATTTAAAAGCCCAGAAGAGGTAAAATTAATCTGTGTGTTAAAAGTCAGGTATTATCATTTTCTTTGGGCTGTAGCGATTGGGAGGAGACAGATTTCAGGGGTGCTGGTCATGTTCTGTTTCTTGATCTGGGTGCTAGTTATATGGGTATGTTCAGTTTGTGAATATCCATCGATTTGTATACTCATGATTTGAGCACTTTTCTGTATGTAATATTTTAGGAAAACTAATAAAACAAAGGTTTTATCTATAAACAGAGATCAATTTTTTTAAGAGAAACAAACCCTGAATATCCAACTTCAGAGTTTATTTCTAATTGCTTCATCCATGAATATTTTATCTTTTCCTGAACTGCACATTCTTCAACTATATATGCTGGTCAGAATAATCCTAATATGCCAGTTTGGGTCTTCTGAGAAGCATATGCTAAGATGGGATTAGATGTGCAAGAGATTTATCTGAAGAAATTTATTTGAGAGATAAAGGGGAAGGAAACATGGAAAGAGCTTTTAGGCCAAAATACAGATTTAACACCTTTGTAAGGAGAGGGGGAGGATAGAAGATTGAGTAGGAAGACCTTCAGACCATAGCATGGTCCTAAGAAAATCTTGGCCAGTTTGATGGGATGTCTTGGGCACATATTGCTCAGTATAGGAATATTGCACTAGGCAGAAATAGTGCTTTCCTAGTATCCTTGCCCTGCTCAGTCTTGGCTGGGGGTAGCCCAGATGATGTGTGCCCTTGGCTTAAATGCTATGGTGAATTTGGAGGCGCACAATTTGAGGCTGTCAGTCAAACATACTCACAGCAAGCAGGGCCTCTTGAAGGGAAATCTGGGCCAGTGCATGTCCATGCCCACCACACCTGGGTATGTAGCGATGATGCTCATGAGATAAGAGCTGGCTACAGCTGTTAGCTAGCATGCTATAGAACTCAAGATGAATGTGCTCCAGCTTATTTCCCTACTGCTTAATAGTAAGAAAAGACAGAAAAACAAAATGTGTCAAATACCACATAGATGTAGTTGTTTCTAAATAGTGTTTACCAAAGCTTGCTAAGAAATGAAGAGAGCTTCTTAAAAGAAAATCAAATGCTTCTCATGTTCTATTTAAGCCCACTTTCTAGAGAATATTGCTTGAGCTACTTAAAGAAAAATGACTCTTGTTATATTCTGCCAGTGTCATGGCACAAGATAATGTGACTGTTGTGATCCTGGGGTTTTGACTCCTCTTTCATTGATTTAACTGCCCAAATTCTCAAGAATGATAAGCTGGCGGTTTGAATCAGTGACACCTTTCCCATAACATACACTTTTATTTTTCTATTCATCCTATCATTTATGCCTAGAAACAAAATCCAGTTACTGGCCTCCCAAGGGGCCTTAACATATTGACAAAATTACTGACTTCATTCTATTATCTCTTCTGTAGCTAGCTATTCCTCCTCTAGGCTACCACCACAAGTTCCCACAATTCAAGGAAAAGTAGAATTGTTCAGCTGTCCATTCTTTAACAGTGGGGAGTCTCAAATTATGTGACATATGTAGGTGTAAAACACAAGGAGCACTGCTCGTTCAGACAAGATGATGTAGACCCATATCTCCTGTACCTTCCTGATGAATACAACTATAAACCCTGGAACAAGAGACAACCAAAGAAGATCTCTGAAAGGTGGTCAAAGGAACAGAAGGGAATTTCCTTTTTTTTTTTTTTTTTTTTTAAGATTTTATTTATTTATTTGACAGAGAGAAAGACAGCGAGAGAGGGAACACAAGCAGGGGGAGCGGGAGAGGGAGAAGCAGACTCCCCGCCGAGCAGGGAGCCCGATGCGGGGCTCGATCCCAGGACCCTGGGATCATGACCTGAACCGAAGGCAGATGCTTAACGACTGAGCCACCCAGGCGCCCCCAGAAGGGAATTTCCTTAACATGATAGAGGGCATGTATGAAAAAAAACCCCACAGCTTACATCATGCTTGATGGGAAAAGACTGGTTACTTTCTCCCGAAGATTAGAACAAGGCAATGATGTCTGCTCTCACCACTCTTATTCAACAAAGCACCAGAAGTTCTAGACACTGCAACACGAAAAGAAAAAAAATAAAAGGCACACTTATTGGAAAGGAGGAAATGAACTGTCCAAGTTTACAGAGGGTATGATTGTCTACATAGAAAATTCCAGAGACTCTACAAAAACCTCCTAGAACTAATAAATAAGTACAACACAGTTGCTGGATACAAGATCAACATGTAAAAATCAATTGCATTTCTATATACTAACAATGAACATGAGGAAACAAAAACACTATACAGTTGCTCCAAAGAAAATTAAATCTTCATTATAAGTCTAATAAAACATTTATAGAATCTGTATGCTGAAAATTACAAAATGCTGATGAAAGAAATCAAAGAAGCCTTAAATAAACCAAAAAACATACCACATTCATGGGTTGGAATACTCAAAATAGTAAAGATGTCAATTCTTCCCAAGTGGATCTATAGGTTTAATGGAATTCTGATAAAAATCCCAGCAATTTTTATGGCCCTAGAAAGGCTTATTCTAAAATTTACATGGAAAAGAAGGGAACCTAGAATTGTTAAAACAATTTTGAAAAAGGAGAAAAAACCAGGAAGAATCATATAATCAATATTAAGGCTTACTTTGTAGCTACAGTAATCAAGACAGTTTGGTACTGACAGAGGGTTAAATTTAGATCAATGGAACAGAATAGAAAAAGCAAATATAGACCCACACAAGTATGGCCAACTGGTTTTTTAAAGGCATAAAAACAATTCAGTGAAAGAAGGAAACACATAGAACCAGAGCAATTGGACATCCAGTTTTCACTGTAACTCTCTAACAAGGAACCAACTGATAGAAGGAGTGAAGGAGATAATCCAGGATGGTGGTAGTCTACAATTTATGCAAACATTCTTGTCAAGTTTGGGGGCATTCCCTGTAAGGCGGGGTGCCCGTGACTGAGAAACCAACTGTGTCCCGTGCAGACAGCAATCTGGCCATCACAGATTGATGGGAAAATACTTTAGTGAGTGGGATTAGGTGGTGGAACTCTATGTCAGTGTGGAAGGCATGAGAGCCATGCAGAGAAGCAGACCCAGAAGCCTAATCCTAGGGCTGAGGCCAGTGTGGGAGGGGGTCACGGAGAGGATGACCGGAGAATGCGGTGACCCGGTGGCTGAGCGACGGTCGCCTCGGGAACACGAGGGGCTCGGATGGGAGAAGCCAGCTTCGCGTCAGACCCGACACACTGCTGGTCTGGTTCAGAAACTGGGCAGGCATGCTGGTAGAAGAGCAGCAGAGAATTCACCTGCGAGGGGCCGAGGTAGGCAGGGGCTGACGTCGAGCAGTCTCGTGAGAGCTCGGAGGTCCCGACACAGAGAGGCCACAAAGGCAAAGGACGGCAGTGAAAACTGCTAGCCATCCTAGCAAGAGAGATTTTACTCTTGTTCTCTTCGCCTCCTTCTATGAAATTGTTCATACAATTCAGTACTTTGAGAAATTCTCTCAGCTGAAGACAGACAGCCTGATTAGAGTCCATCCTGTATTACACACCGAGGCCCTGTTCCAAACTGAATGACCTCGTCGAGTCCTTTCACCTCTTGAACTTACTGTAGCAACAGAAACCTTGTCAGTTCTGCCGGAGAGACTTGCCACGCGTGAATCGGGACAAGCCCGACGGGCCATCCCCGCACGGAAGGTGGCAGGAGCGAGCGGTTTGGGGGCGGGGACCACTTGTGAAACTGACGGCCACGTGCTGGTCTGTTGATGAACGGCGTGCCAGCTAGGTCAGATAGGTTGTATCTGAGAGCGCGGTAGTCGCTCCCAACAGCCCCTGGGTTTGGTGGCTGAGAAAGCCCTCCGTAGCTCTTCTTCCAAGAGACAATGGCAGAGACAGACCCTTGCTGTCACCACAGTGCCAGGCGCAGGGGATGGTGGTTTCCAGCCATCGGGATATTTAGGAGCCGCTGCGTGTTGTCTCCTTTAACGTTAACACTCCTCCCGTGGAGTGTCTCAGCAGTTGTTTGTTATGATTGCTTTGGATAATCGTCTAATTGTCAGTGCTCATCACCCCAGGGCAACTTTGACGAGTTTCCCTTTCTTACTGAGAGATCAATCTGGTTCATTGTGAATAAATTTTTAAGGAAGGAAAGGCAAGTCTGACAGAGGACTTGGCTTATGTAAAGGGGTGTGTGTGTGTGTGTGTGTTTCTCTACCGAACGTCATTTTCCCCGTCGCACGGCTGGGTTGTGTGGGGTCATCTCTGAGCCAGCCTATTCTTGGTCCTTTCTGTGCCAGTATTTCAGACACACTCGTGTTATAGTTGGCATTGTTCTCCCATCCAGCAAAATAATTTAGCTCTCCAAAACCAAATCGGAGTCTATTTTCCACTCAATCAAAATCCACTGCCTATTATTTCACGCCCCGTGACTCCAAATCTCTCTCTCGGCTTTAAGTTTTGTTTCTGGTCCCTTTTTTGCTGCTAAACATGCACTCTACTTTGTCTCCTGCAACCAGGCTTCTCGCTTAGCTTGTACAGGGCTCTCCACTAACAGGCTCCAAACCCAGGCCGTCCACCCGCTCCCTCCACATGGAAAAGGAAGGTTGTAAGACTTGTACTAGGTAAGGGGTATTGAAGCTCCTTGGGAATAAGAGCCCAAAGCACGAACGTGAGGGGAGATAGTCATGACTAGCCATCACTTACTGAAGGCCTCCTATGTAAAGAGAACTAAGGTAGGTTCTGTGGGAGATGTAAGCCAGGGCCCTCCCTTGATGATGACAGTCAAGTCAGAAAGATGGGACGTCATGGGGAAGACAGCTAGAGAGAGAGCTGGTTCAAAACCACTCAGACAAAGCAGTGAAAGAGTGAGAGAGAGAACTAAACTCTCCTGACCCCAGACCCTGGGCACCGGACCCTGAGCCCTTTGTTGAGGTGGGAGTGGACCTGTGAGGTGCTGCTAGAATGAAAACCACCATATGTGCAGCTGGCCTTCCAAATTCAGCAGAGCCATGCACTGCAACCACGTTCTTATTTATACTTGTCTTTAAAGTCAGATTACAGTATCAGTTGCTCACCTAGTTCCTCCCTCCACTTGTTTTTGTTACATCTCTTGATTCTAGAATGGCCCTTACCCCATCTGGGGCTAAACAAAACAGAACAAAGTAAAGCAAAACAAACCTAATCCTGTTACTGCATCTGCAGCTATCTCAACAAAAATTCACCCTCCAAAAAACCTCTATACAGTGTAAAAATCAAGTAGTATTGCAAATGGACAAATAATGTTTGCTAGTTGAAGGGGCCTTTATAGCAAGTGAACAATCTTCCTTATTGTGTATGTGCATGTGTAATATTTTTTTAAATTAAACATTTTTTGGGGGGGGGGTGCCTGGGTGGCTCAGTCTTTAAGCGTCTGCCTTTGGCTCAGGTCATGATCCCAGAGTCCTGGGATCGAGCCCCACATCGAGCTCCCTGCTACGCAGGAAGCCTGCTTCTCTCTCTCCCACAAACCCTGCTTGTGTTCCCTCTCTCGCTGTGTCTCTGTCAAATAAATAAATAAAATCTTTAAAAAAAAATTATTTTTTAATTTTAAGTAGTCTCCACACCCAGCATGGCGCTTGAACTCACGACCGCAAGATCAAGAGTCACATGTGCTAATGACTGAGCCAGCCATGTGCCCCTGCATGTATAATTTTTACGTGTGGATTTCGTATACTCAGATCTTCTTAAAACAGGATCCTATTATGTTCAGACCTTGGAGTTTGTATTACCTAATACCACAATAATATCCTCTTGTATGTTCTTCTCCAGCTCTCAGTTGCTTATAATAAGTGTTTCTTATTCTCACAGAGGTGTAGGTTGAGTGAGGATTGGCTGGTCTAGCTTAGGCTCCATTGGACAGTTCTTCTTCGGAGCGCTGATCTAGACAAGCTTGGGTCTGTGAATAGTCTGACTCCAGTGCTGGTGACCATGTGTCTCATCCTCTTTGGACTAGTGGGCTACCTGAGGCATGTTTTTCCATTTTTGATGACAGATTTACAGAAGAGGCAAGCAGAAACATGCAACATCCCTTAGGGCCTGGGCCCAGAATTGGCACACCATCCCTTTTGCCTATATTCTACTGGCAAAGCAAATCGTACTGCCAAGACCAACATCAATGTGTAGGAACATGTACTTCACCTCTTGTGGAGCCCCAAAGCCACATTGATGGCAAGGGTCACAGGTACATGGAGGAGTGAAGGGTTCAAAGCATTAACACAATCTGCTGGAACTGGAAGAGAGAGAGAGAGTCCTTATGTAGAGAATGACTCAAAGGAATCATGTTAGTTTGCTAGGGCCACCGTAACAGAATACCACACACTGGGTGGCTTAAGCAAAAGACGTTTATTGTCTCACAGTTCTGGAGGCTAGAAGAACAAGATCTGAGGCTTGCAGATGGCCACCTTCTTGTTATATCCTCATATAGTTCTCTTCCCTGTGTGCACACATCCCTGGTATCACTCTGTGTGTCATAATCTCTTCTTATAAGGACAAAAGTCGTATTAGATTAGAACCCACCCTAATGCCTCATTTTAACTTAATCACCTCTTTAAATGCCCTGTCTCCAAATACAAAGTCACATTCTGTGCTACTGGGGGTTAGGATTTCAGCTTTTAAATTTGGGGTGGACCTAATTCAGCTTGTAAGAGGCATTATCTTTTAAGTAGCTCAAAGCACTTTATAGGGGAATTTACTGAATTGGTCATTACAAGATGAAGAATTCAGAGACAAGGGAAGTGGGAGGAGTCTAAATAAGGCTATTAGGTGAATTAGAGCAACTTGAGAGACCAACTTGAGAGAGCAGCTATAGAATAAAGACTGGAATAAAGTTCTCTTTTGACAGATGCCTGGGATTTTTCACCGCCTGAGCCCACCTGAGGTTACTTATCACTGAAATAAGTCAAAGGAAATATAATAGAGAAATCAATCTGCATTTGGCAACAGGGGTCTGCATATTTTAATCCCACTGACCTCAAAATCAGTACAATTCAGGCCAAGTGTTCTGGTCACCTTTCTCTTGGTCACCCCTCCAAAAATTACCTGTCAGCAGTAGGGTTTGTCATTTTGAGAGGGGAAAATCCAGTCTATAGCATGAATACTCCTAGTGGAAAGGTATAGGAAGCCCCCAACCTGAGTAGATAGTTCTGCCTACAAGTCAAGAAGCCTGGTGGCCTCATTCTTTGTAAAATAACAAAATCTGAAACCATCAGCAACAAAAAAGCCCCTTTACAATTTAAATTAATAAAACCGGTAACAAACTTTACCAAAAATCACTGGAAGAGAAATGGCTGGATGCATTAATGTAATTAGTAATATGCTTTATTGTTCACTTAGGAGAGATGCAATCTGTGTGGTTTAAAGATGATAGCTTTTTCCTTAATTTTACGAAGAAACTCTCCTTTCAGTGGATTAGGGGCTAGTAATGGGTTTTCTAGTAATGAAATTAGTGCTAATGGATCCAATATATGAAGGCAGTAGTAACCATTTAAAAGCAAAGGCAGCAGAATTGTGCGATCACAGACCTCTAAACCTTTTTTTGACTAAGTTTCCTCTCGTTTTTAAACTCGCTGTGCTTTCTACTCTTGAAACTTGTGAGTTAATGAAGTGGGGAGTGTAGACAGGATGGCAATATCCGTATTTGCAAAGTAAATATCTCTCTCTCTCTTTTTTAAAGATTTTATTTATTTGTTTGACAGAGAGACAGCGAGAGAGGGAACACAAACAGGGGGAGCGGTTGAGGGAGAAGAAGGCTTCCCACTGAGCAGGGAACCCAATGCGGGGCTTGATCCCAGGACCCTGGGATCATGACCTGAGCCGAAGGCAGACGCTTAACGACTGAGCCATCCAGGCGCCCCAGTACATCTCTTTTTTATTATGTAATTCAAGAATGTCAAGCATCAGGATTCAAGTGGGCACTGAAAAGCTTTTATTTCCTTCCTATTCTTTGGGGGGATTAGTGAAAGGGGGGAAAGATGTAGCAACACTTTTTTTTCTTTCAAGATTTTATTTAAATTGTAGTTAGTTAACATATAGTAAATTATTAGTTTCAGGGGTAGAATTTAGTGATTCATCAGTTGCATATAACACCCAGTGCTCATCACAACAAGTGCCCTCCTTAATGCCCATCACCCAGTTACCCCCTCCCTTCCAGCAACCCTCAGTTTGTTTCTCGGAGTTAAGAGTCTCTTAAGGTTTGTCTCTCTGTCTGATTTCTTCCCCTTCAGTTTTCCCTCCCTTTGCCTATGGTCCTCTCTGCTATTCCTTATGTTTCACATGTGAGTGGAGCCGTATGATAATTGTCTTTCTCTGCTTGACTTATTCCATTTAGCATAATCCCCTCCAGTTCCATCCATGTCGATGCAAATGGTGGGTGTTCATCCTTTCTGATGGCTGAGTAATATTCCATTGTATATATGAACCACATCTTCTTTATCCATTTATTTGTCGAAGGGCATCTGAGCTCCTTCCACAGTTTGGCTATTGTGGACATTGCTGCTATGAACATTCTCCTTCTCTGTTTTTATCTTATTTTTTTCCCCTTCCCTTCCCTTATGTTCATCTGTTTTGTTTCTTAAATTCCACATATGAGTGAAATCATATGGTATTTGTCATTCTCTGACTGACTTACTTTGCTTAGCATAATACACTTTAGTTCCATCCATGTCATTGCAAATGGCAAGATTTCATTCTTTTTGATGGCTGAGTAATATGCCATTGTATATATGTACCACATCTTCTTTATCCATTCATCTGTTGATGGACATCTATGCTCTTTCAGTATTTTATCTGTTGTGGATAATGCTGCTATAAACATTGGGGTGCATGTGCCCCTTCGAATCACTATGTTTGTATCCTTTGGATAAATACCAAGTAGTGCAATTGCTGGCTCATAGGGATAACAACATTTTTCTGATTTTCAAGCAAATTATACAGATTTCCAATGAAGTGGATCCAGATTGAATTGGAAAATGAACTGAAAAAATGCTGCAGACCAGCAATTACCATGCATGGCAGACAAAGGGTCTTCTATTCATTCATTCATTTATTTATCCTTTATGTATATATGCATTTATTTCTATTTTTCTATTTGATGACCCTTATCATCATAGATGCTGAGTTCTCAGCGAGCCACTTATGTTAACACTCTAAGAATATCTCCCTAGAGGAAAAACTTTTCTTAAAGTTGCTGGGCATTTTTCAATAACATTAAATTAGATAGGGTTTCCTCAACAGACTGGCACCAAATATGGATACACAGAACAGAAGACTTTTCTTCTATCCTCACCTCTGTGTTATGTATCATTTTTCCCCTCCTCTGTCCTAGGCAACCTGATTCAAAGTTGCCCAACTCAACACAAAACTCAAATCAACACAATGACATTTATTTGTTCATCACACCAATTTTTTTGCCATCCCTTTGGGTTGTCTTTCAAATAACATTGGAAAGTAATCTTGAGCCCTTGTTGGTAGAAAATGTGTTTTTCTTTTTCTTTTTTTCTGTTCTTTAACATTTAATTTTGTTTTATGAATAGATAATACATCCACATGATTTGCAAATCAGAACAACATAAAAATCTCTATATTGAGAGATCTCACTCCTATTTCTTTCCTATGTTCCTATTACCTGTTCCTTTATCCTTTAGAGGTAATCACTTTTTTTTAAAAAAAAGATTTTATTTGTTTATTTGAGAGGGAGAAAGAACATCAGTGGAGGGGAGTGGCAAAGGGAGAGGGAGAAGCAGACTTCCTGCTGAGCAGGGAGCCTGATGCGGGGCTCAATCCCAGGACCCTGAGATCATGAGCTGAGCTGAAGGCAGACGCTTAACAGACTGAGCTCTCAGGTGCCCCTAGAGGTAATCACTTCTATTAGTTTCTTATATATCCTCTTATACAATGCAAGAAAATACAAAAAGATACTCTTATATTCTTCTTTCTTACACAAAAGATAGCATATATGTGGCCCTCTACCTCAATTGTTTCAGTTAGGCATGCAATCTGGAATTAGTACCAGATCTGCACTGGGAGATCTTACTCATTCTTTTTTTTTTTTTTTTAACATTTGCATAGTATTCCAGAGTTTATTTAACCAGTTTCCTATTGATTGACATGGGGTTGTCCCAGTCTTTTTGCTGTTATAATCAATACTGTGATGAAGGAGTTGTATGTATTTTATTTTATGTCTGTGAAAGTGTATTCACAGACTAAATTCCAGAAGTGAAGTTATTTGGCCAATGGATAGATACATTGAAATTTTGATAGATATTGTCAATTTGCTTTCCATTAGAGTTGTACCATTGTGTATTCCCCTGTCGTTCCACCCGCTAGCTATGTGTTTAAGTGCCTGTGTCCCCACAGCACAGTAGGAAGTGAATATACTTAGAAACCTAACTTGGTACTTAAAGTGCTCGACACTGAAACTGTGTAACGTATCTGCTTGCTCTGACCATCTTCTCTAATGCTATAACTCCAAGTAGCATTGCCTGAACGTTCTGCTGAGTACAATTTAATCCTTTTCTTTTAAATTTTTTAAATTGTAAAATACAACACATCCACATAGAAAAGGGCATAAAATAAGAATCATAGCTTAATAAATTATTGTGAAATGAATACACATGAACCACAACCCAGGTGAAGAATAGAACATTTATAGTATTCCAGAAAGCCCTTGATGTGTCCCTCCTTCCCCACAAAGAAGTCACTATCCTACTTTTTTTCCAATATTCAGTCTTTCATATTTTTTATACTTTGACTTCTTATATATTGCAACCTTAAACATTCTATCTTAGGTTTGCCTGTTTTTGAACTTGATATAGATAGAATAATATAGTCTCTAGTCTTTTTTTTTTAATTGTGGTAAAATATAACATAAAATTTACCATATTAATCATTTTAAGTGTATAGTTCAGTGATATTAAATACATTGTCAATGTTATGCAACCATCACCACCATCCATCCCTAGAACTATTTTCATCTTGTAAAACTGAAACTCTATACCTGTTAAACAATAACTCCCCATTCTCTCCTCCTCCCAGGCCCTAGTAACCACCACTCAACCTTCTGTCTTTATGATTTTGACTACTCTGAGTACTTGATGTAAGTGGAATCATATAGTATCTGCCTTTTTGTGATTGGCTTATTTCACTTAACATAATGTCCTCAGAGTTCATCTGTGTCGCAGCATATTGCAGAATTTCCATCCTTTTACAGGCTGAATAATATTCTACTGTATGGATAGATCACATTTTGTTTATCTGTTCATCTGTTAATGGACATTTGGACTGTTTCCAATTTTTGGTGACTTTGACTAATGCTGCTATAAAGATTAGCATAAAAGAATCTGTTTGAGTCCTGCCTTTAATTCCTCTGTGTATATACCCAGAAGTAGAATTTGCTGGATCATACGGATCATATAAATAGAATAATATAGTCTGTACTCTTTTGCGTCTGACTTGTTTCAGCTAAATTTTGTTGGTGGGGTGTATCCATGTTGATGCATGTAGCTGTAGTTCATTCATTTTTGAGGTCTGTTCCATTGTATGAATATGCTATAATTTAGCCATTCTATTTTCGATGTTTCTGTGAGGTGTTTTCTTTCTTTTTTTTTTTTTTAAGAGTTTATTTATTTATTCATGAGAGACAGAGAGAGGGAGAGAGAGGCAGAGGGAGAAGCAGGCTCCTCGCTGAGCAGAGAGCCCGATGCGGGACTCGATCCCAGGACCCTGAGATCATGACCTGAGCCGAAGGCAGACGCTTAACCGTCTGAGCCACCCAGGCGCCCTGTGAGGTGTTTTCAATTTGGGGTCACTACTACCAATGTTTCTACTATGAACACTGTGGCACAGTGTGGCACTATGTCTCTGCTGCACACATTTCTACTTCCTATACACCTAGGATTGGAATTGCTGACTCGCAGCGATGTTGTAAGGATAAGGATAAGGATAGCCTTAGTTGACTTGGATTGTGTTACTGTGGGAATAATAAGAGAACCTATTAAATTAAACAGATACTGGCTTTGTATTTTATTCTAAAACTCCTTCTAAAAAAACTTCATTTTTTTAGGTCTTGTATCAAACTTTTGTTCTATTCTTGGGTACCTGTGGACCCCACATTTGTAAGCAAGGTTTCCATGTATGGGCTGTGACCCATAGGACACAGAAAGGTGACTGCTAATGTCTTCTAGACATCTAGAACAGGAGCTAGCAAACCAAAGCCCCACAATCTGTTTCTGTAAATAAAGTTTTATTGGCACACAGCCGTACACATTCCTTTACACACGGCAAAGTTGAGTGATTGTGGCAGAGACTATATGGCCCACAAAGCCCAAAACATTTACTATCTGGCCACCGGTGCCATGACAAATTACCACTAATAAAGTGGCTTAAAACAACACGAATTTATTGTTTTACAGTTCTACAGTTCTGTAGGTCAGAAGTCTGACAGGGTCTCACTTAGGCCAAAATCAAGGCGTTGGTAGGGTTGATATTCTTTTCTGACATTTAAAGATGTTATTTTTTGAGGGGAAAATCTGTTTCCATGCCTCTTCCAGCTTTTAGAGGCTGCCCGCATTCCTTGGCTCCTGGCCGCTTCCTCCATCTTCAAAGCTAGCAATGTTGCATCTCTGCGTGCCTTTCTTCCATAGTCACATCTCCCTCTGACCACTGCTGGGAAAACTTTTCTGATTTTAAGGACGCATGTGATTAGGTTTGGCCTATTCAGATAGTCCAGGATATGCCACCCCCTTCCCCCAACAAAGATCCTTAACTTAATCACATCTTCAAAGTCTTTTCTACCATGTAGGGTAACATATTCATAGGTTCTGAGAATTAGGATGTGGACATTTTTGTGGGCCCTTATTCTGTCTAGCACACTAACTCTTTACAGAAGGTTTGCTGACTTCTGATCAAAAACAAAAGGTTGAGAAATTTCTAGATGGAATCTAATGTAATCTGCTAGAAATACAGCTTCCTCGTCAAGAATTTGTCATTTCCGCAATCCCTAGCTTCTCTCCCAATCCGCCTAAAGTCATCCCAGCAAATGAGACAAGTGACAGGGCTATATTACTGACACCTCACTACAGTGGAGGAATTAAAATATGGACAATTCCTTGATGTCTTTCTCTTACAAAATTCTCTCTGTTGTGTCTGACTTTCCCCATGGACTTAAATATGCTTCTCAGCATCAAATTCAATCATAATCTCTCCCAACAGGCCAGCAAATCCTTACTCATTTTTTAGTATTCTGATACGCATTAGCATTTTCCAACTCAGTCGAAAATGACCTCACTGAGATCACATTTTAAAGCCCTCTTAAACACAATTGGCAATATAAAGCTATCAACAGCTACCTTTCCCACATTTACTGAACATATGAATAGTCTGTCAGCCTGTCTCTATCTTCCTCGCACATTTCCTTGGGAAACAAATATTTAGGAAGCACTATTTGCCTGTTCTTTCGCTCTTGCTTTTCAGCAATTCTGTCTGATCGTCATCTTATTTCTTCCCTTCTGAATTCCAAGATTGTATACCTACCATTGTGTTTGTTCCTAACTATAATCCTCTCATTATCAGATCTCAAAATGATGTTTTGTTCTGCTTCCTTTAAGCCTTTAGCACTTTAAGCTAAGAATTCATTCAAAACTCACTTTAAATATTTTCTCGAAGATCTCGTTGCTTTTACTCATTTTTTCCAGTCAGCGTGTTGTTGGCTCACCCTTAATGTATCAATTTCCTTGATTCTTTTCCCTTGAGGGGAAAAGTTATACTTATAAAACATAAAGGAAAGTAAAATGATTCTAATATTTTAGCCGCCACCTGGTACTTACATATTCAATGGGGGTAGACAATAAATTTTATTTTTTTTAAAGATGTTATTTTTTGAGTAATCTCTATACCCAACGTGGGGCTTAAACTCACAACCCTGAGATCAAGAGTCACATGCTCCTACTGCCTGAGCCAGCCAGGCACCCCTAGGCAATAAATTTTAGAGTAAGTTTTGGGAAGACTGAAACATTAGGATTTCATGTTTTGTGTGTATTTTTTGAAATTTCTGAGTGAATCTTTCAATCAAAATCTATAAAAAATAAATTTAAAATTCTTTATATTATTACTTGTAATTAAATGAATATATCTTGAATTTAATCTATTTAAATGTGTACAATATAAATATCTTTGAATGGACATTCTCATACTAGGTAGGATAAATCCTTGTTACCCTATATGACAGCCCAATACTGTTGCTTCATCAAGAAATATTAACCCCCAGAGAAGTCACTAGTGTGTATCCAAAGGGCTGGTCACTGGGGCCTCTCCTGCACCTGACTTCAGACTGGGAGGGATCCCAGGTACCCAGGGGATGTAGGTGTAACCAACAGCCACAAGATGATGGTTGGGGATGGGCAGGGGCCGTCATTGCCTACCAAAAGCCCTGAGTAACAAGGACTTTGCTGAAAATATTCTTCATACGGGGAGGGGTGGGGGCTGAGCAGGGGGATTGCTGTGGAGTCCAGGAGAAGATTCCAATCAAAGCAGGGAGGGTGGTAGAGCTGCAACTACGAAGCACCAATCAGGAGCTAGTAGGGAGGATACAGCTGGATAAAACATTTGGTGCTTAGGTGAATGAAAGTGTCAAGGGGATGCCTGATATAGATCAGAAATCCCAAGGTGAGATCAAATCATGATTGCTGCCTAGAACAAAGAGTTAAGGGGCCTGATTATTTATATGAAGTCCCCTTTGGAAGTCCCTTTGCAGGGCAACCAGCCCTTCCCAAATCAGAGCCTTCAAGTGAAAGGATGTCCAGGCTAAATGACAGCATTTATTATTTATTTATTTATTTATTTTTAAGATTTTTAAATTTTTTGACACAGAGAGAGACAGCGAGAGAGGGAACACAAGCAGGGGGAGAGGGAGAAGCAGGCTTCCCTGCTGAGCAAGGAGCCCGATGTGGGGCTCGATCCCAGGACCCTGGGATCATGACCTGAGCTGAAGGCAGACGCTAAACGACTGAGCCACCCAGGTGCCCCAATGACAGCATTTAGATTCCAATATATTGGAACATTAAACTAAAATGCTTAATAGGAATGAATGTAAAATTCTGCTTTTAGGTCTAAAACATTCATTTGCAGAAATAAAGAACGGGGAGACTTGGCTTAATAGTGGTTCTGTATAAAAATTCAGAGGACCTTTTGTTGATCAGAAGTTTGAAATTAGTCATCAGGGATAAAAAGCTGCCTTCCAACTTACCCTTAGCATTTCCTCAACTGTCTTACAAACATTCCTTCAGAAAGGTTTCTGTGGTCAAATTAGTTTGGAAAATGCTGCATTTTCTCTTGGTCATTTGCAATGATTTTTGGTTGGTTAAGGGCTCAGAAGAGTTCTGTGGTAAAAAGTCTTGAGTATTGATTAGCTTTAGTTAATCTAATGTATCAATCAGGATAGGATAGGTTATACTGTAAGAACAAACATCCCTCAGATGTCAGTGGCATAAAATAACAGAAATTTATTTCTTATTTAAGCCATTGGAGTCAGTTGAGGCTGTTTCTTGTCATTATTGGACCCAGTCTGAAGAGGCAGTTACCATGTGGAACATTGCAAGTCCCTGTAGTAGAGGGAAAAGAGAATATGGCAAAGCATGCACTCACTCTTAAAGCTTTTACCCCAGAAATGATACACATCCCCTTCTGTTCATTCTGTCAATCAAAGGAAGTCACATGGCCAAACATTACAAAGATGCAGTTTTAAACTGAACATGAAGAAGAATTTTCTGAAAATTTGAATAAAGCCCCTCTCCTGATCATGGGCCACAAGACCCTACAAGATCTGGTCCCTATTTGCCACTCTAATCAAATCTCATGCCATTCTTTCCTACCTCGTTTGGGTCTGAGAGTGCCTAAACATGCCAGACTCTCTGCCACAGCCTTTGCACTTTCTCTTCCCTTTGCCTGGAAGGCCCTTTCTTTACCTTTTGGGTAGTTAGTTCCCTCCCATCCTTCTGGGCTCAGCTTCACTCATTGTCACTTCCACCTGGAGGCCTTCCCTGACTAATCACTCTAAACTAATAATCACCACTTGTCACTTATTTTCTCTCATGACACCCACATATTTTCATCTTAGCATTACTCATATGCTGTAATTACTTTATCAACTATCTGACTCCTTCACCCACACATAAGTTCCACGTTGGCAGAAAATTGCCTATCACATTCACCACTAAATCTTGAGCACCTTGTACATATTAGGTGCTCAGTGCATGTTTACTGAGTGAATAATAACTTCTTTTATGGTTCTTTTTTTTTTCAAGCACATACAAGAGTAGAGAGAATAGTATAATGAACTCTGACGTCCCTATCACCAAGCTTTAGCAATTTTCAACTCATGGCCCATCTTGCTTCATCTCTGTCCCCAGCCAGCCCCCCGCTGAATTATTTTGAAAAAGTCCAGGACATCATATCACTTCATCTACAAATAATAAATGCTTTAGTATGTAACTCTTAGAGATGAGGATTCTTTAAAAAAAAAAGTAACCACAATATGATTATCACACCTTAAAATCTTACAACATGAATACTTAGAGCTGTCTGTGAATCGCATAAACCATTTCAGAAAAAAGCAAGAGCCTTGTTGGTTGCCTAATTGGTTGATGAATGTTTCCTGAGCCCCCACTACGTGCCAGCTGTGGATTTTGAAGTGAGCCACACAGACAAGGTTCTGGGAGCTAGCGTTTTGGGGAAGGGGCAAGAGTCAGAAAGGTGAGATGGGGCCTCCCTGCTGACAGAGCTCCCAATCCTGGCTGTGTCCTCGTCAGCCTGTGTGAACAGGGATGCAAAGATGCCATAGAATGAAGTTCTGCTCTATGGGGGCTTGGTCCATCTGAAAGCTTACGGATTATTTTAAGGCTGCCTTTGCCTTCGTTTGAACCAATTCCTTATTTATGTCTCAAAATATTATGTGCAAAGCATTTTCTTGTTTTTTTCTCTGCAAGAAGTGACCTGGATTTTTCTCACTTCTCTGACTTCCCTGTGATATTTACCAAACAGGCCACTAAGGGGTGAGTGGTCAAAACGGCTCCTAGCCCATATGCTGTGAATTAGAAAAAATTACATGCCTTGCTCCAGACAGAGCAGCCCGTATCAGGGTGCATGGCAGAGTTGGATTTCAGACCCCAAACACAAGTAATTCAGTGAAGCCACTAAAATGCAAAGGTGAGAAATGGCATGTGATTTGTGACAGATATCTGATATTCATTTGTCAGGGTCCAACTGTGTGTGAGGAACAGTTAGTGAGACGATAGTGTTATGAATATAATGCACGGTATTTTACAAAGTTCCCGATTCTTCTGACAGCCAACTATGTGAATTATTTCATAAAAGTATGGTATGCCTGTCTTATTCTGATGCATTTCTTAAAAATGATACATAGATAATAAATCCAGGGTTTATAAATTCACTTCCTGTCAAGAAGTAGATGTCATTATAATGTCTGTTGTCATGGAAATAGTTGGGATTTTTCAGACATATGAAGGCCCCTAAGTAGGTTGAAAATATGTAGATATGTTACACTTGTTCTGTCCCCTGAATTTTTTTTCCAGTTGGAAGAAAAGTCCGTTGCAAGTATGAAAAACCCTACAACACGTTGGAATTGTATGCTTTCAATTTGACAAGGCTAGGTCCCCCTCTCCTTTTCAAATAAACAAAAAGACAGTGGTTCTGTGTACCAAAGAACTTGCCAAAGTTCTGCACTTCTCTTTACCTCGCTATAGAATTTCTGTGCCAGGAGGCTGGAGGAATGCTATGTGTCCCCTTGCTCCGTAGACAAGTGGTCAATTCAGTTGGTATTGTGTCAAATGCGGCAGCCATAGCTGGCTGGTGAGCCCTTGAAATGTGACTAGTCTGAGCTCAGATTGAGGTGAGAACAAAACACACACTGGATTTTGCAGACTTAGTATGAAAAAATAATATAATATGAAATATCTATCTCATTAGTAACTTCTAAGTATTGATTTCATGTTGAAATGATACTTTAGTTATACTGGGTTAAATAAGTTTATGTTATTAAGATTATTTTTACCTGTTCCTTCTTAACCTCTTACAATGTGATTAACTAGAAAATTCTAAATTATCTATGTGGCTCGCATTATATTTTTTTGGACAGCGCTGATTTAGATAGAAGCAATGCCAGCATGATGCCTAACTGTCTGGCCAGCTGTGACAACCAGAGACTCACCATTCTTGTGAATGTTTTATCTGCTTGGCAGCCAGTTAAACTGCCGGCCTGGTTTTCTCTGGGTAGACATAGGCAGAGAAGAAGGTAGGGTGGAGATGGGGTGGGGAGGGGCACGTGCACGTTTGCTGTGGCAGGCTTTCTAGGTGGCTCGAGGCAAATCACAGTGAAACCCCCTTGACTGCTTCTACCCAAACCTCCACTTACGGTGGCATGATAGTCCCCATGTGTTCTGTTAGTCTCTCTGGAACAAATCACATTATCTAAGACATTCAACTATTTGAGAAAATTGTGAGACCATTTTGTCATTACATGGTAACATCTGTAATATGAAGATGGATATTTTATTTTATGTGGAAATTTCGGACCTAAGTCAACTGAATTTGGGAAAGGTAGCAAACTTTTGGTAGAGTCCTGGTTGATATACTTTATTGCAAATCCATTTTCCTTTCCATGCTATCTGAGAGTCCAGATTTCTTTTATTTGGGCTTATAAGGTGTAAATCTCTTGTTAAAGGAAAAAAAAAAAACCCCGCTGCTGAAATTCCTGAGTGATACCAGTGTGTATTTGGATCCAATTACTGTGCCACATTTTTAGCAATTGTTGACTGCCTCCTGCATGTTGGGTACTTGATTTACATAAGCTCTATTTCTTACCATATTTTTGTAAAGTAAGTATTTTCATCCCATTTTAAAAATGAAGAAACAGGTTCAAATGCTTATGCAACTTGCCCAAGGCCTCAAAGCTATTCAACAGTGGATGGACTGGGGAGTTGAAAACAGATCTTTCTAGCTCCAAAGTCTGAGTCTAGCTCCATTGCCTCCTTTTCAAACATGGAGCAAGAATTGTTCCAGAGCCACAAAATTCTACATGTAAACTGAAAATTTGGGTCTGCTGTAGGGGTCCGGTTCTGTTCTAGATTCGGAGAGGTCCTCAGAGTGGGAGGGTTGGGCGCCAAGGATAAAGGACAAAGAGAAATTCAGTGAAGACTGGGAGAAAAGGAGGAGAGAGTAGAGGACTGTAAGCCAAAGCTGAATTCTTTATCATTGGTCTTCAGACCGTAGGCAGGTCATTTAATTTCTCTGGGTCTCACTGCCTTTGCTTGAAAAATCACAATAGTGTTTATCCACTCTGCCTCCTTTATAGGTTTGTAATGAGGACCAAATTAGATGCCATATGTAAAGTGCTTTGTAAATTCCAAAATGCTCTGCAAATAAGATATTAAAATCAAATTATGTTTTCATATTTTCTTTGCTTTTAAAATGGATGATATTTGGTTCTTCTTAAATGGGTAATTGTCAGTTGAATAAAGAAAGGCTTATTTGTTTGTGTATATTTCAAAGAGAATAGACCCTGAAGTTCATCATCTAGAATGGTCATGAGAGGGAATGAGTTTTAAATACTTTGTGTTGGTAATACTAAAATATCAGTGGCCAGAAACTAACACTCTTTGGCCAGAAAGAAACTTAAGGTCACTCTGGTCAATGCCTGGAAATATTCTTGTTCATGAGTGTAGAGGACCAATTTGAAATAATATATAACTTTTACTGCAGGACATAAAATAAGACCTGACTGAATTATACAGACATACTATGTTCTTGGATGGGAAGACTTAATATTATAAAAATATTAGTTCTACCCAAATTAATTGACAACTTTAACACAATCCCAATAAAAGTTCCCATGGGATATTACTGAAAATTTAATTATTTTAAATTTTATGTGAAATATAAATGAGTAAAAATAGCCACGATAATTTTGAAAAGGAAGACTAATAAGTAGAAGGTTGGCCTTTAGAGTAGATTCCTGTCTTGGCCTCAGTTTTTCACCTTCCCTTTGTATCTACATCTTCTGTTGTGTGACTTTGTGGTTCTTCTAAAGGCCCCTTAACTTTGGGCTTAGCCATGGGACTTGCTTTGGCCAGTGGACTGTCAGCAGGAGTGGTGTGAATCAGTTCTGAGCCTGGGCCTTATGAGGCGTCACAGGTTTCCACTTTTTCTGTTGCCCCTCTCCCATTGAGCTGGGGAAAATGCACGTTGGCCAGCCAGCTGGCTAAGCGGGGTGCTGGACACATGGAGCAGAGCCACCTCAGGCAATTCATAGACCTGCAATAAGAAGCAGATCTCCGCAGCCCGAAGCAGGTCCACCTAGATAAGGCAAATCTCAGTCAATCTATAGATGCCTGAGTGATAATAAATTCTTGTTGTCTTAAACCCTTGAGTTTTTGTGTGGTTTGTTATGCCCCAGTGGCTGACTGATATGGCCCTCTAACATATGAAAATCTTCCTAATATTTTAGCCAGTATGAAGTGCAGACAACACTCAAATCTGGATCTGTTTTCCTCCAGAGTCCATACCTTCTTTCCTGAGAAAGTGAATTCAAGGTTTGTGTTGAGACGATGGGCCTAATACAATCATTGTGCGCTATGCTCCGGCCACTCCTGATACTGCTTTGTCCTGTCACCTGGTTGTTGTTGTTTTGAATTAAACTTGTCTGGCATGAAACACTCACTTCCTTCTTTCCATGGTGGGCACAAAATGTGCCCCTAGAAAACTAACCTCTTTAGATGTCCCCTTCTCCCCAAGAGGTCCTGAAGGTATTTTGGGAGCCATGGACTTGCTCGGGAGGGATAATGTGCAGTATCTCGAAAAATAATTCATGACTTATAAAAGCAAAGCTTTTCCGTTTCAACAGGCAAAATGGCTTCTGTGTGACCATTCTACCCAGACTGCAACAATCTTTCAGGAAGCCCCCACTGTCAACTTCTCAACAACTGGTAATGACTCTTGGCTCCCACACTCCGCATTTCTGTGGCTCCCCAGGAGTATTTCAGCTTCTTTCAGTATCTCGTCAAAATCACAGCTAATAAACTCCAGTCGGCACCTGAAGGAAGGGGCGTTTGCCTCCGACCGCAGTAGACTGGCCTCCGCGGCACTTCCAAGGCCCGGCGGCTGCCTGTGTCTCCGTCCCTAGGTGACGATTAACCACGTGTGCACTCTGGGAAAATCTGTTCTGAGTTTGCCTCAGAGTGTTTCGTAGCCCTTTAAATCAGCTGTTCAATTTGACAGCCCACTAACATAGGCTCCTGTTTTTAGTGGGAGGGGGGCACATTCTTGGTTTCCATTTGATCCTTTCATTTCTTTGTGCCCTCTCTTACCCATCTCAGGCTTCTGATGTCTTCCTGCCAGAAGATGAAGCATGTACATCCATGAGAGAAACCTGATAATTTTAAAGTTTAATGACAAATCAAAATTAAATTTGAGATTTATTGGGTGCCTGGCTCCTGAGACTAGAAAGTAGATTGTTCTTAGCCAGGGCTGGATGTCAGGCACACAGTGACAGGGTAAGTGACCTACATTTTTTATGGAATTTCAATTGAAAAAAATTTTCCTGTGTGTCTAGAGCCTTCGCCTCTGAACCATTCATTATGACCATAACCTTATGTCAAGATCTCAAAGTCTGGGGTCTTAGAAAACATTTTGTAAAAATGAACAGACTTTTTTTTTTTTTTAAAACAGGCTATTTAAAAATATCAGTTTTCTTCTTTCACCATATCTTGGAAATATGGAGAGTGTTGCTGAATCCTGGAAAATGGGGGAGCAATATTTATTGACCAGAGTAAAATTAGACTGAAATGTTCTGTGATATAGAGTTGACCCTTTAACCACACAGGGGTAATGGAGTGCGGGATTGAAAATCCACATACAACTTTAGAATACCTAAAAACTTAAGTACTAATAACCTACTGTTGACCAGAAACTTTGCCAATAACATGGTCGACAGACACATATTTTGTATGTAATACGTATTATAGGCTGTGTTCTCACAGGAAAGTCAGCTAGAGAAAAGAAAATGTTATTAAGAAAATCGTAAGGAAGAGAAAATGCATTTACAGTACTGGCCCGTATTTATAAAAAAAAATCCACATAAAAATTGACCTGTGCAATTGAAATCTGTGTTTTTCAAGGGTCACCTGTATATCACAGGCTGGGGGTATTACTTAACAATTTAGGGGGAAACCATCTGCTGAGTTTTAATCATGTTTCTCATTCCTCTCAAGAGAAAGCATGTTTTTCATGCTTGTGTCCACATGCTTTCAACAAGGTCAAAACAAAATAAAAAACTATGTAGACCTCATGAGGACATGTCCAATTATACCTACTTACTATTTTTTTAAAGATTTTATTTCTTTATTTGACAGAGAGAGCAAGAGCGAGCACAAGCAGGGGGAGCGGCAGGCAGAAGGAAAGGGAGAAGCAGGCTCCCCGCTGAGCAGGGAGCCCGATGGGGGGCTCGATCCCAGGACCAGTAGCCAGTAAAAGTTCTCATTAATATCTTAATATTAATTACATGTTGAAATTGAAATATTTTAGGTTGAATAAAGTATATTGTTTTTTTCTTTGTTTTAAGTAATCTCTATGCCCAATGTGGGGCTCGAACTCAGGATCCCAAGATCAAGAGTTGCATGCTCCACTGACTGAGCCAGCCAGGCACCCCGAATAAAGTGTATTGTTTTTTTTTTTCTTCAATATTTATTTATTTATTTTTAGGGGGAGAGGGGCAGAGGGAGAGAGAGTCTTAAGCAGACTCTGCGCTGAGTGTGGAGCCTAACATGGGGCTCGATCTCACTACCCTGAGATTACGACCTGAGTCGAAACCAAGAGTTGGACGCTTAATTGACTGCACCACCCATACACCCCTAAAGTGTATTGTTATAATTAATTTCGCCTAGTTACTCCCCACCTTTTAAAAACAAGGCACTAGAAAATCTGTAATTACATTTGTGGCTTGCATAATATTTCTATCAGACAGGTGGATCTAGGCCATAAAAAGGTTGGCTCCCCCTGGTCTGGTTCCCTGTTTCAAGTCCTGTTAGGACTAAGAAACTGCGAGTGAGAAATGGGAGACACAGGTCCTAGTCCAGTCTCTTACCCTAGCCAATGCCTGATTCGCATTAATGGTTTGGGGCAATATGACCTACCCCACACCTCACAGGTTGGCTGTGAAGATAAAATGGAATCATGTATGAGAAAGAAGCACGTGGCAAACTTAGGGCTGTTGGGGTCATCTAAAATACTCTCAACACAAAATAGTCATCAGAAGTTTTTCTGAGCCTACTTGTCCTTCTCCTCCCTATTCCAGACCTCAGGGGACATCATGTTATATTACATATTACATGGGAACATCATACTACATCTGCAGCTTGTATTTACTGTGTGCTTTTATATGGTGGGCATTGTGCCAGGGACTCGGTAAACATTAGTTCATTTAATCCATACAACCACCCTATAAGATTGACACTATTATTAATGAGCATCAGAGCAGTGTGGCGTTTAAGATCAGAGGCTCTGGAGTCAGACTAGATGCATAACTGAGAGCCACTACTTAATAGTTGTGTGATGTTGGGCAAGGAACTTAATCTCTTTAAGCTGTAGGTTCCTCATCAGTACAATGGGGCAAAGAATGAGAGCATTAGTTAAGGTAATGCTAGCTGTTGTAACAAACAAAGTCAAATGGGCATTACAGCTCACATAGAATAGAACACTTGCACACGTAAAGCAAAAACTGGATATTCCAAGCAGGGTTGCAGGAATGCAAGCCTCTTTATGTCTCCTTGGAAGGACTTTCGAAGTCACTGAGCTTGCCTACGTCAAGCTAGAAGAGGAAAGGGCACGGGAGATGAAGTGTGGAAGGAACCTAAGGCCCAGAGAGACAAAGTGCCTTAGGTCATGAAGCTAGGCTCTGGTGGCTCTGAGGTTCCCACTCAGCTCTGTCTGGTTCTGAAGCCCGTATTGTGTGCACAGACTATAAGCTCAGCGTTAGGGATCTCAGTTCGCTGTGCACAGTCCTGAACTACGTGCGGAAATGGATACACAGTTGGCCACTTGCCACGGACCCTGAGTATGAAAAGATGAAGAAGGAGCTGACCAGCAGCTACACTGGCTTCACCCTCCAGGGTGAAGTGGAGAATGCGCCCCGCGAAAGACGTAGATACTGGATGCCTTTCCTGCTCCTCCCAGGCATCACCACTACCCCGCCACCAGCACTACAATCTCCTTTCCTCGCTGCCTGCCTTCGCTTCCGTTTGGCACTTCACAAACCCTTCATGAGCTTGAAAAAATAGCTCCTAAGACAGATAAACAAAAACTGTTTGCAAACACAGGGGTGGAAATGAGCAGGGAGTCAAGGGAGTCAAGGGCCCTGGTTCTAATTCTCGCTTTTCATAGTTCTAATTCTTCACTCTTCCATGTATCCATGCCCTTTGCCATGTGTCTTTGTAGTTCTTCACTAGAAAATACTTCACATACAAAATATGTGTCTGTCGACCATGTTATTCGCAAAGTTTCTGGTCAACAGTAGGTTATTAGTACTTAAGTTTTTGGGTATTCTAAAGTTGTATGTGGATTTTCAATCCCGCACTCCATTACCCCTGTGTGGTTAAAGGGTCAACTCTATATCACAGAACATTTCAGTAGTTCTTCACTGTCCCATCAGTGTTGCACTTGGCCTCATGATTGGCTTTGGGGAGTGAGCCATTAGCAGATATATTGCAAGCAGAGGCTTGAAGTTTGCTTACATCATTAGGCTTGTTCTCCTATGTGCCTTATGTTGTCCATCAGAAGAACAAAGTCTGGCTAGCCCGCTGGTCCAACGGATGAGAGACACATGGAGAAGACCTGAATTCATCCTGCAGCTTGGAACCCAGCGTAGCCTAAATCAGTCAATCCCTAGCCAGAGAAGAGTGAATGTTTTAAGGCACTGAGCTTTGCGGTAGCTTGTCGCACACATTATTTTAGTAATAGCTGACTGATGTGTCAACCATGAGTACCTTCAGCAAATCACCCCTCTCTGGAACTCACTTTACTTCTGTGTGCAATGAAGGCATCGAACAGGATACTCTCAAGGCCCTTTAGCTGTCCTGAAGACAGAGGCAAGCTCTAGTACCATGTTTTCTTCCCAAGGTTTCGAGTGCCTAGGGAAGGAATCCATATGCAGGAGCAGAAGAGGGGCTCTTAAGTATCTTTTAAATATGATAATTAGCCAACTATCGCATGATCATTTTGAGCTATGAGGTATTGATTCATTTTCATATTTTAATGAATAGAAGCAGATTTCATTAACTTTCAAACACCAAAACCTTTCTTTACTAGTCCCTTCCTCATAGCTAGCAGGGGCTGGTCCTGTGGCCCTCCTGGCAGCTCAGAAGATGGGGCCCAGAGGCTGCTGAGGTGGCAGCAGGTGACTTCCATTCAGCCTCCAGCTTTGCAGAGCTAGAAGTGTAACGTCAGAGGTGGTAGAGACACCCGGGCAGTTGTGAAAAGAGGTTATGTCCATCCACCCCCTTTTCAAACATGCTTATTATTGGAGTGAGGTCCAAGGGGATATACAGCTGTGGAATGTATGCATTGCCTAGTATATATGCTCATTGGTTCCTCAGAACTGACCGTGGTTGTGGCAGCAGATTTATTGTATGTGCCACAGGTCACAGGTTACTTTCCAAATACCCTTTGCAGGTGTCTGAGAATTCCTGTAAAAATATACACTATGGAACAACATACTCTGAAGAAAGTTAGTTTGTTACTTGCTCCATGTGGGGCCCAAATGAAAACAAGATAAATATCCTCTCTGGGGTCTCCAGGTCCTCATGTTTCCTGCTAAGGTTTCTGGCACCCACTGCCAAGGGCCAGATGGGCTGGAACTCTATTCTGACTGCAGTGGATGCACCTGACATTCTGTACCCAACATATTTCTTCTGACACTTACTTATGCAGCAAAATAAACTGAGACCAGTCATCCTCCCAGTTGGTTAAAAAGAATGGTTTCTTTTTCACACATGCACAAATGATTTTACTTATATGTGGAATCTAAAAAACAAAGCCAAACGAAGCCCAGACTTACAGAGAATAGATTGGTGGTTGCCAGAAGGGAGGGTGGTGGCAGTGGGGGTGAAATGGGTGAAGGGGAGTAAGAAGTACAGACTTCCAGCTATAAAATAAAGAAGTCATGGGGCTATAACCGTACCACATGGGGAATATAGTCAAGAGTATGGTATTAACTTTGTAAGGTGACAGATAGTAACTAGACTTACTGTGGTGACCACTTCACAGTGAATACGAATGTCAGGTCACGGTGTTACACACCTGAAACTAATATAACATTGTATGTCAATTATACCTCAATAAATAAAAATAATACCTTATTTTCACAAGCAAAAGATTAGATATGACTGGAATGTCCATCAATTGAGGACTAGTTAAATAAAGTAGCCACTGAGGTGGTCTAGGATAGTGCTTAATATCAAAGTATCTGAGGTGAAAGACCTGAGTTCAAGTTCCAGTAGTGTTGGTTACTCACTTGCAGTACTGGGCAAGTCATGTAATTTCTCTATAGTTCACGTTCTTTATCTGTAAAATGGGGATGGTATACCTCTATAAAAAATGTTTAAGGGGGCACCTGCGTGGGCTCAGTCGGTGGAGCATGTGACTCCTCTCTCTCTTTTTTTTTTTCTTGAACATGCCACTCTTGATCTCCAGGTTGTGGGTTTGAGCCCCACGTTGGGTGTAGAGATTACTTAAAAATAAAATCTTTTAAAAAAATTTAGGGTTAGTGGAAATCAAATGAACCAACATACAGAAGGCGTTTAGAACCATCCCTGTCAGATAGAAAGCATATGACCATATGTTAGCTATATAGTTTATATATTTTTCAATATTTATATAGCTATATATTGATATAAATGTACTTTATATATTTAGATTTATATACTCTACCAAAATGGAATAATCATCCCAAAACTTAGTGGCTTAAGTTATTAATGGAATAATGAATAAGTCACTAATTAATAAGTTATTTTAGAATAAGTTATAATGGAATTAATAAGTTATTAATGGAATAATCATCCCCAAATTTAGTGACTTCATTGTTTCTCATGATTCTGAGGGTTGCCTAGGCTCAGCTGGGCTTTTCTTCTGCTCAGTGTAGTGTCAGCGAGGGCTGCAGTCATCTGAAGGCTCAGCTGGGACTGGAACATCCAAAATGACTTGCTTGTATAGTTAGCTATTGCTACTGGGGTTGGGATTATTGTCCAGAGCACCTCAGATACCCTGTTTATATGGCTTGGGATTCTTATAGCATGGCATCTGGGTTCCAAAAAGGAGTGTTCCAAGTGTATGAAGGTAGGAGCTACAAAGCTCCTAAGATCCAGCCTTGGAAGTTACAGAGTCACTTCTGCCACATTTTATCGGGCACAGCAAGTCACGTGCAGGCCCAGATTCAAAGGGAAAGGGAAAAAACCTCCAACTCTCAATGGGAAGAAGGGCAAAGAATTTGCAAACATCTTTAATCCATCGTATATTGTTAAGTAGAGGGGGAAATGTGCAGGGAGTGTGGATATGTTCCCATTTATGTAACAAGGGAGCTTTTATGTGTATATATGTATATGCATATATATAAAATAACATACCTAAAACAACATATGTCTACAACATATACATATGTGTATATGAATGTGCATGCGTGATGGAATAAATCTCCTTAGACTAAGAAACTGGTACCAGAGGGACTAAGAGACTAAGCTGGGAGGTTGACTTAATTTTCACTGTATGTAAATTGCATTGTTTGAATTATTTTCACAATGTCCGTACTATTTATTCAAAATGAATAAATAAAAATGTAAAGAATTAGCAATAATATCCTTAGTTTCAGCAGTTCCTAGTACAAGGAGTGATTGCTCCTGGAAAGAGCAACTCCATGAGACAAACCTTTCGTTCCCCCACCAGTTATTAATACTGAATAGCGGTGGATAACTTTGAATTGTCTTCACTGACCAGAGAAGTCTCCCCCAACATACACACATGTGCACACACACACACACACACACACTGGTATGGTTTTTTCAACCACCCAAATAGTTCATGTGTCTGTCATGTTCTCACTAAGAATCGGGTTACTGGATATTTGAAAAACATTTTTCCATTCCAATTAAAAATCATCATTTATCTGTGACTAGCATAACATCTCATTTATGTTTGAAATTGAAGAGCAGAATGACTCCTCCAAATCGGGAATCTGTAAACATAGTATCATATTTTGATAGACACATAGCTGTGGATTTCGGCATCATTGTTTGGTAGCTGCGGTTTTGTGCTGTTTCTCTGCGGTATTGGATGGTTGCAGGGAGGTTTCGATTCTTCTTTTACAAAGAAGGAGCAAAAATGGAAAGTAAAGGTACACATTCCCACCCGTCTCGTGCCCAGCATTCAGGAAAAAGCCAAAAAGTCATTCCAGGATGGAGGATGGGAACGTTCTGTCTGCTCTTTGCGTGAGACTCTCTCATCCTAAGAGCAGGCTAGTGATACCACTGAGGTAGGAAAGAGATGATTCTGGGTTGTAGAACTAATGTCTCTGGTTATTGCAGTGTTTAGACTTTAATTCTGGGCCCATGTTTGTCCATAACAGAATCTATTGCATTTCATTTTTTAAAGTCTTATTCTAAATGTTGTGGATTTGGCAGCAAGTGTCCCAGATTTGTCCCAGATAAGACTCTCACTCTTAATTTTTTAAAAAAATATCCATTCACACCTCCGTTTGTGACCCCATTTAGCATGATCTTTTGAATAAAGGCCAGCCAGACTGAGCACTAGTGAATTTCAAGCATGAATAAATCAAGCAGGGGCCAAAGTGCTATTCATAGAGGATTTTAGAGGTCAGGTTCACGTCCTCATTCCCCCTTGACTCTAAAAGGGAATTTAGGGGGACATTATAAATAATCAGCTTCTCTGATGTACCCGCCAACATCATTATTCTGGGCTCACTGATTACGTGACACAGTTTTGCTTATGTATTCATAACGTTTTGAAGTTGAAAGGGGCCTTAGAGATTATGATGAAGAATCACAAGTTCCGAGAGGTCAAATGACATCAGTTAGTAAGAAGTTCCAGTTAGTAAAAAGTCTCAGATTTTGTAACTTCTACTCCGTTGCTCCTTTGTTTATATCACAATATTATAGCTATTATTGTAAGGTTCCATGTCACCTTTGCCTTCAGCATGTTCCTGGTGTAGTGAAACACCCCAGGGCCACTGGACAGGGCTGGGGTGCATGTGGGGAGGGGATGGTTCTTGATTCAAGTGTCAATAAAAACCATGCTGCTTATGTCCTTAGTATTTGTTTGTGCTTCTGGCTAAGATTTTGTTGGAACAAAGGGTTCCACAACAAGAGCATTTGGAAACCACATCAGTAGTTCAATCCAAATTTGATGCAGGGTATAGGTTTAAGAGAACATGTATAAAGTGTGCATACAAAGCCGATTAACATGCCAAAAGAAGTCAGGTTTGTGACTGGGTGTATTTGTGGATCGAGTCAGGATTCTGAGTTAAGTGAGCAAGTAGAGGCCAGGGCCGTTGCTGAGCATCGCACAGGACACAGGACAGCCCCCCACAACAAAGAAGTATCTGCTCAAACTGTCAGTTGCGCTGAGGTTAGAAACCGTGATCTGGTTAAACCCTACTCATCAGTCAGGACCAGCTTAAGGCCCACTGCTTCTTTCTCTGATGTTTTCCTGAACTCCACCAGCTCTCTTTGCTGTGAGATTTTATGGTTTCCACTCCCCCAGTTTAGCAGTTAGTTGAATAATTGTCTTACTTGCTCATAATTTTTTAAGCCAAGGCTAGTCTTAATCATTCAACTACATTATAAGTGACTCACTGGAAGAGAAGGTCTTTAATAAATATACTTATTCTGGGTGCCTTATAATTACCTAACCTTGGCTAAACACATAGGAAATGATTTTCTGGGGGAAGATGTGAAAGGAAAAGTTTAGAAGAATGTCTCTCAGATGCCCAGAGGAGCTGCCTAAACAAAAAAATCAGGAATCACTAGTAAATAGAGTTGGTGGATTTTTTTTTTAGCTGACAAAGATGGCACTAAAAGGCAGGAAGACATGGGGGGAACGGAGGAAGCAAAATGGAGGGGGATTTGGAAGCCCATAGAGGAGTTAATGCTCGAACAGGAAGATAAAGGGAGCCTCTGAAGACTTCAGGCATCCTCCATCCACTCAGCAAATTCTTACGGAGTATCTTCTAGGTATGGGTACTGTTCTAGGTATGGTGAAGTAGCAGCGAACCAAACCAGGGGTCTGGGGGCTGACGTTCTGGTGGAGAGAAGGATAGATCATTAAGAAACTAATGATATAAGATAGTGTATTATCTATGCACGCTGTATGTAAACACACATACATATAGCTTGTAGACTGTAAAAACCACATGTAGAATGTCATACCAGATAGTGAGAAGCAAGTGCTGCGCTAAGAAGGGGTTAATAGCTGGCTTTGGGGGTGGGGAGAGCCCAGATATGTAGCATTTGCCACTTTCCATGGTGTAAATACTCTGACCACAGATGATTTGAAATCACAGACACAAGGTCACTGAACATGGAGCTGGAAAGAGCTATGTACTGTGCTGTGGAGAAAATGCAAAGCAGGTTTAGGAGACTGAGGATGGCGGGGATGCTAGTTTTGAGGCTTCAGTCAGAGGGGGTCTCTCTGAGGATGTGACATTTGCATAGGGAGGTTTCTGTAGAAAGACGTGGCTTTATCAGCATGTTTAGTGACTTCATGATACCTCACGCAGTTCCCCTTCTCCCTGTAGAGCTGTACCCGTGTGTGAAGTTGAGATTCTGCCCGCTCTTCTCTTTCTCCCTCAGAGGAGCAGCCGATAAGGCGCCTCAGAGGAAAAAGTTGAAAAGAGATAACAAACAAGCCCCCTTTCTCACCTCACACCCCTGGACCCTACATGTGGTTGGAAATCCCCGTAAGAGTAAAAACTATCACCGTATCTGTGGGGGCAGCAGAGTCCTACCTGGAGCTGGCTGAAAATCTTGTGTCTCTCCCAGAAATAGATTGTCGATTATTCTAGGGAGTCACTCCACAACACGAGCCTGGGATACTTGGCAAGACTGTCCTACTTCAGGTCATAACATTCTCCACATGCTTTCTGGGTTGTTGTTGTTGTTGTTGTTGTTGTTTAAATGCATGCAAATGGGATTGTCCATTTTCAAAGGAATGCCCACAGAACTCCACAATTACAAACTGGTGTTGGCCTAAAAGAGCAGTAATTTGGTTGGGAAGTGGGTTTCAGTTTATAACTTCCAAGGGTTGATAATAAATTTCCAGGAGTGAAAAAGCTGGAAACATTAGGGACATGTTTTCAAACTCCCTTCAACCAAGGCAGTGATTTAAATGAAAAAAAAAAAAAATCCCCCTGAATGCCAAAAAAGCATACTTCAGATGTCCCCGTCAACTGTGAGACAGTTGCTTTCCCATGAAGACCCGCCATATGGACAGTATGAGAAATTTCAAATTAAAATAAATTGTTATTCAGAGAGAGCCTTTCATTTGAGCCAAGACTCCCCACTTTATATTTTGCAGCCTTTGTCACACAATTATGAGGTCCAGTTGGATTGTTTAAAAAATTTGTAGTATTTAACCCCCCAAGTGCAACAATCTTAATTTTAATCTTTCCTCTACATGACAGTGGCCCGTGGCCAACGTGAGAGAAAACAGGAGTCCTGGACCCCAACTTCTGGCCTGGTTCTCCTTCCCCCTCTGGCTTCTGGACCTCAGATGCATGGCCGGGCTGCTGAGCCCTACAGGATCAAGTCCTCCCTTAAAATGCTGAGCTGGCTTAGTCAGGGCCTGGGGCGGGGGGACAGAAGGAGAGATTGGCCGCGAGGGCCCTTGGTTCAGTATGACCTGCAAGGATGTGGCTTCAGCCACTGGGGAATTTTACCAGGAAGACACACTGGTCTTGTTTTGGCTAAATTTGGCATCAGGAAGGTGGACATTGTATTTTCCCCTCTCGTGCTGCTCATGCTTTTATAGGTCAGGCTTGCTCTCTGGGATTCTTACCCGTAGTCTCTGCACCTCTGATGGTTCGGAGGTCATTGGAAATGGAGGCAGGAGGCAAGTAAGCCAAGGAAAAGCTTAAAGCCAATTGTATTCGTTGGCTTGGGGCACAGTCACAAAGTACCACAAACTGGGTAGCTTGGAGGGTGTTTCCTCGCCTCTTTCAGCTTCGGGGAGCCCCGTGTGTTCCTTGGCTTGTGGCAACGTAACTCCACCTTCCGCCCCCGTCTTCATATGGCTGCCTTCCCTCTGCCTATGGCCAGATTTTCCTCTTGTTGTACGGACCCCAGTCATATTGGATTAGAGTCCACCCCGCTGCAGTATGGCCTCATCTGACCTTCGCCGATTCTGTCTGCAAGGATTCTCCAAATCGGGTCACTTTCTGAGGAACTGAGGGTTAGGGCTTCAACGTATCTTTCAGAGGGACACCGTTCAACCCATAACGCCACTGAAGAAAAGGAGATTTTTTCCAATGAACATACTCCACTCTTTTTATTTTGAGAGAGGCGGGGAGGGGCAGAGGGAGGGAAAGAGTTAAGCAGGCTGCATGCCCAGCGCAGAGCCCAACACGGGGCTTCGGGGCTTCGTCTCACGCCCCTGAGATCATGACCTGAGCCGAACTCAGGAGTCGGACGCTTAACCAGCTGGGCCACCAGGCGCCCCGAACATACTCCACTCCTAACACGCGCTCACAGCCTCGGTGCCCATGGGGGTCAGGAAGCAGGAGCCAGAGGGAACAGTTCACAAGCTGCACCTTCGTTGAAGTTCTGGCCCTAGCCACCAGTGCGAGGGATCTTAGGACAGCCTTCTAGTTTGGGAATCTTAACTGGAAACTCCCCGCGGCCTGGAGTTTTAACCAGACCTATGTTTTTGTAACTGTGTCACTTGGGATTGAATGCAGTGTCTATGTGGCATGGATGTCTGATCAGCAGCAGGATTAGGAGAGGGCTTTGAAATCACCCTCATTTATAGCTGCCTCTGTCCTTCTCTACCCAATTCCACTGGCCCGAGAGGCAGAAGAGTTCTAGTTACGTTGCGGCCATTTCTCTCCTGGTCATCTTCTCTCATCCTTCCTCTCCTGGCTGGCTGCAGTAATCCCATCCGTATTCTGAGCGGCTCTCCTGTCTGCAGAGCTCACCCACCGTGGGGAGATGAGCGGGTGGGAGCTCCCCAGTACGATCATAGTGCTGAAGAAGACTTCTTGGTCAGAATCCTCTCTTTATTTCAGCAGCCCTGCCAGTCCGACTCTGTTACTTACTTTGATCTCAAACCCACTTTTTACCCCGAGGCCCTTCAACTGCCTGTCCCATTTGTAGCTAAACAAGCTGACAGGATGGAGTGTGACACATAGAGGAAGAGAGGGATGTGCCTTCTTCCTCCATGCTTAGAGGTGAAAGGGGGTTTCCTGGAAAATGGTATAATTTACTTCAAAGTAAGCTGCAAAATAGTCTCCCTCGTTCACTCTCTTCTGGGGGGGGGGGGCAATACTCAGAGTGCAGACATTTCTCCCGTATTAACAGAGCCATACAAGATAGAGACCTCACTCCCAGCCCTCGCACCCACCACAGAGTTATGTTCCCTCTTACGTATGCTCAAAATGCAGATGCCTTTATGATATTGGCCTAAACAAACGAACGAATGAAGCAAAACAAAAGCCATACCTAAGAACTCACACTCCTGGAAGTCAGTTTGAGGTCTCCTGAGATTTTGGGCCATTCCCCATACGACTGACGTTGCCCTAAGATAGGAGTTCCTAACCTCGTTTTGAGATGTGGAACTCTTTGGCAGCCTGGGGAAGACTATAAATCTCTTCTCAGGAAATTTTTTTTTTAAAGATTTTATTTATTTATTTGACAGAAAGAGCCACAGCGAGAGAGGGAACATAAGCAGGCAGAGGGAGAGGGAGAAGCAGGCTTCCCGCGGAGCAGGGAGCCTGATGTGGGGCTTGATCCCAGGACCCTGGGATCATGACCTGAGCCGAAGGCTCAGGCTTAACGACTGAGCCACCCAGGCGCCCCAGGAAAATGTTTTAAATGCATTAAACACAGTGCAAAAGTTTACAAGGGAAACCAGCTATATTGACTACAATTATCAAAATATTAAAAAACAATATAGTATTGTTGTAAAAAACGATATAGTATTATCTCTGCATCATTGTTAATGCTTGAAATAAGAAGATCTAGCAGCAATAACTATTATGATTTCTAAGTGGTGATGAGCATTAAGAAACAATACTTCAGGATATCTGCCACAACTGTAATGTGATGTGAAAAAAACCTTTGATTTCTATTGGTGACAAAGTCACAGGTGTGGTTCATACTAATGAGACATGTGACATATTCCTAATTGAAGGAATCACTCAATTTCATCTAGAGGTGAGTAAAGATAAAGTTGTACTTTTTTCCCATCCAAGTTCACAGACCCTTTGGGGATGTGTAGACCCAGATTAGAAACCCTTACCTTTGGAGGCTTCTAGGTCCCCTCAGGCTTCTGTCACCTGGGCCTTCCTCAGTGGCCTGTGTAGATAATGTTGTCCATACTTCTCGTTGTGCTTCCTGATCAGAGGAAGCTGAGCCAAATTCTGAGCCCTGCCGAAATGGTGCAGAACTTAGAAAGTCCGTACAAGGCTTTCTGAGACTAAGAGTTTGCCTCCTCAGAACACCCTGTCCGCCTCTCCTAGAGGATCGTAGCTCTGGCTTCTCTCCCTGCCAGTGCCCTTCCTCTCCCTCTCCCTTCATCATGGTCATGGACATGGTCCTTGGCAGCCCTATTTCTGCCATTGCTGTTCATTTGGGTGGGACTCTCTGATGTCTGATGTGAAATGAGCTGCTCCCCCTAAGGTCCCACACCATCCACCAGGGGTCCCTTTGTACTTCTCCCTTGCCCCTTACGCTCAATCCCCAGCCTGGCCTGCTGCCCCACAGAGTATTCTCTCATCCTTGGACCAGAGAACCAGTAAACTCCAGATCTTCTACCTGTTCCAGAACATCCTTGGCCAATCTTTTTTTTAACCCCGAGTCTCCTTAACACTCACCATATATTTCATAATTTTCCCCCTCATCTTGGGGGAAAAAAATGGAAGTAATAGAGTCTTCATGTATGTTGAATCAAGATGGCATTTATTTATTTTAAGGAAATCTTATGTAGCATTTATGATGTTTAGGAACTGTTCTCTATACTCTACAAACACTATTTCATTTAATCCTTGTACCAACCCTATGAGGTAGTTATAGACGAGGAGACTAAGGAACGGAGTAGGGCTGCAAGATTCAGCAAGTAAAAATACAGGATGCCTAGTTAAATTTGAATTTCAGATATTCAGTTGTTTATTTAATATGTCCCATGCAACATTTGGAACATACTTATACTCAAAAGTTATTTGTCATTTATCTGAAATTCAGTTTTAACTGGGCATCCTATATTTTATCTGGCAACCTACACAGAGAGGTGAAGCAATTTGCCCAGGATCACACCAGCCAGCAAGTGACAGAGCCAGGATTCAAACCTAAGCAGTCTGGCTCTGGAGTCCTTGCCCTTAGCCACCTTTCTCAGAAAGATGGAAGTTACAGTATTGCAACACACAGGACACATATTCCTTGCAGTGGTTCTGGGAGAAATGTCTGTCCAGAAATCACACCAGCTTTCTGTTTGAGATGACTGCTGAAGAACTAGTCCAGTGAACCCACTTCAAATGAGGTAATGGAGCTGTGATTGGACCACATGATGACCAAGCCGCTGCCCTAAAACAAAGGTGCCTGGTTGCAAGCAAGAACTTTCCTGGTTAGCCCCATTAAAAGCTGGATGGTTTGGATCTGAATATGAAAAGGAAGGCTTGACTTACCCTCCAGCTGCTGGGAGAATCTTTTCAAGGATCAGCTGTGGAGTCCTGTAGAACCGTCCAGTTTGCACACCTCTTTTTCGGCCTGGTTGGAAAGAAGACACCAGTAGAAGGCATTTTCCACCTACCACCCGATCAGGCACCCCTGGTCTCCAGCACTCCCATTATGATGGAAGCAGATGATCTGAGATGATCTGACTCTTATCTACCCTTTACAGCAAGAATCTGAAAACAGGGTTCACTAAATTGCATTCCTGAGCAGAGGGCAGCATCTTGCATGCCAGAAAACACTTTCTGGCATCAAACCCCTCTCCATCAGAAATAGATACTCTCATAGATGGTGGAAGCATAAAATTGGTACAGCTCTTCTACAGGGCAACTTGGCAAGATCTATCAAAGTTCGAAATGGAGATACCCTTTGAACCAACAATTTCCCTTCTACAAATGCCCTCTTCCACATTTGTGCAAAGTGGTATGTGGACAAGGTTATTCATTGCAGCACTGTTGGTACTAGCAAAATATTTGAAACAACTTAAAGGATCCTGCAAAGGGAAAATAAGTAAATTGGGTACCTCTATACAGTGGGGTTCTATATAGAACAGCCATGGAAAAGGAATTAGAAAACTCATGCATGAATGTGAAAAGCTCTCCCAGACATATTGTGAAGTGTAGAAAAAGAAAAGGTACAGTGGAATTTGTATTGTGTTTGTATAAATTAGCAAAACACTTGGAGAGGGAATGTGCATATGAATATGTGTGTGTTTGCTTGTATATAAAGAAATATCCCTGAAAGGTAACATAAGGAATGGGTAATACTAATTGCCTATAGGGAAAGAAACTGTATGGCTGGGAATAGAAGTGGGAGGAAGTGTTCACTGGATAGCCTTTTATAATTTAAAAAAGTTAGATCATGTGCATTCATTATTTAAAAATAAATATTATTACTAAAAAGAAACTTTTCCCCACCACAGACTAAAAGATCATCTAACCAGAGCTGGGGAAGGGAGGCAGTGGAAATTGTGATCTATAATTCTCTCAGTAAATTTGGAGATAAAAATGGGATCATGTTCGACTTCCTGACAGTTTTCCTTCCAGTGAGCATCTTCCTACTTTTTCACAATGAAGGAGAGGGGGGAAATGACCCTAGGCCAAACAAACCCTTGATCCATTCCAGTACCATTGGAGAGGCAGCAATATCTTTCTCTTCAATGTTTTCTGTTCTGCCTTTCAGAAATTCTGCATGCTTCAGTTCACTGTCTCCCATGGGTTTTTCCTCAGAACGGCTAACCCAGAACCAGAAATCCATCTGGGCTGGCTGCCCCTTATCTAAGAAGGTCAAGGCCATTATTAGTCCCACAGTCTAGCAGAGAAAGAGATACAAGCCCCAAGTCCAACAGTTGTGAATTTCATTGTGGAGTAGAGTTGGCTTCTGTACAAGCTGTCGCTTGGTCATTTTCACCAAGAGCTTCTGGGTTTTTGCACAAACCTTGGATACACGGTAATAAGTACACTGTTGCTCATGTGGGGTTCAACTCCCTGGAGCTGTGATCTGAGAGGACCCTCCAAGTCCTTGGGGAAGGAGCAGAAACCTCTTTGGTAATAATTTAGAAATTCAAGTGGTTGATGAAAAAGAGGTTCTGAGAGACACATAAACATGGATTTCTATTTATTTGCCTCACCATCTCTTATATGGCACTTATTGTGGGACAAAACTATTTTATGCACTTTGTAAATATTAATTCACTTAATCTTCATTACAATCTTATCAGGTAGTTGCTATTAATATCCCCATTTGACAAATAAAGATAACGAGAAGCAGAGAGGTCAGTTCCCTTGAACTTCCCTTTGAAGTCACATAGCTTAGTAATTGGTAGAGTTGGAATTCAAATCCAGGGGTCTGGCTCTATAATGCATATGTTTCAACACTAGAATACCGGCAAAAGGGTGAGATTTCAAAATCTGACGCCTTGCACACTCGTTGTTAAGGCACTCCCTATAAAAGGTAGGTTAAGTCCATGTAATGATCAAGACTATTCTAGGGCTTCCAGATCTGTCCAGACAATTAACTGAATTGGCATTAAAATGGTCTGGACAGATTTAGAATCCCTAGAGTATTCTTGGTTGTTAACATGGAACTATTTTGTCTGTTCAGGAAATTCTCAACCCATCTGACTTTGAAATCTCATCACATTCTCACTATTCCCATGGTTTAAAATGTAAGTGTTTGGAGAGAAGACTTTCACCTCTTCCATCAACAGCCTAAGTAGATGCCAACACGGTCTTGTAAGAAATGACCTAAGTGCTTGGACCTGTAGACAAACATAGGACAATTTTTATTTTGATTTTCAGTATCTGAAATGGTTGTGAGACCCAGGGAATGACAGCTACTTAGTAGGGCATGGAGCATAATTTCAGCCAAAAGATGTAACCAATGAAGAGTTAATTCGGGGTTTTTGAAGTAGTCTGTCATATTTCTTCTTTTGCTCTCCTTCCAAATACTGAAAAATCCAGACAAAGGTAGTAGTTTCCTCGTGCGAGTCACCATCTTTTGTGTTCATCTCACCTCCTTGCCCTTTCCCAAACAAGGGGGAACAGTGACATCCATTCTCCATCACCCTAGGACATGCTAGACATCATGGCCACTGACGTCTGGCTTCCCCACCATAAAGCAGCTTCCAGAAGATGTGCTGAGCGGGGCTGGGAGAATGACGCCTGCAAGGGCTATTTTACTGGGCTGCGTTCTGTGACAGCATGATCCATTGGCTGCTTTTTGGAAGACAATACAGTAAAAAGAATTGGCCCCTGCCGATGCTTAAAAGGTGCTGGAAGGGGAGTGTTAATTTATGGCTAATATACACTGTGTTAAAAATAGAAAGAAAAATGTCTTTTGTTCCCACTTTGCCTTTTGGTGCTCAAAAACCAGGGCAGGGGAGAGGGGGGCGGGGAGATCTAATGGCCATCATTAGAGATCAGGGTTTGGTCACAACTTAAACCTGTATGATTGGCTGAGAGGTAGGGAAAGAAATCCCTTGTTCTGTGCACGTGTGGAAGCTTCCTGAAGGAGCTGTCCTCTGCAGAGGCCAGGACACACTTGCCCTGCTAATGTTGGGGGCATCTGTGTCCTGAAGCTGGACCTGCGGCCCCTGCATTTCTACCTCCTGCCGGTCCACCTGACGCAGCACTGCTGGGCTGTGTTTGGTCTGCTGCGGATGGGCTTGGCATCCCTGCCAGCTCACTTCAGGGCTCTGGAAACACAGGCCAGGAGAGAAAAATAGCCCTTTGGAGAGGCGCCCAGTAGGCTTTGGATTGAAGATTCGTGGACTCGAAGTGGTCAGATGGGAACAACATTTAAGGGAGATGCAAGGAGGCTTTTCCGAGCTTCGAAGAGTTGATGTTTTCCCCCTGCACTTGGGTATTTTTAAAAGCTGCTTATGGGTGTCCAGGCCCTGAGAAACAAGCATACGAAAAGGGGAAGATCAACAGAACTGAGAAGACTCACCGTGTCTTACTGCGAGATATGACCCTGCTGTGCACTTTGAGGCTCGTGGGGCTCAGTCACCGATTGCTTTCTTCCGTACTTGGCAGTGTGAACCCCTAAAACCGTCCCTCATCTTGAGGAAGCCAGTAAACCCTCTGGGAATCAGGCTTGGCTGTAGTGAGTACAAGTTTCAGTGATTAAGTAATTTAATTAATGTATTTGGCGTTTCCACTGCCTTTAATATAATCTACCTCTATAAAAACTCCTATGAATTAAGGCAAATATTTATGTGGAAATAGTCTAAAATTGCTTCCCTGACCAACTTGGAGGAGGGGAAATGATAGTAGCCTGGATCTAGCTACCTATACTGCTCTTTAGGGAATTCCCAAAGTCTATGATTCCTTTTCCTAGAGAAAAATCGACAGCAGTCCCCCCCTTATCTGCAGGGAATATGTTCCAAGACCCCCAGTGGATATGTGAAACCGTGGATGGTACTGAACCCTGTTTTTTCCTATCCATACATTCCTATGATGAGTTTAATTTATAAATGAGGCACAGTAAGAGAGGCGCAGTAATACCTAATAAAATAGAACAATTATGACAATTGCTGAAATAAAAGTTACATGAATGTGGCCCCTCTCTTCTCTCAACCTGTCTGTACTCGCCTTTCTTCTTGTGATGATGGCAAGTAATAAAACACCTACCTGGTGAGATGAAGTGAGGCGAATGGCATAGACACTGTGACACAGCATTAGGCTACTACTGACCCGCTGAGCATAGGTTAGAAGGAGGATTATCAGCTTCCTGACTGCACTTGACTGTGAGTAACTGAAACTCTGGCCAGTGAAACCGTGGATAAGGGGGCACTGCTCTTAAGTCTATTTTTCTTCATCTGATTCCTTCACTGTTCTCTCCCTTTCCTTCTCCCACCCCTTCCAATTTATCTAAATCTGTTGGAAACCGACTAGCCCAAACCATAAATGAAAAAAAAAAAAAGGGCAGGTGGGTGGAGCGGTGGGTGAGAGAGGCAGTGGGGAGAAGAAGCTGTCTTCCCACCGGGCCTGGAAGCTCCAAGAAGACAGCTAATTTCTCAGCACCAAGTGTTCCTTCCTCTGGCCTGCCCGCCCGACAGTGACCCACTTTCAATTCAGTCATGTCGTGTGTTCTTTCTGCCTCAGGCGGAAAGGTCACCCACCCAGCTTTATGTGCCATGGAGAGAAATTAGTCAGGGCCTCCCTGAGAGGTCTCCCTGCAAGCGGGCCCTTGGCTGTTTGTTTGGGGTGGGTTCCCCAGTTTTGCACTGGCCCTGCGTCTTATGAACCAAAGGCCTCGCTGTTAGCCTGGGGCTGAGTAAGTAAGCTGTGTGTTCTGTCCTTTGGGGAGGAAAAGGGGTAGGGGTGGGATGAGGGTTTAGGGTGAAAAATGATACAGACAAAAAATAAAAATAAATACGGAATAAAAACTATAATTAGATTTGTTATTTTTACGTGCTACAATCAGAAACCACAGCTAAAACCTTGCTCCTCTGGTAAATAAAAATGTGATTGCCAGGCATTTCTTTTGCTGCATTACATTTCACAAAAAGTCTGGGTGCCCTTTGAATCTTAAATTGCAGCAGGCTAACATGGCCCCAGTTGTACAAACCTGTTCTCCCTTTCTTCTTGTCCCCCCTTCCTTCCCGCAGAAATAAAGTGGTCCAGATCTACTGCCAGTTCAGGTATGACATTAATCAAAAACCCTGTAGAAAGGAGAAAATCATTCCAGCAGCAGGCAAGTCTTAGAGCTGTGAGCCAGGACATCCAAGTTTGCCTCTAAACTTACACGAAAACAGAAGACCTTGTTTAATCAGAACCTAATACCAGACCCAGGCCCATCCTCGTGGGTAAATATATTATGTTGTGTTCGGCATCAGTATCACTCACCGCCCCCGACCACCCCCACCCTGGAAAGAGCAATCTGTATTTAGAAACTGTTTAGTTTATACAGATTATATATAACTTCCATTTCATATATTTACGTTTCCTATTTCTGTGTCTTTTGTACTCATAATTGGGTACACACATGGCCCTCAGAAAGGAGTTCTTAAAGATTTATCAAAGCAGAGGAAGAGGCACAAAGAAAATGGTAAAACAGCCTCCCACAAAGATGATAAATTGGGTTGGTGGAAGAGTCTCAGCTTTATTTTCCCGTTTTTGCCCTGTGATACACATGAGATGTGTAGCTAATTATAATCACTCCAAAGCTTACAGCAATGAAAGGGACAGAATGTTTGAAGCCCCTTGGTCCTGGCTGCCCTTAGCAACCACACTTAAAGGGTCCAGTGTGGAGCATGTAACAGCTGTAACCAGGGCCAGCCCATGAAATGAACTAGTGGGATTTTTTTTTGCCACCACAGTATTTCTGTGCGGGAAAAATTGATGCTGAGCCAGGACAACTGGTCAACCGCGGCTCTGTTTCTCTCTGGGATGCTGAGTAGGTCATAGTAACCTCGATACAACTTGGGTTCCTCATCTGTAAATGCAGCAGGATTCTATTTAAAGAGCTACCAAGTTCCTTACTTTGGAATTATTCTAGGATTTTGGAGTAGGAAAAACATTTTCGTTGACCTAATTTTTCTTCTAGGGAGATGTAAATAAAGTTAAATATGACAATTCAGATGGCCTCTCTCTGGGCCACAGATAGGATGTCAGGGAGTTGAACTACGAAGTAGTGTTAACCTTTTGTGGATCACGGGTTCCTCTGAGAATCTGATGAAATCTGTGGATCCTGTCCTCAGTAACACACACACACGCTTGCGTATGCTCATGTTGTATGGTGCACGAGGGGTGGCAGGTTTCCAGATTCCAGTTAAGAAGTACCAGACAGGAGATTTTAAAGCCTCGCCGAAGCACTGGGATTCTGTATCTCCATTATACAGCTCTAGGCTCCGAAATCCATTTAGCATTTACTAGTTTATTAGGCACTTTAGCTTCCAAGATCATCTCAGGCCAGAGGTGAGGGACAGCCCTCAAGACATCTACTCACTCTCTCTCCAAGGTCTTTCCCACTTTACCTTCCTCCTGAGTTACACCCCAGTAACATTATTTACATTTCATAAATACGTATTAGCACATACTGTGTGCCGGACACATAAATTTTAAAAACTAATTGTATTTAATACTTACAAAAACCCCATGACGTAGATAATATTGTTATTCCTGTATTGCAAATGAGAAAACCAAGGCACAGAGGGGTTCAATCATCGAATTAGTGAGTGGCCGATCTGGGTTTTGGAGTTACCAGTCTGGCTCCGGAGTGTGTGCTGTTAAGCAGTATGCCTATTGCAAAAGTATTTGGGTAATGGAGGTTGAAAAATGAGAAGCATTCTGTGAAAACCCTTCAATACTTATAATTTGTAATTTTTAAAAATTACTTTAAAAATCTCTATCAGTTGGGAATAGCTTTGGCAGCAGAAAAAATCTCGTAAAGCGTGGCTTAAACCAAAGGGGTATTATTTAACAAGGACGTGGGGGGTTTTAACGTTGATCTGGCAGGTCAGTGGCATCCCAAAGACCCATGCTCCTTCTACTCTTCCTCTTGCGCGTTTTCAGTGTTCTGGCAAAGTCTCTCCTCATGGTCACAAGATGGCTACTAGGCCTCCAACTACCACATCTGTATAGGAAGGTGTGGACGGTAAAGGAAATCTCTTCACATACTTCTCTCCTCACCATTTGCAAAGGCTCCCAGCAGACTTTCCCATTGGTCTCATTGGTCAGACTGAGGTGAAATGGCCACCTTTGTGTAAGGGAAACTGGAGGAGTGAGTCTCTGACTTTTCCAGCCTCATTGGGCTATGATGGAGAAGGGAGAAGGGGCGAGAATGAACACCGGTTGTCTCTCAACAGTGTCTGCTCTGCAGTCCCACGACAACACTTCTACACTGAGAGAGGACGAGAGGAACAGAATTGAAGGGAAAGCTTTCTTTGAGATCAAAGGTAGCCAATTACTGTTTTTCTCTAGATTATGCACACATACAGAAAGCCTCACACTGATCCCTTCGAAAGAAAGTGTAGAATATAACTGATAGTGAAAACTATTTGAAGCAGCGGATTTGAAATTCCCATCAAATTGGAGGGATGGCCTCTTAACCAATGGCTTAATTTGAATCTTTGAAAAATGACTGTTTCATTATCTTCCTTAATGGAATATACATCAAATTTAGTGTGTCTCCCGGACACCAGGCTAGATTTAGCCAGATGGTACAAGTTTTCCAATCTCCTACTATTTCTCATGCATTTTTAGCAGTTTAAATGCCTAAAGGGAGTGCCATTCTGGTAGGAGGAGAAGAGCAGTTGGTTAAGTGGTCTTGCCCTCAGCTTTGTGTCTGGGTGGCAATGATCCTTCCCCTGTTCACATTATCTACTAAACTCCTTAAAATTCATATCTGGGGTTAGGGAAACCATTTTTCTGTAGCTTTCAAGAAACCTATCACCACAGTGTTTGGTTTGTGGGGTTTTGTCTTAGTTTAAGGTTACCCAGAAGAAGATGTTAAGACGAGGATTCTGGTACATATAGTTTCTTTGGGTGATGAAGAAAACTCTGGTAGGGGAGTAGGGAAGCAAGACAGGAAAGGGAGGACAGTGAACAAAGGGTGTATTATCCAGTAAATCACCATGTTGGTTGAGTGGAACTTGATCTCACTGGGAAATTCTGGAGAAAGAGTGTAAAACACATGCTTCAGAGTTCTTCCACCTGAGGGTGAGAGAACTGGGGTATTTATACACCACTCCCGGGTATTTTTGGAGGGTGGCTCCTTCCAAATGATGTTAATTCCCTGCCACTTAGGCAGACAAATCTGGCCTCAATGGCTAGAGATAGCCCTCAGACAAAGAAATGTAGGTGTTGGCATTTGGAAGTGGGGAGGGTAAGGGGATGCAGATTTCTTACGCTAAAAGGTTAGACCTGAGGGAGACCTTAAATGTCATAAAATCCAGAGCCCTGCGTTCTTCCTCCTCCCCATTTTATAATCAAAGTAGCTGTGGTCCAGGCAGCTAAAGTCACACCTATGCAGTGGCTGGGCTGCAGTGACAGCCCAGTCTTCTCACCTTTTCATCTTAGAGTCTTTCATCCCTACCATGTTATTCCCAAACCAGGGGGATACTTAAAATAATAAAAGATTATTGTCATAAAATTTAGAAAATAATTTTTGTTTGTGTTAGTAATAGTGTGTGAATATTAAAAAAATACAATTGTTCAAATTAATAAATTGGTTATGAGACAAAGTAAAAATAATCATGAGCACTCCTCTTCACATATGCCTCTTGGGCATTAGATCATCTTCCCACAGCTGTGAGCAAGGCTATTCTCAGTTCTGGGTCCTGCTGCTGTGCCCTTTGGATAATCTCTAAAGTCTTCTGTTTAAGTCAATTTGACTTTTAAATACAAGACACCATGTGACATTGCCAGCCCCATCCTCTTGCAACACCCCCAGTACTTCTTAAAAATGCAACGAGGAAAGAATTTGCAAGACCTCCTAGTCCCACAGGGAATTAGAGAAACCCTGCAGGTGAAGCTCTAAGATATGAGAGTGTTTAGGAAAACCTTAGCTTCACAAGGAGGTCTGAAGTGGCCAGTCTTTCTCTCCAGATGCTTTAGTCTCTGACTCATGTAGGCTGCTCTTCACACACTTCTGGGGGTGGGGTTCCTAGGGCTTCAGGGTCTCTGCTCTGTTCTGATTTTCTTACCTTTTGTCTAATCTTACCTAACTTACCTGTTTCTCCTAGTCTAAGAAGGACTTAATTCTGGGTCAGAGACCAAAAGAATTGGAGCAGAAGCAAAGTGAATGGCATAATTTTATGAAAGTGTTCAGATTCACCTCTCACTGTTAAGTAGGGTTTGATATCTTTGTACCCAGAGGCCCATGGCTGGATTTTCCAACTGAAACTCTTTAGAAAACTCTTCTGCAGCTTCTTTCTTTTGCTTAAATTATAAAATAATATGCATAAGGTAAATATAAAAATTTCAGGTGTATAGTGCACCAAATTTGACAAAGTGAGCACAGCCGTGTAACCACCACCTAGATTAAGGTGTGCATTACCAACACCAGAAGCCTATTTCAGATCTCCTCCTAGTCATTACCAACATTCCAAAAGTACAGATAATCTTTCACCATAGATTAGTTTTGCATATTTTTTTTAACTTTATATAAATGGAGTCGCACAATGTATACTTTTTTGTGTCTGGCTTCTTTTGCTCAAGTTAAGGTGTGTGAAGCTTGTCTACAGTGTTCTGAGTAGCGGTAATTTCTTTTTTCATTGCTATTCAGTTGTGTGAATCAACTACAGGTTATCCTTTGGGTCATTTGCAGCATCTTAGTACTGAATTTCAGAAGGTCATTGGGATGGTATGAGATCATAATTATATTTAGATTATTTATGCCTAAAAACATTGATCAGCTGATTGACAGTGGTCACTCAAGTCTATTTAGCTAACATGTGTATGGAGCTTACTATGCATCAAACACTGACCTAAGTACTTTATAAATGTGAACTCATTTGACTTTCATACCAAGACTCTGAGGTAGGTCACTATTATTACTCCCATTAAACAGATGTAGGAGTTCAGGGCACTGGCTTAAGGTCACATAGCTAATATCTAGAAAAGAAGAAAGTTCTGGCCAATGGAACTGGCTTAGATCATGTTCTCTACTGTGTCTCTTGTATATACTAATATTATTGCACTCAGAAACTGTAGTATGTGTCTTTATTTACCTGTCTTTCTGCCCTTTTAGACTATGAGCTTGAGCACGGCATCTGTGTCTTATTTTTGCCAATGTTGCTTTAGCGAATGAGCCAGGGACTTTGCTGAAGTAAATGCTTTCATGAAGAATGAGTTAGTGTGGGGCAATGAGCTCATGGGCACCATTTCTTAAAGTGCCTAAGATTTCCTTATATTTTCCTGGTGAGGACTGGGAGAGCAGGATCGGCAAGGAGATAGGAAAGAGAAAAGGAAATGGAAGCAAAGATAGGATGTGTTGTCTATTGCTTGCACTTCAACCATGCAAACTGCTCAGAAAAGTTTTTATAACTTAAATCAGAGGAGAGATTGGATAGAAAGAGCCTAAAGTGGGGTGCCTGGGTGGCTCGGTTGGGCATCCAATTCTTGATTTTGGCTCAGGTCATGATCTCAGGGTCATGAGATTGAGCCCCGAGTCAGACTCTGCGCTCAGCGGGCAGTCTGCTTGAGAATTCTCTCTCCCTCTGCACCTCCCCCCTGCTTGCATTCTCTCTCTCAAATAAATAAATAAATAAATCTTTTAAAAAAAGAAAGAGCCTAAAGCTATGCTGTCCAATAGAAATATAGGATGAACCACGTGTGATTTTAATTTGCAAGAAGCCACATTTACAAAAGTGAAAAAGAAACAGGTGAAACTAATTAATTATGTATTTTATTTAATCCAGTATATCCACAACAGTGACGTTACAACATGTGATCAATGTAAGGCTTATTGATGACATATTTTAGATTCTTTTTTACTCAGTCTTTGGAATCTACAACACTTCTTAACTTGGATCAGGCATATTTTTTTAAAGATTTATTTATTTATCTTAGAAAGCGAGGGAGAATGGGGGGAGAGGGCAGAGAGAGGGGGAGAGAGAAACCCAAGCAGACTTCAGGCTGAGTGCAGAGCCTGAAGTGGGGCTTGATCTCATGACCTTGACATCAGGACCTGAGCTGAAACCAAGAGTCAGAGGCTCACCTGACTGTGCCACCCAGGCATATTTTTTTTTAAAAGATTTTATTTATTTATTTGAGAGAGAGCGAGAGGCAGAGAGACGCGAGCACAGGGGAGGAGGGGCAGAGGGAGAGGGAGAGAGACTCTTAAGTAGACTATGCACTGAGTGCAGAGCCCCACACGAGGCTCGATCCCAGGATCCTGAGATCACAACCTGAGCTGAAACCAAGAGTTGGACACTTAACTGGCTGCGCCACCCAGGCGCCCCAGGCATATATATATATATATATATTTTTTTTTTTTTTAAGATTTTATTTTTAAGTAATCTTTACACCCAACTGGGGGCTTGAACCCACAACCCGAAGATCAAGAGCCACATGCTTCGTAGCTTGAGCCAGCCGGGCGCCCCAGGTCAGGCAAATTTAAGTGCTCAGCCCCTACTTGTGACTAGTGGCTACTGTACCTACTTTGCTACTCAAAGTGTGGTCCTTACACGGCAGCATCACAACTGGAAGTTTGCTGGAAATCTCAGAATCTCAGGCCCCACCCCACCCCTACTGAATCAAAGTCTGCCTTTTAAAGAGCTCCTGGAGTGATTTGTTTGCATATCAAAGTTTGAGAAGCTGACCTACGGGTCAACTGAACTGAGAGGGTATTTTCCAATGAATGGCAGATAATAGCTCCCTAACCCTGAAATCGCAACCACAGGGTCTCTCATTAAACACTTCATTTGTTAACTGCCCTCCTTTTCTTTTCCCTCTCCCTCCCTCCCTCCCTCCCTCATTTCCTTCCTTCCTTTCTCGCTTCCTTCCCTTGACTGGTTCCCACATTAAAAAGAAGACTTTTTCCATCAGGACTGCTGCTTCTCTCAAATGACAGTGCCAAGCTATTAAATTCTGCCAGCTCATCCTTCGTGAATGAAGGGAAGTGGATTCAGCGGCAGCCCTATCTTTCTGCCGTTATCCTGTATTAAATGTCCTTCAATTCGTCTGTGCTGTGGCCCCCCTGCAAGACCCCCTGCTGGTTTATGTCACTTGCGCATTAACCTCATTGGTTACCAAACATCCCTATTATTAAGCCATTAAAAGCCGGGCTTGTTCACCTGCCAGCCCTTTTAGTTTCCTTTCCCATCTCCTGGATCATTTTCTCAGATGGGATTTTAGTGATTCTCCCCACATCCCTCTTCTTTTTTATCTTGCAGGAATTTATTTCCTCTGTAACCCCCTCTTCTTTCTCTCCCTTTCTATTTCTCTGTCCCCTTCTTCCTCCCCCCCCCCGCAGTGTGCTGTCTTTCTGCAATTTTTTACTACCAGTCTCTCTGCCCAGGAGAAGATAATTACTTGGTTGAGAACAGGTTGGTTATAGCTGGGTGTGCATTCACCAAGCTGAAGCCTCGTCAGCAAGGCTGTTTCCAGTGACATTTGGCAAGTCACCGCTTTCCAACCCCATCCAATTGTTTCTGCCAGTTTGATGAAATTGCAGAGCGGGTTGCAGTATTGGCAATTTGAAAGTGGATATTGCATAGGGTTATAGAATCATATTTTGAAAACCTGTTTTTGTATATCTTGTCCACCTTACCTGTATGTTTTTAAAGAGCGATGTGATATAATTTTAGCAATGTGTGTGTGTAGTGTTAAGCTTGAAGTTTTAGAGGGAAAATTTGGGATGAAGATAGAAATGCCCAGCCTGTGGGAATGTGCTTTATTTTCAAGTTGACATTTCACCAAGGGGGCCAATGGAAGCCTCCCAGTTTGCTCCCCGTGTTCTGGTACCTCATGTTGCTGATGGCAGCTACACTGGTGAGCCAAATCCACCAGACTCGGGTTTTTTTTTTTTTTTTTAAAGATTTTATTTATTTAACAGAGAGAGAGAGAGAGAGGGAACACAAGCAGAGAGAGGGAGAAGCAGGCTTCCCCCCTGAGCGGGGAGCCCGATGTGGGGCTCGATCCCAGGACCCTGGGATCATGACCTGAGCTCAAGGCAGATGCTTAATGACTGAGCCACCCAGGCTCCCATAAATTCTAATTTTCTGTAATCTCATTAGAGAAGTGTTTTATTTTATTTTTTTAAAGATTTTACTTATTTGACAGAGAGAGACACAGCGAGAGAGGGAACACAAGCAGGGGGAGTGGGAGAGGGAGAAGCAGGCTTCCCGCGGAGCGGGGAGCCCGATGCAGGGCTCGGTCCCAGGACCCTGGGATCATGACCTGAGCCGAGGGCAGACGCTTAACGACTGAGCCACCCAGGCGCCCCCACTTTTTTTTTAAAGATTTTATTTATTTATTTATTTATTTATTTATTTATTTATTTATTAAATATTTTATTTATTTATTTGACAGAGAGAGACACAGCAAGAGAGGAAACACAAGCAGGGGGAGTGGGAGAGGGAGAAACAGGCTTCCCGCAGAGCAGGGAGCCCGATGTGGGGCCCAGGACTCCGGGATCATGACCTGAGCCGAAGGCAGACGCTTAACGACTGAGCCACCCAGGCGCCCCCAAAGATTTTATTTATTTATTTGACAGAGAGAGAGATAGTGAGAGCAGGAACACAGGCAGGGGGAGTGGTAGAGGGAGAAGCAGGCTCTGCACTGAGCAGGGAGCCCGATGTGGGGCTCGATCCCAGGACCCTGGGATCATGACCTGAGCCCAAGGCAGACGCTTAACGACTGAGCCACCCAGGCGCTCCCAGCCTCCTGTTTTTGTATGGCCAGTAAAGCTAACAATGGTTTTTACATTTTTAAATGGTTGGAAAAAAGTCAAAAGGCAGATATTTCATGACACCTAAAAACTCCATGAAATTCACATTTCAGTGTCCATAAATCAAGTTTTCTTGGCACACAGCTACACCATTCATTTACGTATTGTCTGGGGCTACTTTCACACCACAGTGGCAGAGTTGAGTGGTCACAACAGATGGTATGGTCTGCAAAGCCCCAAATATTTACTCTCTGCCCCTTTATAGACAAAACTTACTGCCCCTGATCATAGGGCACTGGTTCTCAACTTGGGCTACATCTTGGGGAGCTTTAAAAATATAGATGCATGTGTCCTGCCCCTAAAGATACTGGTTTAATTGTTTGGGGTGTATCCTAGGAATTGGTCATTTTAAAAACTCTCGGTAATTCTCCTTTGCAGCCAAGGTTTAGAACCACATAACCCAGTATAAGGCGATGTAAAACTTGATTCACTCATGATGATTTGAAGACCTAAAAAAAATACATGCTAATACATAACATGGAAATACTAACTTCATTTCCTTTCCTTGCTCTTATCAAGTTGTTTCTGATTCTTGCTTGCTTGCCTAGTTGTAATTTTGTGTCTTTTCCCTATACGAATGTCTGTTTGGCACACATGTTTCCAAGCACCATTGAAGAGAAGTAAGGGCAGCATGGTTGAATGAAGGTTGCTTCTAATTTTAGGACCACCTCCTTGGGACTTTGAGTAGGAATTCGTGGCTCCTGTAGGTGGAGGAAGGCCATGGCGGCAGGTGAGTGCACAGCTGAGAAAATCTCTTCCTTTTTTTTTTTTTTTTAGATTTTATTTATTTGAAAGAGAGAGAGTAGGGGGAAGGGGCAGAGGGAGAGGGAGAGAGAGAATCTCAAGCAGACACCCCACTGAGCACAGAGCCTGACATGGGGCTTGATCCCACGACCCTGAGATCATGACCTGAGCTGAAATCAAGAGTCAGACGCTTAAGCAACTGAGCCACCCAGGCGCCCCAAAGTCCCTTCTTTCCTGACCACCTAGCAACATTCTATTCACCCCTCTTCCGAGATGAAGCTTAAGAATTGACTTCTTAGGAAACCCTTTCTGCCTGCCCCCCTCCTCACTCCAGACCTAGTAGAACTGTCCCCTCCAGTCTTCATATCCCCCTGCAACTCCCAGAGGCCTTTCCTCCAGCAGCTGGGACACCAGTTGGCATTTACTCGTTTATATGCCTGTGTCCCTCCACTAGAGTGTTGTTTGTTTGGGGTAGGGCCATGTCTTATTAATCTCTGTGGCCCTTGCTCCCAGCATCATGCTTATTATCCAGCAGGTGCTCAATAAATATTTTATAATGAAAGAAGCAAGAAAGAAACGAAGCTTTGTTTTCTCAGGGCATCATGGTGTTTCCTGAAATGTTGTCACTGATACTGTAAGCTGCAGGTTGGAGACATAATGTATTCTTAGAGATAGCATCTTAAGGCAAATCACTGAAAGATGAACTTCTGGCTCTGGCCAAAAGCTTTAGTGGAAAGGCAAGGCAAGTCATAGGGATCTTTACTGAACAATATCAAATTAAATGGGATCAGCCACCATACTGAAGACAGTCAGGACTACTCCAGGGAAGGGCTGAGCAGGTGTCCAGAGTGTCCCCACTGGAAAGTCTGCTTTGCTCAGGAGAAATTCTTAGCAATTACCTCTAAAAAATTCAGCTAGAGACTTGCCCATCGTTTGCTTTGAACCAGCCCTCTAGATTCCAGCTCAAATGGCCAACTTGCCCTCTCTCTGAATCTTTACTTCACCTATCTTTCCTTCTTTATTCTCTTTCCTCTCCACTGGTCTAAAAACTATATGAGTGGAGAGATTATGTCTCTTAAGTCACTACTGTATACCTGTACATAACATGGTGCCTAACACGTAGTATGTATGCAATAAATAGTTGTTGAGTGAATGAATGAAGAATGAATCTGCAGGACCCAAAGCTCCATTTTCCTTCATCTACTGTGATGGGTCATGGTTTCAACTGTCCAGCATCCAACTGGTGAGCCTATGAGTTCAGGTGTTGTTAACCTTGGATCCATTGACATTTAGTTGGTCCATAGCTCGAATTTAAGGTGTCCATGACTGGGCATGGAAAAAAATACATCTTTATTTACCTCTTTATTTCCACTAACCTTTCATTGAAATGTAGCTTTTCCTTCAATAATAAATGTAGGCAACAAACAACAGTAGTGTATTAGTAGGATCTGTGATTTTGTCACCAGTTGAATCCTTTATGCTTGTCAGCAATTTGGAATTATTGTAGTAATTATACCTGCCACTAGATTTTGTTATTTAATGTGTTAATAAAGAAGCACACATACTACTATGTCATAAATTTATTGAATGACCAAATTAATCTTAATTAACCTAAATGAATGCATTAAAATTCTATTAATGTCATTTCCAAGTAACTCCTTTGTAATCCTACATATGTTACTTTATACATTTAAAAACATTCCTAGAAGGGGTGCCTAGGCTTCTCCACATTGCCAAAGGAGTCCCTGGCGCAAATGAGGTTAAAAGCCCTTATTTAGTGCTAGTTACAAAGGTGGATCCAGTTTAAAAATGAATCAAGGAATATACATATTTTTAAGTATATTATACTTCAAAAAAATTTTTTTAATTGGTCTGCACTAATCATGGCAATCCCATATCAGTAATTGATTTAATAAAGTGTATATGTCCCAATCTCTGCCAGTGAAACATAAGAGGAAATTCTGCTGGGCCCCCTGGGTGGCTCAGCCGGTTAAGTGTCTGACTCTTGGTTTCAGCTCAGGTCATGATCTCAGGGTCATGAGATCGAGCCTCGTGTGGGGCTTCACCCTTAGCCTGGAGTTTGCCCCTCCCCCCCCCCCCCCCCCCCCCCCCCCCCCCCTCTTACATGCATTCTCTCTTAGATAGATAGATAGATAAATCTTTTTTTTTTTTTTTTTAAGTAGGGGTTGAAGCCAAACAGCCAAATTCTGCCATCAGGAAGTGTGTCAGGGTCCAGCCGATCAAGAATGGCAAAAAAAATTCACAGTCTTTGTACCCAATGATGGTTGCTTGAATTTTACTGAGGAAAATGATGAGGTTCTGGTTGTTGGATTTGTTTGCAAAGGTCACGCTGTCGGTGACATTCCTGGAATTCGCTTTAAGGTTATCAAAGAAGCCAGTGTCTGTCTCTCTTTTGGCCTGATTCAAAGGAAAGAAGGAAAGACCAAGACTGTAAGTTTTGGTGGTGATAACATGACAATAATAAACACTAATATACCAAAAAAGCCCCAAACTTCCCAGGCATAGATGAGGGGTTGTCTGCTACAGACTCCCTCACAGATTCTGCTTCTGCTGGTTCAGCTCAGGAGCTGATTCCCTGCTGGCCGCTGATCTCCTCCTCACACCCGAGTATGTGGAGCTTGGCTGACCACCCGAGGACTGCACCCTGACTAACCACACAAGTTAGCAGCTGACATGCACTGATGGACTAGTTTGGGCCCAATTCAGTATTCATTCAACTCCCTTTTGTGAGCTTAGCATCACCCAAACTTTGATATTCTTCTCTGGCCCCCGGGGCTTGGAAAGCTGTGTGACATCCTCTATTGTATCAATTGTATTCATCTTTTCAAAGAACCAACTTTTGGCTTTGTTGATTATGCTCTATTATTTTCTGTTCTCTGGTTTCTGTTCTCAGCTTTATTATCCAGCAGGTGCTGGATAAGCTTTAAGTATTTCCTTCCTTCTGCTTTTTCTGGATTTGGTTTGTTGTTCTTTAACCCTGAAATGGAAACAGGATCATTTGATTTTCAGCCTGTCTTTCCTAATATATGTATTTAAAGCTATGATATCCCCTCTATCCACTGCTCTAGGTGCACCCATCAGTTTTCACATGCAGTGTCTTTCCTTATCATTAGTTCATTAGTTCAAAATGCTTTATAATTTCCACTGTGATTTCTTCTTTGACTCATGGATTATTTAGAAGTGTATTGCTTAATAGTCAGTTGTGAACTTTCTAGTAATCTTTTTGTAACTGATTTCTAGCTTAAGATCACTGTGGTCAGAGATCAGACTCTGATTGATTTCCATCCTTTGAAATTTGTGGAGACTGGATGAGCCAGTGTATGGCAAATGTTGGCAAATGTTCTTATGCATTTGAAAAAGAATGTGTGTTCTGTTATTGTTGGGGACTGCCCCCTGTTCTGAACCTCTCCCCATATTTCCTTACTGTTTTGTCTCTTCCCTCTTTTCAGACTCTAGTGTCATATTCTGTAATGGGACTTCCTGTTGAGTGCTCCCCCATATCCAACACCAAGGCCACCGAATGCCTCTTCACCAACATGCAGGTGAGTTGCGTGGCGTTTGGACAGCCAGTGCCTTTTCTCTGGTTCTTGGGAGGCAGTTAGGGGTTGTCACTTTGTACCAGGGAGAATGAGCCTTAGCATTCAGACCTTGAAATGCAGCAATAATATCATGAGAAACTGCTTCACTTCCATAGAGGGTGATCCAAATAAACATCCCCTTCCTCGATAAAAATACACTTACACACATAGATAACAGTTTCTGTCTGGGAGCAGGTGGCAAGTGCCACAGATGGCCGTGGAGAGGGTGGGCTTGGGGAACCTGGGCTCTGGCCCATATATCACTGCCACAGAAGCAAGATGAACTACACATTGTTTCAAGTGCTCCTGGGTGGCTGTGCGGTTGAAACCTAAAGACAAACTGGAATAAAGGTGCATCCTAGCTGTGATATTGTGAAGCTGTGAAGAGTGTGAGAAAGGGTATGTATGTACATTGAGGCTTTAGAAATATGTGTGACACTCCTCAGTCCCTTGCTGTTCTATGTGAATCTATCTAAACAGTAATGCCTACTAGTTAGCTCTCCTGACTCTGAATGCTGTATAGGCAGCTTTAACTCCATGTATGTTTTCCACAATCAGAATAATTTGGGACAAAATAGGCACAAACTGTGAGTCAGTGCTGAAGAGAATCATTAGAAAAGAAAGACAAGAGAGCTAAAGTAGATGGCGAGAGAGCAATGCTCTGCCTAGGGTGCTATTAAGGAGACTGAGGCAAAGCAAATTAGGAGGTCAGAACTTCATTTCTAGGGGGGTAGGAGTGGAGATGTATGGAAGGCAGGTTCTTGATGTGCTTGACCATGAAGACCTCGGCTCAGAGTCAAGGCTTCTGTAATCTTGATGGAAGGGACTTGGGCGGGGTTGTTGGAGAAATGGTTCTGAGTAGTCAAGGACTTTCCCTGACATGGTTGACACAAATTTACTTCTCCATACATGTTCAGGGAGCAGTTAGTCAGGGGTTCCATTGAGTCTTCCTTCTCGAGGGAAATCTTGGAATAGAGTTTAATGTGATGAACTGTAGCCCCTCTTTCTGCAGTGGGACTTGGGGCTGCAAATGGTCCTTGTCGTCGTCCTCTTCCAGTGTTGTCTTTAAATTCCCTTCAACCTCAGCTACCGTCTGTGCTGGTCTCAGTGGTTTGCCCAGTGATATGACCTCAACCCTCATTCCTGAGGCATCTGAGCCTTTCACAGACTGAGGTTGTTGCACTCGTCCATTCACAATTTCCTTTGGACAAGGGAGTACCACGAGGTGCCCAAGCAGATCACTTGGGTTTCGTGTATATTCCTCTGTAGTCCCCACTCCCCACCCCTGTCATGTAAAAGCAGCCTTACCTCTTCCTGCTGAGCAGGGTCAATCTCCCCTGTAAGATGGTGACTCCTCTATTTGCCTGCTGAGCCTGAGACATAGGAAGCACAGAGTGTCCAAGTAGCATCTTGCTGTGTCCTCTGAAGGGGTCTTGTGTGGCAAGAGTGGGCCCCCTTTGGGACGTCCTAATCAAGCAGAGCCCAGAGGTGAAGGGATGGAAAGCACAAAGTCCCCCAGTAGGTCACTGGGGATAATGGAAGTGAGATCACTCCTCCTTCCACTTCTTGGTTCAGAGACCGACGTACTCTTCCTGTGGGGGACACAGTACCACATAGAGGTCTCTGAATCAGTGCGTATACTGAATCCTAGAAGATGGCACTCCATCCTCACGGAGTCTTGCCTCTGAGCCAGCACTTCAGCTGTACCTTTAGCAGACAGTCCCGTCGCTCTGTCGTGGCCGGTTGCATTCTGAACAGCACAGTATGTAATACAAGCAGTGGATCCCATGATCATGGGCTCACTCCCTTACCTCCGGCGCTGTGAAATGAAGCATCCTGGTCAGATGCTCTGTTATGTAGGATTGTATCTTTGTGCATCAGGCATTTTGTAAACCCTTGGATAGTAGAGCTGGCTGAGGCTCTGCAGACATAAAAGGCAAACCTATACATGGAATGAATATCTGTTTCTGTGAGAATGAACTGCTGGATCTTCCAGGGTGGAAGTGACCCAAATGAAGTCAACTGTTATGAAGTGGCCCATCAATCCCCTCAAGGCAAGTACCATATTGGAGGCTCAACATTGGCCTGTGGTGCTAACAGGTTGGACATCCTGAGATGGCAGTAATAGGGCCCAATCCTTTGGGCCCATGTGTGACCTCCATCTCTGCCCCTGTGGTTACTCTGTTGTTTCCAATTTGCCAATTCTGTGGTGGCCCATGACAAACTCTGGATGCCATCAATTAACCAGGTCATTTTGTCTACGTGGTTGGTCAGTGCTCATCCATGGTGGATGCTTTTTGGTGGGTGTTAACATGAGAATCACAGATCTTGATACTTTGTACCCACTTCCATATACCCATCCACATGCTGGAATTAGTCACCGGGCTCACCCAAACACAAGGGGGCCAAGAAATGTATTCCAACTTATATGCTCAGAAAATAGAGGAGGAACTATTTGGAGAATAGCAGTGATGACTACCACAGTCCCCACTTGTTACACTCTGTTAGAGGGTTCTCAAAGCATGTTCTTTCTCTAGTGTTCTACAGAGTTTTAGGGAAAGTAAATGTTTACTTATAGCTTTCGTTCTTCCTAGAATCCAAGCAATGTTTCCTTAGGGCTGGGTTAGAGACAGTATAACTGTTGGGTTTTAGTCAGAACAGTATGCCCTTATGCTTTGTTACTGGTAAAAGCATGTTATTCCTGGCATTTTCTGTCCTATTTGGGAGGGACTTTTTAAAAGCAGCTGTTGAATACTCATGCAGAGAGTCTTCTGGTGAGCCCACCCAACCGGTCTGCTGATCATGCCCATTCACATCCAAATCCCACTGAAATACAAGCCTGGCCTCCTACCACACTTATATTACTCCTTATATATTTTTGGTCCTCGATTGATTCTCTCCCCAACTACAATATAAGCTTCTTGGATGCTGAGACTCTGTCTCCTTTCTCTTTATAGCTCCTGTTCCTAGGACAATATCCTAACCATGTAAAATGCTTTGTAATATTTGTAACTAATGATGAAGTGATTCTAGAAAGCAAACAAAACAGGTTTTATGACAAAGATAGCCACCCATGCAAATAATGCAAGGCAAACAGTCCTCAAAGGATAAACGGGACCCAGAATGCTTTTTCCCCCAGGGCCCCCACTGATCTGATATGTGTGCTATGACCTCTAGCAAATGGAACGTCTGTGGATTGAGCCCAGCAAGTTGGAGGGCCTGGTTGACATTTTATGTGGTGAATGTTCAGAGGATTGCAGCTCCTCAGGAAGGTTAATCTGAATCTCAGAAAGCAGGACAACCTTCGCCAAGTCTCTGTCAATTAGAAGAGTGTAACCATTTTATTTTATGTGCAAGACCTTAAGCTGCTCAAGGCAACATTTTCAAGTTGAAAAAGTCCATCTCGGGGCCCTTGCTTCCTATTTCTATTCCTTTCTCTATTTGAACTTTCACCCCAACCCAGAAGCAAAACCAAAATGCCTTCTATTTGGGAAAACCAAGAAATTGATTTGCTATTTTGTTTTTATGACCCAAATCTATATATTACTGGCTGCCACAGTGTTATTCCCCCCCCCACACACACACTCATCATTCATAGCTACAGGGGTGAAAATAGTCCAAAATGGTATGTAATGTCTGTTACACATTTAGATGCATAAATTTGGTTGTCAAGATGGTGATTTAATAGAAACTTATAGGTTCATTGTAGACTATTTTTAATGCCTGGAATTTTTTTTAAAAGTGTGTACATGTGCATGTGTGTTGTTTTTATTTCTCTCTTCTTGGAAATCTCATTTCTTTGTAATATAGTCCCACTTTATTTATCATGGCCTGGATCTAACAAATTTTGACTATGGACTTAGAGTCAATTAAGGAAAAAGCATTTATTCTCTTAAGAGTCAGGAAGTAAAACATCTTGATTTCATATCCGTAATGTCAATGATAAACCCAAAGTCTTAAGTCCTGTGACATCAGGCATGGAAGTTGACTGTGGGATTTCTCATTTTGACATATTATTTCTTTGGGACTATAAATCATTGATATTGGACTAGCCCCTGAGAATTCATGTTGTTGAAAAACAGAATTCACAGAAGTAAAAAATTTTAAATAGAAGTAAGTAAATTTTAAAGGTTTTATTGGCTTTATTCAATGGTTCATGGATCAGGCAGTGTCCGTCTAGTAGATAGAAAGGAGTTTCAAGAAGCTGTATAAAATGAAAGACTGTTATAGGCAAAAGGGAGCAGGAACAAGGAAGTTATGCTAGGCAAAAAGCAGACTGGTTGTGGCAAGGTCACTTTCCTTTAGGGGACAGCAAGGGTCCATCAGGCAGATAACCTACATAGTGCTGACCCGGCAATTCCTGATTGACTGGTTTAAGGTTCTTTTTCTGTAACAGGTTAAAACTATAATAAAGTTAAGTCTTGGTTTGGTGACGTGGGGCTTAGCATAAGTGACTCTATTTTGGACCTGTTGTCTTGTTTTTAACAAGGTTTGTGCCAGTCTGAATTATTTTGAGTATCTTTTTAGTTTTGAAATTGGTATTTAATGCTTTTTAAAATGTAGTTTCTTTCTCTCTCATTCATGTGCTCTTGTCCTCCTTCTCATGTTTATTCTCACTCTTGTTAATTAGTTCGATGTTACTAATGCCCTCCGCTAATTTCCTTACTGGTTTGGGAATGAATTTTTTTGCCATTGTAATGCTTTCAAGCTCCTGAAATCAGAGTTCAAATTTTTCATCTTCACGTAAGGAATGAGTTATAGTAATGAACAGCTCACATTTCTGTGCAGTGAAAAAGACGGTGGTGATTTTTCTACACTGTGTTTAGTAATTCACCTTCAGGAATTTTCAGGGCCATTCTCACCAGCTGAGGCTAGGGATAAGAAGGGGAATCAGCCAAGAATGCCACTAGAAATCATGCTATTCATATCTAATCCTATTGACTGTCATCCCCGACTTTGGAGAACACCACCAATACAAGATAAGAAGTCAGAATATTATAGAGCAGTGCTGTCCAAAGGAAGTATAATGTGAGCTATATGCATAAATAAAAAAAATTTCCCAGTAGCCACATCAAAAAAAAAAAAAAACAGGTGAATGTAATTGTAATAACATATTTAATTTCACATGATATGTCCATGATATTCACCTTTCAATGTGTGAAGATAGAAATATTAATGAGATACTTTATATTCTTTTTGGCATAAGTCTTCAAAATGTGGAATGTATTGTACACATCCAGCATATCTCAATTTGGACTTGCTGCATTTCAAGCTTCCAGTAGCCACACCCGGTGAGTGACTACCACAGTAGACACAGCAGACATGGAGGATATCTCATCCCATACTCTCTCTCTCTCTCTCTCTCACAAATAAGGATTCAGGAACCAGAGAGGGCCCACTACTTGCCACACTCACACTGTTGAATCAGAAAGCAAGACTCAATGCCAGATCTTCTAATTACCTCTCAAGGCTACATTCCGCTACTTCAGGAGGTTATTTTGGCCTGAAATCTTATTGACTCCTTCCCCCAAATCTCAATTTTATTTTGCCTCTGTAGTTTTCATCAAGAAAAATAATCTTACAGGGCGCCTGGGTGGCTCAGTCAGTTAAGCATCTGCCTTTGGCTCAGGTCATGATCTCAGGGTCCTGAGATCGAGTCCTGCATCGGGCTTCCTGCTCGCAGGGAACCTGCTTCTCCCTCTCCTCCCTGCTCATGCTCTCTCTCGCTCTCTCTCTCTCTCTCTCTCTCTTAAATAAATAAATAAAATCTTTAAAAAAAAAGAGAAATAATCTTACAACAGGAACGAGAGTAAAAGACAGATTCTTATGTGAGACTCCCGACAATGATGTCATGGGAGCCCTCACCTGGTTAAGAAGGGAGTGACGATGAACCTGAAACTAATACAATATTGTATGTCAAGTTCATTTCAATTAAAAAAAAAAAGGAAGTGTTCTTAAACACTTCACTACAAGCACAGAAAAAAAAGGAAGTAAAGAGATATTAAATAATATTTTAATAGCCCCTATCTGCTTTAAACAAGTTAAAAATCTCTAAGCCTGGGCAAATTATATCTGGGGTCACTGAAAAAACATGCAGATGAGGCAACAGAGCTGCTGGTGGTTACCAGGAAAATGATGGGGAAAGGAAGAAACACTAGAGGATTGGCACATATCCAGATTTTCCAACTGGAAAAGGCAAATGATACCAGTAGCAAATGTGTCTGTAGTAGCTAATAGGTGCCAGGTTCATGTTCTGAGTGCTCTAGATACGTTGAGTCATCAATTCCTCACACCAACCTTATGAGATAAGTATTAATACTGTCTTCACTTTTCAGATGAGGAAACTGAGACAGAGAAGTAATCTGCCCAAGATACATTGCTAGATGTAGATGGCAGAGCCAGGATTTGAGCTAGGGGGTCTGACTCTGGAGTCTAATTTTTTGAATTGGTATTACACTATGCTTCTCACAAATGAAAGATTTCCGGGGCGCCTGGGTGGCTCAGTCGGTTAAGTGACTGACTCTTGATCTCAGCTCAGGTCTTGATCTCAGGGTCGTAAGTTAGAGCCCTGCATTGGGTTCCACGCTGGGTGTGGAGCCTACTTAAAAAAAAGGAAATTTCAGTATTTGTCTAGTTCTCTGCCCTTTCATCCTCCCTTTCCCCATAGCTGGGAATCATCTGATATCCACTTGAAAGTTCAGCCCAAGCCAGGCTCTGGGGCAAGAGGTGACTTTGGTAAGAGAGGTCCTAGTTCAGTGCTTTAGTAGTACACCATAATATTTTATGGACCACCATCCCCACCCTGACCTTGTACCTCAGTTCTCGGCCCTGGGCCCTTCCTTGCATCATCCATCCCTAATTTAGGTATTAGAGTCTGTTCTTGGACCCATTTGCAACTTGTGGACAGGAGATCCTGATACCCCAGTCTCCTCAGGTCATTGTACAGAACCTTCTCCTTGATACCACTTACCTGTCAATTCTATTCTGTGTTACCTCTTGAGAGACCTCCATGACACCCAGTTGCTTTTGCCAAAGCACTGCAAAGGATTATACTCCCCGCCCACCACGTGGAACATGGGGAGTTCCACCTATTGGTCAGAACTTCCTCCCATCACTCAGATTGCCCCCATTTGCTCATCCATCCTAGCAACTGAGTCTAATTCCAAGATCAAGCTCCTCCTCCCCTCCCAGTTTGCTTGGTTTTCTGTATTGGTGAAACTTTTCCGTTATGAGTGAAATGCCATTGTGTCAAGTCTTTGAGTCCTTGGAAAAATTATGTGTATTATAAAACAGTTGATTTAGCAGCACTTAAGATGAAAAGTGAGGATCATTAAGAAATCCGTCCAAATCCAATCTCAGTCACCCTTTCCCCTTTTTGGATAGTGTTATTAAAATTGCCAACAAGAAGAATGTCTTAGATATAGTATATCTGAATCTCAGCAAGCCATTTAACAGGGCTATCATGAAATTTTTGTGGATGAGAAGCAGAGTGTGGTCTGGATGATAGTATAGATATGTAAATTCATGTCTGGTCTTGAATGTCAATTTTGAGCTAGATCTCCAGTGCTGTTGTAAGGGTCATCTTCTTGTTGAGGAGGAAGAATTTTTTCTCTGCCCTTCAAGAGTCTTCCAGCTTATCTAAGAGTTAAATTGTCAGGAGGCAGGTTAACAGGAGAAAATAAAATTTGATTACATACCTACATTCATGAGATTTTAGGCACATTGTGGTCTGTAAGTCACCCTGAATTAAGAAGGGGTTAGGGATCTGGGACTTCACAGAAAGCTGAAAAAGAGTAAATGTTTGGTAAACAAATGTTTGCTGGGCCATTTAGAAACAACAGGACAGAGAGAAGAATTTTAACAAACAAACTTTGCTAAATTCCTCCCTGTCTACCACCCCTATTCATATTATAATGTAGTGATCTATGGTGATAGCTCTCTTCCTGGAGCAGGTCTTTTATCTAAATTCTTTTAGGCAGGGACGCCTGGGTGGCTCTGTCATTAAGCGCCTGCCTTGGGCTCAGGTCATGATCCCAGAGGCCTGGGATCGAGTCCCACATCGGGCTCCCTGCTCGGCGGGAAGCCTGCTTCTCCCTCTCCCACTCCCCCTGCTTGTGTTCCTGCTCTCACTATGTCTCTGTCAAATAAATAAATAAAATCTTAAAAAATAAATAAATAAATAAATTATTTTAGGCAGTTAGGGGGAAAGTCAAAATTTCTTCCTGAGTCTTTTGGGCCTTGATTGTTTTCAACTCTAAAGAATCTGCTTGCCAAAGTGGCACGTTTTGGGGCATCTCTCCCTTGGCCCCTATGCTCTTAACCCTGGCCTTTTCTACTTTTTATTAAACACTCTAATAAACATTTATGAGGAAAGCCCAGCAAATGTGTAGGAGATGCAGAATAGAGACAAATAGATCCCATGGCCAATGGCATACTCCGAAGTCAGGGGGTTCTCTACAAGCTAGAATGAAGGGCTAAAATGAACAAGATAAAATGCAATAAGAGTGCGTGTAAATACATGTGCTTTTAAAAAATTAAACTATACAAAAACCGTATGAAAGGGACATGGGCTAACATTAGTATAGTGGTGGGGAGGTGGAGTCTTAGGACCTTTAATTTATTATAAACTCATCGTGAGCCAGAAGTGTACATGGCTGCCAAGTATTGAATGTGATCTTGGACTACATTAATTATAGTATAATGGGAAGGCTAATTCCATTGTACTTGGTACCTGCCAGACTCTGTCTGTATTATTGTACTCAGATCATGCAGGCTAACAAATTACAAAGGATCTGAGACAGGCAGCAGGGCGGAAAAGGGTCTGGAACCAGTGGTATGCTGGAGCTGGCTGGTACTCACTTCTAGAAATTGCTAAATATTCAGGAATTTGGGGGCTGCTGATTAAACCCTTGGCAGCTTGAACTGGGCCATGGTAGGAGTATTGACACCATGGTAATTGGCAAATGCTAGAAATCAGGACTTTTTATTTTCTGGAGGGTGGGTTTGTCAGGACACCATTGTCAGTAACCCTCTGATATGAAGAATGATTTAAGACAGGTTGTTGCATTCGATCAAGAAGAAAAAAAAAAAAACCTCAAGGGCAGAGAGGATGAGGATTTCAGAGCTATCTTTAAGTAGTTTAAAAGTTTAGGGCGGGGCGCCTGGGTGGCTCAGTCATTAAGCGTCTGCCTTCGGCTCGGGTCATGATCCCAGGGTCCTGGGATCGAGCATCGGGCTCCCTGCTCCACGGGGACCCTGTTTCTCCCTCTCCCCCTGCTGCTCTCCCTGCTTGTGCTCTCTCTCTGCCAAATAAATAAATAAAATCTTAAAAAAAAATAGTTGAAGAGTTTAGATTTTCTTTTTCAGCAGATGAGAGCCATGCTTGGCCAGCAGTCCTGTTTTCCTCTAAGGACAGAACAGCTCCCACAGCCGCCCCGCCCGGCCAGAGGTATAGCCCTGGACTGCCAGTCACTGGTGAGAACTCCTGTGAAGTTTCTCATATTGTCTTTAAAAGTTATGCAAATTTTATATTTTACTTCATAAGGGATTTGTATCTCTCTGACTCTAACAGTAATCCATTTACAGAGGCACTTCTCAAACTTCTTTATGTATGAATCACCTGGGAACCTTGTTAACATGCAAATTCAACAGAGCAGTTCTGGGCCGGAGGCTGAAATTCTGAATTTCCAACAAGCCGGAAGTTGCTGCTGGAGCTGCTGCTTTATGCGTACTTTGGGTAGGAAGGGTTTAAATGCCTTTACATGCCTTCTCTTCCCCCAACTCCGTCTTCTAGTAAATTCAGCACCCAGGGTGATAGGGCTCGTGGAATGGGTGTTTAATCTCTGTCTCCCAGGGAGAGCAAGCCCTTGGGGGGTTATACAAATGGACCTCTGAAAAACTTGGAGTGGAAACTTTTTAGACTTACTTGCATTGCATTGTCTGCCCTCTTGTTGAATTCCTTTTTACTGTACAGCACTTGGACCTTATCCTCTCTGCCCATACTGAGTATCACTACAAAAAACAGCCGAGGAAATTCATTCTTTGACCCACTGCAGGAAAATTGTCAAGGACGTCATCCACTATGTTACATTCTGTTCTCTGTTTAAAGGCTCAGGGGAACTTTCTCTTAAGTTTTAGTTCCAGGAATTGCTTCTTCTGAACACTTCATTCTTTTTGAACTTACTGACACTCTGAATCTCATAGTTGAATGCACTTTCTTCTCTCACTCAGTGTTCATCCAACACAGAACGATGGAGCACCTGCTAAGCTCCAAGCACCAGCCGGGTTGGGGCAGAGCAGGGAACAGAACAGACACGGATCCCTGCTCTCATGGAACCTGTATCCCAGTGGCTCTTCCCTTTGATTGTTAGGAAATATGGAGCCACTTTGGAGGCTGCCTCCGGCAACTCTAAAAGACCCGATAAAAGATAGTTCTAGTTTGAATCTGGCTCCCGGTTTTATGATTTTCCAACTCCCATCTTCTCTTTACCGGATTCTCCCAACTCTTTATTTTTCTCTTCTATGCCATGTACATTTTATTTGCCGTCAGCTGCCTCAAATCCCCCGCGGAATGAGGCAATGTATAGATAGCTCATTAAATATGTGGAGCTGGAGAAATCAGAGCTAAAGCCAATGCAGTAAAGTTACAGGGAATTAAACTTCAGCCTCATATACAAATAGTCTAATGTCCTGAAATGAAACTGTTCACCTTATAATATGGGGACTTTTCTGACATCATATTAGCAGTTCACCTTGTCTGGGGAGTTTTCACATGGTACTTCGTGACACAAAGGGTGTTTCTACTAGATAATACCTCAGTGCCTTTCAATAATGGGATTATAGACAAATTTCCATGATTTCAGTTCTAGAGACAACAGTGGCTCCTCCTTTTCCCACCAGCCCCAATATCTATTGGAGAAGGTGGGGAATTCTTTAGGGGAGATGGCAGCCTTGGGGGATCACACATGTTGAGGTGGGGGCAGTTTTGGAGAGGGAGAGGGGCTTCTGCCAGAAAAGCAGCCCAGAGCTCAAATCCTCCACCTGGGATGTGTTTTGTGACACTCACTAAAATCTAAACTCCTGCTTTTTCTTCTAACTTGTCTTGATCCAATTCATGGTTTTCTTCAGATGAGTAAAATACCCCTGTATTCATAGTGGATGCTGTAAACCAGCCAGCCGTGGTATTTTTTATATCATAAGCAGCTGCTCTCCAAGCCGACACAGAGTGAGAGAGGCCGATTTGTATTTTTACAGCCAGATATGAAACCAGCTTTCAATAATTTGGGAAGCACGTGCCACCTCTTGGGATCCTCGGGGTGCTTATTTTGAAATGAGCCCTGACGATTGCGGATACTACAATTACTACAACCCTGAACGGTAGCCCTGTTTTAGCCACTTCCTCGAACACGGGAAATTTTAATGAATTAATTGGCTTTATTGTCAGTATGAAATATTGGCGCTTGTGATGATACTACTCTGTGGCCACATAGAGGCAGCATTTATGACCTTTGTGACTACATTCCGTTCACTGAAAAATGACAACTGTGCTAAAGGAATACTTTCCTCCTTGCTGCTCCTTCTCCCAACGAGAGCTTTCAGCAAAGGGCATAGAAAGTCCTGCCAATAAATAACAAAAATTTACTGTCCTCACCATCATTTTACAGTCTTGCTCTCCTCATAAGAGGAGCACAAAGAGCAGAATGGATGAAATCAACCTGCTTTGCTCGGCACCAAGGACATGTTATCACTCAAATGAAGTGCTGAAGGGGGGTTGAGGAGAAATATACAGACCCACAATGGTGTCGCCCCAGACGTGTTTCTTGGCCATTGTTGTTGTCCTTGTTATTCCATTTTCCCACCCCGAATGGCTGTCTGCCCTGTTTCCAATGCCATAGAAATCAGAATTGTCTTCACCTTCTGAAGACACCGAAAGACAGAAATCCCTTGAATCAGAAGCCATCCAGAGGGAATCATCTCTGTATTCCTTTTGTGGGACTGAATGTTCCTCTCCTTTGTAAGAGACTAGGATGCTTTAGAAAGTGCGTCTTCAGACTCCTTGAATTGAGGAAGGAAAAGAGACAGAGCCAGAAAGAGCTTAACTGGAATGAAAAGCATTTTCCTGGACGCTGCCCTCCTGAATTAATCAGGTCCAGCATAGGCGGCTGAAGGAGGTTGTTGGGGAAAAATTCCTTTCTCGTATGACTGGGTATTTCTAGCTGGGCTGCAAACAGAGGAATGCTTTCTCTCCCTTGGTCCAGGGCCATTGCAACCAGAATCAAAACAACTGTTTGCCATTCCTATAAGGAACTTTAATGATCTGAAAGGAAATAGCAGGATGTACGAAAAGACCCAAATTTCTCTCCATTAGTGGTTTAAGGGCTCTTGGTATAGTGATTCTTGAAATCACAATTACAGTTCATGAAGTTTCTCTGACAAAGCCCAGCTATGAGAATTGGTTTGAGAAAAGGAGCACTGAGAGTTCCAGCCTTTATTTCAAAGAACCTCAGCTTTACCCTCCTTGTCGAAGTCCTTGAGAAAAATAGCTTGCTTGGGGAATGGGGGTGGTGGTGAAGTAAAATGTATTTTTCCTCCTTAGTAAGCATGTCTTTTTAAAAATGTAGCCCGAGTTCTCCCTTTTTTCCCATCATTTGAGGCTTAATTCCCATATACAGACTATTCTTGTCACAGCCAATCCCTTGTCGCTCTAAATACATCTTTTATTTTGCTGCAGATTTTCAATAGCTTCTTATTCCTCTATTTCAGTAACAGTGACTGGTCTACCCAAATTCTCACCAAGCAAGACATTTACAGGAGCAGGAGGGCTGGGGGCGGGGGCGGACAAGCGATTAGTTGAGTGTCTACAGTGGGTTGGCGGTGCAATTTAAGCCTCCACCCGTATGCTGTAAGGCTAGTATAAGCATCCCCACTTGATGGATGAAGAAACTGAGGCTCCCTTTTCAAGGAGATTCAGCCATTCTCCCAAGTTTCAACCATGCAAACCCAGGTAATCTGACCTCAGAAGCCATGCCTGTTGTGATATGCCAAACTGCCTCTTGTTAGGACGGATGATGCAATCTCCATTTGACAGTTGGCAATGTAAAGGTGAAGGGGTTTTTAACTTTCTCAGAGTCCAGAGTGCTAACCATTACACAATGGAACCGCCACAGTTTTTAACTTTCTCAAATTCCCATTTAATCCTTGCCCGGTTGGTGTCCCTGGAAACCTGTTTACTGTACCAAGCCACTCAGCATAGCAACTCAAGACAGATGATCAGGCTGCATCCCATGTTGCCTGGGCAGTGTATGGACTGCTTAAGAGAAGCTCCAACTTGATTATAGAACCTATCAAAAGTCACCTTCTACTTAATGTGAAGAATAGCTTCAGGTCATCGCTTTACCTGGGGTGGTGGAATTCTCTCTACTATGACATTAACCAACTTGGTTATGTTACACTGTTGGTGGCCTACAACTGTTCATCTTTACTATTTTGTTGTCCTAGCTCATTACTGAGGTTTCCCATATTCAGGACAGCAGTGTGGGATTCCAGTTTCCCTCTTGAGCTATGCAGGCATGACACTCAATGAGAATAATTGAATCTGGCATCAAGAGCCGTGTTTTTACACCATTCTTGGGACCACAGCACAGAGAATAAATATGTACCCAATAAGCCTCAAGGGAGATGTTCCTGGATATTCCCAACCATACAGAGTCCTTAGAACAGGACAAGGACAACTTTCCCTTTACTTGGGCACCTCTTCCTTCACCCTGGGCATCTGTGTCTGGGAAAGACCCCAGATTTCTACATAGCTCATGGGAGAGTCAGGTCAGGGCCAGGTCAGTCAGTAAAAGAGTTGTTGCCAGACACGGTGAATACCTACCCATGTTCTTCCATTTGAGTCCCTCTGTACAGCTAAACTATATTTAAACATGACTACCTGGCTCTATAACATTACCTAGCATTCCTGTGGTTCTCAGAGCATCATCATCATCTGAGAGCTCGTTAGAAATGCAAATTCTCGGCCCCGCCCCCCGACCTAGTGAAACAGAAACTCTGGGGGTTGGGCCCACAGTCTGTGTTTTAACAAGTCCTCCAGGGGATTCTGACGCAGGCTAATGTTCTTGAGAATAGAGTGAGTAGAAAGAACGTGTGTTCCTTCTGTAACTGGGCCCAAAGACATTGAATATACCTCTTCTATGCTCTCTTCCTACTTCCTTCAGGCTCGATCCAGATGAAGCCTCAACCATGCAGATGGTGACAGTGCTTTAGGGCAGAGGTTTTATACTAATTTGATGCTAAAGAATCTTTTAGATTCAAGTTTTCTTTTTTCTTTTTCTTTTATTTTTTATAAAATGCAGGGCTTAAAAACATGACCCTGAGATCAAGACCTGAGCTGAGATCAAGAGTCGGACACTTAACAGACTAAGCCACCCAGGCGCCCCTCAGATTTAAATGTATGAAATAAAATTACATAAGATTGAAAAGAAAGCCATTTGTATTATAAAATATTCTTTATAAAACCAGATATGTGAAATAGTACTATATATACACATTTTAAGTAATGCATTAGCTAACAAGATCTGATAGTGGGTCTAAGGACCTCCATAAATTTAAGATATCTGCAGTAACTATAATTATAATGCGAAAAGTACATTCATAATGTAAGGAATGCTAAGTTTCAATTAGAGATTTATGGTAGACTCAGTAGTGGCCCAGGATATCTGTGTTCTAATCTTCAGCACCTGTAACCATTGCCCTGCATGATAAAAGAGACTTTACTGCAGATGTGATTAAGTTAGGGTATTGACATGGGGAGATCATCCTGGGTTGTTCAGATAAGCCCTAAATGTAATTCCAAGTGTCCTTACAAGAGGGCAGTAGGAGGTGGCTGGACAACAGAAGAGGATGAAGCAGTGTGGTGATGGATGCTATGCTATAGACTTTGAAAAGGGAGAAGGGGCCACAAGCCAAGGAATGCAAGGGGCCTCCAGATACAGGAAAAGGCAGGGAAATGGACCTTCCTCTAGAGCCTCCAGAAGGAACACAGCCCTGCTGACACCTGGACTTCAGCTCAGTGAAACTGATTTAGGATTTCTAACTTCCCAAACTGCAAGAGGATAGATTGGTGTTGTTTCAAAACACTGTGTTTTTGTGATGATTTGTTACAGCAGCAGTAGAAAACTAATACAAGCTTAGTTAAAGTAATGGTGATTTTTTTCCCCCTTATTCCAGTTCATGAACCTCCCGAATTCTATCCATGGGTTAAAGAACCCTTACCCTGGGGTTTGGAGAGCTACAAAGTGGAAGGACCTGGGTCCCTGAATGACTCGAGGAGGCAGAGCTGCCCATGAATCTAGAACCCTTTACTCTGGACTAATATTGAGAGAAAAATAAACTTCTTTGATTTTTAAGCCACTGAATTTGGGGGGTCTCCTTGTTATAGTACCTTAGTTCCCTTATAGTATGTATAGTTGCCTTAACTATTATGGGGGAATTCCTCAAGAGGGGTTAAGGAATGTATCTAAGAAAACCATATATGGACAGGAGAAGGAATCCAAAGCACCTCAGCCCATCAGACTAAGGAGCCAACAGTGCTGGTGAGCAGGACTGCATACTAGGGCACTAGGGGGCAAGGTCAGAGAAAGGTGAGTGATAGAGGATGGGGAAGCCTGGGCCTCAGCAGCATGAGGGGCCAGCCCCTTTCTGTGCTCAGAATTCCAACTCCCAGGCTGGTTCTCAGCCAATAGGAACCCTGACCTCTCTAGCAGCCATGCTAAAGAGCTTGGCTTGGGGTTTGCATGTTCCTATTTTATCTCACAGATACCTGGGCTCTTGTTCCTCCAGACATGGACCTGTAGCCTTGTTCCCTGGTTCTGAGACCCAAGTTGGGCCCCTTTGGTTTTAATGACCTTCTGGTTTTCCTTCTTAGCTTCTTGGATCTCAGAACTCCCTTATGGTTTTCAACTTTCCTCATCTTGGTGTCTTTAGTTCCCCTGGGTGAAACATTTCAACTCCAACTCAGCCTCCCATCACCAGCCTCTTTAAAAACCCACCTTCGAGTTGAGTATGTCCCAGCCTCGCCTGGACTAGGTAAGGATTCTAACATCTTTTCATTATGATTCCACCTTGAAATAAAGATAGAAACATTTCTCAAGAGTTTTGCTTGAAGATCAATATTGCTTCATTTAGGGGAGATATATATATATATATATATAAAATTTATTTATTATCTATTATTATTTATTATCTATTATTTATTATTTATTTCATAAAAGACATCAGCCAGTTGAAGTCAATTACTAAGGAATTATGAGGGTACATGTGCAGAGTACCCATATTTCTGAAATTTTTCTGTACATGTTAAAATGTGTTAAGAACTAAGGAAGTTAACTGGGTAACTTAAACCTCACCTTTCCATTGTTGTGATTTATACATAAGGATTTTCCTGATATGGTTTCTTACATTTATCAAAAAAACCAGTAGTAACCCCATAGTAAAGTAGAATTGACAGAGAATGTCCATGATAAAATTTATTTCTTCATATATATAGTTTAATTTTTAAAAGCACATGTATTTACACGCACTCTTATTGCATTTTATCTTGTTCATTTTAGCCCTTCATTCTAGCTTGTAGAGAGAGGGAACACAAGCAGGGGGAGTGGGAGAGGGAGAAGCAGGCTCCCGGCTGAGCAGGGAGCCCGATGTGGGGCTCGATCCCAGGACCCTGGGATCATGACCTGAGCCGAAGGCAGACGCTTAACCGACTGAGCCACCCAGGTGCCCCAAGAATGTCTAGTCTTAAATCTACATTTTGATTTTTCATATCAATGAATGAAAAATGTCTAAATTAGCTCTAGAGTAGAAATATAGAAACTATATTTAAAAAGTGTTTATAATTTAATTATAGTTTTGTTTCACTTAATGCTTCAAATGCATTCCTGGAAAGCTAAATAAAAATATATCCAATATTTTCTTGAGTACAATTATGATTTTTTGGAGTTTCCATCAATACACAAAAGTCAACTGCATTTATATTTAATTAAGTAAGTAAGTAAATAAGTAAATTCTACACCACACATGGGGCTCAAACTCACGACCCTAAGATCAAGAGTCACATGCTCTGCCAGCCGAGCTAGCCAGGCACTCCTATTTTTTATTTTTTTTCAGAAAGTACATGTTTTATTTTAATTCCAGTATAGTTTAACATACAGTATAATATTATTTTCAGGTGTACAGTATAGTGATTCAATCCATTTATACATTACTCAGTGCTCATCATGATAAACGTACTCTTTAATCCCCATCACCTGTTTCACTCACCCCCACCTCCCCGTACCTCCCCTTTGGTAACTGTCAGTTTGTTCTCTGTAGTTAAGAGTCTGTTTTTTGGTTTGTCTCTTTTTTACTTTCTTTGTTTGTTTTGTTTCTTAAATTCCACATTTGAGTGAAATCACATGGTATTTGTCTTTCTCTGACTGACTTATTTCACTTACCATTATACCCTCTAGATCCATCCATCCATGTTGTTGCAAAATTTCATTCTTTTTTATGGCTAATATTCCATTGTGTGTGTGTATGTGTATATATGTATGTGTGTATATATATCTCAAATTTTCTTTGTCCATTCATCTGTTGATGGACACTTAGGCTGCTTCTGTAATTTGGCTATTGTAAATAATGCTGCAATAAACATAGGGGTGCATATATCTTTTCTTTTTTTTTTCCCTCCAAATTTCTGGTTTAAAAAGGACTTGTTTGAGAAGAAAGGTCCCAAACATCAGGTTGTTCACAAAAACAACCTACAGTATCAGCTTTAGAAAACAAATCTTAAGACTATTGCACTAATTTTTTTTCTAGAGGATGCATTTGACATGCCAACTCTCATTCACAAAAATACATTGTTACATTTGTGAACAGCCCCACACAGCACTCTTATGTGGGGTATAACACATATACCTTGAACTCAAAGCTGCTTTCAAGTGCTACTCAAGTAATGTGATTGCCTTTGCAGTTAGGGAAGCAGCTACTGAGCTCAAGTATGAATGGAAAGAACTGTACTCCCTGCATAGCAAGAGATTATTTTGGAGACCGTTGATAAAAACCACACATCGTTTTTATCATTAAGTCATAAAGAGGAATCAAAAGCAAAAGCAAAACTTACAGGGTAAGACAATGCCTAGGAGCGTCAGAGGAAGCGATGAGACCAGGCACAGGGCAGTATGAATTAATGAACATGGGAAGGACAAGGATGGGGACAACAGTAAGTGTGTGCTGAAGAAGATACCAGGAGAGGGGATCTGGTGAAAATTTTGATCTTAGACAAGTGCCTAAGTAAAGAAATAATGAGACAAAATTTCCAAACCCCGCTGTGTGCTTAAGAGTCATCCTCGCCATTGACGCCGTCTCTGTCATCCTTTCCTTCCTCAGCCTCTTTTTCATCACCCTTCACTCAACTCCAGCTGCTCATCAGCCCCCCACCAATCTTCATTATCATCATCATCCGGGAGGTCCCCCTCCACAGCAGAGCCATCTGCACCCCTCTCACACTCCATCTTCACATGAGTCTCATCTTTCTTCAGGTAGCCGCTACTCTGCTCCTCTTCTCAGTTATCATTCTTCATCTCTACTCCTTGTTTGCTCTGTTCTTTTCAGTTTTTTTCCAGGCTTTCCAGTAGAGAACCTACTTTTTGTTTTATCTGGGTCAACTCCTTCTTAATGATGTGAAGGTCATCTCCTTTTAACTTTCCAGACTTGGAAGAAGATCCTCACTGTCCACTCTTAGAACTGAAGCCCCGTTGCCCCTTCCTGAGGTGTTTCCTGATACACAGTGGCATTTTGAGGGCCTACAGCCCAAGCAATAGGAGGAGGAGGAGCACATGCTGGGTAACTCTACTCCATCCTATCATAATAATCCAAGTGAAAAGAGGAGCCATACAGCTCCGCTGCAGATCATTTTGCACGTGCTTCTCCTCGTTTCACTTTTGGCTCTGGAGACAGATTAGTATCTAAAACCTGGCCAGCTGTCATTCTGCCATCCTCCCCTGCCACAGCAGCTTGGGCATTTCTCTCATTAACATACTGAACAAAGGCAAAGCCCTTAAGAACAGAGCAACCCACAATTTGGCCATATTGGAGAAAATTGCCTCCATGCCTGATTTCTTGACCACAAGAGTATTGGGATTCCCAGTGAATTCATGGGAGTTCATGGAGCAAGGATCTCTCTTGTTGGTAACATTGCTGGCCGTTGTCTTTGACGATAAGGCTTCTCACAAAGCCAAAAATTGTAGCTGAAGATCAAAAAAATCTCACTCTAAGTAAAGTTCCACTAACTTATATATTTCAAGTGACTTGTAACCAGGATGGGGGAGGGAGAAGAGATTTGATTCTGAATCTCCTACTCCCGGGTTCTACCTGGAGAAGCAGTTGGATTTACTGGATCGTCTGGTAATTCTATTTTAATTTTTTGAGGAACCTCCATACTGTTTTCCACAGAGGCTGCACAGTTTGCATTCCTACCAATGGTGCACGAAGGTTCCTTTTCTCCACATTGTCACCAACATTTGTTATTTCTTGTCTTTTTGGTTTTAGCCATTCTGACAGGTGTGAGGTGATATTTCATTGTAGTTTTGATTTGCATTTGCCAGATGATGAGTGATGTTGAGCATTTTTTCATGTGTCTGTTGCTCATCTGTAGGTCTTCTTTGAAGAAAGGTCTGCTCATGTGTTCTGCCCATTTTTAATTGGATTTTTTGTTTTTTGGGTGTTGAATTGTATAAGTTCTTTATATTTTTTAGATACCAACCCCTTATTGGGTATGCCATTTGCAAATATCCTCTCCCATTCATTAGGTTGCCTTTGAGTTTTATTGATTGTTTCCTTTGTTGTGCAGAAGCTTTTTATTCTTATGCAGTCTCAATAGTTTTATTTTTGCTTTTGTTTCCCTCGCCTCAGGAGATATACCTAGAAAAATGTTGCTATAGCCAATGTCAAAGAAATTACTACCTGTGCTCTCCTCTAGGATTTTTATGGTTTCAGGCCTCACATTTAAGTCCTAATCCTTTTTGAGTTTACTTTTTGTATAGTGTAACAAAGTAGTCCAGTTTCATTTTTTGCATGTAGTTGTCCAGTTTTCCCAGCACCATTTGTTGAAGAGACTTGTTCCCATTGCATATTCTTGCCTCCTTTGTCGAAGATTAATTGACCATATAATCATGGGTTTATTTCTAGGCTCTCTATTCTGTTCTGTTGATCTATGTGTCTGTTTTTGTGCCAGTACCATACTGTTTTGATTGCTATAGCTTTGTAGTATATGTTGAAATCTGGGCTTTTGATACATCCAGTTTTGTTCTTTATCAAGATTGCTATGGCTATTTGGGTTTTTTTTTGTGATTCCATACAAATTTTAGGATTATTTGTTCTAGTTCTGTGAAAAATGCTCTTGGTATTTTGATAGGAATTGCATTAAATCTGTAGATTGTTTTGAGTAGTATGGACATTTTAATAACATTTGTTCTTCCAGTCCATGAGTATCAACTGCATTTTATATGTCAGCATTTTTGCACATCATGAACGAATTTTTAAATATTTATTTATTTATTTGAGAGCAAGAGAGCAAGAGAGAGAGAGCATGAGCCGGGGCGGGAGGAGGGAGAGGGGGCAGAGGCAGAGGGAGAAGCAGGCTCCCCACCGAGCAGGGAGCCTGATGCGGGGCTTGATCCCAGGGCCCTGGGATCATGACCTGAGCCGAAGGCAGATACTTCATCAACTGAGCCACCCAGGTGCCCCCAGGAAGGAATTTTTAAAAAGATACCAATTAAAATGGTAACAAGAGTATGTAAGTTATCTAGGAATATGTCTAACAAAAATGTAAAAGAATTCCATGGAATAAATTTTAAAATTTTATTGAAAGATGTTAAAGAAAATCTAAAGTCAAGTCTATGAACATACTAAGTTCATAGATGGCGGATTCAATACTGTAAGTAGTTCTTCAAACTGATGTATAAATTCAATACAATCCCAACAACCTTAATTTTGCCATGCTGTTTCTAAAATATATATGAAGAATAATACCCAAGGGTAGCCAAGATGCTCCCCAAAAAGAGAAAGTAGGTGGTGGAATTTGACTCCCCAAATATTATATAACTGTAGTAAAGACAGTGTACTCCTGATAAGGGCTAGAAAATGGAACAGAAAAGACACCCCAGACACAGACTCACACCTATATGAAAACCTGATATATGACAGTTATAATTACAACTGGGAAGGAAAAAAAAAGAACTATTCAATATATAGTACTGGGAAAATTGGCTATCCCTAAGGGAAGAGAATGAAAATAAATCCCTACCTCACCATATACTGTACAAAATGAACTACTACTTTATTATACACATATATCCAGTCCAGATGGTTTAAGAAATTAAATGTGAAAGACAAAACCTAAAAACTTTTAGAAGAAAACATAAGGAAATATTCATGTGACAACTCTGGGGGTAGGTAATGATTTCTTAAATAAGACAGAAAAAGTTCAAACTTTAAAGAAAAAGATTGATACATTTGATTATATGAAACTTTAGGACGTCTGTACATAAAAGAGCTTCATTAAGAGAGTGAAAAAGATAGCCACAATTTGAGTGAGGATATTTGCAATACAGGTAACTAACAAATAATTCTTATCTTATGTGTATGTTATCTATGTTACACACACACACACACACACGTGTGTATATTCTATTGCTGTGTAACAAATTACCCCAATACTTACAAATTTAAAATGACACATATTTATGATCTCACAGTTTTTGTAGGACAGGAATCTGGGCGTGGTTTAGCTGGATCCTCTGCTTCAGGGTCTCATTGGCTACAGTCATCTCAAGGCCCCAACTGGGAAGGATCTTCCAAGCTCAAACTCATGTGGTTGTTGGCAGGATTCAGTTCCTCAATGAGTTGTTGGCAGGAGGCCTCCCTCAGTTCCTTGCCACATGAGCATCTAACACATGGCAGCTGGCCTCATTGTGAGGAGCGAGCAGGAGAGGGCGCCAGCAAGAGAACCTGCTAGCAAGACACAAATCATGATGTTTCGTAACCTAATCTCAGAAGTGGTATCTCATCACTTTTGCCATATTCCATTTGTTAGAAACACATTACTAGGTCCAGTCTATACTCAAGGGGCGTGGATTACACAAGACTATGAATACCAGGAAGTAGAGATCATTGTTGGTCATGTCAGAAGTCTATTACAATGTATATCAACCTAGGGGCACCTGAGTGGCACAGTCGGTTGAGCCTCCAACTCTTGGTTTCAGCTCGGGTCCTGATCTCAGGGTTGTGAGATCAAGCCCCACGTCGGGCTTCATGCTCAGTGCGGAGTTTGCTTAGAGTTTCTCTCTGTCTCTCCCCCTCCCCTTCCCACCCCCCTCTAAGATAAATAAATACATCTTTTTAAAAAGACAATATGTATCAACATAATAGAAAATTATGCAGAAGACATTAACAAATATTTCATAGCCAGGGAAACACAAATGACCCACAAACAAACAAACAAACAAAAAAACAAACTGAAAAAGCAAATGTCCAGCACCATTAAATGGATAAATCATGATATAACCATACAGTGAAATACTGTACAACAGCGAAAATGGATAAACTATAGCTGGACACATAAATGTGGAGGAACCATTCCAAAGCATAATACTGAGTGAAATAGGCAATTCACAGAAATAAATGTATGGTCTGATTCCATTTGTATAAAGTTCAAGGACAAGGGAAGTCAAATAATTTATGTATTTATATATTTCTACCTCTATCAGAGAAATGATGAACAAAACTAGAATAATGGTTTTCTGAGGTGAGGGACAGAATACTATCAGGGAGGAGACACACGCGGGTTTCAAAGGCATTGGGCAATGCGTGTTTAAGTACATTTCTTTATTATTATTTCACCAGTGAATACACAATACATTGTTTTGTATATGTGGGTTTTTTCATGCTAAAAAACATAGGGAAAAATAAAAAAGCTCATGTTTATTGAGCATTCCTCTGTGCCAGTCACTTCGCAGATGCTTTCTTTGAAGGAATGAATCCTATGCTTTTTTTTAATGCTTCACCTCTCATTTTCTGTTTATTGTTTTTTACTTTCAGGAGCGTTTACCTAAAATAAAATAGAACATGTTGTGTTTAAAGCAAGGGAAAAATCATGTGATAATAAAATAGAAGAAAATACTATTAACTCAAGGAGAATTTTATTTTTATACCGAATACAGAACCTAAAACCATGTCATCTACTCACAGAACCCTCTGAACCAAAAGGAGCGACATGAGCAATCAGACTAGCTCAGAGTTTCTCACCCTTGGCACCATTGACATTTTGTGCTGGATCATTCTTTGTTGTTGTATCTGTCCTGTGCACTGTAGGATGTTGAGCCGTGTCCCTGGCGTCCACCCACCAGATGCCAGTAGCCCCCCCGTCACAAGTTGTGGCAAATGAAATTGTCTCCAGACACTGCCCAATGTCCCCTGGGAGGCGGAATCATCCCTGGTTGAGATCCACTGAACTAGATGGTCCTGGCATATTCAATAGAACTGTACATATAGTGAACCTATCACGTGTCTCTTTCCTATTCCCTTGGTAGTTCTCTTTCCTTCATTTATTTCCTTGACATTTATTGAGGTACCTTCTCTAAGAACTAAATGTTAAGTAGCTTTGCTTGTTATATCATCCCTCCAGGTTTCTTTCTTTCTTTTTTTTTTAAGATTTTATTTATTTACTTGACATAGAGAGACAGTGAGAGAGGGAACACAAGCAGGGGGAGTGGGAGAGGGAGAAGCAGGCTTCCCGCAGAGCAGGGAGCCCGACGCGGGTCTTGATCCCAGGACTCTGGGATCATGACCTGAGCCGAAGGCAGACATTTAATGACTGAGCCACCCAGGCGCCCCATCCCTCCAGGTTTCTTGAACATATTCATTTACCAGCAGAGATAACAGTGCAGAAAGAAACCAACAGTTTATAATCACAATTCTGTACTTCTTTATTTTCACATCATTTTAAAAATAAATGGAAAGGTTTATAGCTCAAGAGGATTCAAGGATGCATTAGTGACCATTTGTAGGTTTTCACTGACCTTGAAGGGGGCCACTTAGGCCCTCTCCAACTCAAGGCTTACGCAGATTTTTTGAAGTTTTGTTGGTTTTAGCGTATGAGGAGCTTTCACTTGTGTAAATTGGGTGACTGCTTTAATTGATTAAATCATAACCTGAGCTAACTCGATATGCTGAAAGCAAGGTTGACCTGTATTAAAAATTTAGGGAAAGGACATTTTAAAAAGTTAATGCACGCAGTTATATGCATGCATAGTTATTTTTCCTACTCACACACAAGAAAGAGTTTCAGTCTCTGTACATAGTAAGTGTAGGCTGCAGACTTCATCATGCCCTTTGGATGTTCATTTTCTTCATTTAGTCATTTTAAAGACTTTTTTCTAGCTGTGCATGACTTGCTCTTTTTCTGTCCTTGCTTGTATTTTTAAATTGTGCATTTCCAAGGAATAAAAAGAAACTCCTAACTTGCAGTGTAATTGTGCACAAGGAGTGTATTTTGGTCCTTGCCTCTGTGTCAGCCTCAGAGTCGGGATGCTGTTGCCATGGAGACAGAGATGTTGAACGGGCTTCATCACCTTTGCCCTGCTATTTAAAATCATACTCATAGCAAAGCTCTGGCAGACACAGGGCTTTTTCTGGTAGGTCAACCACCTCCTCCCTTTTTTCTCTTTTAAAAACAACAATTTGGCAGATTGATGCCATTTTTATTTATGACTGTTATAAAATGTAATGTAAATACCCTCTCGCACAGAATGAATGGGTAGCTCTCTCTTTGTGTTGTCTTTTTCCAGCATGAAACTGAAATTCCTTGAGAGTTTGCCAAAACCACTCCCTTTACTGGGTTCTACTCAGGGTTCTATCCTCTCTCTTGGCTTTCAGAAAGTACTAGAGCAGTGGGTAGAGAACAGGGAGAAGCCGAGGAAATTATAGGATGAGACAAAAAGCAGTAGAAGTTAATCACAGGCTTTTAAAATATTTCAACAAGCCCCACTGTGTCTGGGGAGTAGGCTACTCTCATATACCCCTGGCAGAGGAGTGGGCCAGTACTATCTTTCTGGAAGCAATTCAGTAATAAAAGCATTAAAAATACCCTGGCCCCATCAATGACAATTCTAGCAAATTTTTGTAAGAGAACATACATGCAAGGGAACAAAGATTTGTTTACAGGATTATTCATCACAGTTTTATTGATGCTGGTGGGAAACTGGAAACAACCAGTTCAGAAACATGTCCGTAAAAGGGGATTGGTTAGGGGAGCCTGGGTGGCTCAGTCATTAAGCGTCTGCCTTCGGCTCAGGTCATGATCCCAGGGTCCTGGGATCGAGTCCCACATCAGGCTCTCTGCTCCACGGGAAGCCTGCTTCTCCCTCTCCCACTCGCCCTGCTTGTGTTCCCTCTCTGGCTGTCTTTCTCTCTGTCAAATAAATAAAATATTTAAAAAAAAGGGGGGGGAGGATTGGTTAAATTAATTCTAGTACATCACACAATGGAATATTAGGCAGCTGTATTAAATAATAGTGTGGCAGTCTATTTCTTAACCTGAAAAGCTGTTCAAGCAATGTCATTTAATGAAAAAAAGGGCAAGTTATAAATCACTAAGTGCGTTAGTATTCCATTTAAAAAATAATTATAGAAACATACACCTGTACCATGGGAAAACTGGAAAGTTGTATATCAAATTTTGGTTTGAGTATTATTTTAATTTCTTTTTTTCTCTATTTTATAAGTTCTACAGAGACCATTACTTATATAATATTAAAAGTCAATTAATAAAAAAACTCATGCTTATATAAAATATTTTTAATTTAAAAAAATTCTAGGAGCTTTCCTTAAGAAAAGGACTTTTTACTCAATGTCCTGAGAATTCCAAAATTAAGTTACTACCTTTTGCCCTCAAATTGATTCTTTAAAAAATTTTCTGGACAGTTTATTCTTTTGGACCCCACAAAACACGGCCAGGTAACTCCAGTTACAAGCATTGAACCCACTGAATGTTTGAGCTCCTCTCCACCAGTGTCCAGAATAGCCCCCCAGAAAGCAGGGCTGGCACTGTCCATCACTTGGCCAGAACCCCTGGCTCCCCAAGTAACGGGCTCCACCATTGCCAGGGCCCGCTCTCTGCGCAGGGGAGGCGCCAGCTGCCGCTGAGAGTTGAGGTGAGCTGTAGAGGAGGGGATTTAATAGTTCCCCCTCTGCCCTCTGAGCACCCTCTCATTGCCAATGCAGGGATGGGGGTGGGGAATAAACCTTGAGCAAACCATAAATAAACTGGTGGCTAGGATGTGATTGTAACTCTCCATGCTTACACACGCGCGCGCGCACACACACACACACGCACGTGCACAGGAATTTGTCATTACCAATGGCAGTTTTTTCCAATATGACAGGGTGGGAAGGGGGGTGGGTGAGGCAGTGAGTATTCCTTTGTCACCTGTATTTTCTTTCCTAATGAAGACATTTTTATGAGTCCAAAGTAATGTGCAGAAGCATTTGATGTGAACAACTGAGACACGAGCTCAATGCTCATTACTTTCGTGACTCCCCCACCCCCCAATTTCCTCCACACCATCACAGCAAACAAGATAACTACTTGGGGGCACTACAGAGCATACAACAGTCTAAAGGAGATTTCCATGACCCACCGTAAAGCAGAGACACCACATTAACTGTGGAGATCTTGAAACTGCCTGGCGGGAGGACCAGCCTTTCTGTCACCCCTTTGCTGCTCTGGGCCCCTGGAGGGGGGTGGCCTTCATTATCTGACTGGCAGGGAAGCTGAGGTCCCCACGCTCCCCCTGGCCGGCCTCAGAACTTCACCCTCAGGTTTTCAGAGACTGACTGCCTTCCAGGAGTCCAGAGGTGGCGCTGTTGCTGGGCGGGCGAGGCAAATCCAAGGCAAGGTGCCCCATCAGGTTTCCATAAACTGGAGTATTTCAAATGGCAGCCCGTAATGCGAAGGGCAGCGTCTGCCTCTTTGGATTTTGAAAAATACTATTGGCCAAAAGGTCCAAGATGGAAAGGCCTAGAACAAAGCACTAAAACACGGGGGAGAAAAGATATGTCCATACTAACTACAAGGCAAACCGTTGCTTTTTAATTTCCCCAATATTGCTTTATATATGGTACTTTTTAAAAAGGGTCAGAATATATCTTTATTTACATTAGCTCAACAAAATGTTACTTAGCCTCTCTGTACCTCACTATTTTCTTCTGTAAAATGGTAATAGAAATAGAAACGGCTCCATCGGGTTGTTCTGAGAGTGAAAGGAGTAAGTATGTGTAAACCCCCTAAAAAGTGCCTGGCAGATGGTGAACGCTCAATAATTATTACTATTACTATCACTATCGTCATTCTTGTCATTACTGCACATCCCTCAGTACTGAGTCCTGAGTACTAAGTACTACCAGGCACTCTGCTGAGAGCTTTATGTGCAGTAGTTGAATCTTTTTTATTCCTCCAGTCATTCCATTGTATGAACACTGTTATTTCATTCTCCCACTGACGGACGTGTGAGCTCTTTGGATTTGTTTTTTTTGGGGGGGGGGGCTATTTTTAACAAAGCTGCTATGAAGCATTTTGTACTTAGTCTTTACAGGACATACGCACCCATTTCTTTCGGGTACATACCATGGAGTGAAATCACTAGATCACTGTTCAGCGTTGGTAGATATTGCCAAATAGATTCCAAATTATTGCCAACGCTTATTTATTAAGCACCTATTTTGTGGTAAGCACGGAACCTATGGGTTCTGGAGCTAGAGGCTAACCAGGACACAGTCCCTACCCCACGGAGCTAGAAATGTTTGTCCCACTGGATAGCACTTGAAACATCTTGGCTTTTACTCTCCCCTTCTCTCTCCCAGTGGAATAGTGTGAGTGCCACATACCCGACTGACGAGCCAAGGGGCAGAAAATATAAGCAATGTGCTTATAAGTTCCAGCATCACAGAGCAGGTTGGCAGCAGAACTAGAATAAGTAGAGGAACAACAACAACAACAGATAAAAATGAAGACAACAACAGCAACCAAAAAATCCCACTCTTCCCTCTCTACAATGGCGACATAAACCTTCAAAGGGAAGCCATCCTCAGCTTTAGGCAGTAGCAGGCGGTCCATGCCCACACTCACCTGTATTAGACCAGTGCGCAGCAGAGTAGAGTGTATCTGAGACCCCCGGGGCTCCTGAAGCCCTTCTCAGTGCTTTTGAAAATCCCAGAATTAAGTTACCTGAGCTAATCCCTGGTTTGTCTCTGGGAGAAGGCAAACAAGAGGAACCTCAGGAGCTACCTTTCCCTCCATCCAAGGAAACTAGATAGCTTAACAAAAAAGAGAGAAATAAAACATTCCGGTAACCACAGTTAAACGTCCGATGTGCCACAGATGGGTGCATTCTAAATTCAACACAGGGCTGAATTGATATGAGCAGTTGGGGGTGGAGGGAATAGACCAGGGTTTCTCCACCTTGGTGCCGTTGAGTTTTGGGTTGGCTAACCTCTGCTGTCAGGAGGGTCCTGCGCATCGCAGGATGTTCAGCAGCTTCCCTGGCTTCTACCCAGTGATGTCATTAGCACCACCTACCTCCCATTTGTGACAGCCAAAAATGTCTCCATACATTGCCAAATGTCCCTTAGGGGACAAAATTGTCCCTGGATGAACCGCTGGGATATACTTAATGTTAACAATGTGGGGCAGTTGAATTTTTATATTTTCCCTCTTTTTAAATCCTGGAGGTGGGTCCTATTATGAAGCAAAAAGGCCAATATTTCATATCAAGGAACTTTGATACTCTCTAGATAAGTGTCAGGAACACTTAGTCTTTTACTTCTTTAAGGGAGATACACTAGAATGCTAATACTGGTAAGAAACAGAAAATCCCCTTTCAATTCTCGAAATGTCTGAATTATTCAATTTTTCAATACGATTTTGTTTCAAATTCAGCAGAGTAAGTTCTTCAGTCACCCCTGCTGAATAATGGCTTGCAATTGTGTATCAGTTGTATATTAATAGATCTTTTCCAAAGGTTTTAAGGTCTTTGAAAACAATTTCTTCTCATAAATGCTTTGTTCTTGTTGGTATTATCGATATGTATGATTTTCCCTATCCCCGATGGAAGGCGTTGGTAAACAGATGCTAAAATTGTGTCTGGACTTTGTCTAATTCTGTTCAGCTGGGTCAGGGGGATTATCATTTTCAAAGAAGGAACTTCTTTTCCATAATGGTGAAGGCTTAACAGTGTGTATCTGTCTTATTCATTCAGTTTAAAAAAGTAATTATTGAATGCCTATCCGGTGCTCTGCCCCCGGGGATGTAGTGATGCCTACGACAGGCTGCGGGAGCCCGCTGGTGGTGGTGGGTGGGTGGCTGCCCAGAGTACTTGATTATGAGGTTCTGTCTTCACTCAATGGCAAAGACAGCTATCATTGATTACTGATGTCTGGCGTGGGTGCACCATAGGAAATGGACGGTACCCTAACGAGTGTGCCATCCCCCGATTTCTAAGGCTTTGGATTCTATGATTTGCAAGCAATCTCCCCTCCTGTCTCAGTATAGTTTGGCGTGGGGGGAGTGAGGTAATTGAATTTTTTTTACTTTAGAAACAGGCTATATTTCCCCCCTGTCTTCCACTTCTAATTCTCTTGGTCCTAGGAAGGGATTTTAAAGTATTCCCCAAAAGGTTAGTTTGCAATATTTTCTGACATCCTGCTCCATCTTTGAAAAGATCAAATAAGGCAAAACTTGACCTCCCTTCATTCAGGGCCTTTTTGGGTAAATGATTTTCCAGGGCAATGAGAGATGACTGTTTTCTTAATTTTGAATAGATGAAAATAGACACCAATCAACAAACCTTTGGCTAAGGGGAAAAATCTCTTTAACTCACATTTTGCTTCAATTACGGTGAGGACAAAGGAGCACATTGCACCCTGTGCATGAATAGATGCTTCATTATTCAAAACAAGCATCAAAGAGCATTCCGTCCCCTATAGAAAATATGCAATCACTGTTTAATTCAATGGTAGGATGCAAATTTAAATTCCCAGAAGGGGAAGACTGTTAATGCCATTTAAATTGGTTGTAAATTACAGATAATACGCTTGAGACCCCCGAATACAGATTAGTGGAGTATTGCTTTAGGAATTCCATTCGACTTTGAACTTATTGTGTATTTATCTATGAAAAATAAAGCCATGAAGGCTTGTTTACAGCTACATTTTATTGCCTATCTTTTTTCTTTCTGAAGCAAATATTTCACTTTTAAATGCCACAGAGATGGCACGGCATAATATAAGGAAATGTAATGATGTTAAAGACGGATTAGTACTCTCAGAGGCAGCTCTTCATTAACAAACAAACAAAACAAAACAAACCTAAGAGAGGAATTTAATCAAGAGATCACACTAGCTGACTTTTCTTTTGACTTCATTTCTATTGGTGTTTCTACAGCTTAAAAATCCCACAGTCACAAGACAATTGTGAGTTTCAGAAATTAGAGACTGTGATTGTCTCTTGCTGCTAAAGTCTATCAGCCACTTAGAGGTTGTTTCTCATTTTCACAGAGTAACTAATCATGAGTGGGATGCCTGATGGGCGAGTCTTTGTTGGAAGAATTATTCCTTAAAAACAAGGGCTTTTCAGAAGAAAATGATAGATAAAAATGGACACTTTTCAGCAAGGGTTTCTGAGCTCCCAGCTTGAAGAGGAGCAATTTCCCTCCTCCCAGTTCATAGAAGTGAAAACGTTCCCCGCCCCCCCTTGATGTGGTTTCATGTCTCAGGTAGGAAATAGGTTACTCAGGGTGATAGAAATAAATCAGCTTTGAGGCTCGTGTTCTCTCCTCTGGCAGTCTGTAGGGCGTGTTTTTAGTGTGTGTGTGTGTGTGTGCGCTCGCATGTGTGTGTGTGTATATGTGTGTGTGTGAAACTGAAAGGTATTTTGAAAAAGTTGCCATTGATATATATACACAGAATGCAGCCAAGCTGCAGAACAATGGAGGAATGCCTAATTCATTATGCCAGAAAATGGATCGTTACCATCAATACCACATGGAGTTAATCATTTCCAAAGAACTCTAATGCCAAGCTATCCATAACACTGCACCTAAATGGAGTAATGTTTTATTTTTTCTTTGATCTGTCAAAGGTACTTCAAGCTTTGCCAGGGCCTTAGAGACACTATCAACATTTCATTGTATAGTTTCTATGAATTACGCAGACCTTGTGATATCACAGAGGTTAACTGAATTTTTAAAATCGCTGGTATTGTTTTGTTTACTTGTCGTTTGTTTATGCTTTATAAAATAACACAGAGCCTGACATACACACCCCTTTCTTTTTCTGGCTATTTGCATTTACATTAAACAGGAGTTTTTTCCTCTGTGCCCTTAAGGGTAAGGATGAAAACAGCCATTTGCAGCCTAAGGCTTAAAGAAAAGGTGGATAAGATCCAGCTAATCTGCTCAGGAGACTGACAAAATGTGTGTGTGCTAGGGGGCAGATTTGTGATTTAGGATCCTTCTGCCTTTTCCTTGATGGGCTTTGGATCAGAACAATCCTGATGCGCATAAAAAGTAAACGAGGAGTAGCTAGCTTCCCGTCCTTAAGCCCTCGGTGCTCTGTGCATCTGTACGTCTTTAAGCCTTATCGGGTGAGGCTGGAGGCTGGCCTCCTGCCCGAGCTGTGCCCACCTGTGCTGGCAGTCAGTGATTAGCACCGCGATGGCCATTTGTCTTTTCTTGGTCTCTTCTGGGTGTGGGTTTGGGACAAGCACACTGTCTTCTGGAAGAAGCCACTGACCAGCATTCCAATATGGTGGGTGGGGCTGCTCTAGGTCCCCATAACCTGGCCCCCAGCCCTCAAAGCTAACAAGAACAGGGAGGCAGGGCAAAGCAAGTGCCAGACTAGGGGCATGAGGCCTGGGTTCTTGCCTGGCCTCTGTCATCTTTTCTATCAGATCTCTGGGCCTCACTTAAAAATGATGTTTTCTCATCCTGAAAGTGAGAGGAGCTATTCATTTGAACTAACCTTTGGTGAGCACTTAGCACATACTGGACTCTGCCCTGGATCCTGGACAAAAATAAAAACAAGACATTCTTTTCATTAAGGGATTCAAGGTGGAAGGTTGTAGGGAGGGGTGTAGACAAACTCGTAGACATATAATGATAATAAAATGCAGTAAGTTCTTTTTTTTTTTTTTAAAGATTTTATTTATTTATTTGACAGAGAGAGACACAGCGAGAGAGGGAACACAAGCAGGGGGAGGGGGAGAGGGAGAAGCAGGCTTCCCGCAGAGCAGGGAGCCCAATGTGGGACTTGATCCCGGGACTCCAGGATCAAGACCTGAGCCGAAGGCAGTCGCTTAACCGACTGAGCCACCCAGGCGCCCAGTTCTTTTTTTAAAAAAAAGATTTTATCCATTTATTTGACAGAGAGAGAGCGAGAGAGAAAGCATGAGGGAGCACAAGCAGGGGGAGCTGCAGATGGAGAAGGAGAAGCAGGCTTCCCAATGAGCAGGGAGTCCGATGCAGGGCTCAATTCCAGGACCCTGGGATCATGACCTGAGCTGAAGGCAGACGCTTAACCAACTGAGCCACTCAGGTGCCCCAAAAGATTTTTTTATTTATTTGAGAGAGAGAGAGGGAGAGGGAGAGAGAGAGAGAGGGAGAGAGAGAGAGAGAGAGAGCGTGCATGTGCAAGCTTGGGGAGGAGCAGAGGGAGAGGGAGAGAAGCAGACTCCCTGCTGAGCATGGAGACCATGGGGTTCAATCCCAGGACCCTGAGATCATCATCTGAGCTGAAATCAAGAGTCGTGCCCCAAAATGCGGTAAGTTCTTAACCCTGGTATAAACAGAATACTGTCAAAGCCTAGAGGACAGCCAGTTAGATTTAAGATCACTTCTGCACATCCATTAAGAACATAGGCTTTGGGCTGCCTGGGTGGCTCAGCCGGTTAAGCAACTACCTTCGGCTGAGGTCATGATCTCAGGGTCCTGGGACCCAGCCCCACATCGGGCTCCCTGCCCAGCGACGAGTCTGCTTCTCCTTCTCCCTCTGTGATCTCTCTTGCTCTCACTCTCTCTCAAATAAATAAATAAAATCTTAAAAAGAAAAAAAAGAGCATAGGCTTTGAAGCCAGACCAGTTGGTTTCACAACCTGGCTTCTCCCTTACTAGCTGTGTGACCTTGACCAAGTTACTTAACCTCTCTGTGCCTTAGTTTCTCATCTTTCAAATGGAGGTGATAATAGTACCTACCTCTTTGGATTATTCAAACAATTAGGACAGTGTCTGGCATGCAATGAACCCTATATATGTTCATATATAGTGATAATGTTCGAGAATTCCCACAAGTCCATGGGGCTGTAAAGGAAATAGTGAATGAAAGGGAATCCTTAACTTTAACAAAATATAACTACATTTCAGAGAGAATGAAGATGAACATACATTGTGTACTTATTAGGTGGTCAGATGGGTCAGTAACACCCCTGCATCCCTTGGATGCCCATAAGTCAAGGCCCAGGCTGCCAACAGGAGCGTTTGGCCTGGTTAGGAGTGTTTGGCATGGTTAAGGGTGTTCTGCATTAAGACTAGGGAAGGACCGTTCTCATTCTTTGATCTGCAACCGGCTCCCAGAGAACACACACAGAGAAGCTAACCATCCCTTTGCCCACCCGGCTAGGTCAGACCGTGGGAGAGAAGTCTGGAGCAGGAACATTTTCGGGCCTCACTGACTCCCATGTCTGAGAAGGAAAATAGGAGGGTGGGCGGGTCTTTATGCTTAGAAGTTGCAAAAATGAAGCCAGAACTTGGCCCTGGTAGGAATGAGGGCCATGGGGCTGGCTGGATGTCAGTGGACTCAGGCCAAGTGCGGGCAGCTGTGGGCTGCTTGGGAAGGTCCTTCTGGGAAGTGGGACACAAAGAGAGAGAGGGAATTGGGGAGGCTCAGGAGACTGGGATGGGGTCTTGATGGGAAATTTGAGAGAAAGGAGACCAGGTTAGACCTTGGAGATCCAACACTCAGAAGGGCAGGAAAACAAGCCAAAGTAAGCACACACCTGCGATGAGCAAGGAGCAGAGAGGGTCAGACTCGTGGGAACAGGGACGTGCTGGTAAATATTTAACACCCGGCCCCTTTGGGAGGGAGGGCAGGGAGGGCACTCCTTCGCAGAATCTGCTGATTTCCTAGTGTGAATCCAGCTGCTGTGGCTGACTTCGAGCTACCAGAGTGATATCACCCAAAGCGGAGTTGGGAAGAACTGCCCCGTGGTGCTAATCACACGTTATTTCCACCTGCACGTGTACAGTAGAGATTCGGATAATCTCAAGTGCCTGGAGAAGAGTAAAATGTAACAAAAGAATGAGGAAGTAACAGGTTTTAAGTATTTATTACCTTAGCTTGAATATAATTTATTTAATCGTAAATTTCTAGACTTTCCTTTTAAATAATGACCACTATTTACAGCTGGGGTGCAAGATTCTTAAAAATTTAACAATTGGCCTTTGGAAGCTGGCTCTAAAGCAGCATCGAAATACTCATCCTCCTCTTAATATCTAGATCACAAGCTTCTTGTGAGGGTCAGAAAAGTATGTGGAAGCATTTCAAGAACTGTAAGCAGCATGTAAGTATTATATACAATGAAAAATTATTCTCATGGGGACAGGATAACCTCGTGGTCAGGAAGGCAGTATCTGGAACTGGCCTGCCCGGGTTTGGATCCTGACTTTACTCTTTTTAGGTGCGTGACCTTGGGCAGATCCTTGCCCTCTCTGAGCCTCAGTTTCCTCTTCTGTAGAGTTTCCGTGAGGCTTGGTTAATATTGTAAAGTACCTAGAACAGTGTCTAGCGCGCGGTAAGCGCCTTTTAAGTATTGACTAAAATTGTTTATCAGCGTGAGCAGCAGTAAGCCTGCAATTCTTCCAGAACCAGAAGGCCTTTTAACTGGGAAGCCCAAGGTCTTAGCCTCCACTGCCCCTCAACTTGGTTTTAAAGAGACAGCTCCTCTCTATGGTAACAGATTTGCTACTGTGCTAATAGCCAGTGCTTTTTAGATAATGAACCCTGAGGCCTTTTGGGGCGATAAAGATGCTGCTGGACTCAGATTCCAAGGCCACTCACCATGGTAGCCGGTGGGGGGAGAGTGATCTTATTACATGCCTGGCTGGCTCACTTACTTCAGTCGTGATCTAGGCAGAAGCCGGGGCCAGGGCAGAGTTCCATAGTTGGAGGGGCCATCAGATGCCCCAAAGAAGCTGGTCATTTACTGGCTCAGGACAGGAAGTGGCAGCAGAGACTACTCAGCACAGGCCCCAGGGCTGGGCAGAGTAAGAAAGCAGACAGGACGAGAGAGAGAGAGAGAGAGAGAGAGAGAGAGAGACACAGCATGAGGCAGGGGCCAGATGTCATGGCCACCACAGCAGCCACAGACCGTTTCAAGGAGTCCAGCTCCCAAGGCAGAAGGTTCTCAGGCAAAGAGTCCGAGCAGGGACAAATTTCAGTGGGCAGGGACTAAGGTGGTTAGGCAGGTAGTTAGAGTCTCCTCACCAGGGACAAAGAAGTCAGGTCCCATGACAGATAAGAACAGAAAGGCAGAAGTGAAGAAAGGCTTAGTCCACAAGGCAGAAAAGTCAAGGCAGGCTGCGGAGGCCAGGTTTTTTCCAGCTCAGGCCCTGCAGCCATTACAGAGTCCTGAATCCCACAGAGTGAGTCAGGACCAGCACTTCCTCTTTCTTTACAAACTAGAAGAGAGTAGTGTGGTATAGATTGCCTAGATGCTCATCAACCCCATTTCCCCTTCCTGGGTACTCAGACTGTTTCCCTGTGGCCCTTACAGTTAGGTTAGAACCATGTGACTTTGTGAGGCTAGCCACTTGTGAGCCTAATCATAAATCTTCTCAGTGACTCTCCCTGCTCCCCCCGCCAACGGCCACCCCACTCTCTTCCCTCCCCCCCTTTCCTTTCTGCCATGATCCTTTGTTCAAGGTGGTGGTGTCATAACATGGAAAGAGTCTGGATCTCTGGGGTGGGGAGAAAGCCACTAAGGAGAGCTGCCTGATCTGCACTGGGCTAGGACGTGGATAAGAAATAAACTTGTATTTTGTTAAGCTGCTGAGATTTAAGGGCTGTTTGTTTCAGCACCTAGTAAGCATTGCCCTAATAAAAAGAGCAGAATAAAATGGAATGAAGTGGAAAGGAAGGAATATAATGGAATAAATTACAATACAGTAGAATAGAAACTATCAGGGTGCATTACAGGTAGTAAAAAGTAAATTTGTTTGGTGAAGCATTTGTTTCAGTTCATAGGTATACTACTTCTCGATATAAATTTTATTTTTTGCTGGAGGAAGAGGTGAAAAGCAGAAGCCTTCGGTAAGATAGGGATTGCATATCCAGTACCTTTGTAAGTATAGACTTGCTGGGCGCCCTCCTAATGGCTTCATTGAGCCTGCCCAGTCCACTTTCTCTTCCACTAGGAATAGCATCCCAGTCTTAGTCTTTGTTTTTTTAAAGTAAGCTCTATGCCCAATGTGGGGCTTGAAGTCATGGCCCCGAGGTCAAGAGTCATGTTCTACCCACTGAGCCAGCCAGGTGCTCCTCGGTCTTAGTCTGATAGCTTATGTGGGCCTGGCTCTAGCCCTTGAAATCAGGGTGAAGGACGCATGTATGAAGCCTGGTCAATTAAGGTGTTCCATTCTGGAGTGTCTCAGAGATTGGTTCAAGGATGAACACATGAGCCAAGTCGGTCCACTCAGAGCTAATATTGGAACTTTGGCTGGAGTGATCATAAAAAGAAGTATTTTGTTTCTCCTGGTTTGGGAGCTTTGGGGATATAAGTCTTTGGGCAGATAAACTGCCGGTGGCCATGTGGCCATCACAGGGGAGAACTTGCCTGGGGAGAACCATCACTGAGGAAGGCAGAGCTGGAGATTGAACAAGACAGAGCCTTGATGACATCATTCCAACCCCTGGATCTAGCCATGCCTGAAGTCATCCCTATAGTTTTTAATTGAGTGCATAAATTCAGCAATTGGCTTCTTCTAGATTGGTTTGGGGTTTTGACAGTTGTAACTGAAAGAGACCTGAGGCTGTGGTCGTCTACATCTTTAAGATGTCACTTCCTTGGTAAAATGGGCCTCAAAAAAGGATTAAAGTAGAAAACAGCTGCTTTGCCAAGGAAAAGTGGCTTCAGTCACTGAAGAATTAGGCCTTTGACATATGGAAAAAGTGCAAGGTAAAATCCAAGGAGAAAACTATGTTTTATTGTTTTCTGTTTTGAGAGGATGAAGAACAGATGAGTACCATTAGAACTAGTAATACATTTCTCTTCAGGTATCCACCACATATTTATTGAACACCTTCCATGTGCTGAGAACATACAGCACCGAGTAAGAGCAAATTTCTTCTGAAGAGCTTACTCTGTGTCAGACCCTGTTCTGAGAACTTTATGCTTATTAATCTTATTTGTTCTTCATATCTACCCTATTGGGCAGATAACTATTATTTCCTGTTTTACACACGACAGAACTGAGGCACAGAGCAGCCAAGCTAGGAAGAAGCAGAGCTGGTGTTGAGCCTTGCGATACTGGCTTCAGGTCTGAGTCTTAAATGCAGTAAACCGTACAGCCATTTCCTTGCTCACTCTGCGCTCATAGCTGTTCCTACAAAGGACCATCCTTGAAGTCTCTTGGGATCTCTGCTCTGAGTTTCTTCTTTCAGAATTCAGTTTAACAAAGTCTGACCTTGACTTTGACTTGAACTGTAACATCACTTGTTGAATTCCAGGCACTGCTCAATTTATCTTTCTGAAATTGGTATAACTATCAGCTACTGGTATATGTGGCCCTGGGTATGGGGAGGATAAAAAATCGCTCACGGACACAGTTTAGTCTAGTGGTTAAGAGCGTAGCTTTTGGACTCATCTTAGATCCTGGGTTCTAATTTCTGCTCTGCCGTTTTCTGGCTGCGTGACCTTGTAGAAGTTACTGACCCTCTCTGAACTTCTGTTTCTTCATCTTGGAAATGGGGTTAATGATTGTAATTCATCTGGTTGTTGCGCAACTGGAATAAAGTAATAAAGCGCCTGGGGCAGAGTCAGCACCCAGTAAATGCTGGTTGTTATAGCTCTTTTTTTTTTTTTTTTGGCTCTCAGCTCCTTGTTTGTAAAATGAGGAGCTGGGCAAGATGCTCTCTGAGGTCTCTGCTGGCATATGTTTGTGTGACTAGTATTTTCCAAATGCTAATTTGGGAATGGCAAATTCCCACTGTCATGGTTTTTCTTTTTAAAGAATTATTTTCTGTTGTGTCTCCATAAGGTTGGGCTTTAAGTGCTAGTTTGCAGCCAAAGGAGCTTTAAGCCTTTCATATGACATCATAAGTTTGTGCCCATAAAAGTGACAAAATGCTATATACCAAACCAGTGAGGGAGAGAATTCCAGGGGCCAGTGGTTCTAATCCAAATCTGGGTCTTCTCTCTCTGGTGAGGATGGGTGGCTTGGCTTCCCCGCGTCCTTGACTCCTCCCACAATGCTGGAGACACTCGGATCCCCAAGTTAGAGGTGGTGGCACTGGGGGATGGGCAGAGGTTGAAGAAGCAAGGGAGGGGCAGGGAAAGACCAGAGGAGGAGTGGGGAGCAACAGAGGAAGGAGGGGCCGCAGGAGAGTCAGAGTGGGCAGGGGCCAGGGAAGAGGAGAAAGAAGAGAAGGGGAGAAACAAGAGAGGAGGTGGGGAGGGAAAAGAGAGGAAAAGGCTAGGACTCAGCTAGAACATGGGCAAGGAAGGACTGGGAGCCAGGAAGAACTGGGCAGACTGATTGGGGAAGTCAGCTTAGACCTTGCCATGAAATGTTCAATCTGTTATGGTAGAAGTTGATTTCTGAACCATCCTGTTGGAAACCATGGAACAGATTCAAAAATAGGAGACCATAATGGGTCGAGGAAAAATTAATGACCATAGAATGTTCCTTTAAAAAAAAAAAAAGTTCTATTTACTTATTTGTCAGAGAGAGAGTGCGGGTATACAAGCAGGGGGAGCGGCAGGCAGAGGGAGAGGCAGGCTCCCCGCTGAGCAGGGGGCCCGATGTGGGGCTCGATCCCAGGACTCTGGGATCATGACCTGAGCTGAAGGCAGACACTTAACCGACTGAGCCACCTAGGGGCCCCCATAGAATGTTCCTTAAAAACCAAACCATCGGGGTGCCTAGGTGGCACCCAGTCAGTTAAGTGCTCGACTCTTGATTTCGGCTCAGGTCATGATCTCAGGGTCCTGCGATGGGGCCAGTGTCAGGCTCTGTGCTCAGTGGGGAGTCTGCTGGAGATTCTCTCTCCCTCCCTCTGCCTCTGCCCCTACCACCGCCCCCCCCCCGCTCGTGCGCTCTCCCCCCCAAATAAATAAGTAAATCTTTAAAAGCCAAACTATCATAATGCCATTAACCTCTTTTGCACTCTGCAGAGTCACTCCCAAGCCGTGATTTATTGACTGTTGAAATGCATAAGCAAATGCAATGCAAACAAAAAAATAGGTGGAAAAGACTACATGTCTACACTTCTCAGAGAGACACGCTTAAGTGGTGTGAATTTTCCTTCCTTCATTCACTTACTCATTGCTTTATCTGCCAGTCACTCATTGGGCACCTATTCCATGCCATGCCCCATGGTAGATGGTAGGGATTCAGAGATAACTAAGACACATTTCCTGCCCTGTGGAAGAATGAAAATACAGTGTAGTTTGGGCACTCCTCCCATCCAGATGTGGGGGACCATATCCCTTATCCTTGAACCTTATGTGGCCTTTATGACTCACCTGTAACCTACAGAATGAAGTGGAAGTAACATATAAGGTTAGGTTATAAAAGGTGGTACAGCTTCTGCTTTGCTTTCTGGAACATTCACACTTAGAGCCTTGAATTGCCGTGAAAGAAATCTGACGGCCTGGGGCCACCGTGGCGTGAGGGATCCCAAGCAGCGACATGAAGAGGCCATGTGTATATGTTCTGATTAATAGACCCAGCTGATGTCCCAGCCAACAGCCAGGACCAAGTTTCAGATGTGAGTGATGATTCTTCAGGTCATTCCAGCCCCAAGCCACTCAGTCACCTTCAACCACTGAGTTCCTAATTTAGGTCCCAGACAACATGACGCCGGGGCACGTCATTCCCACCGTTGTTCTGTTTGAATTGCTGACAACATGGTCCATCCATGGACATAATAAGTGTTGATTTATGTCACTAAGTTTTAGGATGATTTGTTATGCAGTAGTAGTAATTGGGACACTTTCTAGTGATCATTAAAATCCCAAATAACCCTGAAAGCACAGTTATTAAATTACCACCATGATCATCATCCCCAGAGGTATTCTTCATTTGCCCATTCATGATACTTGCTGGGACTCACAGCAATTTAAAGAGTTACTGTCCTCAGAAAGTTGATAGCCTGACATAGGCAGATCCAACCCAAGGGGTTAACACTTAACAACCAGAATGTACCAAGGAGGCTAAAAATCTGGTCCTTTAAGAAGCTTTATCAGTGCAGCAGCCTAAAAATGACAACTAAAGCCCTTCCTTATACCATGATTCAGGGATATGCCAACTGCTTAAACTCACTCATTTCCCACCCGTCTGTCTTTTTGTAGAGCACAGATACTGACCCATGGCAGCCACGCATAGCAGAAAATGTGATTGTACCGTGGACTCATACAACGCTAAATCTAAAGGAGGTTTACAGATCACCTGCTCCAATCCACACACACTTGCCCTTTGAGGACATTATTGAGGTGCAGAAAATTGGGTGCCAGCTGGTGGCCATTTGCCAGGACCCAGGGCCCCTACCTTGTTTCTCTCCAGCCTCCTTTCCCTGCGCATCAGGGAAGGCATTGTACTCAACGTGGCAGCATGTAGAAATTCCAGGCACATCTCATGGGGTCCAAGAGAGCTGGGATGGAGCTCAGTTCTGCTACTTCCTAGCTATGTGAATGTGGCCCAGTTACTTAATTTCACTGAGCCTCCGATTTCTCATCTGTAAAAGGAGGGGTGATTACAACACTTTACCAACCAGGATTCCCTGTGGGAGTGCGTTGAGATGATGCACAGGAAGCACTTCATGCCAAGCTTCACGCCTCACCTGGTCTGCAGTAAGCACTTAGAAAGCCCAGATCACTCTACAGTGAAAACTTTTGGGCTGTGCCTTGAAGAAGTGGTCTTTGGGCTGAGTGAGAAAGTGTGGTGGTTTTTTTTTTTTTTTTTTTTTTCTAGTTTGAGGGTGATCAAAGGGGGCGCAGGCCCGCACTGTGCCAGCCTTCTGGGAGAAGGAGGCGGCTGCTGGCTTCAGCTGAGCACTGGTGAGGTTACTGCCTCGTCGCCTCTGTTCTCTGGATGCTGGCAGAGAACTCGGCTTGTCCCTTCTGAGACACTCCCCTCCACCTGTGAATGACATTTCAGCTCCTCTAGGCCTGATGCACCTCCTTGATCTCATTCCCCCCCCCCCCCCCCCCGCGCCTTAATCCTCCTTGTCGCCCCTCAGACTTGAGGGCTCCCTGTGGATTTCTGTCAGGGGCTGCAGTGTGATCAGCTTCCTGCCTCCTCCTGCCAGTGGAGTCCCAGGGGAGCAGCGCAATGTACCCTGGGGGAAATAAAAATCTAACTGCTCCGCTCTGGCTCCTAGCACTTCAGAGCACCCTGGTGACCTCTCCTTTTGGCTCCCTGAGGTCCACGCAGTCATTCACGAAAATTTCTTACAAATGTACAGTGTTCCAGGCATTATCTTTAGCCCACAGGTAGGGCACAAAAATGAACAAAATGGCGATGGACCTGCTTTCTACAAGCTCATAGTCTTCAGGGAGAAGCCAGACTCAGAAACGACGACCACACAGTGTGATCAGTACTGAATTTGCCATATGTGTGACAATAGCAAGGGACACAGAGGATGTGGCTGTTGGTGCTGTCAGAGGCTGAAGGAGGGGTTAGGAAGTCTTCATAGAGGAAGTGGCATTCTTACTGAGTGCTCAGTGATGAGCAGGGCTTGGCTAAATCGGAAAGTGTGACCCAGGCCTAGGCACCAGCATGGGCAGAAAAGGACAGCAGTCTGAAAGAACTTGGAGTGTTGGGGGGAGCACAAACTACCTGGTGGAAAGGGAAAGAGGTGGTGGGAAATGAGGTTAGGAAAATGATAGGGGGCCAGACTTGAGAGCCCTTGGCTGCATATATAATCTAGAGGTTGTACTTCATTCCATTGGCAAAGTGGAGCTCCTGAAGGTTATTGAGCAGAGGGATGACATGTAGCTTTGTATTTCAGAGGGCAATGCTGCTCCCAGGGTAGCGGGGGAAGCACATGGGTCTGAATTAAATGCAGGGAGACCATTCAGCAGGCTCTGGCTTCATCCAGGCAGGAGGGGATGGGGACATGTGGCAGAGACCTGCAGGACAGAGGCTGGTGGAGTTCCATCTAGCAACAGCCTGATCAGATTTAACTTACACACACTCTCTCTGTATCCCCCAGACCCCAACTAACAGTAAGTGCTCCATAAACATTTGTTAAAGGAATGAACAAATGTGGAACATTTTACCTTCCGAGGACTTTCGTGATGTGAATTGGAGACTCTGTGGGACCCCAAATTGTGCTTGGATCTTGACCTCCTAATGTCGAATGTGGAGGCTTCAGTCTGCAGCAGGACAAACCATGGCTGTTGCTCTGCCCTGGCCATTCTAGGGAGCAAAAGGCTCATTATTTAGGAGGGGCAGTGGAATCAGGCCATGAAGTTTCCCTGGCATCTGCAGATTTTGTATGGAGGTCAGAGAAGAGGGAGCAGAAATCGGCCAGATAATTTTCACCATGAGGCCAAAATGCTATGGACCTAGGTGTTTGCTGTCTTCCACTCCTGTCTCTCATAGTTCCAGGGTCCATTGTGAGCTTTTAGCTCACTTTTGTGTCTGTTAAGTCCTGGGTAGGGGGGAAGGTCTTGGTTTGGCTACCCCCTAGGAGCAGGTCCAGAGACAAAGACTCAAATGCAAGTTGTTTATGTGGAAGGCAGTCCCAGGAAACCCTGATTGGAAAGTGGAGGCATGAGAAGGGGAGAGAAGGAAGCCACAACTGCACATGACAATAAGCAAGTTACCATGTGGGCTCCTGGAGATCAACCCACTCTCTCAGGGAGGAAACTCTCAAGGGTAGTGTTGGAGACATTCCAGACTTACCCCACCAGTGGGATGAGAAAGCTGGGGTCTTTCTCCACCAACTCCCATCTGTCAGTGTCTGAGGGCTGTTTCCAGGGGCATGCACTCTCCAGCACTTCCATTTTGCCCTGAGCACCTGCTAAGCATGTTCTTCTAGAGATGTTCTCCTGGAGATGTTTGCAGTAAGCAGACTTGGATGTGTAGAGGGAGAAGGACAGGTAAAGATGACAACAGGATCTCTTATGGGCACTTACAAGCACAAGGAGGGCATCCAAGTCCACCCCAGGGGGATTCTTCAGTACCGAGTTCAGGGAGGAAAGTGGGCCTGATAGACCCTGAGGTTTGATGGAAATGCATCGCTGTTTTCGTATGTAGTATTGAGGTGTACGTGTTAAGAGCCTGGACTTAAAAAAATTATCTGTCTGTCTCATTCAAAGCAAAAATCAGATGATCACCTGGGCTTTGGCATCTTTTCTCGCCCGTGAGCGAGTAGACTGGAAGGTGGTACCATTGTGTGGCATGGCCAGGCTAGGGGCAGGCTTTAGTATCCCTCTAATATCCATCAGCCTTTCTCCAGAGCCACTTTGAATAAACACTGAGACCACAAAGAAGCCAGGTAACTATTAGCAAATGCAGCCAGACAAGTCACCCAGCCCATCTCAGACCCCGTCCATAGAACAGAATGCTATGCCAAGGCCTAAGACATGCCACAGCCGCCGATCCTCAGAGCCCTTGGACCGGTGCTGGGTAAATCAGTGAGACTTAGAGCCCCCTGTGGCACGTGCTCAAAGGTCAGGTTACTGGGCTAGGCTCCTGGGACACCGAGGTTCAGGGGGTCTGGAGTGGGACCCAGTGATCTACATTTTAGACCAGACTTCCCGATGATTCAAAGTAAGTGTTGAGAAGCACAGGCTTAGCAGCTGCTGGGCACAGACAGAGGAAAAGAAGAGGAGGCAGGAAAAGAGGCAGAGAGTGATGAGCTAAGTACACGGGGATGAGAGAAGAAAGAGACGTGTGGAAACTTCCAGTGGGGTAGGGTGGGTGGCCAGGAATGTGCAACGACTGGGGCCTTCTGTCTCAAATGAGTGCCTTAAAGTCCTGAGATCTATGAAGCAGGCTTCCTTCTAATAAACTCTGAAGGCAAACATGAGTATTTGAAGGTACACGATCTAAGGGAGTCGATTTAAGTAAGAGAGCTTATCAGGAGATCTTTGGGCTAGGGAGAAATCTCCTCTCTGCAGTGCGTGTGTACCCAGCAGGACTGCCCACGGGTTATAGCTAAGAGGAAACTGACCTCTGAGAAGCAGCTGGGGAGAAAGAAGATCTGGAAATGCCTGACTGGACTGAATGCATTCCATGGTTACAAAAGCATCCATTTTTCCACAGGTCACTTTCTTTCTACTGTCTGAACCTTAGGGGAGCTAACAACACAGCCTTATCTTGGTGACAGCAGACACACAAACAAACTAAAACCCAAACAAACAAAACTGAAGTGCCTTCAGAGCTGCTTACACCACTTCGGTCTGGGGGGAAAATTAACACGGACCAACTCAGAGACCACATGGGTCAAATTTAGGCAAGTGAAGGGCGGACTTCTGGTAGAGATTGGTCCAGTGGTTCTCACACTTGAATGTGCATCAGAGTGACCAGGAGGGCTTGTTAAAACACACTGTGGGGCCCCACCTTGAGTGTCTGGTTCACTAGGCTTGGGGTAGGGCCCAAGGATTTGCTGATGCTGCTGGTCTAGGGGTCATACTTGGAGAACCACTGGGTCAGACCATGGTCTAATGTTTAGACCAAGGTCTGGAATGTCCAAGGAACAGAGATATGAAGCTTTGTCTAAAAACTGGGCAAGAGGAGAAGGTATCAGCAGACCCTAGTTAAAAACGTGGTCGAGGGATCCTAAAAGATTAACACCTAACACCCCCTTATTTTAGATGAACATTTTTACCTGCTACCTGCATGCTTGCTTCTCGGGGGAAGGGGACGTTATGTGGTAGCTCCCTTGTCCTCCACGCTCCTTCAGGATGAAGATGATATACCCTCATCTGCTCTCTCAAACCCTGGTTCAGAAATTAGGTCATTCCTGGCCTCTGAAGAGGAGACTAGACACTTTCATATGAATAATGAACTCTCTGGAGACCCTTAGTTTCACCCAGTAATTTTCAATGCTCAGGACAGACATGATCCACTGTCTCATATTTCCAGGCCCTTTGCAGAATCCTGCAGGTCAAAAAAATTTTTTAACTGCCCTGCCATTAACACGGTTTTGCTAGGCATAAACTTCTCAGGAAATAAGGGTTGAGCTAGGGAAGAATTACTTCTCAGAATATACAAAAGCGTATCTCCTCAATTCTAGGCTATAAATTAGGCTGTTGGGAAGGAACACAGTAGCTCTTTGAGGTCACCAGGGTATGCTTTGGGGCAACAGGAGAAAGGCAGCCACTTCATAAATCCCAAAGGGGGCTTTCAGTTCAGCTTCCTCTGTCTGCCGGCTCGGTTCTATTCACGACGGTGTTGCACTTGCGCATCTGCATTCACAGTCCGACTGGGGCTCTTCCCTTTCACTTCGGTTTGCACCTGTGGGTTAACCACAGGTAGATCTCCAAATCATAGGGTGAATTAAGGTCGTGGATTAAATTGGGAATAAGACATTGAAGGTGAATCTCTTAGAGCAGTACTTCTAAATAATTTGAGGGGCTCCCAGACCCCTCTGAGAAGCCCACAAAATTAGTGGACCGTCTTCCCAGGAAAATGCACTGATGGATATAGTATTGTACATATAATCGTATAGACACGTCAAGTGAAGAATCCACAGTACATGCCAAAGAATAATCCCAATGGAAAAGAAGAGGCTAGGCTGGGAGGAGGAGGAAGAGGGGCAGAATCATGAAGAAGGGCAAGTCTCAGGGTGAACAGCCCCTCTCTTAGTTAAAGTGACGTAACACTAGCTGCTATAACAAACAACTCTCCAAATCCAAGTGTGTTGATACGTAAGAGTCCTTTGTAGGTGTTCCTCGTCAGCAAGTGAGTGAGCTCACGATGGCAAGTGAGTTGTTCAGGAATCAGGCTTCTTCCACCTTGTGGCTCTGCTGTGCCCCAGAGTCTCTGAGCCCTGTGTAAACAGCCAGCCAAAGGAGAAAGACCACAGATGAGGCTCATGTACTTCTTCACAACCCCAGCCCGAAGTGCTACATATCACTGCCGGTCATATTTCATTGATGAGAATTGGTTTCAGGGCCACAGCCGGATGTGGGGCTGGAGAACATATTCCCCGTCTGGGTAACCATTTCTCAGCAACAACTCCCAAGGGGAGTATGAACTTATGGTGGCCAGAAAGCTCTATCTTTTCCTAACCGCTGCATGCATGTAAAATCAGGTTAAAATAAAAGGCAGGCACTGCCTTGATAGGGGAAAGAAGCCCCCAAGAGATATTATGAAGGCCCAGGCATGTGGAGACTAGTACAGCTGTGGTTCTCCCTTGCTGGTAGCAAGTAATTGAGGTTACAGACAAATCATCTTCCAGTCTCAGAATTTTCTAGAACCAGATGGTCAAGTTCCTCATTCTCTCTAGCTCTATCCTTCCTTCCTCCTCCTCCTTTTTTTTTTTTTAGAGGAGGGGAGGGGCAGAGGGAGAAGGAGAGAGAGAATCTTAAGCAGGCTCCGCACCCACTGCAGAGCCTGACAGAGGGCTCGATCTCACGACCCTGAGATCATGACCTGAGCTGAAATCAAGAGTCAGACACTTAATGGACTGAGCCACCCAGGCACCGCCCCCCCCCCCCTTCTAAACAAAAGTGCTATTTCCTGGAGCAGCTTCCCATTTATAATGGGTGCTTTCTGAACCAGAATTTGGTTGGTTAATTGAAAAAAATAATTAAAACCAGGAATCGTTTTTTAAAAAATGGGACATGCAAACTGTAAACATTTTATTTAACTTAAAACATGTAAATAAACGTTCATTCACTAAACTTTTGATGTACAGCCAAGTTATTTTCTTTGAATAAAAATCAACTGATGAGAGTTGCAGGCTTTCTTTCTTGCATGAGCTGTATCTAAAATACACTGTTTATGATTTCCAGTTTTGGAAGTGGGGCAAGACTTTAAGACACTTGTGAGGCTAGCTTAGTGCCCAATTCTGTCAATTTTTTGATGATTTTTCAATCTCTTACGGTTGTTTGGCAGACTCATGATTCAACGGCATTTTTAGCTACCTGCTACTATTACATCTTCCAGAATTTCAACTTTGTTCCCATAAAAACAGCTCCTTTTTGCATTCATATTTCATAATTCACATGTTGTATAAATTACTTAATTTTAGTAACAATTGGAACAATTGTCATATACAGGTTTGGAAGCAACCATGATCAGCTCTTAGTAAGTGTAAACAGTGGGAGCAGAAGTGTGCGCGGGATTAGAGTGTGGCTCTGGGCATTCAGTGGGCCATGGACCTCAGTTGGCATGTTTTACAGAGGGAATAGAGAGCCTTGGCGTATTTGGTGTGGAGCCAGCCTCCAGTGATCCTTGCCTTTTGGTGTTCCCAGCTTTATGTAGTCTTGTCTCACAGGTGAATTCATAGCTGGTCTGTGTGACCAAGAGAATATGGCAGAAGTATCGGTTGTGTGGCTTCTGAGAGTAGGTCTAAAGGGTGTTGGAACTTGTGTCTTAGTGTCTTAGATCACTTGCTTTGGGAAAAGTGGTCATCATGCCATGAAGACATTCAAGCAGCCTGGTGGGGAGAAACCCACGTGGAAAGAATCGGAGTTCTCCTGCCAACAGTCAGCACCAATCTGCCGCCTTGGAAGTGGACTGGCCAGCCCCGGTCGAGCCCTGCTGTAACTGTCACCTCAGCCAACATGACTGTATTCTTATGAGAGACCCCAAGCCAGAGCCACCTGACCAAAGCTGCTCTTGAATTCCTGACCCACAGAAGTTTTGGAAGACAATGAGTGGTGATTGCGTTAAGCCACCAAGTGTTAGGATGATTTGTTACACAGCAATAGACAATGAATACATTTGGCAAAATGGTTACATGTCTGTCATTTTTTTTTTTAAAGATTTTATTTATTTATTTATTTGACAGCGAGAGAGAGAGGGAACACAAGCAGGTGGAGTGGGAGAGGGAGAAGCAGGCTCCCCGTGGAGCAGGGAGCCCGATGTGGGGCTCCATCCCAGGACCCCGGGATCATGACCTGAGCCAAAATCAAGAGTCAGACACTTAACGACTGAGCCACCCAGGCGCCCCCCATGTCTGTCATTTAGAGAAGCTTCTGCAGTAATGGGGCTATCTATTGTGCAGAAAACTGCCCTACCTGCATTTGCCTTTTGGAGTGGTGGCCACAGACCATGTGTGAGATGGTTGAACAGGGAGAAATAAGGTTAGAATCATGAAGGAGAATGGACCATGGGAGACCTAATCTAGAAATCTTGGCCTTAGCACCAGACTCAGCCAAGCTACCAGGTTTAAGCTTGACTTCGGGCATGGTCAGATAACCAAGGCTTCTTTATTCCAAGTGTAGTCCGTGGAGCAGCCGCATAGGCATCACCCGGGAGCTTGCTGGAAGTTTAGCATCTCAGGCCCCACATCAGGCATAATGAATCTGAATCTGCATTTCAGCAAGTTCCCCAACGGATTCATATGCACTTTAAAGTCTGGGGAGCACTTCACTAAAGGATTATTTGTGCAGGGACTTGGGAACTGAAGGGAACACATTCTGAAGGGATTGCTTCTAGAAAGGGCGTCCTTTTTCTGGAAGTAAAATCCGTAACAGGAACACTGTGGAATCAATTCCTGAATTAGGAGAGGTTGGATTTCATGTCCTTCCAGATGAACTGCAGTTTTCAACATTCTGTTGGTCTGTTCTGTAATCCTCGGCTCCAATTTCATTCTGTCTTAGATGGCTATGGTACCTGTCCCAGGAGCCCAGATCCTGAGTTTCACCATCTTCTTTCTTCCTACCTCTTGCGTCGCTCTTGTTTGCTTTAATAAGGCAAATTCATCAAAACCCAGTGATGTTTTCCCGCTACTTGAGGGTATAGATTTGGCTCCAGGGAGAAAAAAAAAACACACATTCTTCTGATTGTGGTATACCTAGGACACATGGCTTCCTGAGAGGGTGAGAAGGCAGGCTGTTCCCTCCTGCTATTGACCTCCCGAGACTCCTCATGAGCCACTGTGAGCTGGAAGGCAAGATTTTTAAGGAGGCTGGAGGAGTCATTAATTATGTAATCACAAAAAAAATTTGGTGATTTTTTTTTTTTTTTTAACATTACAGCTGCCATTGCTGCTGGTAATGCCCTTTTATTTGTCGGGGGGGGGGGGGGGGTTGCTCCCATTAGATTAGATTAAGTGTCTCCTTTGAGGCACAATAATAGATTTGGCCCAGGCTTTAGCTGCTGGCTGTGGTTGACTGATACCCAAGCTTCTGACTCCCTGCTGCGTATCTAAGCGGTACAAGCTGTAGTCAATGCATTTAATCTACATAAAAAGAACACAAATTGCACGTTAGCCTTTTTGAGTCCAGTAATCAGGTTCCCCCCTCCCCACGCACACCTCTCCTCTCCCCCCGCACCCCACCCCTGCTCCACTGGGCCATTTGAGGCACCCTTGTGTCCCCCCAAATTTTTTTTCTGAGTCAGGTAAAAAGAAAAGACTTGCATTTTAATTGCACTTGATCTGCACATTGAATGACCTCTGTAATTTATATATTGTTCATAGTTAGTGCTTTCCACAGTCCTGCTGTGCAGCTGATAACATAATTCACAGGCGCACACCTTGGGCTCTGTGGGTAGGGGCTTGGGTTTTCTGTTCTTTCTGAGTTTGCAAAATTCTCTCGCTCTTTCAGATTCAAGCTGCTGCGGCTGATGTCAGTCACTATCTGCTTTTGCAGATGTAGCGAAAAGGCCACTCCATGAGCCCCAGACTGCTCCTTTGTTTACATTTAAAGATTGCCCTTTCCTTTCCAGCCGCCTACGCTGTTTGCAGACCCGCTGGCTGTGTGTGACGCAGCTTCCTCCACACCCTCCCTGGATCCTGCAATGAATAAACTCGAGCTGTGGAAAGAACAGCAAACACAGGTATCACCCTCTAGCAGGCTAACTACAGAGGCAGTGAGATCTGAGACAATCAATAAATACAAAGGGCATAATAATTAGAGGATGGGGGAGATGACTTTCTTTCTTACAGTAGATGGTTAGCTTTTTAGAACCAGAGCCATGCTATTTTTGTGATTTGAAAAATATTCTAAGCGTTTAACACAAGTCTTTGGGAAATCAAAGTTCAGTTTTTAGGAACGTTTAGGTTGTTTCATCGTTTTTACTTGCTTCATGTTCACACTGAAACTGTCTTCCTCACATCCTCAGGAAGGATTGAGTTGGATTATTTTGGCCCATCTCAGATTTGGCGTTAGTGGTTTTGCTCTCAAATCCTTTTGGTGGTAAGAGATTAGACCTTGCCGCTCAAAGTGTGGTCCACGGTGCATCAGCATGCGTCAGCATGATCATCACCTGCGAGGTTGTTAGAAGCCACCATCTCAGAATCTGCATTATAATGAGATCGCCAGGTGGCTTGAAAATCACAGTCTGAGAAGCATGGAATTGGGTCTTAACCCTGGCTGCACATTCAAATCATCTGAAAACCTTAAAAACAAACCAAACCACTAATGCCTGGACCCCAAGCCCAGAGATTCTGATCTAATTGCTCTAGCACAGAGGCATGGAGGATTTTTACCACCTGCTCACATGATCTAACATGCAGCTAAGGGCAAGAATCATGGGACTACCCAAAATCTTAGAGCAGGATTCAAAACAAACAGTTCTAAGCCTAAATCAGTGCCCCACGGACATTTCCAAAATCCTTTCACCCAGGCTCCCTGGAAACCAACAGGATTTTCAGCACAATTGAACTTGACAAGTATTTCTTTAGTGCCTCTTATGGATCCATTTCACCACACTCCACAGGTCCACTGAGACAAGCCAAGAAGCCCAAATCCCCTTGTGGACAAGAGCGAGTTCTCTGTAGAATTCCCTGCACCGTGATACCGAGAGGTCGCCCTGTGTGTCTGCTGATGGCCCCGTGGGACTCAGATAAGGTGGGTTCTCAGCTCTGAAACACACCCCTTTGTAGAAGTTGTAGGACACACCAAGCTGGGTTCCTAAGAACTAATTTCAGAGAATCCCAGTTTTATGGGCATGCATGATTTCGTATTTTGACGTCTTGTCTAGCATGTTTAGCAAACGTCCTGATTTTTTTTTTTTTTAATTAAAGAGAGGCAGGTGGCCCTTTGGAAAAGATTTTGGAAGGGGAGTCAGAAGACCTAGGTTTGAGTTCTTATTTCACCATGAAGCAGTTTATTATGATGTCTGAAATTTACTTTAAAATTCCTCACCAATTTGGGGTGCCTGCGTGGCTAAGTGGGTTAAGCATCCGACTCTTGATTTCAGCTCGGGTCAGGCCCCCAGTGTCGGGCTCCGTGCTTAATGGGAAGTCTGCTTGAGATTCTCTTCCTCTTCTGTCTCCCTCTGCCCTTCCCTCCACTCATGTGCCCATGCTCGCGCGCGCGCTCTCTCTCTCTCTCTAAATATAAATAAATCTTTAAAAAAACGGGGCGCCTGGGTGGCTCAGTCGTTGAGCGTCTGCCTTCGGCTCAGGTCATGATCCCAGGGTCCTGGGATGGAGCCCCACATCGGGCTCCCTGCTCCACGGGGAGCCTGCTTCTCCCTCTCCCACTCCACCTGCTTGTGTTCCCTCTCTCGCTGTGTCTCTCTCTGTCAAATAAATAAATAAAATCTTTAAAAAAAAATCTTTAAAAAATGTTCCTCACCAATTATAGAGCAATATTACATGCTGCAAATTTAGGTTAAGCAATAAGCCAGATGCAGATCAGTCATGCACACCCCAGGGCTGGTGTGTGGACCCTCCAAGCACAGAAGCCACCCTCCAGAGGCTGCTGCTATACCCATTTCTGCTATCTGGATTACCTAGGTTTTGCTAATGAGCATAGCAAATGTCAGAACAAGGTTTTATTATTGGAATAAATGACTTGTTAATTAGCAAGATGAAGGTTGAAATGAGTTCTCATTGATGAAATTACATGAATTCAAGAGACGTGGATCTGCCCAAATATTTTAGCAATACTTCTACTCTTTCGTGAGCCGGGTATGAGAACCTAGTGACTTCCGTAGCTGGTACCCTTAGGGATGGTACCCAAGAATTGAACCCTAAGTGGACCCTTGTCCAACCATTGGTTTAGAAGGATTTCTGACTGCCTGATGCTGGCTATAATGATAGCATATTCCTGTCCTGCTCTGTGCTTGTTGCGTCTGTTTTCGAGTGAACCTTTGTTTCGCGCAAGGTGATAGAATATGGTTTGAGGATTGCTTTCCTCATTCAAACCTTTTCAACAGCTACCATTACCTTCCAAAAATATTCTTTTAGCTGAGTATGAACAAATAGGCGTGAGTCAGCCACAACCCAGATAGTTTTGTGACTTTGAGTCTCAACATCTAGTTGCTATACCGCTCTAGGTCTCAGGCATTTTATTAAAAGAAACCAAGAGGATCGTCAGTGTTAAAGATATTTTTCTGGCTTAAGATTCTAAATTTTTAAAAATTCTAACGTATGAAGAAAAGTCAAACAGACCAAAATACAGTAGATCTTGCTTTTGAGTCCCCTGCATCCCCCTGCTAGGCCCCCTCAATCCCAACCCATATTGTGTGACTCTTTTCAATAATCCAAACCCCTGGGAAACTTAGCCCATGCTTGCCATTCTCTCTGTATGGTCCCAATTAAGTCTGTGGACTGTAATATGGAATCCTGACAAGGCTCTGAATGTTGCTAAGTTAATAGAATATTCTGGCAAAAAGCAGAGTGGAAGAGATGATACTTTACAATTGTCTCATTTAGCATGCTCCTTTTATTCTGAGAAACACTGGCAATGGGGTTGGTTTCAATTTAACATTTTCCTCCAAGGGAACCTAGCAGTGGTACTCATCTCCCAGTGTGGCTTAGATGAAGCATCAAGTCTGATGACCCCAAGGCAAGCCCCAGTGACTCCTGCTCGGGGCTTTGTGGGGTCAGTGACGCTGTTGCAAGAAGCAGACCCCAAACGGTGAGGCTCAGTCACTTGCTTGTTCCAGCAGAGGAGGAAGAGCATGTTTAATTGACCCATTGGTAGATGGTTGTTCTTATTTCCTCCTCCTAAACAGCCTTGGTATCTTTCTATTGTGGCTTCCCAAGGAGTCCTGGCATGAGCCTTTTATAGCCCCTAACGAAGCCATTGTACTATTTTCAGTTAAAATCTGTGGCATGAAACAAAGAAGGCACTTGACAGAGCTGTTTCCAGCACAGTTATTGAAAATAATCCCAACCTATTGGGGCCAAAAATAACCAAGATCAAGACAAAGATCAAACTGTTGTTGCAATCTTGTGCAATAGCCGCTCCAGTGAAAAAATGCAGAGACAGTTCATCTCAAAGACTTTTCCTTAGAAAAATTCTTCAAGACATCTGGCCCCCAGCTCTGAAGTTTTCCTGTTTTCTGTTATCTAAATGTTTGTTGGGTTTCAGCTTTGCTGTGTGTTTTCAGTTTTCTAAAAGAATTTACCTTTATCTTTAAAGACAGCATGGAATGAATGATCCCTTAAGGGCTTGAAGCAGGTTATAATTGCATGTTATTGTACCTGACTGTATTTAAATAATGGGAACATTAAAAATATGAGTATCGGGCGCCTGGGTGGCTCAGTTGGTTAAGCGACTGCCTTCGGCTCAGGTCATGATCCTGGAGTCCCGGGATCGAGTCCCGCATCGGGCTCCCTGCTCGGCGGGGAGTCTGCTTCTCCCTCTGACCCTCCTCCCTCTCATGCTCTCTCTCATTCTCTCTGTCTCAAATAAATAAATAAAATCTTTAAAAAAAAATATGAGTATCAGAAGTCTTGATTAAAATGCCCATGAAAGATAAAGCAGGAGGAGTTGACAGGTATTTCTTTAAGGTGATTTGGATTGTTCAAGTCTACTAATGGGCGGCTAAAGAAGTCCGTTTGTCCAACATTAAGTAAAACTTAAAAAAAAACAAAACACTTAGCCCATTTCTTTGAAGGGATCTGAATATGAAACTCCAGTGACCCTAATGTTTTCCCAGAATCAAGTGCAATGCTCCTTGAACTCAGGCAAAATCTTTTTCTTAGATAAACATTTGATAAATATCCATGATATGCCCCTTGCTGTGGTGGGAGATTAGGAGTATATCCTCAAAAATCCCACAGCCATAAGGAGGTATGGATACATGTTTGAGAACTACCAGCTACCACCCTGATTCTGAAATCCATGACCAAGCTTTGAGCGATAGGAAGTGCTAATGACAGCCATCCAAGGCCAAGAGGCCAGTAGAAATGAGATGCATGTGTGGTGCCCTAGAGGTTGGAGGTAGGGCTGGGGAGGCCCAGGGGGTTCAACTTCTTAATTCACCCCATTCTCATCTCCTTACTCTTGTTCTATCTCTGAGGACATCAGTCTCTAGGCAGGAGTGAGTGATGAAACCAGTCGCTGTATTGAGCATCTCAGCCATGGCTCTCCTTCAGAATCATCTCTAGAACTTAAAAAAAAAAACAAAACAAAAAAAGAAAACCTTTTGCCTTAATTTCAGAATCAGAATTACTAAGATGGAGCTAGGGACTCCATGTTTTTATAGCATTCCCCTCACAATTCTGATGCTAATCTAGAGTTAAGACTTCCTGGACATAGAGCCCATGTATTCAGAACACTTGGTGCTAAAGGGCCAGGGGGACTGTGAAAGAAATAGAGAGCCAGGTCCATGCCTACAAATAATTTATTGCAACCAGAGGAGAAGTGCAGGGAGAGAACAAGAAAATAATAGAGAAAGGGCGAGGAAAACAACCCAGAGAGAAGACCACGGAACCATGTTGTGTTACATTTACTGTTTCAGAGGTGGGAAGGAGTATTCGAGCTTCCGCACATGTAGGCTCACCCCTAATATTTGTAAGACCTGGAACCATAGTACAAATGGAAGTGTGTGTGTGTATGTGTGTATGTGTATCTCCAAATACTTAAAAGTTATAAATAAGCTCAGAAACTGTTAATCAAAAAATGTCTATCCCTCTATCTTGACAAATAGATCCTTTGTAAGACCTGAAAGACCAGGTTTGAATTTAAAATTACTGGATTCCTTGGAGTTCCACACTGGACCATAATGACATGGGGAGAATAAGCTTGGGTCACTAGCCTGTAGCCCACCTACCCATCCCTTCCCCCTTGGCTCCATCTCCCACTGTAAGGAGCCCTGTGAGTGCATGGACCAGTGGGCTGGAGTCTCTGTCTAAATTATCTTTATACCTCTCTGAAAACAGCTACTCCCTTGGCCTTCCCTCTAACATATTGTGTTCATACTGGCTACATAGTCTGCCTTTGGGAAGAAGGACCCAGGGAAGAATCCCATGCAGTCTCTTGAAGCTGGCTTGGGTCATTTGGTCAGAAAATTCCAAGGTTCCTTTCATCTAAACCATGGTCTAGAAGGTTTTGGCCTTGCCAGCTCCTCACCATGTAGGAAGAGGCCCAGCCAGAGTGGGGTTCTCTAATGGTCAAGGCCAAGGATAGGGCTGCTCTTGATGGGATCAAAGAATAGCTCTGTGTCTAGGCAAGGTGATGTATGGGTCCTACATGAAAATCTATCTCATTGACCAGAACTTGGTTATGTAGCCACAGCCAGCTAAAACTTGCACCCAGATAAAAATGGAAATTCTATTCCTGAGGAAAAAGAGGAATCGGGTGACAACTAGCAGTCTGCCAGTGGACTTCTGATTTCACACAATAGAAACTGACTTTGGAAAATTTAAGCAAAAGGAGAATTTACTGGATGGCTATTGGGCAATTCAGATATTCGATAGGCTGAGTCGAGGGTCAAGCTCTGAAAGAGAGCAAATGATCTATGCAGAACACTCTCATCAACCCAACCCTCAGAGCTGCCAACGCCACCAGACTCTAAATGATGCCACTGATGCTATGTATACTTTCTCAAATGTCCCTGCAGCTTGGCATCATCCTTTCTAGAATTGTGCTGTTTGGTACGGTAGTTAGTACATGTGGTTAGTGGTACCATATTGTCCAGTGCAGATATAGAACATTTCCATCATTGCAGAAAAATTCATTGGATAGTGCTAGTCTAGACTCAAAGTCCTGGACCAAGGCATCCAATTTGCCAAGCATTAGCCATGAACTATTATGTGCCTACCTCTTGGCCATCAGGAGTACTCCCCACACCAAGATGCAATAGAACTTGCTCAAAATAGGGAGGAGGTGTGGATGCCCGGCAGCTAAAAAAACAGTAAATGTCTTCTGTACACTTACTGACAGTGTGATCTTGGGCTAACTACTTTTCTAGCCGCAATTTTTTTTTTACATTTGTACAATAGAAATAATGATAACTGCCTCTTAGGATTGTTATGGAGATAAAAAGATAAGATATGAAAATTACCAAGACCATCTGCATTAATAGAGTCTTAGATATAATAACAACCAAATGCAGTTCATGGTCTATGATTGGACCCTGCTTTGAACAACGAGCTGCAAAAGACATTTGGGAGACAATTGGGGGAAATTTTAATATAGAATAAGTGTTAGATAATATTAGGAAATTATTGTTAATTTTGTTAGGTGTGATGATGGCATTGTGGTCATGTAGGACATGATAAAGGCTTTAAGGGTCAAATATTATTATGTCTGTAATTCTAAATATAAAAAATAGATGACAGAAATATGACAAAATGTGCATTGTTAAATCTGGATGATAGGTAAATGGGCATTATTCTCCTTTTTCTCTCTTATTTCTGACATTTAAAAAAATAATTTAATAAAATAATAAGGAGGAAAGAAAAGTACCATGGCCATAATAGGAATTCAATAAATGTGAATTTCTTTTCTTCTCTTCGTAGTCTTAGGGGCCTTATAGTCTTCTCAAAATGTCTGGAATGCTTCCCATACTTTTCCCAGCCAACCCGCCCCACTTTTCCCAAGGCTACCTGCTTAAAGGCTTCTTGCCCTTTCTGTGACAACACACTCTATCTTAGGGGACCTTTGAATACAAGGAGTAGTTTGCCCAATAATGGGGGGATCCTTGCAAAGAGGCACTTGTCCACAGCACTGATACAGGATGCAAAGCCTTTCCCCTTGTACCAGGGCAGGGGCTCAAAGAGAGAAAAATCAGTATACTGGTGCTCATTTTCATATTTGTCAGATCAGCCCCCTTTCCCTAGTGTTGGGAAAGAGGAGGATGTGACAGCCAGTTTTTCATTTTAGTTGATCCACTTATTTAGTGAATGTAGAGGACCAAGGTATGGAGATTTGGGGGGTTTGAGTCATCTCACAAAGATCAATAGTGGGAGGCATGCAGATGGACCTAGAATGGATCACTTGATTTTCTCTCTGAGGGGTCTTTTTCTTTTTAAAGATTTTATTTATTCACTTGAGACACAGAGATAACAGAGACAGAGAGAGAGAGAGAGCATGAGCAGGGAGAGAGGCAGAGGGAGAGGGAGAAGCAGGCTCCCCGCTGAGCCAGGAGCCCAATGCGGGCCTCAATCCCAGGACCCCGGGATCACGACCTGAGCCGAAGGCAGACGCTTAACCATCTGAGCCACCCAGGCGCCCCCTCTGAGGGGTCTTGAGAAATGACTTACCAAAACCATGGGTTGTGAGGCCTGTGGCAAATGAACAGCAAGCTACAATGGCTAAATAATGTCTTCCTGTAGTGTTGAAGAAACAACAGCTTCCCTGTGTGTGTGAGATCAAGGCAAGTGGCCAAGGTCACCAGTGCCCACTTCTAAAGGCAAACTAACTTACTGTACAGGACTTGTCTTTAGGGACCATGTGCTAAAATATCAGCTTTGTATACAAGAAGCAAGCATCTTGAGGCCCATAGCTATTTTTAACGTTAGAGATGGTAAAATAGTGACTAAATAAGAAAGCCTAGTTTTATATTTGGTGCAGTAAGTGAAACAATGAGTAATGGCATTTTTTTCAACCAGATTTCCACCTAAAACAGTATGTTTCAAAGTTTAACAATTGGTGTATATGTGTGCATATGTGTGTGTGTTAGGCGTAGGAGGAGTGCTCTGAGTGACTCTCTCACTGCATAGCGGCTCTATCCTGGATAAAAAAATATAAAACAGCTTTCAAGTCATTTCTGGTCAAGTGGTTGGAGAGATTTCCAAAGGCTTCCACAACATTAGCTCCTAAAATAAAAAATAATCCAGGCCTAGACCAGAGCAGGAAGCCTTAAATTGCAAGCAGTAGGTGTGTGGGGGAATGCCCTGAGGGTAGATATCAATAGCAACACATAACAATACTGAGAATGCTGATCCGAGGACCCATTTATCAAGCCAAGATCTTCACAGTGGCTGAAGTGGTCTTATATCAGAGGTGTCTCTGACTTTTTGCTAAAGTAAATCCTCTTCAGAAAAGAGCTCCTCTAATTTAGACCTACAGGATTCCCACAGCTTAAAATCAAGCAATCAGCTTGCAATATAGTAAGACAAGCCACCATGAACCAGAGGCTGCATAAATAACATATAATAGATTCAAATCTCCACAGTGATTGGAGATATAGGAATTTTCAGTTACAGAATACAGAACAACTATGTATGAAATATTTAAAGATGTAAAAGATGCAATCACACAGATGAGTAGGCAACAAGAGGCTAGCAGAAATAACTAGAAATATTTTTTAATAGAACTTCTATAAATAAAAATATAATTATTGAACAAAAACCCATATGGACTGGTTAAACAGTAGATTAAATCCAGCTGAAGAGAGGATTAGAAATTACCCAAAATGCAGCACAAAGAGGGAAGGAGATAGAAACCATGAACGAGAGATTAAGTGATTGGAGTCCACAATGAGAAGGTCAAACATAAATCTAATTGGAGTTTCAGAATTAGAGGAGAAAGAGATTTGAAGAGATAGTGGTATGACTCTTCCAACACTGATGAAAAACATCCCGGAATCACAACATATACCAAAAAAGATATTTTCAGAAGAGGAAATTGGTGTCTAAACACCTCATAATTCAACTGCAGAACACTAACTGCCAAGAGATCTTAAAAGGGGCCAGAGAGAAAAAATGGATCATCCTTAAAGGAATGACAGTTAGACCAACAGTTGCCTTCAACAGCAATGGAAATCAGAAGACTGTGGAATAATATTTTTCAATTGTTGAGAGAAAATAACTTAGAGCTTAGAATTGTGTACTCAGAAAACCACATTTTAGGAAGGAGGGTAAAATTAATATGTTTACAAATATACCAAAACAGAGGGATTTACTATCAAAAGATCTTCATGAAAGGAACATCTTCTAAAAGATGTGCTTCAGAAAGAAGGAAAATGATGTCGGAAGGATGATCTGAGATGCCAAAAGGAATGGTGAGCAACCTGGCTGGCTCAGTAGGAGGAGCATGTGACTCTTGATCTTGGGGTTGAGTTCCAGCTCCACATTGGGTGTAGAGATTACTAAAAAAATAAACTTTAAAAAAACCATATATGCATGTGAACAAATATGTAAAAATGTAAAATCATACCCATATGATCAAATAATATTTGGGAAAAAAGGAATGCTAATGTCAAATTATAGAGTTAAGAAAAATGACAAAAATAAAATATTGGACAAGAATCATATGCAAGTCAGGAAGGGGAGATCAGAGTTAAAATCTCCTAAGATATTGGGGCACCTGGATGGCTAAGTTGGTTAAGCATCTGACTCTTGGTTTCAGCTCAGATCATGATCTTAGGGTCGTAAGATCGAGCCCCTCATTGAGCCCCATATCGAGCCCCATGTTGGGCTCCACGCTCAGCATGGAGTCTGCTTGTCCCTCTCCCTCTGCTCCTCCCCCCACTCGCATTCTCCCTCTCTCTCAAATAAATAAGTAAAATCGTTAAAAAAATCTCCTATGAACCTTAAGAGTATTATTAGAGAACAAGTGTTGGCAAACGTTTTCTATAAAGGGGCAGCTAGTAAATATTCTAAGTTTTGCAGACCATACAGTCCCTGTCGTGAATACGAAACTGCCATCATAGGGTGAAAGTAGCCATAGATGGTACACAAGTGAAGGAACAAGCCTATGGTCCAGTAAATCTTTATTCACAATGACTGGTGGTGGGCAGATTTGATCATTGGGCCATAGTCTGCCAACCCTCTTTCTAGAGGAATGTTAAAATATTATTAATTTTTTTCACTTTGTAAGTTAAATATACATGATAAAATTTCAAGGGTGATCACTAAGTAAGTAAAAATAGAGTCTATAAAATCCAAATAAGTAAAAAGGAACAATGAAATAAGGAAACAAATACACCCACAAACAGACAATAAACCACAAACAATCCGACCAATAGCAAGAAATGGGAAAGAAAAAGAATCACAGAAAAAGCAGGACAAATAAAAAATAAAAAAACAAGATAGCAAACCAAGTCCAAATATAATAGTTGCTATTACTCACCAAATATGCTAGTGAGTTAACTAGCCAATTAAAAAAGCAGAAATTATCAGACGGGATTTTTTAAAAAAATGTAGCTATATGTCCATTACAAAAATCACACTTAAGGCACAAGAATGCAGAAAGGCAGAAAGTAACAGAATAATAATAATAAAAAAGGCACACAGGCAATTACTAACCCAAAGAAAGCTACATTGAGGAATACAGACTTTAAGATAAAAAGCATTATCAGGGTTAGAAGGGGTCACTAGATCATTATAAAAGATTGTTCCTCAGAAAGATAAAACAATTCTAAACTTGTATGCACCTAATAAAATAGACCAAAATGTGTAAATATTGGCAGGAGAACAGTCCTTTGGGAGATGCTGGGAGTAGGTGATGACTTTAGGAGCTTAATGAGATTGAGCACTTAAGTAACCAGAGTCATAAAGTCATGTGCTTCCTATCCTTAAAAATAGAGCCACACCCCAAAATAGAGTAGTGTTAAGACCACCTAACACCATGAGAAGGAGTGTGCGTGCGTGTGTGCGTGTGTGTGTGTGTTTTAAACTTAATTAATTAGAGAAATTCCCAGAGGGATGTGTGTGTGTATGGGGGGAGTGCTAGTGGATTCCGATTTACATAATAGCCCAGAGGCTGGCTGGAATCCATTATTAGATTCCCTGCACATGTGCCCTGGAAAAACTGAGCAGAGGGGAGAGACCATATGGCCAGCAGAACCAGAAAGCTAGTGTGATCGGTTCACAAAGGTAATGCTCGCCCTACACACAAAGGAGATCCATCCTAGCTTCATTTATTTCAGAGAACAGTGATTGGCCAGCTAAGGTAGACATTAGGAACACTGGGAAGAATCCTGTAGGGGAAAAAAACCCAATCAAAACACAATTCTGAGGTCATTAATCATCATTCGCTTCATCTCCATCAGTCAGTCAGTTCAGGCTGCAGAGCGGTGTACATAATACTGAGAGAAAAGAGTCCGTGAAAACACAGAAAACATGCCCATCTCTTCATATACTGACTAATCTCTGAAAAGGTTGAGTTCAGGACTGATGAAGGCTCAGAGCTCTGAGCATGCCAAGGGCTGAGTCCATTATGAAATAGGGGGTCTGGGAAGGCTGAGGGAAACTCACTAAACATGGCTGTCCTGAGTTACCAAGGAGGTGACAGAGATGTGCGGCTGAGTGGGTGTGGAAAGTAGGGTGCTTTAGGCTTTTGGTTGCCATGGAAGTAGTGAGGTGTCTTGGTTCTCTTCCTTTGACCTTCCACCCCCTCCCCCAAATCTATTCCCCACTTCTCTCTGCCTTGCTCTGCACCTGGGAAGCTGAGCCCTGCAATGGCATCATCTGGGCTCACTTGCTGGCCAGCTTCCGTAGAGCCTGAGCAATGGGAGACCCTGGCAGGAAGGTGGAAGAGAGGAAGAGAAAGCAGTGAAGGTCTTTCTTCCTTGCTCTCTCTGCTGTTGCAGTGCATCCCTTTAGGACTCTCGAAGCTCCAAAGACCCTTTGGCTATAAACAACCTTACCTTAATGATAATGGCTAGCATTTATTGGGTGCTTACTATGTTCCAGTGCTTACTCTAACCCAGCACAGTATATAGGTGAACTTGCTGAATCCTCCCAACAACCCCATAAGGTAGGTACTCTATTTACAGATGGAAAACTGCAACACAGAAAGGTTAACTAACTTGCTCAAAGTCCATCAGTTACTAGGTGCAGAGCTGGGATTTCAACCCAGGCTGTTTGGCTCAAGAGTCTGTGTTCTTAAGCTTTAATAGAAGCCCGTATATGTAATTTTTTTCTTCTAGTCCTATTAAAAAATGAGAAATGAAACAAGTAAAATTAATTTTAGTAATATATTTTTATAAACCCAATATATCCAAAATATCATTTCAACATGTAATCAAATATTTTAGAAATGAAGATATTTCGCATTCTTTATTTTGGTATGAAGTCTTTTAAAATCTGGTGTGTACTTCATACTTACAACCCATCTCATTTCCGACACTGAACGTTCATTGGGAATACTTGATCTGTATTTAGATTTCTTAAAATTTACACTCGAAAACGTAAGTGAACATACTGAAGTCATTCCAACGTATCCAACAGTTTTCCAATAACTGAATAGCGATTTTTATTTTTTAAATTCTTAATAAGCTTTTTATATTAGAATAATTTTACATTTACAGAAAAGTTGCAAAGATGGTACAGAGGTTACCATATACAAATCACACATTTCCCGATGGTTAGTATCTTAGGTTACTGTGGGATATATCTGTCACAACTCAGAAGACAACATAGATACAGTGCTATTAACTACAGTTTTTCTTTGTATTTCACCAGTTTTTCCACAAATGTTCTTATTATGTTCCAGGATCCAATCCAGAACACTACACTGTATTTATTCATGTATCCTTAGTCTCTTTTGGCCTGCAGTAGCTTCTTACACTTTCCTTGTTTCTTGTGACTTTGAGAGTTTTGAGGAGTACTGGTTGGGTATTTTGAAGAACGTCCACCAGTTGGGGTTTGGCTGATATTTTCCTCATGATGAGACTGGGGTGATGGGTTTGGGGGAGGAAAACTACAGAGGTGAAGTACTTTTCCCATTGCATCATATCAATGGCATGTGATATTGACAGGACTTATGACTGGTGATCTTGACTTTGATCATCTGGCTGAGGTCATGTTTGCCAGATTTCTGCACCCTAAGGTACTTTTTTCTCCCTTTCCATACTCTTTTCCTTGGAAACAAGTCACTGAGCACAGCCTACACTTAAGGATGGTGGGGGAAGGGGGTGCAGATTAAGCTCCAAGTATCAGTTTTAAATTGAAATTTATTAGAATTAAATAAAGACTTAGTTCTTCAGTCATACTAAGCATATTTCAAGTGGCTTGTGGCTACTGTATTGGAGAGTGCAGCACTGTACATTACCACAATTCAGTGTTTGAGGCAGGAGGCAACTGGTGAGGAGGTGAGGTACTGACAAAGATGCTGATGGGCCTGAGTTAGTGGGAAGGAGGATCAGAGATGAAGAGAGAATTCGTGAAGCATAAGAGAAGGCCAAGGACAAAAGATAAGTTAATGAGAAGCATTAAGACAAGGGGTAGGGGCGTGTGTGTGTGTGTGTGTGTGTGTGTGTGTGTGTGTGTAGAAAGGGGGGAGGGTAGGAATGGAGAGATGTTCCAGAGAATGTACAACTTAACCGTGTGCTTAAACTGAGCCCTGGATTTTGCTTAAAAAGTTTGAACTTACAGGGCACCTGGGTGGCGCAGTCGTTAAGCGTCTGCCTTCGGCTCAGGTCATGATCCCAGGGTCCTGGGATCAAGCCCTGAGTCGGGCTCCCCGCTCTGTGGGAAGCCTGCTTCTCCCTCTCCCACTCCCCACTTCTTGTGTTCCCTCTCTCGCTGTCTCTCTCTCTGTCAAATAAATAAATAAAATCTCTAAAAAAAAAGTTTGAATTTACAAATCTGGGCTTATGTTTCAACTGTGCCATTTCTTAGCTCTCTGATGATCTTGGGTGAGCCACAAATCCTCTAAGCTTGTTTTCTCATCTGTAAAATGGGTAGGTACTAGTACTTACCTCATGGGGACATTGCAAGGATCAAAGGATATTTGTGTTGCAAAGGGCTTCATAATCTTTGCCGTAATCTACAAATGAAAAGGCGTGGGATGGTGTTGATGGGACATGAAAATTAGCTGTTCTGTTGGTAAATTGAGGTGTATTGGTTCCTCTTTTACCCATCCCAACTCCCAGATCCAGTCTCTCTGCCCCATTCTGTGCCTCGGGAACTTACACACTGCCATCACCAGTCTCCATGGCCACCTGGCATCCAGCTGGGCCTGGCCAATGTGAAACAGCAGCAGGGAGCTCTGATTGGCAGGAGAAAAAGCCTTGCTCTTTCTCTGCTTTGGCATCCTGTCTCCAGTAGTGTCTGCAGCCCTCCAGGATGAGGAGACCCCTCCTTCATGGCTCCAATTCTCACCAAGCTCCAGTAACACTGTTTCCTTCCCTCACTCCTTCAACCCTAGGAGTGGCAACAGCTCCCCATTCTTGCTGATTCCTGAGGGCCTCGCCATCTTGGTTTGTTCCCCTAACCCTGCCCATACTTTAGTGTGTTGTTCTCTCTTTGGTTTTCATTTAAATCATCTGGTATGAATTCTCTGTCCTGTTTGGCCCCTGACTGTGGTGAAGATGGTAAGGAAGAGAATGTTGAGAGTGACATATAGGGCCAGCTGAAGGAGATGAGAGCACGAGGCGATGGCCCCGCTGCAAGGACTGTAGTGACCAAACTGGGGAGGAATCAGGCTCTGAACAAACACAATGTCAGTGAAATCAGAAGTGAAAAGACACATGGGAGTACAGTTGTACAGAAAGGCATGGAAGATGCCAGTGGTGTGGCTGAGACAGAGAACAGAGAAGGAGAAGAGTTAGAGGTTACATCGAAATTTCCATGCCAAGTACACCAAGAAGACAGCCAGACCTTGAGAGCCAAAGCAGAAGGTACTACCCATGATGATGAAGACATCAAGAGGCTGTGCTTGGTTTTGAAAGGAGTGCAGATATTGGATTCATACAAGTGTGATCCGGGTTCCACAACTGACTAGCTGTGGATCCTTGGGAGATTTAACTTGCCTCTCTGTGCTTGATTTCTCATGCAGAAAATGAGGTAGAGCTACAGGATTTAGATAAAACCCATTTTTTTTCATTCATTCATAGTCCACAATTATTTTTTGAGCAACTGTTGTGTGCCAGACACTATTCTAGGCCCAGCAGTAAATGAGATAGATAAGGTCCCTCCTCTTATGGAACATTCTAGTGAGAACAGACAACGAACAAATAAGGCATCTTAAGTCCGGTTCCCTGGAAACAGATTGTGATGGAGGCCTGCATACAGAAAGCTTATTATGGATGCTCTTAGGGATGACACTGGTAGGCAAGTGAGGGAAGAGAGACTGAGCAAAGACTGGTGGGGAGAGGTGGGGGATACAGAGGCTTCAGCCCACCCCACAGAAGCTCTGGGACCAACATAGCCCTTCAGAGTTGCCCCCAGGCAAGGCAAGTATGTGGGCCTTTATACCCCCACTTTGACAGTCACAAAATGCAGGCTGCCCCAGGGGAGGGGTGTGATCAATGGACAATTCTTGAAGGGACGCTTAGCTGAGAACACCCAGCAGCCATCATTCCCACTACCTGGAGGAATGAGAACCATAGTCCTGAAAGGAGGATCTGGAGAGCACAACAAAGCATCTGTTACATGAATAAGTAACTGAACAGGATAATTTCAGGTAGTGAGAGGCGCTACGATGACAACAGAACTGGGTAATGTGATAGATGGGGGAATGGGGCACTTTCTATTAGATGAGGTGCTCAGAGAAGGCTGTGGCACATCGTAGCTGCTCAAGAAGAACTGGTTTCATTGCCCTTCCTTTTCTTTTGTTGGGACCGGTGGACACATGGGTATCAACCCATCATGAGAAATATGTGGTGCTACTTCTCTGGATGAGGCAGACCCCTAGATGCTGTGGAGGTTGCAGAAAAGTAAGACAGGGTCTCTGCTCCCCAGAAGCTTGCAGTGTAGTAGAGGAAGATAAGGGATATAGAAAATTAGCAAGCAATGCCAGGTGGCCTAGCACTACTGTTGACAGGTGGTACAAATGAGGATAGAAGTGTCCAGATCCTTTTAGCCGAGGTGGAATTTCACAGGTGGAAAAGAGTCGGAGGTGTAGTTTTGGTCAAGAAGAGTAACTGGAGCAAAAACCAGTCTGGGAATGGGCATGGAGTGTCCGAGTGTTTCACTTGTGGGCTGGGATCGGCAGAGCAAGGCTGTTGTCCTTGTGCATTGGCCTGTGATGTTTTTCTAAAGCATTATTGGGTTTGTCCAAAGGTAGAAGATCACTAAAACCCATATCTTAGACACATGAGATCTTGGTGTGTGCTGGCTGTGTGGAAGAGGAATGACAGACTGGGACCAGGCAGTTCCAGAGGCTTCTTGGTAAGGAGTAAAGTAAGTCTGAGGGTTTGAGTCCAGGCAACTATGAGAATGGTGGTCCCACTGGTGTAGGTGGGACTTGCAGGCAAGTGGACTATGGGATCAGATTCCCTGAGAGAGTCTGGGAATGAGAGGTAGTTCAGGAATACTATCTGTGGAGCTAATGCCTTGAAACCAGGAAGGAGAGTGAGAAGTCCACAAGTGAACTTACAAGAAAAGAATGGAAGGCTAGAAAGCTCTGAGAGGCATATCTCCAGCACTTAGACAATGGGTCCTGTGCTACTACAAGACTACTACAGTCTTGGTCCTTGAAAACAGATATGCTAAGGCCTTTTCAGAAGATAAGGATGGTCAGCAAGACCCACAGGCATCCAGAAGAAAGAGAAATGGCAGCAGTTTCAGAGCCTTCGCCCTGGTACATTTTCTGTCTCCTTGGTTTGAAAGACTTTGTTGGCAGCAGGGGTCTGTGCATTCCAAGGGTTTGAACTTGAAGGGGATGTCATTTTTGTTAACCTTTAACCGAGAAGGCAGTCAGGGAGGAGATAAATGATCTGCTCAAAGAGGAATAGTGGTTGCATTCAAAGAGGGAATAGGAGATTACTGAGGCGCTACTGTGAACGACCCTGCGACCCTTCTCTTCATTGGAGGATTGATGGAGAAAAGGCTCTCCCCACTTTTTCTCCAGGCGTTAAAGGCAAAGTCCCAGGAGTACTAAGGAAAGGATGACAGGACACCTTGAAAAATTAAGAAGGCTATGAATCAACTGAACAAGGAGGCATTTACCCAAGACTTCTAAAGCAACTAAAGAAAATGTATTAACCTTCTAATGAAAATATTGTTATCCAATTCATCACTGGAAACAGCTTTTTGGGTAACTGCTACATTCACCATTTTAGGAAGTTGCTTAGTGGGATCCAAGCTCTTGGGATTTCATCTACAATGCCTACCTGTCGTTGGTCAAGACGCAGTGACAGATTTAGATTAAAAGGAATAGAATTTTTTCTCACAGTTTTGAAGTGTGCTTTGGACAACAGTTGAAAGTCCACAACAGTGGACATAGCTCCCAGAGCTCCCCCAGCAGGAGTGAGCCCCAACTGCCCGCACAGGAAATATGCTCCAGCATGTACTCTGGAGTCAGATGGTCTAACATGGTAGACACTAAGACATAGTGATCTGAGTGGCTGGTTTAGACTCTTCAAAGATCACTAGAGGTGGGGGCGGGTAGTGGAGGCCAGAGGACTGGGGAGAAATAGAATGGCAGATTGGCAAGTCCTTAAAAAGCATAAAACTGAATGAGGTCACTAGTCTAGTTAACAGTACTGTACCAATATCAGTTTCCTGGTTTTGCTGTCCTACTACCATCACATTAGATGTCCCATTGGGGGAAGCTGGGTGAAGGGTACGTGGGGCTCTACATACTGTTACTGCAACTTCCCATGAGTCTATAATTTCAAACAAAATGTATAAAAGAAGGCGTGTGGTGGGGGAGGTGAGAACAATCCTCATGAACTATAATGAGTATTTATGTGGCTCTTTACAGTTTTTAACACTTTCACATATATTATCTCATTTGCACCTCCCGATGGCACCGTTATGTAGCAAAGGTGTACTATTATCCCTATTTTATGGATGAAGAAACTGAGGCTCAGAGAGAGAAACTAACTCACCTGTGGTCACAGAGAGCAAATTGCCAAGGCAAGGCTCAAAATCCCATCTTTGAGTTCCAAATGCCACAATTCCCTGAGTCCGAATCCATCTGGCCTTCGTTGGGTCGCATAGACACAGACCCTGAGATGAGGATTTAAGGGCAAGAAGCTTATTTGGGAGGTGATCTGAAGCTCCAGTAGGAGACCAGGGAAGCACGGCGGGAAAGAGTACATGCTGGAGCGTATTTCCTGTGCGGGCAGTTGGGGCTCACTCCTGCTGGGGGAGCTCTGGGAGCTATGTCCATAGCACATGCCTTGGGGTTATACCCAACTAAGGGGTGAGGAAGCTGGCGTATTTACCTCCCAGTCCATCCTGTATCGAGTGAGGCTAGTGCTCTTGGGGTGCTCATTCCATGGCTCCTCTAGATGACTCCATTCTCAGGCCAAGGGAAAACCTCAGGCAGCGAATGGAAGACACTGCTTGAAGTTGGACACTGTCAGCATATTTCCTGGAAAGGTTAATGCACAGGGGACGAGGGCAGGGTCCTCACCAGCAGTGACTGTCCCTTGATTCTATCTAGCACCCTCACTCTAAGCCTTCTGCCACTCAGACTTTTTCCTCTCATCCTAGAATACTCTCCAGCCATAGGTGCACGCCCCCACACGCATCCAGATAGGCTGGAACAAGGCAGGGAGGGCTGCCCTTACCTCGCTTGTTGGGCCTGGGAGTCAGCATCTAGCAAAAAAGGCGTGTGTGCATGTGAGTACATGGAGCCTAGGTGTGTGCACCTCTGTGTCTTTTGGCACATCTCCATTGTGATGAGCCACCAACTTCTTCCAAAAGCAATTTGAGGCCGAGGAGAAGGTATAAAATGCTGGTGTGCAGTGGGTCAGAGGTTAAGTCAAAAGTCAGAGGTTAGTTGGCGTTTTTCATTGTACCAATATAAGCATTTTATTTCGTTTGGTGGATACTACAGAGGAAGGTACTGGGATTCTGGAGAAATGGGCTGGCTACGTGGTTGCGCGGCGCAGGGTGGAGACAGAGTCAGCGAAGGCCTTTCTCATGGTGCTTGCCGCCCACTAAAGAATTGATTGGCTCATTCCTTATTCATATGGTATTTCTTCTCCAGGGTCCACGCGGATATACTCTTCATCTCTGTGGGCTAATGTAATCATTATGTGCACACTCTAGAAATTAGTGCCATTTCCCCCTGCTTGTGCCTGAAATAGACATTTCAGACATTTATAACTCTCAGTCACTTTAATCCAGTCGTTTGCCCCAAGTATGTTCCCAATTAGAGCCATTTTGCTCTGTGGTTGATACCATGAAGTGGAACACATGTTCCGATCTTAAAAAAAAAAAAAATCTTTTAAATAGCAAAGGTATACTGTGTTTCCCTCTATTATAATAACTGAAAAGCAGCTGATGGAATCTTTCTCGACTGTTTACCCAACCATAAAAATTTGACCCTTGAATTAAAATCTTAAAAATATCCAGGGGATGTAATGCCTTGAAATATAGAGCATTTTTTTTTTGTCTCTATAAAACTTCCGCAGCTTTAATCCATTATATCTTCACAGGTTTTTTCGTATTTAAAAGCTGCCATAAGGTTATGATACCAAGTCATGAATAATAAAGTAGTGTTCGGTTTTGGTACATGTAACATCATTTTGTTTCCCAATTTAGTATCAATTCCTTCTAAATCACAGCCAGATTCTTGTGTTAATACTATCACATTTTGTAAGCCTACATATGAACAAACCTAAAACCACTTTAACCTAGAAAATGCATTTGGATTTATCCATATTTTGAGTCCATGCTTTTTTGTGCTCTTCAAACTTTTTTTTTTTTTTTCCCCTCACCCGTTCTCTCATCATAAACTGGAAACCACATCTACTGACAGCCTGATGCGCTTCCATTCGGCCTGCGTCCTTTTCAAGGGGCTGGCAGTTTAAGAGGGCCTGTCCCTTGATGCTGGGCTCACCCGGAGCCCATTAGAGTTTCCCAGCTCTAAGACCTGAGGTGCAGATCTGCCCCCCATTACAAACTAAAATTTCTCTCGAATCTGTGAACAGAGGGGCAGTGGGTGCAAGCAGTGCTCAGCAGGCTCAGGCACTGGGAGAGTTACGCTGCTCTGCTAGGAGCATAGCGGCGTAGACGCTTGGCTCTGGTGGTTTCTCAGTCACTTACTGCCCAGTGGGTGCCCCCGAGTAACTGAATACACAGCGAATAATGAAAGGGTGAGCAGACGCACTGGGAAATGGCAGAGGCTACAATATAATTATGAGCAAGTATTAAGCAATATCAGCAGAGCCTGCCATTTAACTTCATTTAATTTTAGAAAGTAACTTGGCATCTGATATGACAATTTTGGCTTTGCCAAGAAAGGGCGATTCAAAAACAACCCGGTTGTCAACCACTGGAATCATTTCGTCAAAGAAAAGCCATTTGAATTGTCAAAAGGTGCCAGAGGTAAAGCGTCTATCAGTGCCCATAAATATAGCAATGCCCTAGGAAATGTGGGTCTTTGTCTCAGTGGGACCCCGGTTTGTGGAGAAAGGGATGAGTGAGACCTACTGTCTTAGGGGAAAGTAGAGACTACACCCCAACCTCCGCGTTTTGATTGGGTTCTCTACCTGGGAAACTATAATGAGTTCCTGGTGAACACAGCATTTTGTCTTAATCCAGAGACAGAGGTCCTCTTAAATTGCCAGCACTTTGCAAAAGCCTCTTTATTTGGAATTTTTATGAATTACTTTTTTTTTTTTTTGAGGTATAGCTCACGGGACAGTGCACAAATACGGAGTGTACAGTTTAATGAATGTTTACCTATGTCTACACCCATGTGACTTCATCAGATCAAGATGTTGAACATTTGCAGAGCCCCACAAGTCTCACTCCTGCCCCGCTTAGCCACTACCCCAGGGTAAGCACTATTCTGACCTCTAGCGCCGTAAAGTGGAATTGCTGGATTATAGGGTATATGCGTGTTTAGTTTTAATAGCTACCGCCAAAGCTTTTGCAAAAGTATTGAACCAATTTATAATCCTAACTAATTCCTTTTTGTTTGCCCAGATTTTCTGTTGTTAGCCCTGCAAATGCTCCACAGCTCTTCTCTTGCTGGTGCTTGACCTAACCCATGACAAGTTTTCATTCCCCCCTGGGTGTTTAATGGTGTATAAGTCCGTGTGGCTGTCACTTGTCATTTGCTTGTGGCGGCAACCGCGGAATGAACGATATGGTGACACACTATGGCTTCACAGTTATGGTGGGTGTTACTGTGGATTTCATGGTAAGTTTCCACAAGACAAAACAAGGTCATCTTGGTAAATCTCAACAAATCATGACCTGAATCATTACTTTCTGAGACTCCAAAGCCTAAAATACTTCTTCTGCCTCCCAGGCAAGGAAATGCACTCTTCTCAAAGGGCTTCTAAGAGCTGTTTGGAAAAGAGTGGACATTAAAACCTAGGAGTGTGAGAGGAAGCCAGGGGTTTTGCCAATGGGAGTGTCATCATTCAGGCCCCATTTCCAATCTAAACCAGCTGATGGTGTCCCTTTACATTTTTTCTTTCTTTTTCAAAATTATAATGGGGCTTACATTTTTTTGTTTCAGTTTTATTCACTTAGTCTTGGAAAAATATGTACCTTTAAAGATCTGGGCACAGCTGACAGAGGGTATATGACACAAATATTCTGTTTGGTATTCATGTCATAGACTATTCGTGCCATTTGTTTAGAATTTGGTTTTATTTTAAACATTACTCAAAAAAAAAAAAAAAAGGCAAAAACACCAAGTGGCAGTTTATCTGATCCACTGAAAATGTTGCATTTAATCTAATCCTTTTAGAGGGATTTAGAAATGAAATAAATATATAACGGCCTACCAGAGAACACCTCTACATTTTCTTGCCACCAACCAAGCTAAGAATGCATGCCCAGTGACAGGAAATGTTGTCTGGGGGATTGCTTTATGAACAGCCAGCGAAAGGAGGATATAAAAAGGGGAATGTAAATGAAGCAAGATTGACCAAATATAGATAATTGTTGAAGCTAAGTGATGGGCGCAGGGGGTTCATCCTACTGTTTTCTCTACATTTTGGGCTTTGTTTCTCGCAATAAAAAATTTAAAAATTATATCAACAATAACAAAAGCATTCAAGTTAATAATTAATGGGTATAGAACTTTAGAAAGAGCAGAATTTTAAAAATAATTTGTGGAAATATGAATGTGGACGGGTATTGTAGTTATCTTTAAAAATAATCCTTCTTATCTTTTAGAGATATGCCCAGAAATCTTTATGGATGAAATGACATGATAGTTGGTTTTTACTTAGGAAATGGGTGAGATTGGCCATGGGTAAGTGGTTGTTGCTGGATGACAGAGCTATGGGGGTTCATATACTGCTCGAGCTATCTTTGTGTACATTCAGAAATAACATAAAAAGTAATTTATGCATACACATTCAAGGAAAACAGATTAGTACCAGGTGATTGCAGATTTGTTCGTCTCTTCATACTCAGGTTATGAAAAGCTTACAGTATAATGTCTTTATGAAACCAGCTATTGTATAAAGCACCTCTGAAATTAATTTCTCGTTTGGGGAATGCATTAAAACCAATAAAGATTCAAAGTGCAAGTCCAAACAAAAAGGTAATCATGGGGCTCAGATAAACGTCACCCAGCGGACTGACAAATTCCCATGGTCCCAAGGTTACCAGTGCAAAGGTGCTTGCGAGTAGGGCTCTAGGGCTTCTGTGCCTCTGTGGCAGGTCCGTCGTATCACCAGTCAGTGGGCTAGATAGGGCAGGGCTGGGACACAGCTTCCCCAGCGCTGCCTCTTCTAAACATTTACAGACCATCTTACAAGGACTAAGTTTTTCTGAGGCAGTGTCAGAACGTATGGTATGTGCCATGGTTAGGGACACCGGCTCAAAAGCCAGAGCCAGAACCTCCAGGTTTAAATCTGGAGCTGTGTGACCTCGGGCAAGTTATTCAACCTCTCTGTGCGCCAGCTTCCTCATCTTTAAAACAGGAGTTTTAATACTGTGATAATAATACTCTGTCTCATGGGATTATTGTGAGACATAACCAAGGTTAAGTCTGTAGAACAGTGCCTGTTATAGTCATTATTATCGTTATTTGTTAGTGGGTCTGTCCTAAAGCATCCTGTTTATGGAGCAGCAGGCAAATGTGCGGATGATCAATAATCACGCTTCCCATTCTATTCTATCCGCAGACCCCCTAACCAGAGAGGAAGGGATGTTCACTGCAAGGAGCTCTGGGAGTATATTCTGAAGGGATCCTGTTGCAAGTACAAAGGTTAGTATTTTAGCTTAAAATTCCCACAGATTTTTGCATCCTGCACCATAATATAGCTATGTTTGTTCTATTATAGAAATAATGCGACTCACCCTATAATTTTTTTGCATAGAATTGAGGGTCAAGAGAGATGCTTCGTGTTGATCCCACGGTTTTCCTGATCCTCTGGATATGCCTCTCAGTTCAAGAAGCTGCTACACACGGAGCCATTTGCTTTAGCGAAATTCCCAGATCTTCCTCCCCGACAATCTGGTGTACTTCTCCTTCATAGCACCTTCTGTTCTCCAGGGAGCACTGCCTAGCTTTACCTCATGGGCTTTTATGGTCAGGATATCAGGTCACATCTCCTGTCCTCATTTTCATTGGCTCCTCTGTGACTGTTGACTCAGTTCTTTTTGAAACTCACTCAGTTGGTCTCTGGGACATCACGAGGCTTCAGGATCTCTTCCTGCAGCTCTGGCCTCTTCTTCTGCATCTCTTTTGCAGGATCATCTTTTTTTTTCCATTCAGCTTCTAAGTGTCATGCTCCCCAGGATTTTGACATCAGTTCTAGGTCCTCGTATTCTATGTCCTCTCAGGGTGACCTCACTAATACCCAACCCTCAGTTTCCACCTATAGAGAACATTCTGGTCTTTGCCTGCTCATTAGCTCTTTCCCTAACTGCTAGTACCAGAATTTCTCTTTCCTGGAGGAGCACACTTGTGGGTTTTATGGAGCTGACCCTGTCCCACTCATTGCCACAGGTTTGGGTTCATGACCCAGGCATGGTCACTCAGAATGTTCCAACTCCAGGTTACAGGGCTTGGTTCAAGAATGGACATGTAATCCCCAATGAATCAATCATAGTCTTTATGGAGATTTTCTGCTGGAGCTATCAGAAAACAAAAACCAAAACAAATCTCTGCTGAGTTGTTGAATGACGAGATGTTAAATGGGGACTTTGGGGTTGCCAGAGGCCATCCTGCCCAAAAGAGTCCAAGAAATTAATTAAAAGAGAGACCGAAATCCAGGACTGTCATTTAAAACCCTGTATCTAGCTATGCCTAAAGCTGAAGAAACAACCCCAGGGCTGTTTGTTGTCTTCAGCCATGGATTCCCTTTTTCTCCTTGCACTAGTTTGTATTGGTTTTCTTGTCACTTGCATCCACCCATATGCTGATGACTCCCAAATCCACACCCATGGCCAAGGCTTCTCTCCTGAGCAACAGACTCATAGAAATAACTTGCAATTAAACAACCCCCATACAGACGTCCCGTAAGGATATCTCAAACACAACAGGTTATTTGCTAAATATAATCACATTATAAATTTATATTTACTTGTTAGTGTTTTAGAATTTTCCACCAGAACGTAAACTCTGTGAGGACAGGAACTTTGCTTGTTTATTCATTGTTGTATCTCCAGCACCTAGAGGAACACAGATAGTAGATGTTCAATAAATATTTGTTAAATGAATGAAACAAAAGAATTTTCCTTGACTCCTTTCATAATATCAAATAACATATTCAATCAGTTACTGAGTCTTAGAGTTTTGACTCATGAGCATCTCAGATCTCATATCTGATCCCCTCACAGTACCCCACTGCTTACTTCGAGCCCAAATTGCTTCTTGCCTGGACCATGACAAAAGTCTCCTAACTCCTGTACGGCTTCCAGCTACCCTCTACACAATTACCAGGCTCCTTCTAAGTTGGAAACCAGTTTCTATTACACCTTTGCTTAAAATATAACAGTGATTTCTGGCTCAAATCCTGGCTCCCGCCTCCCTCTCACGGCTCATCTCTTGGCTCTCTTGGCATTCAGCTATTGCCCAATGAAGAGGGACTCACTTGGGGTCTCTCAAATTCACCAGCAGGTTTCTTGCTTCTGCATCTTTGCACATGCTTTGGTCTCCTCCAACGCTTCTCTTTTCACCTCCCTGATTACCTTGCAGAACTCACGTCCCGTCCTTCAGAAAGCCTTCTCTGGTCTCTCTCCCCATTCTGATTGGAAGTCCCTGCTATGTTCACAACGCTCCTTGCGCACCCCTTTGTGTACTAAGGCAGTTATGACACAGACTATTTTGGTGCTGATTAGTATCTATATTTTACTTTCCTCTTGGCAGATAGCTAGACTACATTTCCCAGGCTCCTGTGCAGTTAGGAGTGACCATGTGACTAAGTCTTAACCAATGGAATGTGGGCAGAAGTGATGTGTCTCACTTCTAGGCCTAGCCCATGAAAACCTCTCACATATGGTCCTCCTCCCTCTTCTTCCCCTCAATTGAGTAGAGAGAACTTAGGGTGTATGGGAGGGAGGAGCCACAACATGTGTAGGGCCACTGTACAACTCTGCAACTTGGGCCACCCAGGGGTCAAAACTGGGAAATAAGAGGGGGAAAAAAAAAACCCAGGAAATATGCCACCATACTGACTTCTTTGACTTGCTTTCCCCATCTGTCTGCTATTATTTGCTTTGCAGAGTCTTCTGTCAGTTGTTGCTGTTGTTATTGTATCCTGTCTGGAGTTCTCAGATGTAATCAGTGGGGGCTGATCCATCTTGGCTAGCACCCCCTCTATCACCTTGTTTTTTTTTTTTTTTTTTTTTAAAGGTTTTATTTATTTACTCGTAAGAGACAGAGATGGAGAGAGGCAGAGGGAGAAGCAGGCTCCCAAGGAGCAGGGAGCCCGATGTGGGACTCGATCCCAGGACCCTGGGATCATGACCTGAGCCGAAGGCAGACGCTTAACCATCTGAGCCACCCAGGCGCCCTATCACCTTGTTTTTGTATCCTATTCCTGAATACCTGGCTCATAGTGGGACTTTAACACTGGTTTGCTAGGTGGACTAATTAATTATCCATAAAATTAACTATGGCCTCCTCTTTACCAGAACAGTATTTCTTGTTCTTCGCTTTACAATTTATGTAAGTGTGGAAATGTTTGAAATGGTTCTTGGGAGGACTGCTGATGTGACTAAGGATAGCAAATGAATGCTCCAAAGAGAGGTTACACCATGTGCTATTACTTAACTTTCCTGGTGGGAAAAGAATGAGTGGTGATAATTTTGCATACAAATGTTCAGATTACCAAGGGATGGAATTTTGCAGATCGCTTTTTTAGAAACTGAATACGGCTTGTTTCTTTTATCTTATGTATCCATATTAAGCTGAGGGTGAGAAATCTATATTCATATGTGTGCACTGAGAATTTAGTTTGTAAATTTTTGATTCCCCAAGCAATAACATTTACAACTCTTTATTCTTATTGATTATAAACAAATATATCACTCAGTTAACACATACTTGTTAAGACCTCCTACATGCAATATTCAACAAGGGTGCAAAGTGTAAGAATTAGCTCCTGTTTAAAAGAATAGTGATAGAGTTCACTGATGAGAACTTGACAGTTTACAAAGCACTTCTACTCTTCTTGCCTAAATTCTCCTCACAGTGTCCCAGTGAGGTGGGTTTTAGTCCTGTTTGACGGTCTACAGAGGCTCAGAAGGTTTGAGGAATCTGTCCCTGATCACATCATAATGGCAGAATTGAGTCTTTTACCCCAGTCTTCTGGTTCCAATTTCAGTTCCTTTGTCATTATACCTCAGTCCAGCTGGGGCATGAACTATCCCATCCACAAACAGTTATCCAATGGTTCAAGGCAGATTATGACAAATGCCAACTGAATGATCAAATGCAGCAGGGAACACATTTTCCTACCTCCCCTTACTAACTGTTGTTAGGAAAGACAACATTTTAGAAAGGTGGCATCCAGAAAGGGCACTGTTGGCCTGACCGGCTCACTCAGCCCTAAACTCATGGTTTTGTCTTCTTACCGATACTGATGAGGTTATGTTATTCAGGATGTAATAAATAAAGAGCATGGAAAAGGCTGAGAGAATACCTGGGCCCAAAGTGTGAGACATAGCCATCTTTAAGTAAAATTCTGCCTATTGCAAACTACAAATAACACGCACAGTGGTTCCATATTCCCTGTCAGTCATTCCTCACCAGGGAACTGTGGAAAATGTTAGCTGCTCAGTTTTTCCTTTGTACGCAATAAAGTGTATTTTGAGAATTTAGATATCAAAGATGTGCAGAAGGCTGGGTGTTATACACAACTGATGAATCATTGAACACTACATCTAAAACTAATGATGTACTATGTGTTGGCTAATTGAATTTAAATAAAAAAAAATAAAGATGTGCAGAAGGAAGACTAATCCTGGGTGAGAGTCAGGAAATGGAAGATTACCTGCAAAGGGGCCAGAGGGATGATTTTCAGGTGATGGAAATGTTCTGTAGCTTGTTTTGGGTGGCGGGTATTCAAATGCCTTGAACTCATAGGAAAGGAACCGTTAAGGTCTGTGTGTTTTATTGTATGTTCATTATATCTCAGGTTTGTTTTTTTTTTAAACATGGAAAAGAGCATACAGTTTCTCAAAATTCTTTGAGGGGTATGTTAGCAAAAAGTCTGGTAGCCATTGTTCTGGGGCGTACATGGAACAGATCTCTTGTTTTTCAAGCTTCTTATTTTTTCTTTTGATTTCTCAGATCCATGTAGCTTGAGTGTAAAGTAAATGATCAATAACATGTCACATTATTTGTGTTTTTTGATTGTTAGCTTTAATGTTTTTCTCATAGCCACCTTGGATTTTTATGCCAAAGAGCATTCTCCAACAGAATAGAAGAGAAAGGTAGGGAAGAAAATTAATTAGGGAGAAGGTCGATCTTCAGATAATTTGGCGAATGGATATATTTTCCTGTTTGTCTTTGTAATTGCTCCCTCCCAGAACCTCTTTTTTAGAGGAAGAATGGAGTGATGAAAGTCACTTTCCATGTAAATGGAGCCCCCAGATTGATGATCCGGTTTTAAAGAATTGCTCTCAAATTCCGTATGAATTTAGAAGGGAAAATGCCCCGGCGCATAGACATTTGCATGAATCAGTGAACGGATGCAGTGGGTCTCACTGAATGGAGATGCTCAGTACTGACAGTTTTATCCCTGACCTGGCTCTAGTTATCATTTCTCCGCAGCTCGCCCATTCCGCTAGGCCATAAAAACCTTAATAACCAGCTGAATGTTCTTGCAAAGAGGGCATGAAGCCCCAGGCTTCTTTAATCTTCTGGTGCAGTGGAGACAAGTGATGAGGTGGCCTGTTCTTCCGGGAATATTTCTGTCGTGTAGCCACTTCTCGCATGTGCTACACAGCACCAAGAGATTTTTTCAGTCCTTCATATTTTGTGTATCTGGTCTCCACTCCGTAAGGCCATCTGATTGTTCTCTCATGCTTGAGATGGTCTCTGGGCTTTAAGAACTGAGAGCCAAATCTGAGCATTCCACTGAGCTGCAGGAATCAGGAAATTTGGGGTTTTCTTCCTTTTCTTATAGGTCAGCTGTAATGACTGGAGCCAAAATGGCGCCTTGGCAGGGAGGGACATCAGTTACTTCATTTTCCTCTTTGCAGGTGTGGCAGTGATCAAAGGAACGAAGGGACGATGGGCTCACTTAGAACAGTCTGAATACTAATCCTTCAGGGCCCAGCAACAGCAACACCTCTGGTTTGGAGAGCTCGTTTTCTTGCACTCAGTAACACTACCACTCATCCTCAGAAGCGGCTTCTCCACCAGTGTCACCTTTTGGTCACTTAGTTCCTGATTTTTTTTTACTTGTTTGATCAGTATTCACAGCTTCTCCTTTTACCCCAGCACCTAACTGCTCTAATACCGACTCATTTACAACCCACACATCATGCTGAGTGCCTGAAACGGTGGCAGGACCTGGCTCCTTCTCTAGGAGTTCTGCATTGACATGGTGAGGTAGGCAGTATAGATACCATCCTCTTTGGCTCTTTTCCTGGACTTGGAACTTTCCTCTGCACATTGCTTCAGTTGGTCTTGGCTCAGAATATCTATGCTCACGACAAGATTCCTCCTTAGCTTACCACAGAGAGGGCTTGGATATTTCACAGAGAAGTTCTGATGTCCAAGTGGTTCACCCGAAAGATCACCACAGGCTACCAAGGGCTGCTTCCCTATTATGTGCTAGCCTACATAATGTGTAGCCGCTCGAACAGTGCACATTTCACCTCTGCACCTGCCACCGGCAAAAATCTTCAAAAGCAGCAGTTTTATTTTACCTGTTGTACAGATAAAATCAATCTGATTGATTTGGTCTGGGGAGAACCCACAAGCACGATCAGATATTGAACAGTGGGCGGAAGCTTTTAAGGGATGTCCTTTTGGCACTGAAGAAATTGCGGTCTGTTGACCAAAACTTACAGCAATTTCGTGGCTCGCTATGCCTCAGCTGAATCTGGAAAATGTCAGTCACGGGTCCTAAGGCCTCAGCAGCATTTTGAAACAAATAGTAGCTGAGGATTTTTAAGAGACACTTTCTGCCCTGAAACAATCTCTGTGCTCTTCTGTCCTCTGTTGAATAGTGTCTCCCCTGCCCCTCCAAGTTCGTGTCCACCTGGGATCTCAGAAGGTGACCTTCTGGAAATCGGGTCTTTGCAGATCTAATTAGTTAAGAGGGGTCCATCCTGGAGTAGGATGGGCCCTGATGCAATGACTGGTGTCCTTACAAGCAGAAGAGAGGACAGAGAGAGATACACAGAAGTCCCTGTGATGATGGAGGCAGAGATGAGGGTGCTGTCTCTCTGAGCCCAGGGAACACCGAGGATTGCTGGTCACCACCAGAAGCCAGGAAGAGGCGAAGAAGGATCTTTCCCTAGAGGCTCCAGAGGGAGCGTGACTCTGCCAACAATGTGAGCTTGGACTGCTGGCCTCCAGAACTGTGAAGGAAGACATTTCTGTTGTTTTAAGCCACCCAGTGACTAGTAGTCTGTCACAGCAGCCATAGGAAATCCATACATCTTTCTCTGTCCACGCTCTGCATCATTTGCAAATTCTTCCACGTGAGTCCCACACCAGTGAGAAGAATCTTATCATTGTGCTTCGGTGTAGTGATTCTGAAGCCAGATTACTCGCATTTGAATCTTGATCCTGCCACTTATTAGCTGTGTGACCTTGAGCAACTTCTTCCACTGCTCTGTTCCTCAGCTTTCCTGCCTGCCAAATGGGGATTAAATGAATGAATGAATAATGTTAAGGGCTTAGAACAGTGCCTGGCACATAGGAAATGTTATTTGCTGTTTGGGATATGAAAAAAAAAGTGTCTGTTGGTTTGACATGGCCATGTGGAAATGGGAATGGTTCCATAGATGAGGAATTAGGACAGGAGCTTGACCTTCAGAAATCTGGTAAGGCTGGTCAAAGGCAGGTGGGAGAAAGAGTGTGAGCAAAGGCTTGCCGGAGGTGTGAGGGAAGAAGGGGGTAGCAAGATTCTGTTAGAGTAGGACTCCCCACTCTTTTCTCCCTGATGGTCAACGGTGAAACATACTATTTGCATACACATGGGGTCATTGAGGCTGCTTATGGTTGCACCCTGGAGGTCACCAACCAAGCTTCTAAGAGCCGAGGGGAGGCAATACCTTGGCACATCTGCAAGCCATTCCCAGAGCCTGTGGGGAGCTCAGGGTTTGAATAGGACTTCTTAAATTCAAATGTGCATCAAAATGCAGATTCTGACTCAGTAGGTCTATGGACTACTCTTTGCCTCAAACTCCTTTCTACCTCAAGTGTGATTTATAAACCAACAACATCAGCACCCTGAGAGCTGGTTAGAAATGCTGAATCTCTGGTCCTCCCACCCCCACTCCAAACCTACTGAATCAGAATCTGCATTTTAATCAGGTTCTTAGCTGATTGAGATGCACTTTAGCATTGAGAAGCACTGATTAGAAGACTTAGCGCAGCTTGCCAGACGGGAGGGTCTAGCCACCTTGTTCTCAGACCCAACTGTATGTTCTATCCTTGAGGGCGCTTTAAAAAACCCTGATGTCCATGGTGTGCCTGCATGGCTCGGCTGGGCATCCAACTCTTGATTTTGGCTGGGGTCGTGATCTTGGGGTGGTGAGATCGAGCCCCGCATTGGGCTCCATGCTCAGCGTGGAGTCTGCTTGGGATTCTCTCTTTCCTTCTCCCTCTGTTCCTCCCCCTGCTCTCTCTCTCTCGCTTGCTCTCTTTCTGTGTCTCCCTCATATAAATAAATAATGAAAATCTTTAAAACGAAATCCTGATGTCCAGGTCAAAGTGGCTTAGTTCCATCAAAATCTCTGCAAGTAGTGTCCTGGGGAATCAGTATTATCTTTTAAACTCCCTGGGTGATTGTAATGTGCCTTCAGGGTTGAGAACCGCTGAGCTAGGGAGCAACTTCTAAGCAGAGCTAGAAAGAGGCTGAGGGCACACAGAGTTCTAGGAGGGGTTCAGGTCCCTTTCTCAAAGCCTACCACAGTAGTTCAAGGCATGGACTCCGGAGCAAGGAGGGCCTTGCCTGGCTTCAAATCTGGCTTTGTGCCACTGGCCAGCTGTGCCATATGCAGGGTACTTAGCCCCTCTTTGCCTCTACTTTTTTACAGTGGGGACGGTAATGATAGTAACTATGCCTTGGGGTGCTTATGAGGGTTAAATGCTAAATGGATGGTGCTCATTATAATACTTGGCCCAGAGTAAGTGCCATGTAAGAGTTTGTTCATTCAAATACATATTTTACTCTTTCTGATGCGGGATCATGGAAGGTTCCTCACTTTCCTGTCGTGCCACCCCATCCTCGGTGCTGGGTTCTTGGGCAGCACTCACACCTCTGATTAGGCACCCAGTAAATGTTTGAGGAATGCACGACTGAATGGTTACAATGCCCCCTTGTGTATTCAGTGGGAAGAAATAACAAAACATACGGTCGGGACATGGGACTTTCAGTGCCAAAACTGGTGAAGTCCCCGGAAAACTGGGACAAGTTGGTCACCCAGGTATGGGCACCACGCAAATGTCCATTTCCTCAAAGTACTGTTTCCAAGTAAGCACAAAGAAAGATTCCCACAGTTAACTCCTTTATGTGCACATAACAAAGGCAATGGCAGTTCACCTCCTGGCCATGGGTGTGTGTGTGTGTGTGTGTGTGTGTGTGTGTGTGCGCGCGTACATACCGATAATAATAGTAGGTAGAATGTAGTAACAGTAGCACACGATATGTACTCTGGTGAGCAGTTTGCATGCTTAAGAGGGAGCATCAGATGGCCGGGTTCGAATCCTGGTTATCCTGATTACTAGTTTTGTGATGTTGGGCATGTTTCTTAGTCTCTCTGTGCCTCAGTTTCTCCATCTGCAAAGTGGAGATGATAATAGCACTCACCTTTCAAAGTTGTTAGGAGAACAGATGTGTTCATACATATGAAGCATTTAGCAGAGTGCTAGACACATAATAAATTTGATTGCTATTAGAGATTATTATTATTATTGCTATCATTATTGACACCACCAGGCAACCGACATTCCTCTTCTGCTTCTCTCTCTTTCTCACTCCCAGCCTCTTCCCTTTACCGTGAGCCCTCTGCATCCTACCTTCTGTTTCCTTTCCCTGCTCTCTCCCTCCCCCACCAGAGGGGCCATCAACAATTTTTCCCCACTTAGGTAGACAGAGCCCCTAGTCCACCCTCAGACACACAAACTGAACACATGCCTTATACTGTAGGCCATGACAGAGTTATGAATCCGTGTTAAATAGCATTAATGTGGATATAAGAAACCAGTACACTTATTTTTCTCCTTTGATTGGTAGATCAGAGCCAAGAGATAGATGGCAGTGGATGTGAACTTCAGCAAACATATGGTAAGTTCTATTCTTATAACCTTAAAGATGATATGGAGAATCATAAGCCAATCGCTATTAAAATTAAGTTGTTACTGTTTAAAGAACGAACAAGTATGCTAAGTAATATACGTTTCTGGTGGAGCAGGAAGGCATTTCTCAACTTTATTCACTACTTCTTATCCATAATTTGGAAGGAAGTGTAGAAGCCACATATCAGATATGCAGGAGATAATCTCAGAAAAATAACAAATACTTTCAATGGAGAGTAGGGATATAAAATAACGTGACTCTTGAAGCAATGGGTGAAATATAACCAGATGAAATGAACATGGATAAATGTAAATCTTGTGTGAGGGTCCAAATAAAACCCCACCTGAACATATATAAATTAATATATATATTATTACATTATATGTCATATAATTAATACATTAATTTTTGTTATTTATTATATTATACTATTAATAGGGGTGCCTGGCTGGCTCAGTCAGTTGAGCATCTGACTCTTGATTTCATCTCAGGTCATGATCTCAGGCTTAAGACTCTCTCCCTCTCCCAATGCCCCTCCCCCCACCTCTCTCTCTCCCCCTCTAAAATAAAAAAAAATTATACTATTGATACATTAGGTATAATTATATAATGACTACTATAATAGCATATATTACTATATGTATAGTTTGTAATTTTGTATATCCTTTGGACCCAGAAATTCTACTTCCAGGAATTTATCCTAATGAAAAATTGTATGTGTGGGTGGGTGGAGGGAATGGTAAAGAGAGAGCCTAGAAATCAAAGTCAGTGTAGAACTAAAATGATATTAAAAAAATTGGACAGCAACCTAAATATATGTCAGTGGGGATTGATAATAAATTATGGTAAATGTAAACAAAAGAAAAAGAAGGAATCCTTACAAATTGTGCTAACAGTGTTTCTCAAATTGGGATCTGAAAACCTTATGCATTAGATTTTTCTGGGGTGCTGGTTAAACATAGAGGTTCATAGACCCTCCCCAGAATACAGAATAAGTGTCTCTGGGGGACCATCCAGGGAAATACTTTTTTAACAAGCACCCTCAGATTATTCTGATATGCTCTTAAAATTTGAGAATTCCTGTATAAAAGAACATTTAATGGCATAGGAAAGTATTCATGATGTAGTAAGTGACAAAAAAATTCCAAACAAGATGATCCCTTTTGTGAAAAAATACATAATTCTATAGGAGAAATTATGGAGGGATAAAGGCCAAAATTATAGCCATAGTTAATTTAATTTATATGGCATTAGTGGCATAAATGTGCAGATGGATAGCTCCGTGTTATTCTGTACTTGTCATATAATACCTGGACTATTCCATTTGAAGAGGTAAAATCTATATAGATTCAAACAGTATGAGGTATAAAGAAAATGAAGAGGAGGAGTCAAAGATGGAGCCAAAGTTTGGAAGAATGGTGATGCGTTAATGGAGTAAGGAAGTCACAAAGAAAAGCTGGTTTGGGGAAGAAAGATGAGTTCGGTTTTGAACATGGCAAGTTTGAGGTGTGGTGGCACATCTATTAGGAAACAACCAAAAGGCAATTGGGATTTTGGGTCTAGAATTCCAGAAATTGAGCGGGACTAGAGGTGTAGATTCAAAGACAATAAAAGTTGTAGGAGTGGATTAAACAAGGAGGAAAATTGAATAGAGATAGAAGAGAAGGTGGCTAAGATTAGCTCCCTAGAGAATGCCATTGATTAGTGGAAAGGAAAGGAAGAAAAGCCAGCAAAGGAATAAAGAGGGCATGGTCACAAAGTTAGAGCATGAACCAGTAAGATCCAGCATCACCAATTGTCCCACAGAGGAAAGAGTTTCAGGGAGGACGAGAAGGTCAAAGAGGATGAGGATGAAGTGTCGGCAACTGGACTAGGCAAATAGGTCAGTGGGGACCTTCCACAGAGTTGTTTTGGAGAAGTGGCAGGAGTTACAAAACAGTCAAGTGGCAAGGAAGGCGGGAGAGCTGGTGCAGTCATTGCTGCATTCTGAGGTTACTTAGTGGCCTCTCTCATTGTAGAGAAATGACTCCTTGCTTTTCATGCTCCTTTCAAGATGAAGCTGGGACAATTTCCCCCAGCATTCTTTTTCCCAGAAAGAATGAAATGGAATTTGGGTTGTTCGTTCTTTCATGGAACTTGAAGTCACTGTATGCAGTATGATTTTTTGAGAAGTAATTACTTTCCCCCTCCCTGCATAGTTCCCTTTCTTTCCCCCACTCTGTGTTCTTGTCATGGTGAAGATTTGGGGTTGGATAAAGAGTAGAAGTTACCTGCAAAACATTTCCCTTCCTGGCTTTTATTTCCAAAAGGCTCCATCCTTCCAGGGAATTGTAATGGTGTCCTAGAGTGTGAGGCAAGAGAGAGAACACTTTTGAGGAAAACAAAAAGGATTTCTCTAAGACTAAAAAGACATTCCTCTGGCTCAGGACAGGAGAGAGAAGTCTAAGAGCCTGGAGGGCCACAGGTCCCTACATTCTTCATCCTGACAGGACCAGGAGAGGAGGCAGGCTTCAGACAATGAAGCTGAGGGAAGGAGGACCAAGGCCTAGGCTCCCAGCCAGTGAGGGCTTCAGAACCAGCAGCCTGGGGAGCTGAAGGGACCCTGTGGGCTGGATCTGTGATATCTCAGTGATACCTCCAGCCCTGCCTGAGGCCCAGAACCTTGGTGCACTCCGAAGAGTGGGGGAGAGGACCCAGAAATGCCTGGGATTGAATTTCCAGCTTGGCAGGATGGGGCCAGTTGCTTTATAGGAAAAAAAAAAAAAAAAAAAAAACCAAAGCAGTGTGTCTTGCTCACCTGACTTTGTGGATTGAGATTTATGTCTGCTGTGCTAGCAGAAGTGAGGCTCACATTCTCAAGTGAGGTGAATATGCTTTCTTCACCTGAGGGTCTCCAGATGATGGGGCAGCTGGTGTCTAAGTAATAGTCAGTGTGGTGGGGTGACTAGAGGGGGGTAAAAAAGAGTGACCACATTGGCAGAGAAAATGGATTCTTGTCCATCTCTGCTGCTTGAGCTTCCTGCAGCTTTGGCTTCAGTTTTCTCATACGTAAAAGGGAAGCCTTAGATTAAGTGAATGCTCAGGGCCCTCCCACATTCTGAGACTCTCTGGCTTGGTTCTCTCCTTTCTCGTGGTAAACTGAGTTTCTTCTCTCCAAGCAATGAGGTGGATTAAGCAGCCCTCTCGCTGCTGAGTTGCAGTCCCCTTTGCCTAGCACGTGCGAGGAAACCAGCACGTTGGGGCAGCTTGCGTTACCGAGGAGGTTCCAAGTGTGTGTTTCCATCTGTGCAGCTCCAGGATTTCAGATACAGAGCATGAGTCCCTGCGGATTTAACTGAGCCGGGCAGAGGGTGACGAACCTACCAAGTTTGCTTTTTAAGCCTGGGCCGTCCACTGAAGATGGGTTTGCACATTCATCTGAGGGCTAATTGATCACTCTGGAGAGCAACTTCTCATTAACACAATGTCAGTGCTGCTGGGGATTGGCTAGACCACCTTTGGAAGAGGTTAAATTACCTTTTAATTGGCGTATGGAAGAGCAGAGCTCTGTTCCACCGTGGCACTGCAGCCTAGCTAATCTGATATCTTGTAAAAACCAAGGCAGTTCCAACTCTACCTGTGTGAGACAAGCAGGATTATTTCCAGAGAGGCAGAAGACAGGAAAGGAGGGTCTCTGCAGCTGTTATCCAAACTGGCATAATTGATGTGGGTGCAGTGGGTTAGAGCTAATGGTCTGTGTTTAATTATGGAGGCAGTGACACAAGACCTCGAGGAAGATAAGGCACTAACCAGATGATGTACCACTTTCGCAGCTATGAGCCTGCTGGATGGGGTCAGTACAGTGGCACGATGGTCTAAATTCCATGTTTCTCCTGGGATTTGGGCTCAGTCTTTGAGAGGCACGAGACTGTATTCATAAGATGGGTCCACATTCACACTGACGAGGTCTCCTGGGAGAACAGTCACAGGCCCCAGACGGAAGTGCTTCGAAATCCACCACTCTTAAGAATTCATTCTCCATTGAAACCTCGATTATTTACATGGATGTGCACCTAAAACTCATCAGCCACAGTGGAAAGATGGGACTTTTCTTCTTGTTTCATTCATCAGAGCAATAAACAACAAACAATCTGTATTGTCCGCTAGCTTACAAAATGATGACAGTAACTGTTATTGAACTGCATATTATTACACTACATCCATTATCAAGTTTTAGAAATAGAACCTTCAGGTTGTAGCTGGACACCTGGCTGTCCAGCTAGAGACTACATTTCTCAGCCTCTGTGGCAGGAGTGTGAGACCATGTGGCTCTATTTTAACCAATACGAAGGGAGCAGAAGTGATGCGTGGAATGTCCGGGTCACGCTCTTAAAGGAAACTGCTCATCCTCCACTTGTTCTTTTCCCCCTCTGTGGGTCAAAGTGAGGTTGTGATAGGTGGTGGTTCAGTTTCAGTCTTGAAGATAAGGAAAACACCTGTAGGGTTTTGCAGGTTTTATCCCTTAAGTAAGCAAACCGAGCAGGTGAAGTAGCAGGTGGAGGATAGGGAGGGGGCTGGAGCTCAGAGCGGCCACACCTTTTCTGCTCAGTTGCATACCTATGCGGACACGGAGCCACATCTTGAACCCAGGTATTCTGACTCCAATTCCAGTGCTCCTTTTACCATAATATTGCCTCTTCATCCTTGGAAACCTTAAGACATAGCCCTACATGTTCCTGAGAGGGAGATCAGCATCCATTGAAGCTCTTGCTGTTTTGGTGGCTTAAGCATCCCCATCTAGCTTGTGTCCTCTCCTTTCCACCTCTTCCCAACCCCCCACCCCACAAACAACAAATAAGCAAAGCTCTGTAAAGCAGGGTTTTTAAAGAAATGGTCAATGGCCTGGCTTAATACCAGAACTTTCAAGGGTGGGTGGGGAGGAAGAGTTGCAGGAAGAGGAGTATTTTATCAGAGACACTGTTTAGAATTGCCAGCACATGGGGTAATAAAAAGCAGAACAACTTTTAGTCAGTTTTATTGTTGTTTTAAAATTCTCTACAGGCAGTGAACCCCTCATTACCTGTACCCCCTTTTTGTCTGTGCCTTGGATGGACCACTTCTGTCACCCCCCCTTAGTATGCTACAAAATAATAGTAATGAAGGAAAGCAAAATCATAAAATGTAAAATACAAAATAATTGTAGTGAAGGAAAGCAAAATCATAAAATGTAAAATCCACCAAACTCTTGCCTTGCTCTCTTTGATATGTATACATGTCCAGGAAATGGCTGGGATGTTTGTACCAGTTGCTGCCCATTACATTAAGAAGAGCTTCTGTAAAGAAAAGGAAAGCTTGTCTGTTTCCTTGGGTTTTTCCTTCCCTCTTATCTCCATAGTTACAAGAATTGGTTCTGTGCATTTTTTAAAGCTGGCATCTTGCCCAACTCAAATTGATTATAAAGGTTGGCGGCGCGGGGAGGGGGGGCAGTTAAGATCTGCGGCTTGATTTCCGTTAAGTTGGCTGTTTAGAAAGATAGCATTGACAGCCGAAGCAGCATACGGAGGGGAAGGCAAGTCTCGAGACTCCCTTGTTTATTATGGAGCCGCTGAATGACTCACTGGGTTGTGCTCTTCCTTGGAGGAACACAGAACGATAAGTGCCTGGCAGGAATTAGCAAAAAGTTCTTTCCTCAAAGGCTTTATAGTAGGGTTACTAGATTAAAGACGGGACACCAATTAAATGTACATTTCAGCAAAACAACAAATGCTTTTTTAGTGTAAGTACGTCCCAACTATTAAGTGGAATATACTTATACTAATAGATACAGGACACCCAGTTAAGCTTGCATTTCAGAAATGCAAATTTTAACAGGGCATCCTCTATTTTTATTTGGTAAATCTGACAGCCCCACTTATAGAAATCTAGTAAGATTTTATGAAATTGTCTCTTTCAATTTGGGAGTAGCCAATGCTCTTTTTCCCTTGCAGAATGATGCAGGCTATTTGGTTGTATTTATGGGCAGGGTGGGGGCATGCAGGGGAGAAGATCAAGGGGAAAGAGACTAGACTAGAAGACGGGAGACAGAGCTCTGAGTCCTGTGCCAACAGCCACCTGTGTGAAAGTTGGGCAAGGCACTTCACCAGTCTGAGCCTTAGCCTCTTAAAAGGAGGGGATTAAATGGTCCCTTTAAGGATAAGATGATTTTATAGTCCTATGCTCTTCCCCATGCTACAAATATTATGATGGAATTCCTTTCCCCTAGAGATGATGTAGGTTGGTGCTGTCCAGTAGAAATAAACCACAAGCCACATGTGTAGTTTTAGATGTTCTAGTAGTCACATTATGAACGTCAAAAGAAACAGGTGGAATTAATTTTAATAGTATATTTTATTTAACCAATTATATTAACATATTATCACTTCTATGTATAATCAATATAAAAATCATTAATGAGATAGTTTACCTTTCTGTGTACTAAGTCTTCAAAATCTGTTGTGGATCCTTATGGCACAACTCAGTTTGGACTAGCCACATTGAAAGCACCAGTAGCCACATGTGGTTATTATACGGCACGGGTATAGGCTAAATAAATAACTAAATAGATAGATAAATAAGTAAATTTTAGAGAGTTAGACAAATTCAAAAGTGAGACATCTGTAGTGGGTTATGGAAAGAACTTGGCCTATTGGGGAACATGTCCATAAGCCTTTAAAAGTTAATATACAGTTGATCCTTATTCTTCATGGATTACATATTTGTGAATTCACCTACTTGGTAAAATTCATATTTGTAACCCCAAAATCAATATTGGTGACATGTGCATGGGGTGAACCATTTGAGTGGCCCAATGCATGTGTTCCCACCTGGAGTGGAACAAGGTGATGTTCTGTCTTCTTGTATCAGCAGCTCTCATACTGTACAGAAAGAAGGTCCTTTTTGTGGTCTGTTTAGTACCATGGTTTTTGCATTTTTTGTGCCTTTTGTGGGCAATGTCGTTGTTTAAAATGGCCCCTAAGCATAGCACTGAGGTGCCTTCTCTTGCAAGAGGGCCGAGCTGTGCCTGATGGAAAAAATATGTGTGTTAGATAAGCTTCTTTCGGGTGTGAGTTAGAGTGCCATTCGCCATCAATTCAATGTTAATGAGTCAACTGTATATTAAATGAGGTGGCTTTAAACAGAAACACACATAAAACAAGGTTATGTATTGATCCAGAAATGTTGTGACCAGAGGTTCACAGCTAGGGGTAATGGCTCCGTATTCACCAGTTAGTGTTTGTGGAGATTTTATAGAACGTAATTACCACATATAATGAGAATCAACTGTACTTTGTTGTTTAGAATAGTTTTAGATTTATAGAAAGGTTGAACAGATAGTGTAAAGATTTTCTGTATACCCTCCTTTCCCCCTGTCACTGACACGTTACATTAGTATGGTTCATTCGTTACAATTAATGAACTAATATCAATACATTAGTATTAAGTGAAGTCCATAGTTTATTCAGATTTCCTTAGCTTTTACTTAATGCCACTTTTCTTGGATATCAGGATACCACATGACTTTAGTTGTCACATCTCCTTAGGCCCTTCTTGGCTGGGACAGTTGCTCAGATGTCCCTTCTTTTTGATGACCCTGATAGGTTTGAGGAGTACTGGTTAGGTATGTTGTGGAATGCTCCCGTACTGAGATTTGTGTGATGTTTTTTTCACGATGGGGCTAGAGTTATGGCTCCGGGGAGGAAGATCACAGATGTAAAGTGCCATTTTCATTGCATCGTATTAAGGGTACATACTATCAACATGACTGATGATATTGGCCTTGGTCACCTGGCTGAAGTAGTTTGCCAGATTTTTCCACTGTAAAGTTAGTCTTTTTTCCCCTTTCCATACTGTCCTCTTTAGAAGGAAGTCATTATGGGTAGCCCACGCCCTAGGAGTGGGGAGTTGTGCTCTACCTCCTTGAGGGTGAATATTTACACAATTTATTTGGGATTCTTCTGCACCAGAGACTATCTCTTCTCCTCCATTTATTAAGATATTCAATCATTTATTTATATCAGTAGAGACTCAGGGGTATTTATTTTATACTTTGGGTTAGAATCTAATACTACTTTATGTATTTTATTGCTCAAATTGTTCCAGCTTTGGTGATTGGGAGCTTTTTCAGTTGATCCTTGTGAGCATTTAACATACTCCATCACTCCATCATTCTCTGTGTGTGTGTGTGTGTGTGTGTGTGTGAGAGAGAGAGAGAGACAGACAGACAGACAGACAGACAGACAGACGGTGGAGGGGAAGAGCATTTCCTTACTTTCTGGCACTACAAGATACTCCAGACTCATTTTTGTATATATTTCCTGCCCCAAATCCTAGAATCAACCATTTCTCCAAGGAGCTGTGATTCCTTTTATTAGAGACTAGTATTAGAAACCACTATCTGGGAAGTAGGTTTGCTCATTGTTACTGGGGTGTTGTTTCTTTTAGGACCTCTCAGCTGACAGAACAGAGAAATATAGGTGTGTATACTAACCCATACATGCATACATCTCTATAAATATTTCTGTATATATTCATCTGTGTCTATATTAGGCTAAACCTAAATTCATACTGAGGTCTCCAACTAATCCATTGCCACATGGATCATTCTAGCCTCCTCCCCTTGCTGATTGGTAAATTTCCACTCTAACAGTGAGAAACCTGGCTCCCACCATCTGCCATCCACTTACTTAATTGTTCAATTCCAGTGTACATGTATAGAGGTATTAGCTACACAGGACTACCATAGGCTTTTATAAAATAAATGTATTTCCATTATAAAGATAATGTATATTTAACAAAGAAAATAGGAAAACTAGATACAAATCGAGAAAGAGCATCAAAAGTAGGCCCCATCACCCAAATACAACCTTTGCTGATATCTAGGGTTGTTTCCTTCACCTCTGCCTTCTCACTGGCCCTTTAAACCAGCCAAACTCTCCCCACACCCCCTAAAGCTGCTAGTGACCATCTCTCAGGACCCTTCCTGTCTCCCCCTGCATGGCCCCTAACTCCAGTCTCCACACCAGAAGCTGAGCTGCTCTGCAGCCTTTGGACTTGATGCTTCCCTTAGCCTCCCTCGATTTGGCTGTTGGCCCTCTCAGGGATACCAGCGTAGCCTTACTTCACCTCTTGAAATGAGACACTGATTTGTCTCAGGCCCTAGTCCCTAGCCCCCACACCCCAAGACCCAATCCCAGCCTAGCCCTGTTTCCAGTCTCTTTCCTCCTGTCACTTTTGGCTCATTTTTCATAGTTGTAGTCATGCTTTAGATAGGATTTTGAATATTACTTTTTCCATCTTAACGTTATATCATAAGTGTATTCCATGTTATTGCAGTTTTCCCAATCACCATTTTCCTGTGTTAGTTTCATCAACAGGATTTACCGTGGATTGTTTTTTGTTTTTTTTTAAGCCATATCCTATTGGAAACCTGAGCAGTCCCAATTTCCAGCTATTATAAGTTACCCTGAAATGACACCTTAGACCCTTATAGCCTTTTCAGTATCTAGAACAAATAAGACACATTAGAATAGATTGAGTCACTCCCAGAAATTGAGTTATTAAATCAAAGAGTGTTTGAAATTTTCAACATACATTAGTAAATTTCTTAAACATGTGTGCTAGTACATTAATTCAACTTAGGGTTCGTGTCAAAAGACAAGGCCTCGGGTTTCCCAGTCCCTAGCCCCATAGGGCTGCCTCTGGGTATTCTTGGGAGAAACAGAAAGGACCCCAGATTGACCCAGTGAGGCACTTCTTTGGTTTTCTTTTTATATTATGACATGAGTCCAGATATATTACAGACAAATGAAGGCCTCAAGCCATTGTAATAACAATAGCTGATATTTATTGAGGGCTTCCTGTGGGACAGGCCCTCTTCCGACAGTTTAAGTAATGTGTTAAGTAATGTCGTTCTCACAACACTAAGACGTAGACATCTGCGGGTCTCTGTTTTACAGCTGGAGATACTGAGCCATAGAGAAATTAAAGAACTTGCCCAAGGTCACTTGGTTTGTACATGGTAAAGACAGGATCTGAACTCAGGTTCTCTAATGCCGGAAGCCATTGTCTTGGGGCCTCTGTGTGAGATGAAAACTCTCCATAAAACAGTCACTTCAGTGCTGTGTAGTATTTACTTGCTCCCAATACCAACCCTATGAAGGGTGCTCCCTTGTCATATTCTATGTGTCTTTTTTTTTTTTAATTTCCAATATAGAAAAACTTGTCTTATGTAAATGGGTCAAAGAGCACTATGAATAAAGGTCATTTTCTTTATTGACAAGCTTTCCAAAAAAGAAATTTGCATTTCTGCTAATTAAAACTATATCACAAATACAGGTGATGGTTCAGTGTTCTAGCAAATAAGGAAGTACAGGGTGCCACGCTGAGCTCAGCAACTAACTCTGGGCTTTCCTTGCTCTTCGGGGACCAGTCTTTCCCCAACGCCTTGGGGATTCCTAGAAACAATCCTGAAAAAGGTGCATGACTCTAGAAAATGTTTTCTTATATATAAAAAAGATCAGTTCCTTATCTTTCTACATAGAATGTCTAAGAATTGTCCTTCCTACACAAGTAAGGGGATCGGGTTGCGGTGGTCTTTAGTAGCTGGAGAAAGCAAAAGAGATGATTTTAAAGATGGCCTTTGAAAAGGTTAAGATTCCCTCCACCATCGCTGCTCTAACTGTATTAGTTACGGTAATACTAGAATCTCAGTAGATGAACCCACTAGCCATTTATTTCTGACTGATGTCAAATCCATTGCTAGGGCTCTTGCTCAGCAAGGGGCCTTCCATGGCCTCCCTTGGGGGCCCAAGTTCCCCCCATCTTGAACTAGGTCCGGAGCACCAGCGGATGGGGAAAGAGAGTGAAAAGTGTATTTGCACTCACGTTCTGCTGGTAACCAGCAGTCAAAGGGCCTCCCCCGCGAGTGTGGGAGACGGACTCCCTGGCTAGGCGGCTGCTTTCCAGCCACACCTAACATCACGGAGGCGAGGGCCAGTCCTGGTGGCTGGCTCGTCAGCTCTGTCATGAGAACCGTAGATGGCCTGAGTTCCAGTTCCTGAGAATGCTGAAGCCAGCAGGAAAAGTGGAGGAGGCCGCTCTGTGGAAGGGTAGAGCACCGACTGCACGCCTGCTGCTGACCTGCACCACATGGCCCTGGGCTGGCACTGGCTACTGAAATGTGCGGAGAGCTATCTTTCTGCATGCTGGACACGGAAATCCTGGACAAATCCCAGTCCTTGATGGCTGGACTATAAAGTGAGCACAAAATAAGAAAGGTTAACGAGGCATGTGGAGCAACCAAATAGAAGTGGGGGTGTGGGGTGGTTTATCCATGGGCACTGACTTCGTTAAGCAACAGAAAAACTGCTTGATGTTTTAGAACAAAACAAAACAAAAAACCCAGATGCTCTCTAACTGTGTGGCCGTGTGCCTGACATTTGGCCACTCTGGGGCTTAGTTTATGCAAAAATGATGATGTGGCCTGATTGTTTCCAAAGCATCTTCTATGATCCTATGACCTATGAACTATGGAATGGTAACGAGCACTTCCAGAGCCCTGAGAAAAGCCTCCTGTTACAGATCTTGATCTGGCTGGTGGTTACACAGATGTGTTTACTTTGTAAACATTCACTGAGCTGTACACTTATGATTTGTGCACTTGTCTTTATGTACGTTGTCCTTCACTTTTAAAGGTTTACAAAGGAAAAAAAAAAAACCCTTGTCACTTTATCCACCCCTCTTCAAATAAGGATCCTAACATGGTTTTCAGAGTCCAATCCAGGCCATGAAACATGCACAAGATAGAGGCATCCTTTGCCGGGCACGTCCCCAAGATCTTTTTCCCCTGCACTCAGTGTCTCCAGGACAGGGTAAAGGCAACTACCTGCCTCATACGCACTCAGACTTTTCTAGAATCCCTGATTCTCATAGATGTGAAGTCTAGGGAAGGAGGAAACAAGGCAAAACATGGCCATAATCTTTAAGCCCACTGACTGGTTTTCAGTGACTCTTGGCAGAATCTTCAGCAGGGGTCTCCTTTGGTGCTGGGCATGTCACATCTCTGGCCATCAGCCACGCGTTGTAGGCCCCTCTGAATGGTCCTTGTCTTCAGGCAGTTCCTTAGCCAGAGGTCATCCTTCTGCCACCATGTGACCTCATCTTCAGACCACACCAGCCTGGCCAGAGATGGACACGTGTCCAAGCAGCAGCGCATCTATGGGTGACCAGAAGCCAAGAGGTAGCCTGGAGTAAAAGTTCCACATAAATAGAGATGACAGATTAACTGGTACAGCCCAACCCTCCTGGGGAGCTTGGATGTGTTACAGATACAGAGTCGGGCAGGCGGATGAGAGCCCCAGAGGAAAGTGCCTAAGAGAAGGCGGGCAGAAAGGCCTTGAGGAAGAAGGGTCACGAGTGGCCATGACCATGAACAAGCTTTGCACAGGCAGAAGCCAAGAGATTAGCAGGCTACAAGGTGAGGCAGTTGATTGGCAGGAGCAGACACAGAAATCCCAAGGAGGAGGACACTGAGTGGGAGAAATGGCAGAGCCCAGAGAAGGTGGCCATGAAGCGTGAGTTGCCCGTGAAGAGGCCCCACGTCTCCACTCAGGCTCGCTTGGCAGCCCCTGTCCTGCCATTCTTGCTTTTCCTTCTTGGTGTAAGCACAAGAGCAAGATTACAGTCACCTTTATTTAATCTCTCAGTTCCCACCTCCACAAAAATGGGGATAAAAATGCCTCCTTCTCAGCATTTTATGGAGTTTAAATCAGTTGATACATGTAAAACACTTAGACTAGTGCTTCCCACATACTAGGTGCTGAAGATGCATTAGTCATATTGATGATGACGACGATGATTATTTTCACACGCGTTCTTAAGCCCACAAGACCCAAAGCGATCAGAATGACTGTTACTTTCATTCAAAAGGCCCTAATTATTTTACCTGGTATGTTTAATTCTGAAGTATGTGGCTCAGTATTAATTCAATTCTGGCCTTACCTCTACGCATAACTTTGCTTCCAAACACAGTCCGGTTTCCTCTCTTGGGGCTGTCGTCTAAAAGAGTTGCTTCCTGTCATAGCTATTAGTACCATCACCATCATCTGAAGGGAGCCTGCGGATGTTTTAGGTACTAGAGAAACTGCGGTAATCTAGAAGCATTAGGAACCTTGGCAGCAAGTCTGACCCGAGCAGTAAGGAAGAAAGACATGCTGAGTATGCCGATGTGAGCTTGGAATGCAAAACTAACTTTTAAGAGGAATGGCAAACTGGAAAATGTATGCTCTACCCGCAGAGTATTCTAATAGATGTCCTCCTCCACGGAAGCCCTGAGATCTTGAAGCATTCGGTTGCAAGGACCTCTGGGAGAAGACAATTGTCTTAGCTTGGATTCCTCCAGAGGCTGACTCAGAAACAAGGTCTCCCGTACACAGAGCTGATCTGGAAATCTGTCGGAGGGAGCACCAGAGGGGAGCAGGCAAGTGAAAGAGGGAAGGGGGGCAGCCGATAAGGAGTGTGATATTGAGCTGGTGATCACTGTGGGCAACTGGCTTCGGTTCAGCACTTCCGGCCTGCCACCGAGGAGGGCCGTGCAGACTTCAGGGGCCAGGAAAGGTCCAGAAATACAGGTTCTGGCAAGTGGGAGTCAGGCTGGAGTGCCCCGAAGTGCTGACGACACCTGCTGCAACAGCCCGGCCTCCCCTGAAGATGCGGCTGCATCTGCACTTCTGGGGTCAGGTGCTTGACTTACAAGCCATCCTGACAACCTGCACTTCGTCTTTTCGCAAATCACCTGGGTTGGGTTGAGACAAATGGGATGGTCCTCCTAAAATGGTAATTGCGTTTTCCTGGAAATCGGCACAGGTTTGTTTATCTGCCACTTGCACGTTGCAGCATATAGCACGTGCAGATCGTGAGCATGTCGAAAAAGCTGCACAGAGACCCAGCACAAGTCTGTTCACAGTCCTGCCCAGAGGACACCAAATGCTATGTTATTTCCTCCTCCCGACTGCGTGTCACCAACAAAGGAACCCTACATGCTGGAAGTGGTGATTTTCCGAGAGCTCGCAGCAGGCTGCAGACGTGAGATTTATGTCATTGGAGGGTCTGGCAGCCTTTTCTGCAGCGCACGGGTGAATACTCAGGATGGGGAACGTTGCTATTTTAATTTACATGCTATTGCTACCCGTTTTGGCTGGCTTACCCAGAATGCCCCAGATACCTATTTGCATGGGAAGTGTTCCATATTTGTAAGACAGACCATCTTGTGGAAATTGGTGTTTTGTCACTCTCCCCAACAGTGTGAAGTTAGGAAAATGGCTTGTGTGTCTTGTTTGTGTTATAAAATTTCAGCATTTTTTTCTCCATCTTTCTTTCTTATCAACATTTTTCTCAAGGGAGCGCACAAAAGCCAAAGGGATCCTTTTTACCATTTTTTTTTTTTTTCAGAACCATCCAACGTGAAAAATAAAACCTTCTGTTATGCCTTAATTATTGTTTGCAAAAACTCGGAGTAGTTTCATGCCATGATTTCTGTATACTACTGGGATGGCTTGGTAGAAACATGAAAGCTTTCAGAAATCATTTTGAGAATTTCTTCTTTTTATTTTTCTCTTGGAATATTGATATATTGAACAAAATTTGCTGCAGATATTTATTTTTAAAAGCCATATAATTTCTTTTATATCCTAACTAGTATTTTGCAACGTATTTCTATGCATTATTGAATTAATCACATTTTTCAATTTCATTTTTATACGATGAGTTTTGTTTATAGAATGCTCAAATTGCCATATATAATATACATGCATATTTAAAATGATAGAGAGAAGCATTCAAAATTCCAACAAGAATCTCATATAATTGCAGTGGTGTAATAGAATATAATGCGATAAAAATGCAATTTATCCCAAGGACATACTTGGCAGAATGCAAAGGTCACTGTTCTCTGACCCTAATTTTCAAGCTTCTGCCTGACATTTATATTGTATATCATTAAGATCATACACAAGTATATCATGTCTTTTTGAGACTAATTTTACATAAATTATGTGTCTCTATGATTTGTTTGCATAATGGGGTCTTCAGTCTATATTAGGAATGTCACGTAGACCAGCCCCCTGCCATCACAAGAATGCTGGAAGTAAATCAGAGAAAAGAGAAGTTGGAGAGTTCTTCTGAGACATTCTAAGAAGAATCAACAGGAGACTTCTTCCAGCAATAAAACAGACTGAGCTCATATTCTATTACTAATATGTAGAAATGCTGAAAAAACATATCTCCAGAATTTAAATATATACATGGGCTCAGAAACGGATAAGGAAATCCCCAAGTGCCAGATGAGAAGAAAGGAATCAAAGTCAGAGCACTAAGGCCGAATAGGTACTCCAGGACCATGAAGATTTCATCTCGGACAGGCTCTGAAAAGGGGCACAGCAAGCTTGCCAGGGAAGCAAGCCTGGCCCAGGGAAGTTATGAGGAGACTGGTGGCTGGGCCCCTGGGCCGAGAGAAGTCCTCTGCAGGAGATGAAAAGCCTAGCACTACACCCTACTCGGTGTATAACTTGAATTCACATTTCCTGTATGGCACAGGAAACCCAAGCCAAACAACTAACATAAAGACGGATTTAGAACCTTTCGGAAACTCCAGAATTCCCAACTGAAACAAATGCAGAACCACTCTGCAGGTCCATTTTCACAGCTAGTGACTCACAGGACTCCAGGAAAAAAACCAACCCGCCAAAGAAGAATTCACAATAAAAGTTTATGATTGTATAGAATAGCGCACTCATTGTGAGGGGCAGTTAGAAAGTTCAGCAGACAGGAGAATAAGCACCCCAAGTTGGATATTATAGAATAATCTTAAAGATATTATAAGTATATTTTAAATAGTTGAAGATATAAAAGAGCGAACCAAAATGAAAACCGAAAATAATATGAAAAAAGACCAGAGATATTTGACTGAGAACGAGATAGAGTTTCTACTGATGAAAAATAGAGTCATAGAAATTAGTGGACAGGTTGAACAGTAGTGTAAACAATGGCGAAAGGAAACTTAGTGAGTTAAATGGTGCATGTGAGGAAATTACCCCACAGGTGGCAGAGTGGGAGAGGGGGAGAGAGAGAAGAGAAATGAACTATGAGAGTAATTCGGAGCAAGTTCCAACATGTCTAATCAAAGTTGCAGAATGAAAAATCAAAGGGAAATGAAACGGGGGAGAAGCAATATTCCAAGAGATAGTGGCTGAACATTTTCTGGGGCCAAAAAAAGACATGAGTTTTTAGACTAAACAAAGCATGTCTTGTCCCTAGCAAGAGCAATTAAATCCACACCTTAAAAAAATGTGGTAAAACTACAGAGCACTCCAGTAAAGGAGAAAATCTCAAAACCAGAGGGGAAAAGAAAAAAAAAAAAAAAAAAAAAGCCTGCAAAGGAACCATACAGGTTATAATTCAGTCAAGTGGCCAAACCAAACTGCAAACACAGCTGGGAAATGCAGTCAGGCCATGTGTCCGAGAAGGTGGACACATGGCTTTCAGAGACCAGATAGCATCTCTGCCACAGTGGAATTATCACCTTCTGAGTGGTGAGCTCAGGCCTATGGAAGAAGAAGGGAAGAAGAAGGATGCTCTTGGGAGATGAAGCCTTTCTAACTGTCCTTCAATCACACTACACAAAACGCTGGAACTTTCTTCTCTGACATTATCTTGGCTTTACTGTTGTAAATGGCAGGGAAAGAATTCCCCCACCAGATCGAATATAATGTGTTCTAGAAATGAATCTTGTCCAACCTAAACTCAGAGAGAAGGGTGATCATTTGGGTTTGCTTCTCAAACACTGAGCTAGCCACTCAAAGAATAATAAACTTAAGATCATCTCAGTGCATCTCCCAGGTTAGCCCCTGACTCAGCCAGGTGTAGGATGACTGACTGAGCTGGTTTGCCGGCACCGAGGGATTTCCTGAGATGAGGGCCTTCTAGTGCCCAAACCAGGGAAGTTCCAGGCATACCAGGATGACTTGGTCACCTTAGCACATATCCTTACCTAGATGCACCTATTGCACCGCTAATAATTCTGCCCTATGGTTGGGGGCATAAATTGGTGGGCGGCTGTCTGCCACAGTAACATTTCCCTCAAAGAACTGATGGAGCCAGCATGCAATATGGGGGCGGGGGGGTGGAGAAGAACAGTTTGGAAATACAAAGGCCCTGAGGCAGGAGTGTATCTGGCACCAAGGAGGAAAAGCAAGGGGGCCAGGGTGGCTGGAATAGGGAGGTGATGTAGGATATCCCGGGGGTATCTTTTCAGGTTCTCTCTCCAAGTGTGGTTGTCCATTTCCCTCCGACTGGCCGTAATTTGCTTATAAAAAAATGATGAAGATTTTGGCTAACTCCTTTGCTAAAACCCAGTTACACAGTCTGTGGCCTTTCCCTGGCTTAATAGTTTGATAGCTTTGAGGCCCCTCACCTGCACAGACCCCTAACAACCCCCTGGAAGGGGCCCTGGCAACATGTCCACGTGTCATGTGTTTTTTGCAAAATTTGCAAAAATCAGGCATTCTAGCCACATTCAGTTTAAGTCCTCTGTCTCAAGTTCTCCTTCCCCTCTGTCATATATCTACCCTACACCTGGCTGAGTCTGGGCCAGGTGAATGCGGCGAACATGATTACACCATGTCCAGGCCTGCCCCACAGACCAGAGAAACCTCTTAAGCGATATTCCATTTTTTCGTTTCTCCCATCTGCTGATTTGATGTTAACACCCCAGAGCAACTTGGGAAGCTCTGTGTTGTGGACCACAGAGCCTCCTTCAAATCTCGTGGCACTCAAGTGGCCACAGACATTTTTGAGATCGGGCTGAAGGGAATTTGAGTTGGGGGTGCACTTAATTTACGTTTAGTGGGAAATATTTATGTGGTTCACAGTGACTGGTCTGTATAGCTAATTTATTGTTAACCAGCCCAATACAAGAGTGTCTCTGGAATCCTGCTTATTTTCTGTGCCAACACATGCAGCATTGTGACAAAGACTCTCCTAGCCATATTGAGATACCAACTGGACCTACAGCACCAAGTACCAAAGATATGCGCAGAGTGGAGGAGGAAGAAGGTCTGGAAAGCATACAGCTTGATGTTGTGGAAAATTCTTCCATCAACAGACACAAATGGAGGATTCAGTTCTCATTGATGCCTAATCAAAATGGACGTTTTCTTGGCAAGGATATACTTGCTGTGCTGGGTTGAAGAGTGTCCCCCAAAACTCATGTCCACCCGGAACCTCATAATGCTGACCTTACTTGGAAATAAGTCCTCGAAGATGTAATTAAGTTAAGATGAAGTCATACTGGATTAAAGTGGGCCCTAATCCAAGGGCTGGTGCCCATATAGAGGAGAGGGCCCACAGAGACACAGAGAAAGCCATGTGAAGATCAAGGCGGAGGCTGGGGTGATGTTGCCACAGGCCAAGAAATGCTAGGAGCCATGAAGAGCTGGCAGAGGCAAGGAAAGAGTCTCCCCTCCAACCTTTGGAGGGAGCACAGACCTGCTGACCCCTCGGTATGGGGCTTCTGGCCTCCGGAACGGTGAGCGAGTACACTTCTGCCGTGTCAAGCCACCCAGTTTGTGGTCATTTGCTTGGGCAGCAGGAGGAAACTTAATAAATGTAGCATTTATAATTACAAGCACATGATGTGTTTTTTCCCTTGATTAATTGGAACAAATAGAAATAGAATTCCTGTGCTTATATGCACAGACTTTTGCAATACCCTAAGCCGTAAGAACATGTGTGTGAGGTTATATGTTATAGGCATCCCAGCTAGCAATAATAAAAAGATGAATTTCAATCAGCTACGAAGGAGGTAAGGCTGAACTATTTCTGTTGTTTCTGTAGAACATGATACTGTAAAATTATTGTCACATGAAGACGTACTCAGAGTATCCAGCTAGAAGAAAGGAAAAAGTATTGTAAATATATTTCAGGAAGCTAATTCATACAAAATACTGTCATTTTATGATTTTTGTTTGGGAGCTTTGTCATTCTTTTTTAGTTTACAATTTGTTGCAAGTTTCGTTCTTATTCTAAGTAAATACGTTTGTACCTAATTTTGTTATTTTGTATGGTTTTTTAAAAAGATTTTTATTTATTTATTTGAGAGAGAGAAAGCACAAGCCGGAGGAGGGGCAGGCCCCTCGCTGAACAAGGAACCTGATGTGGGGCTCGATCCCAGGACCCTGGGATCATGACCTGAGTGAAGGGCAGAGGCTTAACCGACTGAGCCACCCAGTCACCCCTGTATGATTTTTTTTTTAAAGTAGGCTCCACGCCCACTGTGGAGCCCAATGTGGGGCTTGAACTCACGACGCTGAGATCATGACCTGAGCCGAGATCAAGAGTCAGATGCTTAACCAACTGAGCCAGCCAGGTGCCCCTATTTTGTATGATTTTTAAAAGAGCTCCCTCCCACCAAATTCTGCAAAGCTTCAGGCCCCACAAAGCCTAGTCTGTCCTTGGGCATGAAAAACGGACTCCAAGGGAATTCTGCATCAGCATCTGTTCGCTGCATGATTTTCTGAAATTTCTGGGCAAATTAAGCCCTCTGGAAGCTTGTATCATAAGTGAACCCAGTAATCTCTAGATTTACAGCTATCCTGGACAAACAGGATTTTCACGAGGTATTGAAAACAGCTCTAAATTTGCTTGTGTTTCTCGTGGTTTCGACACAGCAGTTCGATTGGCAGCTCGGGCGGAACAAAAAAGTCTGTTGTTCCGGACTGTCATGTGCACTGCAGACTGTTGGGCATCCCCGGCTCCCGCCCACTAGATGCCAGCAACAGGCTCCAGTCTTTAGTGTGAGAATCATGGTCAAACATCTCCGCATCTCCCCTAGGCTTGTCATGGGGGGAAGAGTACCGCTCCCACTGAGAACCACCGCTGCAGCAGATGGCCCCGAGATGTTCTCTGTAAATCCCATTTTATCAGATTAAAATTAAATTAGAACTTAATGCGCGGGCAAGGCCCCTTGCTTCGTGCCTCACTGATGGGGCAGACCCTCCTCGGCTCTTCCAAATCAGCCCCTTTCCCCCACAGGGTAGCCTGGGAAACCTATCTTGGAAAAGCTCCCCACGAGATTCTGACATCCACTGAAACATTGGTTCTCTGATGAGAGTGATTTTGTCCCCCAGGGGATATTTGGCAATGTCTGGGGACATTTTGGTTGTGACAACCAGGGAGTGGGTGCTACAGTGAGCAGGACAGCCCTCACGACAAAGAATGGTCCAGCCCCAAATGTCACATGTACCAAGGTTGAGAAGCCCTGATCTAGACATTAGATGGATCCCTGAAATAGTCTATGTGAGACCCATTTTAAAAAAGCAGATTCTCTTTTAACATAGTTGAAACTTCGTGTCCACCAAGTCCTAAGGTTTTCAACCGGGCTGACTTGCCTGGGAACCATAAGCAGTGCGCAATTCATCCCCTGAATTGTTGGGAACCCTCTGGCTTTGCTCCCCATCCCTTTCCCACATCTGTCAAGCTGCCTCCAGCCCTTCTCAGATCCGACAGGGTTTGCCTGAGCCCCCAGGGTGTCCTGGTGTCACTAGCCTCCCTAGACAATTATGACACAGCCGGTCTATAAATACTGATCAGACCTTTTCTTCTTGGGTACACAGGAATCACATTTCGCAGCCTCTCTTGCAGTCAGTTTGAGGGCCATATGACAAAGTGCTGGCCCATGAAATGGGGGCAGAAGTGATAGGCCCTTTTCCTGGCTGGCTTAACGCTGGGGTAGCAGGGAGGGCATCCAGAAGGGCCCTATGGAGGGAAGCCAACAGTAACCATAAGGCTGGCTAGTGAGCCCACCAGAGGAGGTGCTACAGGGGGGCGGAGTGACCCCAGGGCTGAGGGCTGCAAGGTGAACCTGAGGCTGGGGGCCCTAGGGAGTCCCAGCTGGACTTCAGGAGGATACGCAGCATGTGCAAGAGCCAGGAGAGAAAGTGGGGCCCTGAGTAGCTGAGCACCCCAGTTGTGGGAGTGGCCGGCTATATACTCTAGCCGCAGAGACAGCAGGGCGAACGGGGGCGAATGGACAGGGACGCCATTGCTACGGAGGCCTGCAAGGACCCAAAGAATGTCATGAGGACGTGGCCGGTCTCTGACTCTCTGCCCACACCCCTGTCCCTTGAGGATGCTGGGTGGAGCTCAGAAAGGGACTTTTCTCACATATTTCCCTAGATTTTTATTTTTAAACTTGTTAAACATTAAGACAAGTTGCAAGAGTAATAGTCATCACCCGGAACCTCTTCACCAAGAGTCACCTAACGTTATTCCATTATTCGCTCTCTCTTTCAACTCTGTTCCCTTCCCCCCCTCCTCCTTCTCCCTCCCTCTCTCTTTCTCCCTTCCTCCCCCTTCCCTCCCTCTCTGTCCCCTCCTCCTTCCCTTCCCCTCTTTCCATTCCCCATCTTTCTCTTCCCTCCCTCCCTCCCTCCTTTTGCTGAAACCTTTGCAAGTAAGTATCATAATGTGTGTTATAATCCATTCTTCTCCTTAATCTTTGTGATGGTTAATTTTATGTGTCAACTTGACTGGGCTAAGGGATGTCCAGACAGCTGGTAAAACATTACTTCTGGGTATGTTTGTGAAGGTATTTCTGGAAGGGATTAGCATTTGAATCAGTAGACTGAGTGAAGAAGAGCTCTCTTCACTAATATGGCTGGGCATCATCCAATCCCTTGAGGGCCTGGCTGAAGAAGGGTATTTGCTCTCTCTGTTTGAGGTGAGACATCCATATTCTCCTGCCCTCAGGCATTAGTGCTCCTGGTTCTGGCCTTTTAGGCTCAGACCAGTACTTACTCCATTGAGCCTCCCTGGTTCTCAGGCCTTCAGACTAGAAATAAATTACACCAGCTTTCCTAGGTCTCCAGCTTGTAGACAGTAGGTCATGAGGCTTCTCGGTCTCCATAACTGTGTGAGCCAATTCTTGTAATAAATTTCCTCTCTCTCTCTTTCTCTCCCTTTCTCTCTCTCTCTCATCTATCCTATTGGTCCTGTTTCTCTGGAGAGCCCTGACTAATAGGGATTTTGGTACTAAAAGTGGTTCTAGAGGAACAGAATTTTAGGGGTGAATTTTCTGAACTGGTTCTGTGTTTCTGGAATTGGCTCTTTAACCTGATTAGATTTCAAGATGCTAATGACTCTATTTCCAGCAGTAAACAGAGAGGGTATAATTTTGTTACATAGTGCCAACCCCCCTCCATAGTGGCTATGGCCGTTTTTGCTTCCACCAGCAATGTGGGAGAGCGCCTGTTTTCCCACAGCCTTGCCAGCAAAGGGTTTTGTCAAGTCTGTGGGTTTTTGCCCAACGGATGGATGAGAAATGTAGTCTCACTGTAGTTTTAACTTATTATGAGTGAAGTTGAGCATATTTTCTTATATTTAAGAATCATTTGGGGGCGCCTGGGTGGCTCAGTCTGTTAAGGTCTGACTCTTGATTTTGGCTCAGGTTACGGTCTCAGGGTTATGAGATTGAGCCCCGCATCAGGCTCCGCACTGGGTGTGGAGCCTGCTTAAAATTCTCTCCCTCTCCCTCTGCCCCTCTCCTCCTAAAAAACAATCATTTTTTCATCTTTTTCTCCAGACTGTCTATATTTGTCCATTTTAAAATTTTTGCTTTGGGTCTTTTTCTTCTTGATCTTTAAGAGCTCTTTATATATGTAAGGGAGATTAGCCCAGAAAGGGGCCTTTTTAAACTGAAAGAGAAGTTTTAAAACTGGGAGACATGAAGACATGATTGATTGAAAAGTTGAATTTGCTTTGCTAGTAAGCAGGAGAGAACACGAAGATGATTAGGTCATACACAGAAAAATAAGTAAGATAGCTTTCTCTTTTCTTTTTTTTTTTTTTTCCACATAGAAGTCTAGTGTGAACAGAGCTCCAGAAGAATTTCAAATCAAATGGGCTTTCCCCCTGGACTTCCTAAAAGTGAGACCAGCTGCTGATACATGTAGCCAATTTGCCAACCAGCTCCTTTTTAAAAGAACAAGATGATGATGTAATCTCAAAAAGAAAACTCTTAAAGAAGAGGACATAGTTCTGGTTTTTATTTATTTATTTATTTATTTATTTTTAAAGTTTTTTTTTTTAATTTATTTATTAGAGAGAGAGAGAGTGAGAGAGAGAGCAAGAGGGGGAAGGGTTAGAGGGAGAAGCAGACTCCCCGCCGAGCAGGGAGCCTGATGCGGGACTCAATCCCGGGACTCCAGGATCATGACCTGAGCCGAAGGCAGTCGCTTAACCAACTGAGCCACCCAGGCACCCCATAGTTCTGGTTTTTAAATACTGTAACGGGTGGCATGATTAGAGGATAGCTGTTTTAGTATCCACGAAGCCAGGTGTTTCATAACTAACGGTAACACATTCTTGGCCCTAATTTGAATTTGGGGCGTATGTTTAAAGTAGAAAACAGCAATAGAAAAATGTGGAACTCAAACTATTGTCTCCAGATAAACATCTTGTAGTCACGATAACTTGAGAAGGTTCTGAGTGTGGAGAGTTTGAACGTGGTCATGCAGCGTCTGCACGGCATTCTCTTTGATGAGAAATGAAAAGGAGAGGAAAAGCAACCAAGCGCCCTCAGGGAACACGTCTTGATTCTTCCCTTGAATCTTTGCAGGGGCCGAGATGTTCTCTGAGAAGAGAGGCCTTGGGCCGGACAGGTCCTGGAGAGATTGTTTCAAGTCCCATTCTCAGCCTTAGAGAGAGAGAGAGGCAGCCCCGGACAGCGACCCAATGCAGAGGCGCAGTGGCTCGAAGCAACCCTTGCCCGATACTCCGGATACTGGGCAGGCTGCCCCAGCTGACCATCTGTAAGAGGAAAAGGTAAGTGGCAATCCAGAGGGAGTGACAGCGGTGCTTTCAATGGAGTGATCGATAAAACCTGACTGGAGTGGAGTCGAAAAAGAGGAAAGCAAGTGAAGATAGCCAACATAGACAGCTCGTTCCAGAAATCTGAGTGCAAACAGGAGTAAGTACATTAGGGCAGTCTTTGGCATTGGATGTGCAACTGGGGGATAGACGTGCGGTTTGAAGCTTCAGGGCTTTTATTTCCCGCGTGCTTGTAAGCCGGTCCAGCTTTCTCCAGTATACTCGGGGAAATCGAGGAGACAGCAGCTGGGCTCCATCCTTGAGGAGGCAAGTGGGTGGGACTGGCGTCACGGGCCTGCGACCTGTGGAGGCACCGAGGGCCCCATGCTCTGAAAGGCCCTGTGCTCTGTTTAATGTTCTGTTGTTGCTGTCTGGCGATGGTTGATAAGTTTACCTTTGTAAATAAAGTCCAGTGGAACTTAGGAGCAGGTGCCAGGGGCCTGGAGCCTCGACTCACACACCGTCCTGCCTTCTCCACCTCCCTGGGACAGGTCCTTAGACACCTGTGCCCCAGCCGTCTGGTGCCCCAGGACCCACCTGGCCTCCCCGTCACCCATCCCTGCCCCATGCCCAGGATAGCAGCTGGGTGGCAAGTGGGAGGGGTGGGAGGAAGGAGGGGCCTGATTTGTGCTGTCAGCGTCCACTCCCGGGGGGCCTGGGTACAAGCTGGTTGAGCTCAGGTGCCCACACCTTGGGGAGTTTCGGGGCGGGCTGTGGTGGTAGCCATCTTGCCCCCGGGGTTGGCATGTCCGGGCAGCTTAACAGAGGCAGCATCCTGGTGGAGACAAGCCTCTCATCCACCCCGAATCAGGTACCTAGTGTGCCCTGGTGCACAGGTTTCAAGATCCCTGAGGATCATCCATCTGCCGTGGATTGGGGAGACACACCCGTGGGAAATGGGATTAGACTTGCTCAGAGCTCAGCCCCAGTCTCAGGACAGCGGCTAGGCAAGGTGGCTGGTGGGAGGGGAAACTCAGCAGCCATCAGGCCCAAGTGTGTGCATTACAATTCATGCTGATAAGTTAAACCTTCCACTTTTTCTTATCTAGCCTGACATTAAATAGCAAATAAAAGCCCCAATGCCAGTCAAGAGATAGACGGAGAAAGAAAGGAAAAAGCTTTGTGTTTGAGTAGCGTTTCCCCTGCTTTTTAAGCAAGGTGCCCCACATTTTTCGTTTGCACCAGGCCCTGCAAGTTATGGACTGAATACCTACTCTAGGCCAGGCACCGTACTAGATGTTTTTACGTAAATGATCTCATCTGACTTCCTGGGTAATTCTGCCCTAATGACACTGTCCTTAGAACCGAGGAAGGGCATCCTTGAGCAAGCACGATCGTTAAGGAGGGATAGGAACTCGGGTCTGTTCTTTGCCTGGGAAGCTCTCTGAAATTCTCCAGCCAGCAGAAATGATACAGTGTCTTGAGATAAGCCTTTATCTTTTTTTTTTAGACTTTATCTTAATATCAGTGCTTATCATCTTTAGTAGCTACTAATCTCTAAATAGTTCTATTTTTTAATTTTTTAAAAATTTTATTTATTATGTTAATCACCATACATTATACCCCTTCGGATCACTGCCTTTGTATCTTTGGGGTAAATATCCAGTAGTGCAATTGCTGGGTCGTAGGGTAGCTCTATTTTCAACTTTTTGAGGAACCTCCATACTGTTTTCCAGAGTGGCTGTACCAGCTTGCATTCCCATCAGCAGTGTAGGAGGGTTCCCCTTTCTCCGCATCCTTGCCAACATCTGTCGTTTCCTGACTTGTTAATTTTAGCCATTCTGACTGGTGTGAGGTGGTATCTCATTGAGGTTTTGATTTGGATTTCCCTGATGCCGAGCGATGTTGAGCACGTTTTCATGTGTCTGTTGGCCATTTGGATGTCTTCTTTGGAAAAATGTCTATTAAATAGTTCTATTTTTAATTCTTTCCTTAAAAAACATATAAGGGCTCAGATTTCTTTGAGAAGTGAGGGGGCTTGCAGGTGGCCAGTACTGTAAAATCCAGAATGGTAGGTGTTTCTGGTTGGAGAGAGGATGGGCAAGATGGCCTTATCTGCCCTCCCATCTCTCCAGTGGGCTGCTGGCAAGTGGTAAACGCCAGTTCTTACTCAAAACCTCATTTGTCGCATTGGCCAGTCTTCAGGGTGTAAATCCTCTCCCCACGGCTGATTTCAAGCTCCCGATGTGCTGAGGGGTTGGGAAGAGGTACACGGCAGCACAGAACTATATGGCATTTCCATTGTATAGATGTAAGATATAAAAACTCCTCAAGATCCCAGATAATATAAAATATAATGTAATAATTAGTAAATTATTTTTTAAATATAATTTATATAATGGTATGTTTCTTTAATTTAATTCTTTATTTTCACGTTTCAAGTTTTTATTTAAATTCTAGTCCAGGGTGCCTGGGTGACTCAGTCAGTTAAGCGTCTGACTCTTGATTTTGGCTCAGGTGATGATCTCAGGGTGGTGAGATTGGTCCTGAGTCCAGCTCCACGCTGGGTGTGGAGCCTGCTTAAGATTCTCTCCCTCCCTCTCCCTCTGCCCTCCACTCCTCTCTCTGCCCCTCTTTAAAAAAAGATAATAAAAATAAATTCTAGTTGGGCGCCTGGGTGGTTCAGTCATTAAGCGTCTGCCATCGGCTCAGGTCATGATCCCAGGGTCCTGGGATCGAGCCCTGTGTCGGGCTCCCTGCTCGGCAGGAAGCCTGCTTCACCCTCTCCCATTCCCCCTGCTTGTGTTCCTGCTCTCGCTGTCTCTCTCTCTGTCAAATAAATAAATAAAATCTTTAAAAAGAAAAAAAAGAAAAAAAAAGAAAAAATAAATAAATTCTAGTTAGTTAACATATGGTAGAATACTGGTTTCTGGAGTAGAATTCAGTGATTCATCACTTACATGTAACACCCAGTGCTCATCACAACAAGGACCCTCCTCAGTATATTTAATTAATTCTTAATAATGGCTGTATTTAAATCAGCCAGGCCACACAGTCCCTGAAAATTTAACAGTCAGCTCTCGGGAGCCAGTGTGAACTGATGTACACAGTGTAGGAACCGGCACAGGCCAGCTCTGACACACCATCGCTTCTGAGGAGCTGAGCTGCAGAGCTGGGTGGAGGGTGTTTCTGTGAGTTTCTGGGGCTATGGGTACTCAATGAGGTAGGATGTGGGGATCCCCATTTCAGAGCTTTAGCCATGGGCCTATCTCACGTACACCCATTGCACCCATTTTCCTTTCCGGTTGATCTGAAGAGCTTGCTGGATCTTTCTTGCCCTGGCCCCGGTCCGAGAGAACCAGTATTGCCCTGCCTGTAGCTGAAGTGGCTTCAGAAGAGCCCTGAGCCCGATCCCAGGGCTGAGAAAGGCGTCTTGTCCCTTGAGCCAATTTTCTTTCTTGTTATGCACATCTCAGGGCAGAGGCAGAAGGCCAGAATAAGAAGGGCTCTAGGAAGCTGTTGGGCCCCTGCCCATTTTACAGATCTGGAAATGGAGTCCCAGAGAACGCAAGGGGCTTGCGCTCCATACACTGGATGCCCATGGACTTCCAGGGTCTTGGACACGCTGCGTGTCTTTCCCCGCACGCAGTCCAGACAGTTTTTGAGAGTCGATTTCACAGCAGGCAGCACGCCAGGTGCTGGAGACTCGCCAGCGACAAGCCTGCCTTGGAGCCTGTGTAGGGAGCAAGGGTCAGGGGTCCACTTCAGGGCGTGTTAATAAGAGGCTGGATCCAAGGAGACTTGGGTCTGGATCTTGGCTGTGCCATTTACTAGCTGCAGGACCAGTCACTTCAGTCCTCAGTGCCCCTGTCCTTGTTTTCTTAGGTGGGGAAAATCGTGCTTTTCTTGGGGGGGTTGTTGTGAGACTCTGGCCCGAGGTAAGAGTTTACTGTGTGTTGAGAGAGAGAGGCACCCATGGGAATATTTGCTAGTTGCAGCAGTTCGACTGGCACCCTGGGCCGCCCTGAGCTGTGGGGGCAGAAGTGCTGGAACGCACTCACCTTGCTCTAGCCCCCGCCCCCTGCCTCCCCGGGGCCTGAGGTGGTCCATCCTCCTTCTGCCTAACCCTGGGCCCCTCACGTTCTTGCTGGAGCAGGGCCTGGCACCGGCCATGTTTCTGACGGCCCTGACCATTCCCCTCGACCGCACGGTGCCTGCCGGGGATGTTCAGCCACGCGCTTCCCTAGCGACAGGCAGCCTGGGTGGGGGCAGCAGGCCCTTTGTCCTTAACCCCCCTGCTATGGCCCGAGAGGCCCAGCCCTGTCCTAGAGGCAAGCCAGCGGCCCCGGTGCTGAGCGTAAACTCCGTGGGTCCTCTGTCTGTCCTGTTCGCCAGGCCTGGGAAACCCAGGGACGATGAACAGGCCAGCATGTTCTGTGCCTGCTCCGCGCTCAGGACTGCCTGAAGCCCAGCTTTTTGGAAAAGCACATCCAGTTCTGCACGCTCGAGAGACCCTTCCCGTGTGTCCCCTTCGGCGTTGCCTTTATGACCCCGAGCAGCCTAGATAAGCACTGGCATATCCAGACACGTCTCCGCAGCTCCCCACTGTCCTGTGAGGCTGGTGGGGGTGGGGCTGCCTCCTAGAGGAGGTCGGTGAGCCTGGAGAGACCCTCCGAACAGAGGGAAGGTGATAGGGCATCAAAGGGATTTCCTTCTCCAGACACCCAGTCCACCATGCATCTGTCCCTTGCTGCCAGGAGCCTAGACATGAATCCGGAGCTGTTTTCCTGTCCAGCTCCACATTTGGGGACTGCCAACAGGGAAGCCCCTTCGGACTCCAAAACGAGGCTTTCCCGGGGTTCCTGCTGGCACAAGATGCCAGACTACAAGTGTCCGACTGCCAGCAAGCTGGGCGGCTCCAGTGACAGCACACAGCCTCCTTGGAGGGGTCCCGGAACACCAGGGCCTCTGAGGGCAGGCTGCGAAAGTGTGAGAGCCCAGACTCAGGCTACCTGTCCCTCTCCAACAGCTCAAAGTGGCTGGTAGTAGCCCCCGTTCCCCAGTATCCTGTGCCTACAAGGACTCCTTCCATTTTGACCTCTGAATACTGAGCCCGTGGAGGAATCACACCACCCTCTCCTGAGCCCCTGCCACCTTCACTCCTCCTGACAAATCTAGGCCCCTCTTCGTTCACTCTGTTTCCACTCAGTTCTCTGTCACCTCACAATGTATGCTGATCACCAGGAGCAAATTGCTGCTTTTTATCAAGAACGTCACAGCACAGTAAGGAGGGGACCAGGCCCTGTGGAAGCCTGCCCCAGGAGGCAGAAGCTTCTGAGCCCCAGACCCCACATGGCCCCATGGGGCTGCAGCTTGGAGCTGACCTTAGTAGGTGTCCCCAGCAGTCACCCTAGAGCCCATGCTGCCACGGAGGGCCTGCCTTTTACCCTGATGGAGATACCCTAACCACCACGGAGGGCCCAGACGGAAAGAGAACCGCCACAGGGGAGGATGCTGCCAGCCAATGTGTGTCATCCAGTAAGAAAGTGCAGTCAGGAGGAGCCAAGGGTGTGTTCCCAGGAGAAGTGGCAAGTGTATGGGCATAAGATGTTCAAGAGCCTCCACTAGGAAATGAAAAACTGCCACCAGAGAGGAGGGAGGTGAGAATGGGCAGTGGGATACAGCTGGACCCGCCTCCACAGGAGAAGGCAGCGGGGCAAGGAGGGGAGGGGAAGTGGGTGCAGGCCAGCCCAGGGACCGGAGGACCCCTGTTCCGTGTGATGGCATTTTCCCTCCTGAGACCATTTCTTTTGGGGAAGATGGGGCTTCAGGCAAGTCAGCCAGCCCAAGAAGTCTCCCTGGTGGCTGAGTCTCCCAAGCAGAAGGAGAAAGTAGGCAGCACAGGAGGTAGTAACCAGTCTGGTGGGGGCGGGGGAGGTGGAGCCAGGTCATTTCCCCCCATCCTAAACTGCAGAGACACCTCTGCCAATCTGGACAGTAAGAGTCCTCTGATTCCTCCAGACGGGAGGCTGGAGCCAGAGTGCCGGCTGCCATCAGCACCTGGTCTTTAAAAAAGGTGACCCGGAAGCCCGGAGGCTGGTTTTGCCAGACCCCAAGCAGGAAAGAGACCTCCACGGTGACAGGAGGGAAGGAGATGTGTCGGTGCGTCTAAGACATGCCCAGATTGTCCAGCTGTAGTTCCAGGAAATTCTAGCCCCTGGAGGATAAGCTCCCCTCAGAGAGGAGGAAGCTCAAATGGAGTTGGCTGAGCAGCCAGGAGAAACTAGATGTCCCCCAGCCAGACAAGTGATCCCGGGGAGGAGCCTGGGAGCCGTACTGGTGTGCTGACCACACGGAGTGAGTGAGACGGGCCAGCAGATGTGCCCTGGGAGTCCTTTGGTGGCTCCTTAGCTTCTTCGTGGGTTGTCCGGAAGCATGTGGTGCTGAAGGCAAAGGAACTCCCAGTTCAGTGTGTGGCTCTGGTCACCAGTCGGTGTCTTAAGACCGTAGAAGGAAGTGACTCCCTGCTGGCTGCCTAGCCTTGGTTTCCTGGGTTGCTCGCTTCTCTGGAAGACAATGCCTGTTCCCCAAAGTACCTCCTCACATTACCTCAGCGAGAGACCCACTCACCGCTGCCAGGACCCTCTCTGTGGGAGAAGGTGGCCCAAGGAATAAGGCTTCCTTTCTTGGATTGGGGCTGGGGGCCAGTTCCCTGGACATGTGACCTGTGCAGGCCCTCATGGCCATAGCATCAGAAGGGCACCTTGCTTGGTTTAATGCTCTGCTGTTGGTGTCTTGGGATTCTTAATAATTTTTGAATAAGGGACTCTACATTTTCATTCTGTATTGGGCTCCCCAAATTATGTAGCTGGTCCTATAAGTAGGGATGGGAACCAGTGCCCAAGTAAGGGGTCAGCCTTAGCTGAGAACAGACAGTTCTTTTGTAATAGAATAGAGGAGGGGAAGGCACGGTCACAGGTAGGTTGGTGGATGTGGTGGTGGGAACCTAAGGGACTATTCTCTGACTGCTAATAACATTTCCAGTGGAATAAGAAACAAGGTCATCAGGTGAGAGTGAGGAAGAGGGAGAAGTGTTTGTGGTTTGAAGAAACAAGATAAGGTGTGGAATAGTAGTTTATGAGGGTGGACTGATTGGGTCCTTCCCAACATCTGGGATGATTCATGGGCCCCTCAAGGGGCACTGTGTTTAGAGGGTCTGAGAGGGTCAACTGGCTAAAAGGACTTCCATCCTACCCAACAAACAGGCTGCTGGAGCCAGCCTTGACAACGGTTTTCCAGTTTAGGGGAAGAGCTTCAAAAACAGGCCCATCCAACTGAGGTGGGAGCTGATAGTGCCGTCCCAACAGCCCCCACCAGTCCCTGAATGGGAAAAGCACAATGGCCTGAACTGCAGGTGGCCAAAGATAAATCACTGGAACTGCTCTTATGAAGGATGTTAATGGCCCCTATGTTGCCACATCCCACGGTCAGTTATTAGGCCTCATCCTACTTGACCCATCAGCAATAGTGACAGTGTTGATCACCATCTCTTCCTTAAACTCTTTGTTTGGTCTCTGAGACACCACCCTGTCTTGGTTTGCCTTTTTCTTACTGGCTTCTCCTTCCCACCTGCCTGTCCTGTACTTCCTCATCTTCCCAACCTCTAAGCTTGGTGTTCATGTTTCTTCTCATTCCCTCTCACTCCCGAGGTGATTTTATCCAAGCCCATGGCCTAAAACACCACCTGTATTCTCATGCTTCCCAAATTTGTATCTCTAGCTCAGATCTCTCTTCTAAACTCCATACTTATATACCCACCTGCCTGGCCACCGGACGTCTTGATTAGGAGGTCTAATACATATATCGACTTAACGTATCTAAAACAGAGCTACTGATATTCCTCACAAACCTTCCCTGCAGACTTCTCCGTGAACACCAAAAGCTCTGCTACTGCTGCCTCCCAGAAAGATAGATCCTTCTATTACCACCTACTCCTCAACCAACTCCCCATGGAGCTTACTCACTTCCACTTTAAATTCTGATTGGTAGAGCCTAGGTCGTGTGCCTGCTCCCCAGCCACAAAGGAGGCTGGGAGAATTAATTCTGACTTTGACCTTGAGAAGGGAAATTCTCCAAACATAGGAAGAGTTTTCAAAGATGCTGAGTAGCGGGGTGCCTGGATGGCTCAATTGGTGAAGTGTCTGACTCTTGATTTTTTTAAGCTCACGTTCCGATCTCAGGGTCATGAGATCGAGTCCTGTGTCAGGCTCCCCGCTCAGTGGGGAGTCTCTTAGAGATTCTCTCCCTCCCTCTGTCCACTCCCCCAAAGATAAATAAATAAATCTTAAAAAAAAAAAAAAGATGCTGAGTAGCCACAACTTAAAATTTCCTCATATTTTGTGAGGAAATCTGAGTATTAACTCTTCCTAGAGTTTTCTGATGTTCACCTAATATTTTATACCTGAATCTACTACATCCAGACCAATAGCTTTTTTTTTTTTTTTTTTTTTTACCTCCAGCAGTTTGCCTTAGTCAAGTCTATCCAATAATTCTCAAGCTTTTTGTAGTCTTTTTTTAAAATACCAATTCAGGTCACATCTAATTAGGTTACAGAGTTCTACTAACAACTGTAAGCGTAAACAGGTTTGAGAACAAATTTACCTCATTCTTGGCTAAATATACAACTCAGCCAGTGGCAACAGAAGCATTCTGGCGTTTGAGTAGCCTTCTAGCCCTGACCAGTTTCAGGCCCTGGGCATCAATATGGCTTCCAGTGGCGAGTATTAGTTAATAAGGCGAGTCAAGTAAGCAGAGATGGGTTAAGAGAACTTCTGTGGCTTACTTATTACTCTTATGCGAGTGACGACTTCACATTTAGTGTCTTCCTGGATTCCCTTTCGACACTGAACATACTGGGCTCTTATGTGTCTCCTACCCCCACACTCAGGGAAAGGCTGGTTCTTTTCCAGAAACCTTTGTTGACACATCGGTCTGTTGCCCTCTGGAGAAATAATGTGCACCTTTAGCCTAATTCTGAAACAGTCTGACTGCAGGGAGGAATAAATTTTATAGATAGATAGATAGACTGATAGACAGCTAGAATCGAATATAATATATCAAGTATTAAAATATATATATCTCAACTAATCGGACACTTTTGAGAGTAAGTAAAGGGGGCACTATAAAAACTAGGATGGGACAACAAGTGTAAAAACTGAGATGTTTTGTCTTGGTAAAGTGAAACATCCGATAACCCTGATATGTAGATGCTCATGCAATGGTAACCTCGAAAGTTCACAGAGACGCTTGTAGGGATTGTCAACATGGTGAGTTTTGCTTATTATATGTCATATGGGTGATGCAGTGATTTTAGGGATTGAGATAAACCATTTTTGCTGTGGTACGGTAGCATTCCAGAAGGATAGACTGCCTGGGATAGACACATAGGGATAATATGATCCTATCTGGTAAGATTCTGTTCCATATCTGGAAAACCAGCATCTGGTTCTGGTTCCAAACCACTGAATTCTGGTATGTACTTAGACTTTGCCAGCTTGGAGAATTGGATGGTGATGGATACCACTTTATTTATGCTTTAAAATGCCATACCCTGCAACTGCATTGTGTATTGTATAACTCAAAGATTGATGAGGTGTATACCTGGACCAATAATGCTTTGAGTCTTCCCAGCCCAGGTGCCAGACTCTGTGAATGAGTGAGCTTTCAGATGATTTCTGCATTCATCTGAGAGATCCTGGGCCAAAACCTGCCCAACCAAGCCAATCTCAAGTCCCTGACCCATAGAAACTGTGAGAGATAATAAATTATTGTTACTGTTTGAAGCTACTAAGTTTATGGGTGATTTGGTAGGCATTAATAAATAACTAGAACTGGTACTTACATGCTCTCTCAACGGAGTGTCCAACAATCAATGGATTTTATGAGTTAGAGCTTCAAGGGAGGGCTCAATGCTGAAGACAACAGTTTAGAGGAGAACCTGAACATATATGGTGGTTAAAAGGGCTGAATATGAAACCAGAGGCTAGTGCATCCTCGAAAAAGATCAAGGAGGGACAGTCAGAGAGTTAAGCCTTGGTTTCCCAAACCCCACTTTCTCATGGCTCTCCTCTGTCTCACTGGCCGTGGCTTCTCAGTGTCTTTGCTGCTTTCTCCTCACATGTCTGGCCTCTAAACTTCAGAGTTCCAGGGCTCAGACCCGACTGCTTCTCTCTTATACATGTATTTCCTAGGCAATCTTATCTAAACTCATGACTAAATACTATCCATGTGCTGATGGCTCCTCCCTTTGATTCTCCAGAGCTAACCTCTCTTCTCAACTCCAGACATATGTATCCAGCTGCCTGCTGTACATCTCCACTTGGAGGTCTAGTAGGAATCTCAAACTCAACGTATATAAAGCCAAACTCGCAATTTCCCCCAAACATGCTCCTCCTTCAGTCTTCCCCATTTCAGTAGATTATGAATCCATCATTCAAATGGCCCAAGAAAAATTTGGAGTCATGTTTGGATCTCTCCATTTATTTCACATGTTTGATCCATCAGCAAATCCTTTTGGTTCTACCTTCAAAATACACCTCAAAACAGCCCACTTCTCATCATCTTTACCACTTCCTCTGTACTCCAAGTCACCATCAACTCCCATCTGGTAGAGGAAGGTGATGAAGAGAGATAGTGGTACAGCCAGAAGATAATGATTCAAAGCAGGAGAGTTAAAACATTTTTTTATTAAACTTTTTATTTAAGATAATCGTAGATTCTCATGCAATTAAGAAGTAATATAGAGAGGTTGGGGGTTTCTGCCATTGGTAACATCTTGTAAAACTATAGTACAAAATTACAACAAAGATATTGACATTGATATGGTAGAGATACAGGACATTCCCATCACCACAGGGATCCCTCTATTGCCCTTTCATAACCACACCCACTTCTCTTCCACCCCTCCACCCCATCCCTGACCACTGGCAACCATCACTCTGTTAGTTTCTAGAATTTTGGTCATTTCAAAAAAGTTACATATATGTTATTGTACAGCTTATCACTTTTTGGATTGGCTTTTTTCTCCACTCAGCATAATTCCCTGTAGACCCATCTGAGGCGTTTTTGTGTTTCAATAGTGTATTCCTTTTTTTTTTTTTTAATTTTTTAAAATTTATTCATGAAAGTCAGAGAGAGAGAGAGGCAGAGGCAGAGGGAGAGAAGCAGGCTCCCTGCCTAGCAGGGAGCCCAATGCGGGACTCGATCCCAGGACCCTGGGATCATGACCTGAGCCGAAGGCAGACGCTTAACCGTCTGAGCCACCCAGGTGCCCCTAGTGTATTCCTTTTTATTGCTGAGTAGTACCATAGCTTGTGTAAACCACTCACCTGGGGTAGGACATCTGGGTTGTTTCCAGTTTGGGGTTATTATGAATAAAGCAGCTACGGACATTCATGTACAGGTTTTTGCATGAACATAAGTTTTCATTTTTCTGGGATAAATGCCCAGCAGTACAGTTTTTGAATCATATGATACTTGCATGTTTCATTTTTTCAAATAATTGCCAAACTATTTTCCAGAGTAGCTATGCTATTTTACATTCCCAGCAATATTTTGAGTCAACCAGTTTCTCTGCATCCTTGCCAGCATTTGGTGCTGTCACTGTTTTTAATTTTAGCCATTCTGATAGAGGCAGTAATACCGCATTGTGGCTTTATTTATTTATTTATTTTTAAAGATTTTATTTATTTATTTGAGAGCGAGACAGCTTGAGAGAGAGAGAGAGCAAGCACGAGTGGGGGGCAGAGGGAGAAGGAGAGGCAGGGAGCCTGACGTGGGGCTCGATCCCAGGACCCTGAGATCATGACCTGAGCCAAAGGCAAATATTTAACCAACTGAGCAACCCAGGCATCACACATTGTGCTTTTAATTTGCATTTTCCTAATGGTTCATGATCTTAAATACCTTTTCTTGTACTTACTTACCATCTGCATATCCTCTTGTGAAATACCTGTTTATGTCGTTTCTCATTTTTATTTATTTATTTATATTTTTTATTCTATTATGTTATGTTAGTCCCCATACATTGCATCATTAGTTTTTGATGTAGTGATCCATGATTCATTGTTTGTGTATAATACCCAGTGCTCCATTCAGTACGTGCCCTCCTCAATACCCACCACCAGGCTAACCCATCCCCCCACCCCCCGCCCCTCTAGAACCCTCAGTTTGTTTCTCAGAGTCCATAGTCTCTCATGGTTCGTCTCCCCCTCTGATTTCTCATTTTTTGACTGGATTGTTTGTATTTTACTGTTGGTTTTGAGAGTTCTTCATATATTCTAGATGCTGTCCTTTGTTGAATATATGCTCTGCAAATATTTTCTCCCAGTCTGTAGCTTGCCTCTGCATCCTTTCACAGAGCAAAAGTTTATAATTTTGATAAAGTCCAATTTATCATTTTTTTTTTTTTTTGAGAGAGAGAGAGGTTGGGGTGGGAGAGGAAAAGAGAGAATCCCAAGCAGGCTCCATGCCCAACACAGAACCCGATGAGGGGCTCAATCCCATGACCCAAGATCATGAACTGAGCCAAAGTTAAGAGTTGGACGCTTAACTGACTGAGCCACCCAGGTACCCCTATCCTTCTTTTGAACTGCCTTTGTACCTAGGTCCTTTACCTTTCCATATATAGTGTAGAATAATTTTGTACATATCTACAAAAAGTTTTGCTAGGATTTTGATAGGAATTGCATTAAACCTTTATATCAAGTTGGTGAGCACTGACACTTTTTCAGTGTTGAATCTTTTGATCATGGGCATGGTATGTCTCTCTATGTGTATCTTGTGTAATTTCTTTCATCAGTGTTTTGTAGTTTTCAGCATACAAGTGCCACACACATTTTGTTAGATTTACACATAAGTATTTATTTTAGGGATTGTAAATGGTATTTTTAATTTCAGTGTTTGTATGCTCATTGCTAGTATACAAAAATGTGATTGACTTTTGTATGTTCCTCTTGTATCATGCCACTTTGTCGAACTCACTTATTTGTTCTAGGAGTATTTTGTAGATTTCCTGGAATTTTCTACCTAGACAGTCATGTCATCTGCAAATAGGGAGGGTGTCATTTTTTTTTCTTCCCAAACTCTTATGCCTTTTCTTTCTTTTTCTTTCCTTATTACACTGGCTAGAACCTCCAGAACTATGTTGAATAAGAATGGTAAGAGCAAATATTCTTACTTTCTTCCTGATCTTAGGGTGAAAGTAGTCAGTCTTTCATCATTAATATAATATTAGCTGTAGTTTTTTGGTAGATGTTCTTTATCAAGGTGAGGAAGTTCCCCTCTATTCCTAGTTCTGAGATTATTCTTTTATTATGAATGGATGTTGAATTTTGTCAAATGTTTTCCCTGCATTATTTGACATGATCATGTGATTTTTATTCTTTAGACTGTTATTGTGGTAGATTACACTGATTGATTTTTGAATTTGAACCAGCCTTGCATCCTTGGAATAAGCCCCACTTGGTCATGGTGTACAGTTGTTTTTGTATCTTGGTAAATTTATTTGCTAAAATATTGTTAAAGATTTTTGTTTCTCTATTTGTGAAAGAGAGGGGTTTTGTTTTGTTTTGGTACTGGTTTTGCCTGGTTTAGTATCTGGCTAATACTAGTTTAATAGAACGAATTGAGAAGTCTTTCTTCCTCTTCCATTTTCTGGAAGAGATTGTATAAAATTGGTGTTAATTCTTTAAACATTTGGAAGTATTCTCCAATGAAACCATCTGGGCCTGGAGATTTCTTTCTCAGAAGGTGAAAAATTATAGATTCAATTTCTTTAATGGTTATAGGACTATTCAAATGATTTGTTTCGTATTGGGTGAGTTGTACTACTTTGTACTTTTTGAAGACTTGGTCATTTTCATCTAAGTTGTCAAATTTAGGTATGTAGAGTTTTCATAGTATTTCCTTATTCTACTGTTATTGTCTGCAGAGTCTGTTGTGATAATCCCTGTTTAATTCCTGATAGTGGTAATGTAATTTATGTCTTCACTCTCTTTTGTCAGTCTTGCCAGAGGTTTGTCAGTTTTACTGATTTTTTTCAAAAGACCAGCTTTTTGTTTCATTGATTTTCTCTATTGTTTTTATGTTGTCAATTTCATTGATTTTTGTGTGTGTGTGTGTTGTTGTTGTTCTTATTCTTACCTTCCTTCTGCTTGCTTGGCGTTTATTTTTCTCTTTTTCTAGGTTATTGAGGTGGGCACTGATGCTACTGATTTGAGACTGTTCCTCTTTTCTAATATAAATGTTTTATGCTATAAATTTCCCTCTCAGCTTTAACTGGGTCTCATATATTTTGATATGCCTATTTTCATTTTATTTCAGTTCATTGTATTTTTAAAATTTCCCTTCAGACTTCCTCTTTTAACACATGGATTATTTAGAAGTGTGTTTAATTTCTAACTGTTTGGAGATGTTCCTGTTATCTTGTAGTTATTGATTTCTAGTTTGAATCCATTATGGTTGGAGAACATACTTTAGGTTATTTAAATTCTTTTAAATAAGTTGTGGGTTTTTTTTTAATGGCCAGGATATGGTCTACCTTCATATATTATCTGTGGACACTTGAAAATAATATGTATTTTTCCATTGTTGGGCAGAGTGTTGTATAAATATCTATTAAATCCTATTGGTTGATAGTGTTGTTGGTTGCTTTGACATTCTTTCTGATTTCCTGTTTAGATGTTCTGTACTGTAGCTTCTAAATATGATGGTGGATTTGTCTATTTCTCCTTTCAGTTATATCATTTTATTGCTTCACAGATTTGTCAGCTCTGTCATTTGATGCATACACATTTAAGATTACTATGTGTGCCTGGTGGGTTGACTCTTTTATTGTTCTGTCCCCCTTTGTGTCTGGTAATTTTCTTTACTTAATAGTCTCACTTTATCTAATATCAATGTAGCCATCTCTGTTCTCTTTTGACTGTTTACATGATATATCTTTTTCCCTCCTTTTAATTTCAACCCACCTATGTCATTATATTTAAAGTTCGTTGTAGTTGTGTCATGTTCTTTAATCCACTATGCCAATTTCAGTCTTTTAATTGGTATGTTTAGACCAGTTACATTTAATATAATTATTGGCCTGTTAAGGCTTAAGTCTCTATTTCATTATTTTGTTTTCTATTTGTTCTCTGTGTGTATCATGTCTGTTTTGTTTTTCCTGCCCTCCTGTGGGTTACATAAACATTTTTTGGAATCAATTTTGGGGTATCTATATAGTGTCTTTGAGTGTATCCCTGTATAACCTTTTTAGTAGTTGCTCTAGATATTACATTACATATACATAGCTTATCACAGTCTGTTAGCCATTTTACCAGTTCTAGTGAAGTACAGAAACCTTAGCTCCCTTTACTCTCCTTGGTTTGGAGTATAATTGTCTTAAATATTTTCTCTGCATACATTTAGAAACACATCAGATTAGTGTTATAATTTTTGCCTCGATCATGAAACATAATTTAGAAAACTAAAGAGAGGGAAAACGTATTTACCCACATTTTTACTCTTTCTGTTGTACTTCCTTCCTGATATCATTTCTTTTCTGTTTAAAAAATTTACTTTAGCCATTCTTTTAAGATAGGTCTTCTGGTGACAATTTCTCTTAGTTTTTCTTCATCTGAGAATGTCTTGATTTCCTCCTTCCTCTTCATTCCTGATGGATATTTTCACTGGATATAGACTTCTGGATTGACAGTTCTTTTTTCTTTCAGTTCATGAAAAATGTTATACTGCTTTATTTTGGTCTCTATGGTTTCTGATGAGAAACCTGCTGTTATTTGAATTATTTTCCCCCTATAGGTAATGTGTTGTTTCTCTCTCACTGCTTTCAAGATTTATCTTCAGCTTTAGCTTTCAGAAGTTTGACTATTATATGACTTGGTGGGGATTTCTTTGGTTTTATCCTGTTTGAGGCTTGCTCAATTTCTGGAATTTATAGATTTATCTATTTCACCATATTTGGAGAGTTTTCAGCTATTATTTCTTTAAGCACTTTTCCAGCCCCATCCTCTTTCTCCTCTCCATCTGGGACTCCAGTGACCCAGATGTTAGATCTTTTGTTATAGTCCCACAGTTCCTTGAGACTCTGTTCATATTTCTCGGTCTGTTTTTTCTCTGTTATTCAGATTTGGTAATCTTTATTGCTCTTTCTTCAGGTTCACCAGTTCTGTCCTCTATCCTCCTTTCCGTCCTGCTATTGAGCCCATCTATTGAGTTTTTAATTTTGGCTACTATATTTTCAGTTCTACAATTTCCATTTGGTTCTTCTTTATATCTTCTCTTTCTTTGCTGAGACTTCCTATTTCCTTGCTGATACTGTCTGCGTTTTCATTGTTTCAATCTTGTTTGTAATTGCTCATTGAAGCAATTGATGGCTGCTTTTGTTTTTGTCATATAATTCTGACAGCTCTTCCATCTCAATGTTGGCAGCTTTTGATTGTCTTTTTCATTCAAATTGAGATTTTCCTGGTTCTTTGTATGATGAAGTTTTGGGTTTTTTTTTGTTTTTTTTGTTTTTGTTTTTTTATTGAGACCTGGACACTTAAGCTGTGATACTCTGGCTCTTATTGAAACCTTCTGTTTTAACTGCCTTCCTGACACTGCTCAGGCTGAAGAAATAGGAGTGGCACTTTGTTCCTGCTTGGTGAGTGTAGAAAACCAGGTTCTCCACTCAGCTTCTGTTATCATCTTAGGGGAGTTCCAATTCCCCGCAAAGCCTTCCCTGACACTTTTGGTGGTTGTCTCATTACCACTGGATGGTGGGGAGAGTCCTGACTCTCCACTAGGACTCCTAGTGGGGAAGAGAGAGAGGTGCATCATTCCAGCTAGGTGGAGATGGGGATGCAGGCTTCCCACATGGTCTCCACCAACACTGCAAGGGATGTGTGTTTGTTACCACCAAGCAGGGATGAAAGACATGGCTCCCTACTCAGCTTCCTCTGACCACTCTGGTGAGACGGAGCCTAGTTACAGCCATGCAGTGGTGGAAGTCTAGACTACAGTTCTTTCTGTGGTGTTTGGCTGGAGTAAAGTAGTTATTTTCTAAAGGTTCTGTCTTATAAGCCTGTCCCTTTCCTGGTACTTTGGCTGGAGATAGCAGGCTTGTGTTTGGGCTTTTTTTTTTTTATTTGTCTGCATCTGTTTGTGTTCCAGATTGTCAGCTTCTTCAGCTCCAATTCTGTGATATATGAGACAAAAAGAAAATCCATGGAATTCATGACCTCGTTGTTCTTCAGGTCCTGAGGTCCCTAGCCAGTCTGCCTTCCTTTCTCCACCTTTCAGTCTTTTTATGTTTGTTTTACATATAATGTCTAGGGTTGTTAGTTGTACTTAGTGGGAGGAATAAGGAAAAGTATACCCACTCCATCTTCTTGAAAGTGGAAGTTCCCCACAAGTTTTTTATAAAGAGGTTTTCATATAAAGATGGGGGAGGAGAAGTGAATGATGGTCATCATCTTCATGAAATGCAGTAGAATAAACAACATCTGTATAAAAGAGCCTTAGGAAGTTGAGAGCTTCTTGGGAGAGCCAGGCTTCAATTACCACTAGATGGTGACAGAACAGGCATCCACAGAGTTGCTTGCTACGGAAGGGGCATCAGAATCCAGTGGACACTGTAAAAGATTGGGAGGGACAGGAAGACCAAGAGAGGTGAAAATCAAAGCAAAGAAACCCTTGGTTGAGAGTATGGGAGGGGAGAGATGACCTGTGGGGTTTATATTTGAGAGGTGACAGGTGTGACAAGCAGGACTGACTACTTTAGCAGTCACAGATAAATTTGGTGTCACATCAGAACCTGATCACAGTACACTCTTAGTGGCTGGGAAATTGGATGCTACAATGGGGATCAGGTAGGTAGGAGCAGGAATGGCACCTGCAATATTTGGGTTCCATTTTCGCAAAGGCACAGCCAGACCTGATACAAATAAACCCTAAAATGAAGAGTTTAATTTCCAAAATGTTCTGGAAGAGTGATGAACCACTCATTAACTCAATCTCTACCCCTTATTTTCTCATTCTAGTAAGGTTCTCAGGCAAACCAGTATGATTTCCTTTGCAGCTAGGCATTTTCTGGTATGCATTTTTGGAAGATTTGAATATTCAGGTTGTCACTTTAAAATAAACTGATGTTGCTATTGCAACAGCCATAATACTAAATTTATTGAGTGCTTATTAGATGCCATGTACTGTTCTAAGTGCTCAACATGTTTTAAGTCATTTAATCGTTACAACCACCCTATAAGGTAGATACTAATTATTGTATTAGCTCCATTTTATGCATGAGAAAACTGGAGATGTGTCAAAGGAATTAGAAATATGTTCAAAACCTTCACTGAATTAAAAACTGGCAGAGCCATCTTCTCTGTTACCACATTCATTTCACAAGAATCACAAAGAATGATGTTTTCTAGTGCTTTCCTAAGTAATTGCTACAATTTAGTTCTTGTATTTATTTCAGTTGCTGGGATAAAAAGAAACGAGTGCTAATCTCATTCATTTCATCTCTGGCAAATCACTTGATCCATTATCCTTATTTTCCCTGCCTTTAAAATTGGGGCAGTCATACCAGGCCACCACCCCTCTAGCCACAGAGAACAAAAGCAGTAATATTTTATTGCAAAACATTTTTTAAAAAATTGAACTTGTACTAAATTATTATTCCACCCATAGAGATCTGGGTGGCGGCTAAAGAATGAGAAAAGCAGGAAATGGGAGAAAAATCACAGAGGAGAGAAGGGTTACCTAGCAAGGTGGAACCCAAGAGAACAAAGGTGTAGGAACATTTTGAGATGCCAGAGGTTTGTTTTGAACTGTGCAACCATGTTGGCTCTAGGCCCCTTTAGGCAGGGCCTGTGGGCTCCCAGATGTTTACATCAATGTTAAGTAATGACTTGAGTTGTCGAAAGAGCTTCCTTGGACTGTTTCCCAAGTCTTCACCCTTGTCTCTCACCTCCTCTTTCATCTACCTTTCCAAAAGTTCCCAACAGATGGTTTTCAGGTTCGCCCATATTGATTTTGCTTCATGCAGAAATATGCCCGAGCATCTCCCTCAGTGCAGAGCTCTCGGCCAATACAACGTGGGGTGGGTGTGTATGTGTATATGCCCTTGGAGCGCAATTCTCTTGCCTCTTATAGAATCAGTGTCACACACATTGCATTTATCTTCACAGAGGAAGAAAAAAAAATTTCAATGTGGTCTTATTATAAGCCAATTTAAACACTGAAAATCACCCCTTAGTGATACACTTCCAGGATGGGGCAAATTTGGATCTCTTTGGAGTCAAGACTATAAACAGAAAAGTCCTCACTCCTGGGTTGAAGGCCACCACAGATCAACTTACTGCTTGAAAATCTGCAGATTCTCCCATCAAATTGGCTCAGATCCCAAGCAGACTTGAAGATTTCCATGCTGTCATTTTTAAGGAAAGTTTGAATAATGGAAGACCAAAACTCAAATGCCATTTGTTTGCCTCTGTCTTCTTTTCCAAGAGGAATGCTGGCCCAGGCTTCTCATCAAAATGTAATCTCCAAAGAAGTACTTTTCTCACCTCTGTTTGGAAAGAATGGTATACAACAAAATAGACATTTCAAGATTTATGTATTTATTTTAGAAAGAGAGAGAAAGAGAGAGCACAAGCGGGAGGGGCAGAGGGAGAGGGAGAGAGAATCTCAAGCAGACTCCATGCTGAGTGGAGCCTGATGCAGGGCTTTATCCCACGACCCCAAGATCATGACCTGAGCCAAAACCAAGAGTTGGATGCTCAACCGACTGAGCCACTCACGTGGCCCTACAAAATAGACTTTTAAACAAATTAAATTCATAAGCTTTTACATTTTTCTGTCCATCTCTTCCATTCCCCTACTCACACAATGGAATATACTGTAAAGAAACAGTTCTAAAATAAAGTTTCCATCATGTCATGTCACTACCCAGATATATTCAATGACTTCTAGTTGCCTACAGGATAAATTTCAAAATCTTCAGACAGGCCTTACATTCTTATCTCCCATTCCTCTATCTACAATCCCTTCACTTCAGAATCCTTCTAAATATGTTTTCCACTTTTCCCTGCAGAATAAGGTACCACCTTCCTCATATCAACTCCCTGCTCTTCTACATATCTAAACTCCTTCAGAGAAATGGTTCTCAAATGTGGTCTCTAGACCAGCACCATCCACATTACCTGGGAACTTGTTATAAATGCAAATGCTTAGGTCTCACCACAGACCTTAGGGAATCTGAATTTCTGGGGAGTGAGGACCTACAATCTGATTTAACAGTCCATGCGGTTCTGATGTGTATTCAAGTTTGACAATACTTTTTAGCTCAGATCCACCTCTTTCTGGATGCTTCCCTGATCATCATAGCTTTGATCAAAGCTATTGAGATGTTTCCATGTTTGTCCACTTTATTTGGTAATCACCATGTACAGCCTTGTCTAAGGCTAGCTACCTTTTAAGGAAGCCTAGGATGATTCCTTCCTTCCTCCTTCTCTCCCTTCCTTCCTTTTGAACCTACCACAGGCCCTGGCACAAATGTCAAGTCAGCAGTTGTTGATTGGCTGAGGTTAGATGGTTAAGCAGAGTTCATATGTTTTGGTAGTATCTTTCTAGCTTAGTCTGCAAGAAAGATGTATCCTTCCAAAACTTGTCCTTTTGTTCCCCTGACATAAACAGAATACTAGGACAGAGAGCTCATGGCCCTAACTCTTCTAGTACTTCTTGAAGCTTAATAATCTGGAGACACTAAAAATCAGTGATATAGACCATTCATGTGTCAAGTACCAATGACTAAAGCAGGTCCCAGAAAAATCTTGATTGTGTAAACTCTGTTGGTTCAGTTCGGGCTACTTAAGACAAAGAGGCCCTAAATGGTAAGTCAGAAAGATCAATCTGATCAACGAGTAGGACCTCGTGGCTCTCCACCCACCCCACATCCTACTCCCCGGGGGAAGTGACCCTTCTCACCATGGAGGGCAGCATGGTCAAATGTCATGAGAGGTAGCTCAATCTCTCTTAGGGTCCACTGGTAAAGTGAGAACCCCATCCTTTCACTAGCATCTTCCTTTATAATTCTCTCCCTTTCTTGCCCACCATGAACCCCATATTTTGACATTTTCATCAACAAAACAAACTGCTCTTAAATGTCATGATGCCGAAAGAGAAGTTAAGCAACCAAGTTGCTAGGAGTGTTGTGAGAACAGAGGGAGACACTCCTTTGTAAGATACTTCTGGGCAAAGAAAGGGGTTTAATGATTTTTATTCTATGACTCTACTCTGGCCTGGGGTATTTCAACAGGACTTGTAGTTAGTGCTCATAAACAATTCTGAGATTCCAACTCCCCCTAGAGGAGTGAGCTCCAAAGCTTTTTGTGATCCAGACACCTGTATCAGTAAAAATATTTGGGGCATGAACCACTGATACAGATATATTTGTTTCTAAATTATATTTGTGTACTACTAGCTCAAGAAACCATACGCAGTCACAAAAAGGTTAATTGTGGTGGCAGACACTATCAGTGCCCAACCCAGAACCCCTGGCCCATCCTAGCAGTCCTCTGCAGAAGGTTCCTGTACAAGTAACACTTCCTATGTCTGTCCTCATGAAAGCATTCTCGGACTATTAAAGTGTAGTCAGTATATATGGGAGAGATCAGAGTGCAAGGGACCTAACATACCCCAGAAATGACTCTTAACCAATGAGGGACAAGAGTCAGTGGATAAACGCTTGAACTTCCTTGCACCTCAGAGGGACAGTGTTGTTCCACACAGCCCCTCAGAGGGTCCTGGGTACCCACAGTAGTAATCAGTTCATCAGCATATCTTTTATTGGCTTTCTTGCCTTTGTACGTCACTTCCCTACTCCCTCACTGTGCTTCCTGGAATTACCTCCCAAATAAGATACTTGCATCTAAATCCTTGTCCTTGGGGTCTGTTTTGGGGGGGACTCCAAACTAAAATAATTATTAATAACATATTTCTTGATAACTTCTATTTTTAAGTAATGTGATTTGAATTTGTTGTTTTATATAATATGGCTGATGCTGAGCTACTACGAGGGTGGAAGAATTGTTACTGCTGCCATTTCTCTTAGCCTTTTGTGAACTTGAGTTAGTGGCCATGTCTTGATCTGTGGTTTCTTTGCAGGGATTCTTTAAGCTACTTGCCAAATTTGAGAGAGTTATTAGTTAAAACTGGGTAACATAATTTGCAGTGCCACCTAACCAGGAACATATCAATGGTAATACTTTGCAATATGCCGAAAGAAATGATCACATGAGGGTTCCATTGTCAACTCTTCCCAGTGTGGAACATTCACTCCTTTCCCCAGGATACCTTGAAAAACATCAGACCCTCTCATACAGACTGACGGAGGGCACTGGTGGTGATCTTTATTTTAGTAAGAGTAAAACTGAATCTGTCTATCTACTGATTCTGACATTTGCTCCCTACCCCCCAGGGTATTATCTCACTCACCCTGGGGTTTGACCAGCCCATTTTGGAGACCCCTGCTCTAGAGAATCCAAAGCCATGTTGAAACAGCCAAAGCCAAGTGGAGGATTGAAGGCAATGAAGAATAAACTATCTCACAGAGAATCACTTACTCCTGGCAGCAGAGAGGTTTGGTAGGGTGGGCAACATTTCTCTGAATTGGTGTCCATGAGCCCTTGAGTTCTTGACTTTTGCATCTGAAGGAAGAAAGAGGAGTTGTTTGGTTTTTTTTAAAACATATTCCCCTGTGTTATTTATTTATTTGGCAGAGAGAGAGAGCACAAGCAGGAGGAGGGGCAGGCAGAGGGAGAAGCAGACTCCCTGCTGAGCAAGGAGCCTGATGTGCGACTTGATCCCAGGACCCTGAGATCATGACCTGAGCCGAAGGCAGACACTTAACCGACTGAGCCACCCAGGCGTCCCGAAAGAGGAGTTTGGTGCATGTAGCGCACAGGTAGAGGAGGGTGGAGAATTGGAAATGAGGACAAGAGAGTAGAAGGCAAGATTGTTGTCCTTGCCTGGTTTGATACCATGGTTTTGAACCTCGATGGAGAAAGGTATTATTGAGATTTAACATGGAAGAAACTATTTTATGAGGCATCCTGATGAGACTGAACACAATTTTTTGCTTTGGGGCTCAGGTGACAAAGAATATTACACAGTGGAGAAGAGAGACATTCTCTAGACTGCTGCCCGCAAATGAACATGTCTCTGCTACTGCATCATGGGCCACTTAGAGAGCATGGCAAGAGAGTGCAGTCAGTGGGGAAATTGAAGTTCTTACCCTCAGCAGCAGCACTGGGAAGATAGCCTCACTCCACTTTTGAGTAGATGACGCTGACAAGGGGAAGCCCTTGCAGGAGAGGAGAAAAATTTGATCATAGTGGATGGGTGGAGGCTGCAGCTGCCATACTGCTTCCTGAGCTCCCTGTGAAACCCCTCCAGGGACATCCAGGAATACTTGGTTGGGAGGGGGCTTTTCCAGAAAGCTGTCTGTTTGGGCTGCTATAACAAAAATACCATAAACTGGGTGGCTCATCAACATTTATTTCTCACAGTTCTGGAGGCTGGAAGTCCAAGATCAGAATGCCAGCATGATTGGGTTCTTCTGAAGGCCCACTTCCAGCTTGCAGACTGCTGATGTCTTGTTGTATTCTCACATGCTAGAAGGGGTAAGGAACTCTGTGAGGTCTCTTTTATAAGGGCACTCATCCCAATCATGAGGGCTCTACCCTTATGACCTAATCACCTCCCATAGGCCACCACCTCCTAATACCATCATCTTGGGGGGTAGGATTTCAGTATGTGACTTAGGTGGCGGAGGGGCACAAATTTCAGACCATAGCACTGGCAGCTCTGAATAAGCAGGTAGAGTTAAGATGCAGGGAGTTTGGATTAATTTGACTCATGCATATCCCCCAGGAGACATTTGGGTTGCAATAATAATTTGGGATTTTTTAATTATCAAATAAGCAAATGATTATCTAACATCAAATAATTATTTCTCCAGTTTGCCTTGGCCCTGCAGAGCCAGCCACACTGCGCATAACACATCAATGGCTTTCTACGTGTTCACTTCTCAGGAGGGCAGTTTTTGGTGCAGGGGAATATTCTGAAGCATTCAGATAAGTTGATGATCTTATATTGAAAAAGAGATGAGGAGGAGAACTAGTAATATTAGTGCTTTTAGGCAGGTTTGCAAGGGCAGATTTGCTTCCTGTTGCCCCAAGTTGCAGGATTGTAGATGTTAGAAGCTGCCCTATAAATGAGTGCATTGCTCCTCTTGGTGAAATCATTTGTACATCATATTTCATGGCTCTGACCCTTAGATTCTTCCAAGTTGAGTCATAATTATACTGTTGGATGGATTCTTGCACCTGTAATTTATAAACCTGATCATTCGTACTCAAATCCTTGCCATCTCACCTGCTCATAGAGTCATGATTTAATAGCTCAGCTGTGAGTTGAGGTCTCAAATTACCAAAGCATCATAACTTTTACCACAAATACTCTAAGATGTGCAGGAGGAAGCTAAGACCCTTGAAACCAGTTGCACCTCAGGCAGGAGTGTCAGCTGATTGCAAGACAGACACTTTTGGAAGCTTGGTTCACTTTTTCCGGATGCTGGGAGGCCATTTCATGTGCTGGAGGAAATTTGGGGTAGGTGAGATGGCATCCCAACATCTTGAAAGTGTTAAGAGATTTTCCAAAGATACCTTAATCTATTTCCAGTGAGTCGTTTCCCATGGCTCAATATAACAAATAATCACAGCCCAATTGCAGTTGCCAAAATACATAAACTTTCTGTATTGGGTAGTGAATTTCATCCAGAATGCTATCTGCAGTTTGGTTTCATTTGGAGATAGTTTTCCTGGAGGAATTTTGGGGGAAGGAAGTCTCTTGTCTTAAGTTTCTTTAAAAACAAATTTCCCTTTGGAAAAAGACTCCTAAGTATTTTAAATTTATATGTATATATTTGAGTCTTTCAGTAGATTTCTAAAAATTGAGCCTGAAAAAAGGCAGGGATGTAGATATTGTTGTATAGAGAGATCTAATGAAAGACTGAAACACATTTAATCAGAAAGTGGTCAGCCTTTATCTGGAATCCTGCATGTACTCTTGGGAACAAAGGTTTAGCTTATATGAAAGTGATCGTGATCATGGGCAAAAGAAACTTGCAGAAATGTGAAATATTAGAAATTGTCACAGATAAATTTGAGAAATCAGACACTTAAAGAAAGACATAAGAATTGGTTTTATAGACTTATCCAAATGCCAATTATAATTTAATAGTCTCCAAGAGTAAGCACTCCATTGGTAATTATTATCTTGAAATGAATTCATGAACACTAAGCCCCCTTCATGCAGGATGCTTGAGAGACAATTAATAACAGACATTTAATACTAGTCAAATTTAGTAAACATTTGTTTCTTTTGAAACTTTCTGTTCATTTTGCAGATAGGCAAAAGGTACTTGGCTATTGTAGTGTATCTTCTAGAAAATGTTGTGTTTGGAGTTTGAAAGTGGCACCCTGGGAAACTGTGTGCTGTTACCATGGTCTTGGAATGTCATAATCCTGAATTCTGCAACCATCCTGCAGCCAAATGCCAAAGCAATTTTGGGCAAGCAACCTAATGCTTCAGATCCTCTGGTTTCTAATCCCATCATAAAGCAAATAAAATAATAACCTCTCTCAGCTTCTTAACACTCTTTCCACCCTTGGCTTCAAGGCTGTTCTCCACAATCTTTCTGATCTCTCCTTTTACTTTGCTCACTCTCAGTGGCATAGCTAGTATATTAGACACCTGGAGCAGATCATTTTTTTAAATGCCCTTTATTTCCATGCCAAAATTATTCCCAGTAGCAAGCATATAATAACCAGAACGATACTTTCTTCAGTTGTTCTTTAGTTTTACAACAAATAATTGAAAATCAGAAAGAAATTTTGTTCTGGACAAGATGGCTTAGACCCATTTCTCTCTGCTCCCCCCTGCTAAGTACAACTATAAACCCTGGAAAGAACTCAAGAGGCAACCGAAGGAACACTCTAGAAGGTGGGAAGAGAAAGGCAAGCTTGTTTGGGATCCTAGGACTATAGGAACAACACAGCAGCAGGATGCCTTACATCTCCGTCCCCCCTCCCCACCCAACAGAAGGAGGCAACCCAGGCCTGGCATTTTCAGACCCTCAACCTAGCAACACAGAGCAGCCCAGGTGGGCTCATTTCTTCACCAGATCAAACAGTAGGCCTTCTGACAACACCGGGTGATCCTGACAGTGCTGGCAGGGGGGGATTGATTAAGAGCCCCACTAAAAGCAAGCAGCTAAAGGAAGTGCTCTCCTCCTTTGCCAGACCTGAGACTCCTCCCTTGCCAAGAGACACCAAGTGCTAGGCTGGCACTGGCAAGAGAGATTCTGCTCTGCACAGCAAGCTGCCTGGCTCCGGAAACATTCTTCATCCCTATGGGCCAGAGGTGCCCTTCTTCCACCGAGAGACATCAGGTGGCCCTGACTGGGGCAGCCCCTTTGGTCCCCTCAAGCAGCACCAAAAGGGACCAGTGGGAGTTCCTGCAGCACCAGATAAGCCAAGCACTCCAAAAAATACTGCAAAGCCTCTGAAAATTAAGCTGTCATTCAAGCCACACCACAAAAAAACAGGTCAGGACCTGCATGCTAAACCTAAACAGGTAACTACTTGCTGAAATAAAAGATTTATAGTAATAGTAATAGCAATAGTAAAAATGTCCAGGATACAACCGAAAATCACCCATGGTAAAAAAAAAAAAAAAAAAGGAAAAAAGAAAAGGAAAAGAAAATCACCCATCATATTAAGAGCCAGGAAAATCACAACTTCAATGAAAAAAGGCAATCAACTGATGCCAACACAGAGATGACTCAGATGTTGGAATGATTTGACAAGGAGTTTAAAGTAGCCATCACAAAAAGCATCAACAAGCAATAACAAATGAAATAGATGAAAAAATAGAAAATCTCAGAAAAAGATAAGTTACGAAAAAGATTGAAATGGAAATCTTCTAACTGAAAAATACAATACCCCAAATTAAAAAACTTGCTAAATGAACTCAATACTAGAGTAAATATGTCAGCAGATAGAATCAATGAATTTGAGGACAAATTAATAAAATTTACCCAATCTGAAAAAGACAGAAAATAGATTAGAAAAAAATAATAGACTCTCAGGAACCTGTGGAACAACAAGGAAAGCATTCATAATTTTGGAGTCCCAGGAGAAGAGGAGAAAGAGAGTGGGGCTGAAAGAATATTAGAAAAAATAACAACTGGGGCACCTGGGTGGCTCAGTTGGTTAATCCTCTGCCTTTGGCGCAGGTCATAATCCCATAGTCCTGGGATTGAGCTCGTGTTGGGTCCCTGCTTGGCGGTGAGCCTGCTTCTCCCTCTCCCCTGCTTCTCCTTTTCCCCTGCTTGTGCTCTCTTTCTCTCTAATAAATGAAATCTTTTTTTAAAAAGGAAAAAATAATGACTTAAAGAACTCCAAATTTCACAAAAGAAAACACAGATACAAGAATCTGAGCAAATCCCAACATGCTAGATTTTTAAAAAATTTTTATAATGTAAAAACATTATAGGTAAACCTCTGAAAACTAAAGGCAAAGATAAAACCCTGAAAGCAGCAGAAATGACACCTTACCTATGAGGGAACACCAATTTGAACAGCAGTGGGTTTCTCATCTGAAACCATGGAAGGCAGAAGGAAGTGGTATAGAATTTTCAAGTTTTGAAAGGAAAGAATATCCTTGAGGTGTGAAGGGGAATCAAGACATTTGCAGATAGGGCGCCTGGGTGGCTCAGATGGTTAAGCATCTGCCTTCGGCTCAGGTCATGATCCCAGGGTCCTGGGATCGAGTCCCACATCAGGTTCCCTGCTCCTTGGGAGCCTGCTTCTCTCTCTGTCTCTCTCTGTCTCTCATGAATAAATAAATAAAATCTTTAAAAAAAAAAAAGACATTTGCAGATAAAGAAAATTAAAAGAATTTGTTGCTACCAGACCTACTTAAATAATGGCTACAGGAAGTTCTTCAAGCAGAAAGGAAGTTATAAAAGAAGGGATCTTGAAGCATCAAGAAGGAAGAAAGTTAATTTTGTATCCTGCAACTTAGCTTAATTTATTAGTTCTAGAGGTTTTTTCGTGGAGTCTTTAGGGTTTTCTATATATAAGATAATGTTATCGACAGAGGCAACTATATTTCTTCCTTTCCAATTTAGGTGACTTTTATTGCTTTTTCTTGCCTAATTGCTCTCACTAGAACTTCCAGTATTATGATGGCTAGAAGTGGTGAAGGTGAACATCATTGTCTTGTTCCCAATATTACAGGAAAAGCTTTTACATTTTCACCCTTGAGTATGATGTTAACTATGAGCTTGTCATATATGGCCTTTGTCATGTTGAGATACATTCTTTCTATATCTAATTTGTTAAGAGTTTTTATCATGAAAGGATGTTGAATTGTTCTACATTTGTTGAGATGATACGGCTTTTATCCTTCATTCTGTTAATGTGATGTATCATGCTTATTGATTTGTATATGTTCAACCACCTTGCATCCCAGGGTTAAATTCTACTTGATCATGGGTATGATGCTTTTAATGTGCTGTTGAGTTCATTTGCTAGTATTTTGTTGAGGACTCTTGCATCCGTCTTCATCAAAGATATAGGCCTGTGATTTTCTTATAGTGTGCTTGTCTGGCTTTGGTATCAGGGTAATGCTGGCATAATAAAGTGAGTTTGGAAATGTTCCCTCCTCTTCGATTTTTTGGAAGAGTTTGAGAAGGATTGGCATTCGTTCTTCTTTAAATGTTTGGTAGAATTCACCAGTGAAGCCATCTGGTCCTAGGCTTTTCTTTGTTGGGAGTTTTTTTTATTACTGATTCAACCTCCTTACTCAATATTAGTCTGTTCAGATTTTCTGTTTCTTCATGATTCAGTCTTAGTAGGTTGTACCTTTCTAGAAATTTATCCATTTCTTCTAGGATGTCCACTTTGTTGGCACATAATTTTTCATAGTAGTCTCTTGTGATCCTTTTTATTTTTGTGGTATCAGTTGTGATGTCTCCTCCTTCATTTGTAATTTATTTGTTTGAATCTTTTCTTAGTCTAGCTAAACTTTTGTCAATTTTATCTTTTCAAAAAAACCCTCAATGTCATTGATCTTTTTTATTGTTTATCTGGTCTTTTTTTTTTTTTTTCATTTATTTCTGCCCTAATCTTTGTAATTTACTTCCTTGAACAATAGAGAGGGCAGCCATATGGGTGAATACAGTAGACTATCCTTCTTCTCCCAAATTTTACAAATTGTATTTTATGATTGAAACAGAAGTTATAACACCATTTGATACTCAAGACAAAATGGCTGAAAGCAATGAGAGTAAAGGGACCTAAATAGAAGTAAGATTTCCACACTTTACTTGAAGTGGCAAAACGTTGATGTAGACTGTGCTACATCACATATTTACGTTGTAATATCCAGAGTAACCACTAAGAAAGCTATACAAAGAGACATTCAAAAACCCTATGAATAATGCAAGATGGATTCCTTAAAAAGTTCATGTAATCCACAGGAACACAAAAAGAGAAGAAATGATTAAAAAACAAATAAAATGGCAGACTTAAGCTCTAATATATCAGTAATTATAGTAAATGTAAATGGTCTGAATACACCAATAAAAAGGCAGACTCATTGAATGAGTTAAAAAACAGGACCAAATATATACAGTTTATCAAAAAATTCACTTCAAATTTTATGTTATAGGTAGGATGAAAGTAAAAGGATGGAAACAGATCTACTATACAAGCATTAATTAAAACAATCAGGAGAGGCTATATTAATATCAGTTAAAGTATACTACAGATGAAAGAAAATTAGCAGAGACAGAGTGGGACATTACATAATAATGAAAGGGGTCAAAGCATTTATTAGCTATACTGACCCTGTGTATGCACCAAACAGCAGAGTCTTAAAATGAATGAAGCAAAAACTAATAGGGCTGAAAGTTGAAATAGACCAGCTCACAGTTATAGTCAGGGACTTCAACATATGCCTCTCAGCAATTGAAGAATTAATTATTAGGCAGAAAATCAAAGGGGATATAGAAAATCTGAACAACATAATCAACCAACAGTATCTAATTGGCATATATAAAACACTCTACCCAACAATAGCATCCATGTAACAGTTACCAAAACAGACAATATCTAGAGCCATAAAACAAAATACAACAAATTTGAAGGCATTGCAGTCATACTTAGCATGTTTTCTGACCATATGGAATTGAACTAATAATCAATAACAGGAAAAAAAAAAAAAAGGAAATCTCTAAACACCTGAAAATTAAGCACTCCTAAATAATTCAAGTGTCAAAGAGGATGTCTCCAAGGAAATAAAAAATACACAGAAAAAAATGAAAATAAAAACACAACAAGAAGAAAACATATGGGATGCAACTAAAGCAGTGCTGAGAGGGAAATTTATAGCTGAAAAAAGGTAAGATCAAAAATCAGTAACCAAAGTTTCTATCTCAAGAAACTAGGAAGGGAAGAGTAGAATAAACTATAGCAGGAAAAAGGAAAGAAATAATAAAAAGCAGAAATAAATGAAATTGAAAGTAGGAAAAAAGTAGTAAAAATTAATGAAATAAAATTTTGGTTCATAAAAAAATAAAATAATATTGATAAAGTTATAATACAGCTGATAAGAATGAAAATAGAAAAGAAATAAGTCACCAATATCATTAATTAAACAGGGGATGTCACTACAGATCTTATTAATCATTAAAAAGTTAATGAAGGAATACTACAAACGGTTTACACCAATACATTTAACAACTTAGAAGACATGGACCAATTCTTCTAAAACCATAAGTTACCAAAACTTAACCAAAATGAAATAGATGATCTGAATAGTCCTATGACCACTAAAGAAATTGAGTTTGTAATTTTATTTATTAATTTTAAATTTATTTTTATTTATTTATTTGACAGAGAAAGACACAGCGAGAGAGGGAACACAAGCAGGGGGAGTGGGAGAGGGAGAAGCAGGCTTCCGGCAGAGCAGGAAGCCTGATGCGGGGCTCGATCCCAGGACCCTGGGACCATGACCTGAGCCGAAGGCAGACGCTTAATGACTGAGCCACCCAGGCGCCCCTGAATTTGTAATTTTAAAACTCCCACGAACAGAATTCTTCAGTTCCAGTTTCATAAGAGATGTCTACCAAACATTTAAAGAAGAATTAACACCAATTATACAAAATCTTTTCTAGGCAGTAGAAGAGGAGGAAAATTTTCCACTTTATTTTATGAGGCAAGTGTTACCCTGACACCAAAACTAGAACAACTGGTACCCCCCAAAAAAACCCAAAAAGAAATCTAAAAAACTACATACCAATATTGCTCATGAACTTAGACACAAAAGTCCTCAACAACATTCAAACATTCAAAAACATACTAATGCTTTGACAAAGGAGCAAAGGCAATACAACAGAGTAAATATAGTCTCTTCAATACATGATGCTGGAACAACTGGACATTCACATACAAAAAAAATTAACCTAGGCACAGATCTCATGCCTTTCACAAAAATTAGCTCAAAGTGAAACATAGACCTAAATGTAAAATGCAACTATAAAACGTCCAGAAGATAAAATAGAAGAAAACTTAAATGAACTTGGGAATGGCAGTGACTTTTTAGATCAACACCAAAGGCACGATCAATGCAAGAAATAATTGGTAAGCGGGACTTCATTAGAATTAAGAAGTTCTACTCTGCAAAAGGCAATGTCAAGAGAATTAGAAGACAAGGCTGGGAGAAAAGATTTTCAAAAGACACATCTAATAAAGGACCGTTATTGAAAAGTACAAAGAACTCTTAAAATTTGACCATAAAAAACAACCTAATTAAAAAATGGCCAAAGACCTTAACAAACACCTCACCAAAGAAGATGTACAGATGACAAATAAACATATAAAAATGTGCTTCATATCATATGTTATAAGGGAAATGCAAGTTAAAACAACAGTGAGATACCACTCCACATGTATTAGAATGCCAAAATCTGGAACACTGATAACACCAAATGCTACTGAGGATGTGGAGCAACAGGAACTCTCATACGTTGCTGGTGGGAATTCAAAATGGTACAGCTACTTTGGAAGACAGTTTGGTAGTTTCTTATAAAACTGAATATGCTCTTATCTTAGGATTCAGCAGTCACACTCCTTGGTATTTACCCAAAGGAGCTGAAAACTTATGTCCACACAAAAACCTGCACATGGAGAGTTACAGCAGCTTTATTCATAATTGCCAAAACTTCAAAGCAACCAAGATGCCCTTCAGTAGGCGAATGGATAAATAAACCATGGTACATGTAGACAATGGAATATTAATCATCACTAAAAAGAAGTAACCTATCAGGCCATGGAAAAACATGAAAGAACCTTAAATGCATATTCCTAAGTGAAAGAAGCCAATCCGAAAAATCTACATACTTGTGATTCCAATATATGATATTCTGGGAAAGGCAAAACTATGGAGACAGTAAAAAGATAGTGTTTGCCAGGGGTTGAATGAAGCACAGAGGATTTTTAGGGCAGTGAGAGTGCTCTGTATGATACTATAATGAAGAAATGTCATTATGCATTTGTCAAAATCTATAGAATGTACAACACTAAGAATGAAACCAAAGGCTTTGGGGGATTATGATGTGTCAGTGTAGGTTCATCAGTTGTAACAAATGTACCAGTCTTGTGAATGATACTGATAATGGGGGGGGAGCTATATATGTGGAGGGGCTGGGGCTATATGGGGAATCCCTACCTTCCTCTCAATTGTTCTGTGAACTTAAAACTGCTCTAAAAAAATAAAGTCTTTAAAAAAATAAATCAATGAAATGTATCATACCAACAGACTAAAGAAGAAAAATCCATTAATCACTAGTAATTGATGCAGAAAACACATTTAACAAGATACAACATTCATTCATGATCAAAAAAACTCTCAGCGTTTTCTTCTTTCCCAAGATTGCTTAGGCTATTCGGGGTCTTCTGTGGTTGTATATGAATATGAGGATTGTTTCTTCTATTTCTATGAGAAACGCCATTGGAATTTTGATAGGGATTGCATTGTATTTTTAGATTACTTTAGGTAGTATGGACATTTTAACAATATTGACTCTTCCAATCCAACAACACAAGATATCTCTCCATTTTTTTGTGTGTCTTCATTGATTTCTTTTCATCATTGTATTATAGTTCTCAGTGTACAGAACTTTCACCTCCTTGGTGAAATTTACTCCAAAGTATTTTATTCTTTTTGATGCTGTTGGAACTGGGTTTTTTCCCCAAACTTCTTTTTCAGATGGTGTGTTGTTAGTGTACAGAAACACAACTGGTTTTTGTATATTGATTTTGTATCTTGCAACTTTACTGAATTTGTATACTAGTTCTAACAGATTTTTGGTGGAGTCTTGAGAGTTTTTTTCTTTTTTTAAGTATTTTTTTAAAAAGATTTATTTTAGGGGCGCCTGGGTGGCTCAGTTGGTTAAGCGACTGCCTTCGGCTCAGGTCATGATCCTGGAGTCCCGGGATCGAGTCCCGCATCGGGCTCCCTGCTCAGCAGGGAGTCTGCTTCTCCCTCTGACCTTCCCCCTCTCATGCTCCCTCTCTCTCATTCTCTCTCTCAAATAAATAAATAAAATCTTAAAAAAAAAAGATTTATTTTAGAGAGAGAAAGAACATGAGCGGGGGGAAGGGCAGAGAGGGAGAGAGAGAATCTAAAGTAGACTCCATGCTGAGCATGGGGCCCAACACGGGCCCTGACCCCACAACCCTAAGATCACAACCTGAGCTGAAATCAAGATTCGGATGTGGATACTTAGCCAACTGGGCCACCCAGGCACCCCTAGAGTTTTTTCCATATAAGGTCATATAATCTGCACAGAGACAATTTAATTTCTCCTTTTTGAGTTTGGATGCCTTTTATTTCTTTTTCTTGCCTAATGCTCTAGTACGAACTTCCAGTACTATGTTGAATAGAAGTGAAGAGAATGGGCACCCTTGTATTATTTCTAATCTTAGAGGAAAAACTTTTAGGTTTTCACTGTTGTGTATGATATTAGCGGTGGCCTTGTCATATATGGCCTTTATTACGTTGAAGTATATTCTTTCTATACCTAATTTGTTGAGAGATTTTATCATGAAAGGATGTTGAATTTTTTCAAGTGCTTTTTTCTATATCTACTGAGATGATCATATGGTTTTTATCCTTCATTCTGTTAATGTGGTGCATCACGTTTATTGATTTGTGTATGTTGAACCATCTTTACATCCAAAGGATAAATGAAACCACAAGAGACCCAAAATAGCCAAAACAATCTTGAGCAAGGAGAACAAAGCTGGAGGCATCATACTTCCTCGTTTCAAATTATATTTCAAAGCTATAGTAATCAAAACAATATGGTACTGGCATAAAAACAGACACACAGATCAGCGGAACATGATAGAGAACCCAGAAATAAACCCACACATATATGGTCAACTAATCTTTGACAAGGGCACCAAGAGTACACAATGGGGAAAGAATCGTCTTCAATAAATGGTGTTGGGAAAACAGGATATACACACATAAAAGAATGAAATTGGACCCTTATCTTATGCCATACACAAAAATTAACTCAAGATAGATTAAAGATTTAAATGCAAGACTTGAAACTAAAACTCCTGGGAGAAAACACAGAAAAAGCTCCTTGACATTGATCTTGGCCATGATTTTTTTTATATGACATCGAAAGCACAAGCAACAAAAGCAAAAATAAACAAGTGGGACTACATCAAACTAAAAAGCTTTTAAGAAACAAAGGAAGCAATCAACAAAATGAAAAGGCAACATATGGAATGAGAGAAAATATTTGCAAACCATGTATCTGAGGTATAAAAAAAGTTAATAAGGAAGTCATACAACTCAATAGCAAAAAAACACAAATAATCCAATTAAAAAATGGGCAAAGGACCCGAATAGGTATTTTTCCAAAGAAGACATACAAGTAGTCAACAGGTACATGAAAAAGTGGTCAACGTAACTAATCATCAAGGAAATAAAAATCAAAACCACAATGAGATATCATTTCACCTATTAAGACAGCTATTATGAAAAAGACAAGAAATAAATATTGTCGAGAGTGTGAAGAGAGACCCCTTGTGTACTGTTGGTGGGAATGTAAATTGGTATAGCCCTCATGGAAAACAGTATGGAGGCTCCTCCAAAAAATTAGAAGCTGGGGGTACCTGGGTGGCTCAGTCAGTTAAGTGTGTGACTCTTGATCTTAGCTCAGGACTTGATCTCAGGGTCATGAGTTCAGGCCCCTCGCTGGGCTCCATGCTGGGTGTGGAGCCTACTTTAAAAAAATTAAAAATAGAATTCCCATATGATCCAGCAACCCCACTTTTGGGATTTGTTTGTTGCTATTGTGACTTACATTTACATTGTATTAAATAAAGGACACATATACAAAAATAAGATGCAAATACTATTATTTAATAAGTGTGAAAGCAATAAACTGACAAGGTATACAAGTGTACCTTAGGTATACAAGTAGAAAGCACAAAAATGGCCCACCTCCCTAGTAATCAGTGAAATATAGTTTAAAATAAAATAAGACAAATATTTTGACCTGGGCTGGTGAGTACTCATAAGACAAGTACTCTCAGAGCTCATACTTAGAGTTAGTGGAATATCCTTTTTAAAATCAGTTTGGCAACATATAAATGTTTCTGTGTCTGCCCCAGAAATATTACAGCTGTGTATTTATTCTGAGAAATAATTATTAATGGGAACATTGATATACACAAAGAAATTAATTGTAGTGTTCGTTACAACAGCAGAATTTGGAAATAGCCTATACTTCCAACAGTAGGGGAAAAGCTAAGTATATGGTGATGAATGTACTTGATAAAATTGTTCACTGAACCACCGAAAATGTCTATTTTGATTATGTAATATCAGGATGCTATGGGAAATGCTTATTAGTTGAAGTTATTAAGAGGCAAAAGGAAGAGTAAAAGCATATGTAATGTTATTTCAGATGGGTAAATGCTATAGAGAGAAAAACTTGAAGGGAATATATAGATCATTGAGAGGGGTTATGACTGAATGTTTATACTGAAGATAGAACAGCCTGTTGTACTTATATATAATTTTTAATGAATGTTATGATGAAAAATCATCTTAAAAGAATAAATTGTATGTATTCTGAAGTATTTTTAGATTATGAATTTTTTCTAAAGCAATACTGTAGTTTTCAGAAGGTCACCTTATTTGTGAGTAAAATGTCTGTTCTTCAAAAAGACAAAAACAATCACTATAAATCTCTAATGAAGACCCATCTAATAGGAGTGAAGGAGATAATCCGGGATGGTGGTAGTCTACAATTTATGCAAACATTCTTGTCAAGTTTGGGGGCATTCCCTGTAAGGCGGGGTGCCCGTGACTGAGAAACCAACTGTGTTCCGTGCAGACAGCAATCTGGCCATCACAGATTGATGGGAAAATACTTTAGTGAGTGGGATTAGGTGGTGGAACTCTATGTCAGTGTGGAAGGCATGAGAGCCATGCAGAGAAGCAGACCCAGAAGCCTAATCCTAGGGCTGAGGCCAGTGTGGGAGGGAGTCACGGAAGGATGACCGGAGAATGCGGTGACCCGGTGGCTGAGCGACGGTCGCCTCGGGAACACGAGGGGCTCGGATGGGAGAAGCCAGCTTCGCGTCAGACCCGACACACTGCTGGTCTGGTTCAGAAACCGGGCAGGCATGCTGGTAGAAGAGCAGCAGAGAATTCACCTGCGAGGGGCCGAGGTAGGCAGGGGCTGACGTCGAGCAGTCTCGTGAGAGCTCGGAGGTCCCGACACAGAGAGGCCACAAAGGCAAAGGACGGCAGTGAAAACTGCTAGCCATCCTAGCAAGAGAGATTTTACTCTTGTTCTCTTTGCCTCCTTCTATGAAATTGTTCATACAATTCAGTACTTTGAGAAATTCTCTCAGCTGAAGACAGACAGCCTGATTAGAGTCCATCCTGTATTACACACCGAGGCCCTGTTCCAAACTGAATGACCTCGTCGAGTCCTTTCACCTCTTGAACTTACTGTAGCAACAGAAACCTTGTCAGTTCTGCCGGAGAGACTTGCCACGCGTGAATCGGGACAAGCCCGACGGGCCATCCCCGCACGGAAGGTGGCAGGAGCGAGCGGTTTGGGGGCGGGGACCACTTGTGAAACTGACGGCCACGTGCTGGTCTGTTGATGAACGGCGTGCCAGCTAGGTCAGATAGGTTGTATCTGAGAGCGCGGTAGTCGCTCCCAACAGCCCCTGGGTTTGGTGGCTGAGAAAGCCCTCCGTAGCTCTTCTTCCAAGAGACAATGGCAGAGACAGACCCTTGCTGTCACCACAGTGCCAGGCGCAGGGGATGGTGGTTTCCAGCCATCGGGATATTTAGGAGCCGCTGCGTGTTGTCTCCTTTAACGTTAACACTCCTCCCGTGGAGTGTCTCAGCAGTTGTTTGTTATGATTGCTTTGGATAATCGTCTAATTGTCAGTGCTCATCACCCCAGGGCAACTTTGACGAGTTTCCCTTTCTTACTGAGAGATCAATCTGGTTCATTGTGAATAAATTTTTAAGGAAGGAAAGGCAAGTCTGACAGAGGACTTGGCTTATGTAAAGGGGTGTGTGTGTGTGTGTGTGTGTGTGTGTTTCTCTACCGAACGTCATTTTCCCCGTCGCACGGCTGGGTTGTGTGGGGTCATCTCTGAGCCAGCCTATTCTTGGTCCTTTCTGTGCCAGTATTTCAGACACACTCGTGTTATAGTTGGCATTGTTCTCCCATCCAGCAAAATAATTTAGCTCTCCAAAACCAAATCGGAGTCTATTTTCCACTCAATCAAAATCCACTGCCTATTATTTCACGCCCCGTGACTCCAAATCTCTCTCCCGGCTTTAAGTTTTGTTTCTGGTCCCTTTTTTGCTGCTAAACATGCACTCTACTTTGTCTCCTGCAACCAGGCTTCTCGCTTAGCTTGTACAGGGCTCTCCACTAACAGGCTCCAAACCCAGGCCGTCCACCCGCTCCCTCCACATGGAAAAGGAAGGTTGTAAGACTTGTACTAGGTAAGGGGTATTGAAGCTCCTTGGGAATAAGAGCCCAAAGCACGAACGTGAGGGGAGATAGCCATGACTAGCCATCACTTACTGAACCTCCTACCTTCACCTTCCAAATCAACTTTCTGCTCTTGAATCCTTGTCTCAGGATTCTGCTTCTGGGGGAACATATAGCATTCATCACCTCCAGTCCCAAATCTGCTTCTCTTCCTATTCCCAGGAGGTCTGTCCTCAGTGGCCACTCCCCCAATCCACCCCATCACCCAATTCAGAAAGCCAGGTGCCAGTTACCCTAACACCTCCTGTTTCCTCCATCACTGAGTCCTGTCAATTCTGCATCCTGAGTAGAACTTGACTCAAGTTCCTGCTCTTCATCTCTGCTGGTACTACCTTGATTCAAACCCTGATCATTGCCACAGCCTCTCACCTGGTCTCCCTGCTGCCAACCTCACTCCCTCCAATTGGCCCTTCACACCCACCAATAGAGTGAGCATTCCTCAACCCAAATCTTTCTTGGTCACCCCTTGCTTAAAGTCTTCATTGGCTCCCCATTGACTACAGGACAGACCAGGGACCTCAGTTGCCCCCTAGCCTCCTCCACCCCCACCCCTGCTATTCTTCACAGCCTCTACTCCAGTCTCACAGAATATTTGCAGCCTCCAGAATGTGCTTTGCCTCTGAGCTTTGGTGCTCGCTGTTCCTTTCATTTGTAATGTCTTTCCCTTACTTTGAAAAACTCCTATTTATTTTTCAGTGCTCAGCTCTTGTTACCATCTCTGTGTAGTCTTTTCTGACTGCTTTGCCCCATGCCATTCTCTGCCCTTTCCCAGCACAGGGCTAGCCCCACTCCTTTGGGGTTCACCTAGTCCCTATGATAACACCTCACGTAGCACATAGTGTCACATTGTATCATTAACAGTTCATTTATTGGCCTCTGAGCTCCTTGGGGTCAGCAACCATATGTTAACCATCTCTCTAACTATAGTCCTTAGCTCAGTGACTGGCATACAGCAGGTGCTTAATAGATGTTTATTGGATAAATAAAGGAATCATCCATCTGGCAAGTATGTGAAAACTAGATTATGAGGAGATGCTATATTAGAAAAGCAAGGTATAGGGTGCCTGGGTGGCTCAGTCGTTAAGCGTCTGCCTTTGGCTCAGGTCATGATCCCAGGGTCCTGGGATCGAGTCCCACATCGGGCTCCCTGCTCTGCGGGAAGCCTGCTTCTCCCTCTCCCACTCCCCCTGCTTGTGTTCCTGCTCTCGCTATGTCTCTCTCTGTCAAAAAAATAAATAAAATCTTTAAAAAAAAAAAAGAAAGAAAAGCAAGGTATAGATCAAAGAATCAGATCTGAGATGGGAAGTTTCTTGAGTCCTTACTTAAAATGACCAAATATTAAAATCAGAGATCTCGAAAATCACCCTGAGCAGCCCTGGAAGATTTGGGGGGTTCTTTCCTGCTATTTGGGCATATCCTTTCTTCCCTCCATTTTCTTGGGCATCCCTTTAACTGTATGAATACAATTCTTCCATATTAATGTCTTATTTCTGTCCCCAGACATCTCCTCCCCTATCCAGACCTGCTCTATAATTATGGACTTCTCTTTTTTCCTTCTCTCTGCAAGGGCAGTCACAGTGAAAATACAGAAGGGTGCCACTATATACTTTTGTGGGACCATAATGCCTGTTTATTATGCATTAATCTGAATCAATATAGTCTTTCCTGAAAACATAAGCACCTCAAAGGGCAGCAAATATGAATCACAACTGCCAGCGAGGATCAAACATTAACCCAGGGTTGTGATGAGGCCAACAAAAGAAATAGGCTGGTAATTGCCTTCCAGGATATCAATCCCTACCTTATACACACATACCCCCTCAGCACACACAAAACCTTTATGGATCTTTCATCCATGAACTTGCCCAATTATAATTGCCCAGCTGTGTCTTTAGTTGTATTCAGGCTAGGTCCTGGCAACAGAGACCTCACAAACCTGATCCAAGGATTCAGAACATTTAGAGATCTCTAGAGGAAGTCTTTGGCTACTGAAATGGTTGAAGACACATCCACAGACAAATATTTCCACAGGTATCATTAATGACTCGAAGCTGATTTAAGACCCCAAGAACCTGACCAAAGCAAGTAGGAACTGGTACTTTCTGTTGATATTCATTATTATCAATTCTTAAACTTACATTGTGTGTCTTTCTGCCTCTATGTCAACTGAGTACTTCTTAATTTAACTGTTTGTTTTTTTTCCAAAAGAGGAAATTCAGTATCAAGGAATGGTACCACCAGGGCTTACTTCTTTCTTAGGAGCAGTAGGCAAAGTGCCTGGAGCCCACAGTACTTTTGGGAGCCCACCAAAATGTTTTCATTTCATTTAAAATCAAAAGAAAAATTGATCTTCTAGCTTGAAGAAGATGTATTAACATACAATATTAATACATTTGTCTTTACACCAATACAGTTGTAAAATACCACTTTTAGGTATTTTTTTAATGGAGGGGGGAATTCACAAAGGCAAAAGTGTCCACAAAAGTCATAATGTGGCCCTGATTTCTACCACATTATGCTTGCAACAGAACAAGGTTAGAATAGAACCTCTCAAGCACAAGTTCAGGTTCCCATACTAATTGTAAACTTGCCAGGCTGCTCTCTATGTCTTTCACACTGTGTGGCCACCCCAAATTCTACAAGAGGGAAGTCATGGTTACTAGTCACCATGTTGAGATGGAGCATTGATTGAACATGCAAAAGATAGCTAGATCCAGACTGCTCTCTGCTCTGATTAAAGTAACGTCAGCTCTGCCATTCTCTCTCAAATGTCTTCATCCTGTTTTGATTTCCAGAAAAAATATCTTTACATCTGTAGGGATTAATTAAACCAGTGCAGTTGCTTCCTTTGCTCTCTTAAAACATTTATAGGATTTAGGTTTTTTATTTTATTTTTAAACGATCAATAGTACTACTAATACCTGTTACTTATTTACTGGTTAGCAACCATATATTCCATCACCTCTGCAACTCCAGGTCTTAGCCCCAGTGTCTGGCAAACACCAAGTGCTTAAGAAATATGTTAGATAAATAAACAAATCACCTCTCAGGCAAGTTTGTGGAAATTAGATTATGTCCGTGGGCTCATTTTTGTCTTTAATAATCTCACACCTTGTGAGAAGGATCTTCTACCGGTATCACACTGGCATTTTAGGAGGTGATCACTAGTCCCTTGCCACCTCTCCCGCCTCCATCAGCCAGCCACTTCCTCTCTCCTGAGCTCTGTTCTCGCTCTTCTTCATCCTGGGGTCTGGAATGGTCCCCAGCCCGCCAGTTGGCAGCAGGATCCCCGCTCCGCCGGCCCTCCCCGATGTCCATCTCCCCTTCCTCTGGCCCGCGCCTCGCGCGCCCCTTCCTCCTGCCACCCTGCGCCGCCCACAGCCACGCCCTCCCCGTGGGCGAGATCACCTGTCCCTCCTCCGCCGCCGCCTCCACGGGTACCCTCTCGCCCCCCTCCTGCTCCCCCTCCTCCGCCACCTCCCCCAAGCCCTCCCCTTCCCCGCCTCCTCCCACCCCTTGGTGTATATAGTAAAGGCCGGGCGCCGCACGCAGACACACACTCGCCCGGACACAGGCGCACACACTCACGCACAACCGGCAGCGGCGGCGGCGGCGACAGCGGCTCGGTGACAGCGGCGACGGCGGCTCCCACCGCTGCGCACCCCCTTCAGGCGGCGGGCGGCGACACCAGACCGGAGAGTTCCCGCACCCGCGACCACCCCGTGGCTTCCTGGAGGCGGCGGCCGCGACTGCGAGGTAGCCACCGCGGTGCCCCAGTGCGGGCCGGGGTCCCTCCCCCGCGCCCTCCCCGTGCGGACCTGCCACCGGGACGGAGGGGGCGCGCCGGGCTGGGCGCGCCTGGCGGGGCCCGGCGCCCGGGGAGGGGCCTGCTTCCGTGGGCAGGACGGCGCCCGGAGGCCGGGGCCAGCTGGGAGGGCCGGGCGGGGGCGGGGACGCGGGCCGAGGCCGCCACCCGTGCGGCGTCCCCGGGCCCCGCTCCTGCTCCCGGCGCCGCGCACTGGCTGGCGGGGCCGGAGAGGCGGCGCCGGCCGGCGGGGCGGGGGCCCCGAAGTGGGTTTCGGGCCGCCACCAGCGCTGGCACCCGGCACAGAGGGCGGCGCGCGGCGCACTCCGCGCCTGGGCACCGCACCGGGCCGCCTCCGGCTTTGCCGCTCTGCCCCGGCCCGGAAAACCCAGCGCCTTCCAGGCCCTTCGGAAGATGGATTCTGTTGACGTATCTGGCGGCCCTGGCAAGCCGGGTGGAAAGTTGGGTTTTGCCAGATCGCGCTGGGCTTGTCTTTGTGACGCTCGGCCAGCCCCGCATCCCCCCGGAGCCGGGTGAGTGTGCGTCGGCGTCCTGGGAGCCTTCGTGCCCCCCAGTGCCCAGACCCGGGGTGGCCGCGCCAGCTCGGGCTTTCTGCCATGTTAGGCACCGAGCAGCGTCCTCACAGCATTTTTGCGTGCGTTTCAGGGGTGCCTTTTGCTGCGGAGGGAGTTATCGCTTCTCTCGGCGTTGGCATTTTCGGGGTTGGGGTTGTGCTCTGTGTGTTTGCTTGTTTGCCGTTTAAAGCCCGACTATTGTTCAGGATAAGCTCCGCCTGGGTGGGGAAATGGCATCCCACCACAGTTGCCGGCGAGGGGTAGAAAGGTTGCCAAACAGCTGCTGCTTTGTGTTTCCCTATCAGAAGTCTCTGGAGTAGGTTTGGGGCACGACGCATGGATGGAGAGAGGGATGGGGCACGGAAGAAGAAGGTGGCTTTGGAGGAGCGAATTGTCACCCACCCCGTGGCATGCAGTCAGCCTGCCTTTCTGCCTGCCAAACTTTTATGAATATTCCTTTTGTGGCAGGGGAAAGCTTAATGAATTCAGCCCAGTTTTCCAGGGAAAAGCAACCCGGCTTTAACAATGGTTTGAGAACTTAATCAATGAGAAAGGCAGGGGGAGGGGGAAGGGGAGGAGGCTCTGACACCATATCGGGGGATGTGGCTGCTTCTTGCAGAGTCAGGTAGGGGAGAGGTGGGCAGGGCAGAGCGCAGCTCCTGGGTGGCCAAGTTCCCGGAACTGTCCGTAGCTCTTACCTGTGCCCGCTGGAGGCCCCCCCCCCCACGTCGTGCCCCCATCTCACGGTCTGCCCAGACCTTGGCTGTGGGGCTTGAGGGGCGCCGTGCGGCCAGCCCCCCTCATCTGGCATTTTTAAGGATGTGTAAATATTTTGCTGAGGATAAGTGACATCAACAGAATGATATTCCGCAGAGCCCGGGTGTGCAGCGATGATAAATAGATACGGCCAAACAAAGTTTTGATAACCGCGGATTCTCATGGCTCGCTCTGTTTCATTTGGGTCTTTGTTTTTGTTGGTTTAGCATTATCTCTCATCCTCTGGTGTGATCCCTTTATTTAGCTGATTTTGGAAGCTTCTCTTTAGAACAGAGAGAAAAGCAGCCAGCAGGGAGAAAACAATTCTTAGCCTTGCATGCATCATGCAAGGTTTTCTGTGCTTTTCCCAGGGAATCTTTCCCAGCGTTGTCTAGATGTCCCTCTTCCTCCCTTTGAGTCTTCAGAATCGTTTGTTGATTGACCAAGAGACTTAGGATAACTTTGCAAATGTGTTGTGATGTGCTTTTGTTACAGTGGCGGGGTGGGCAGTGTGGGAGGAGGCTAATGAGGAGGCCAGTGGGTGGGAGCCACTCACCAGGGCAGCATTATGCCCCCACCCACTGTTTTGTTGTTTGCATTTTCTTCTCAAAGAGGAACATGGGGAGCTGTGCCACTTTCAGAAGTCGGGGGTGGGCTGGAACACGCAGAATCATAAACCGGGTGGCATCCCAATTTCTCTGCCCCTTAGAAGCCCTGCGAGGCCACCTACCCACCCCCGAATCCACCCCCGCCCCCCAGTAAATATCCTACGAACAGCCACTTGTGTCTCATGCTGACTGATGCCCACTAGAGACATTCCGAGGCAGCCCAGGCACGGTGAGCCAAGTCAGACTGGGACCTGGGGTACTGGCTGCTTTGGCACCAGCCCATGGTCCTTTATCATGCAGAGAAACACCAGACTTCCAGCTGTTGAGGTCTGACCAGGGAAAACCTGCCCATCTCAGGAAAAAAATGAGAAAACAGCTTTCCAGGTGATGCCAGTTGCCAGTGTAAGCACTTGGTCAGTGGGCAGTTGGGTAAGAACTAGAACATAAATAAAAAGTCTTGTAGCCAGAAAACAGCCTCTGAGACTGGGCCTCTGGAAAGCAAGAAAGAAAAAGAAAATGCGAGAGGTGTGTGATGAGGTGTTGGTGGGAGTGCTGGAGCACGAGGAGAACAAGATACAGCTCTAGCTGCAGCCGCCCGAAAGCTAGATGGGCCTGGCCTCCCCACCTCCATCGCATCCTCAATGGAGGTATTCTGTATGGGGCAGTCTCCACACACAGCGCGCTTGGAATGTACAATAAGAAAATAGCAAGTGTCTGTTCTCTGGCTCCTTCCCTAACCTTAGGTCTGGGGAGAGGAGGGTAGTGGAGGGAAATAAATTAGGAAAGGAATTAACATTTGTCATTGCCCTCTGTCTGCCAAACACTTCACCTGTGGGAAACCATGATGTGATGGAGGCATTATTTTACAGATAAGGAATCTGAGGCTCAGAGAAATTTCCAGTCTTGTGTCTGAATCCAGATTTCGGTGGTTATGAATTAAAGGGGCAACATTTCCCTCTAACCCCTCTTCTAAGTCTCTGATTTATTTCTCCCAAAAGCCAGAGTCCTCAGCCCCTACATGTTTACAAACTGTGGTACCTAACTTGGGGGCGGGGAGCCTACCAGTGAGGCAGCCCAGTCAGCCAGGGTACGTGCTTATGTGCCAAGTAGATAGACCCCAGATAGTCCCAGACTATTTCAAATGGAAAGACTGTGCCTCGTCATCTTGGAATTTCCAACGCCCAACTGTTGCTTAATAAGTAAGAGTTGAGTGACTAAGTGATGGAGCTGATGGAGTGAATGGTGGTAGGGAGGCAGCTGTAAGTCATCGTCAAGGGAGACTCAGGGAGAAATCCAGAGTTTTGTTTTTTTGTGTTGTTTTTTTTTTTTAAATCTAGAGATTTTTATGTTTGTTTGGGGATTTGGAGTTCCTGATGTCATGCTCCATATCTAGCCTGGGGTAGGTCCAAGTTGACAAGTTCATGTGATATGGACAAGAGCATTCCCATTTTTATAGATGACAAAATTGAGCAGGTTAAATAATTAGCCCGAGGTCCATGGTAGGACCAAAGGATGAGTAAAATATTTCTGACTCTTAACTGTCTCGAATAAATAAATTCTCAATAAAAATGAGATGAGGTCTTACTACACGAATGCATCATGTAAGCAAGTCCCTTACCCCCTTTCCAACCAGATGGTAGCCTTTATCCCGCTAGAAACTCTGGAGCCAGTGGGAGAACCAGGATTTGAATCCATATATAATTCTGCTGCTTGCCTGATCAGAATATGAGGGGGACCTCAAAGAATGAGGCTCTCAAGGAGGGGGGAAGATGGCTAATTGTACTCTCCCCTGTACAAAAGCCTGTGTGGGATTCTGAATTAAGCTTGATTTGGGGATCAGGGTGCCATCCTTGCTATAGAGTTGGCAGTTCTTGTCTTTGGAGAATGCCTCTGATTACCACTACTTCTTCCCACCTGTTCACCTGCCCAAATGCCCATCATCTCATTCTTTCTAGACTCAAGGCATCTCCTTTGTGACCCCAAATTTTTTCATGAGCCTCTTGAGTCTACTGCTCTCCTGTGGTTTTTTTTTTTTTTTTAAAGATTTTATTTATTTATTTGAGACAGAGAGCATGAGAGGGGGAGGGTCAGAGGGAGAAGCAGGCTCCCCGCCGAGCAGGGAGCCCGATGCGGGACTCGATCCCGGGACTCCAGGATCATGACCTGAGCCGGAGGCAGTCGCTTAACCAACTGAGCCACCCAGGCGCCCTCTCCTGTGTTTTGACGGCAACTGGTGAGGAGGTGATTCTGATGGTCGCATTTGTACTTCTGGATTTTGCACATGACCCTTCTTCCCTCTCCAGCCAAGAACACACACACAAACACACATTCAGGCGTACGTAATTTGATCATGTTTCTTTACCTGCTTCACCAAACTAGATTGTAAACCCAGAATTGTTATTGAAAGAACGTACGTGACTTTGGTGATCTTCTGTCCTAGCCTCTGCCTTAAACAGATCAGAAGAGCTAAGATGGAGGTGGCTCAACCAGGAGATGCCTTGAGTAATGATTATGCTTGCTGGCTTTCCCACTGCTATGGGGCAGCCCCCCCCCCCACAATGTAGGCATGGGCCCTGGGCCTCTCATAAAAGCCCATTTTAATCTCCCCTTAGGGGTAGGGCTGGGCTTCTAGAATATCCCAATCCTTGCGATTCCCATTTCTGCTTTAATTCTTAGCTCCAATAACTTGATGGCTTACCCTGCTCTCACCTGTCACTCTTTCTTCCCACAGCTTTTTGGTCTTGCCCTGCACTAATAAAACCTTTTATGATGATGGAAATGTTCCATTATCTGCACCATCTCATACAGTAGCCACAAGTCACATGTGGCTATTAGTAGTCAGAAGGTGGCTAGTCCAGAGTAGGATGTGCTATAAGGATAACATACGCACGTAATTTCTAAGACTTAGTACAAAAAGAAAAGAATGCAAAATAGCTCATTAATAATTTTTATATCGATTACACGGTGCAATGATGTTTTGAATATACTGGTCAAATAAGCTACAGTATTAAAGTGAGTGTCACCTGTTTCTTTTAATCTTTTTCATGTGTCTACCAGAAACTTTTAAGTGACACAGATATTTCTTTTTTTTTTTTTAAAGATTTTATTTATTTATTTGAGAGAGAGAGAATGAGAGACAGAGAGCATGAGAGGGAGGAGGGTCAGAGGGAGAAGCAGACTCCCCGCCGAGCAGAGAGCCCGATGCGGGACTCGATCCCGGGACTCCAGGATCATGACCCGAGCTGAAGGCAGTCGCTTAACCAACTGAGCCACCCAGGCGCCCCGACACAGATATTTCTATTAGGCAGTGCTTCTCTAGAACAAACTAACCACCAACGTGTGCCTTCAGCACAGGTTGTACTTCCAGATATTTTAGGGGGCATAAACACCTTCTGTTCTTCATGGCAGATGAGAGGCATGGGCTGACAACCTGGCCTCAGGCAACTTTGATTTTCAGTAGCTAAGATGTCATTTGGCGGGGGGTGCCTAATCAAGCCTATCCATGAGCATGTTTGCTCAGTCAAGTTCCCCTGAGGAATGTGGGCTCCTGAAACTTAATGGAGATGAGAGAGCAAGGCAGGGCTGGCTTGAACAAAACAACCTCTTTCCTTCCTCTCCTCCATCTCACCCACCCCAGGCTGGTGTCCTTGTCTAGTGGAGAGCTGTCTTTTGCCTGAGCAACTGATTTCCTTGACACCTTGTCTAAGAATATCCTTCCTGGGGATTTGTGCTTGGAGAATTCTGTCCCAAGTAGACACCCTAATGGTGAGAGTGGGTTATTTGGGGCTGGAGCCAATCTTATAGAAAGGAAAGGGGAAAAGACATATTTATTTCCTGACAGCTTGATGAAAACAAGAGCAAGGAGGTACATACAGTTTCTGTGGAAGAGACAGCATAAATGCAAAGAAGCCCCATTTCATACACAGTGGTGCTGCAGAAGAGGAAACCTGACGAAGGGACAGTTCCTGGGGGTGGGGGAAGGCTCACAGCTGGCACTATGGTCTTCCTGGGCCCTTCCCTGGGAGCTGGCCATGGCCTAAGTAGATGGAAAGGGCTAGAATAATGAACTTGGGGCTGCAGTGATTTATAGGTCAGGCCCCGTGGCTCTGGCCCCTGAGGGGGCTGCCCCTACAGGGGACCCTTGGCTGACCTCCTTGAGCTCCTCGGAAGGAGTTGGTTTTGTTTCCCATGGCAGAAGCAGACTGTTTACTGGAGCACAGGAAGAATCCGACATTCTGGCGAAAAATAATTCATTAACAGCCAGGGTATTACCAGTTCCCCGGAAAAGCTCCTCCAGCTGCACTATAGCAACTGTTCTTGTTCAGCAGCAGATTCGGGCCTCACTGGCAGCCAAGACTGGGTGTGTTCAGGCGTTTTTGTCGTTGTTGTTATTTTTGCTTTTGTGCGTATGGCCACTTTTGCCTTATAATTCAGAGAAAGGAATGGTGGCCTGGAAGGGTCGTGATGGTATAGCTGTCAGCCATTATTTCCTTCCTAGTTTAGGCCTGGAAGCTCTAGGCCGGCGCTAGGAACCTGCATTTCCCCTGACCAAAGCCCACCCCCATGCTAGGGGCACTGTAGAGCCACACAGAATATTCTAGAACTGAAGGAATTTTAGAGAATCTCAACACCTGCTCTTAAGACCCTCTGGAAACGATTGGCTGTAGGACTCCCATTCCCAACCCCACCCTCCCACATACATACTAACATCAGGCAGAAAGTCCTGTCTTTGCTGTGTGGGATTCTTTGCTTACTATTAATTGACACAGTGGGGCCAAAGTCTATGATTCATCATCCCAGTTTTGAGGGCATTTGGAAAGCCAGGCAGGCATAACCAAAAGAATGGGCTGCATGTTTTGCTCACCAAGAATGATTGGATCTACAGTAAATAAAATGGAATGATTCAGGAAGCTTTTTATGCTCTGGAAAAATCTGCCTTAAAAAAAGGTTTTTGTCTGCTTGTTTGTTTTTTATGCCTCATGTTCAGAAATGTGTACCCAGTTAGCAAGAAATGGAAAAGAATGGCATTTCCTTGTTTTCGTTTTTTAAAAAACTCTAATTGCAGGTTAAGTAATATACGATGTTATTGATTTTGGTTTTGTATGGAACATAGCTAGATAATCATTTTTATTTTATGGGATATTAATTTCCATCCATTTAGACTGATGAAATATGCATTTAAAATGCAACCTATCTACCCCAGCCATCATTGCGGTATTTCATTTCTTTGGGGGGTGGGAAGAAAACGCGAGCGAGCACGTGAGCTGGGGGCGTGGAGGGGCAGAGGGCAAGGGAGACAGAGAGAGTCTTAAGCAGGCTGCACGCCCAGCACAGAGCCCTACATGGGGCTCCATCTCACAACCCTGAGATCATGACCTGAACCAAAATCAAGGGTCGGGTGCATAGGGGCGCCTGGGTAGCTCAGTCGGTTGAGCGTCTGACTCTTGACTTAGGCTCAGGTCATGATCCCGTGGGTTGTGGGCTCGAGTCCTGCGTCGGACTCCATGCTCAACGTGGCGGGGGGCAGAGTCTGCTTGAAGGGTCTCTCCCTCTGCCCCTCCCCCACTCTCTTTCTCTCTCAAAAAAATAAATATTTAAAAAAACTGAGTCAGACGCTTAACTGACTGAGCCACCCAGGCTCCCCGTCACAGCGTTTCTTTAACGTTCCTAGGTTCAGACTGAGAACCTATGGCATTTAATTGGAAAGAATAACATGTCCTTAGCTAATATGTATGTAAAGCAACCCTAGATTTCAAAGAAAACGATGTCTTCTCCCTTTGATGACTGCCAAAGATATGAGTATTAAAGGCTGAGCGTGTTTGGCTTTATCTAGAGCGCAGTTTCTCCACCTTGGCCTGTTGGCATTTTAGGCCAGATTTTTCTTTGTCGGCATCAGGGGGCCCGTGCACTGTAGGATGCTAGAGGCCAGTGGCACCGCCCCCTGCCACCGCAATTGTGACAACCAGAAATGTCTCCAGACCTCATCCGATGTCCTCTCTGGGACAGAATCGCCCCTGGTTGAGAAACACTGGTCTAGAGCAAGGTTTAATAAGGCATTTGGGGGTTTTGGCAAATTCAGTTTGAAATAGTGGAAGACGCAATTTATTCCCCTGACTTTTATATATGCTGTTCATGGGGGCGATTAATTAACAGTTGGAAATGGGTCCTGTGCCTGATTTCATTCTAAGGTTGGTGGATGAGTCTCTTAAGATGGTATGAGCACAGAGATTTTTTTTTAGGCAGGCGACTGAATGAGGCATATGTACTTGGGGGGCACGCTGTAATAACTAAGGGCTTTTCTGGTTTTTCATAACGAAAGCAGATTTATTCCTCCCTAATTTCTTTTTCATGTGCACCTGATTCCAGGCATGCCTTCAAAGCCACCAGGCATCTTCGTCTACCCCGCCCCCTCTCCACTGTCATTTCTCCTGTAGCATCTTAAGCCTGAGCCAATTAACTTAGCCCTTTAGTGTACTTGGGAGAGCTCTGTGCGTAACACTGTAACAGACTCATTTCGGATTGTGGCAGCCCTTTACCCACCACTAGTGTCTGCGTTTCCCGGGACTGTTGAGAGAGAATGTCACTGGTGGGCAGGTGGGGCATTTTTCCAAATGACAGGGCATTCAGATTTCCGTGGGGTCCTCCCCATCCCTCCCAGCTCTCTCCCTCTCACACACATTTTTTTCCTCGCAGCAGTTCCACTTGGGAAAGAGGAGGTCAGCAGGGCTCCTTCCGGCAGCCTGAACCTCGTAATGCCTGCAGTCGGCAGCCCGGGACAAGCCCTTAGCTGTCCTCTTTCTGAGGGTCCCTTGAAAGGCTAGAAAGAAGGGTTATGCATTCTCAGGGAAGGTGTCATGGGGCTAAAACCCGGAAATGGGGCGAGCGCTGGGGGGACAGAGGGAGAACAGAGAGGCGGGTCACGCATTACACAGGCAAATGTCCTGAGGTCACCGTGCCCTGCCAGTCTTTGGAGTGGGACAGGTGTTTGGCAGTGCTCCCTGCAGACCTCAGAGGGGGCTGCTTCATCTTGCGGCCATCAAGGTAGGCTGACCTTTCCCAAAGAGCGTCTGAAGGAGTTCCGTGTGTCAGGCTTAGCCAGTGAGGAAAGATGGCAAAGCTGAGCACGTAGGGGTGGGCCAAGCCACCAGTACACCTTCATTGGCGAGTTCTAGCCTCCCCAGAAGAGCAGTTTGATTCTTCCTTGTCGTCATGAAGGAAGAGGCAGTGAGCTTGGCAGACGTCCACAGCGTGCCAGGTCCAGGCAGATAAATAATTGACTTGCAGCACGTGACACTTGGTCATTCTAAGTAGCCAGCCAGGATTTGGGTGATGGTTGCAACACTGGGAGAGGAAACAGGATCATAAATCTGGGCTTTGGAGGCCAGTTTCGTGGCGCAGAGGCCACTGGGGCCACCGCTGTGTGCCGCAGAAGCAAACAGACAGGTCCAAGTGGTATGTTGTTCCTCAAAATAATGGCAGTGGCAGTGGCTGGGAAACACATTTAGACCCTTGTCATAAAAATGCAAACAGTCCTCCTGCTATAGGGAAAAGCTAAATAAACTCCGTTGCAGCTGTATTAAGTAGAAACAGATTTGAAAATCGGGTGTTTTTTTTCCTGAGACACTTATTTATAGCAGGTTGGGCAAAGGCTGCCACTGTCTTCTGCGACTCCGGAAGAGTGTTTTCCAGATGGTCCTTGCTGTTTTTCTCTTTATTAAGCTTAGCTGAACACGGCCTCGCTTGGAAAGGTTCACAGAAACTGGTGTTATTTTTTTCAGATTACAATGACCATTGATTGGCCAACAAATCAATGGATGGGAATGGATTGAGCCTGCGCTGATGAATTTCCTTTTGCATTGTAGAAATAAGAAAAATATCAAGGAAAGCTCAAAATAGGGGTGCTCATTGTTCGGCTGTATATATCAGAGCTTCGGAAACCAGCCGGGGCTACGTTTTCTATTAATTTACATTTGTTTTTGTTTTTTTTTTCCTAAATTAATGCCCTTCTTTTTGCTAAAGCTCTCCAACATCCCTGTTTCCTTTCCAACATCTAAACAATGTCCAGATATATTTCAGATTGAGCAATTAGCTCTGGCTGCAATTTCCTTTTAGGAAAAAAAAAAATCACTAACCCGCTAGACTAAATATGAAATTATTGAATGCGAAAATATCAATCTGAGACCATTTGTTCTAGGATCCTTTGTGGCTTATCACTTGCATTTTAAGAAGGCAAGAAAAGGCTGATTCTGCCCTGCCTTGCCATGCTGGACACACCCACACCAAGAAACCTCAAGCTTTGTTTTTGCTCTTAGGAGCTGGACAGCTGGATTTGGGGTTGGGGTCATCAAGGCTGATTCTTACAGCCCAAACCACACAGGGAGCCATTTTGGAATGTCACATAAACCATTGGTCCCGCAGACCAGGCATAGGACAAAATTTCTGCCCATTCACAGTGAAATGAAAGAAAAGGGAAAATGGAGTGAGTTTCTTTTTTAAAGCTAAACCTTTTCCATTTCACAGAACTGCCCTTTATTCTAAAATGGCCTTTCCTGCTTGTCTTGGTGTTAACAGCTCTTTTATGAATGATCTAGATCGTACCTGGCATTTGCAGTTTAATATCTTTTTTGACAAAGTCAGAAGTTGTCCAACTCATGTTGGATCCTCCATTTTTTCAAACATTACTCATCCAGAACATTAGAACGTCTGGGATTCACCCTGGAGGCTAACTGGATTATGAAGGGGAGCCTTTGTTATTATTCCTAAGCCAGAAAAACCAACCTGAGCAAGAGTCCTGCTCTGAGTTCCCTTACTCGACTCTTCTGACCCATCAGCCACAGGGAACTGGCCTTGTCCGGAGCCCATGGGAAGCATGGAGTGGCGTCTCCAGAGGAGTTTGAAAGGGAAAACTGGCTTCTTGGACATACCGTCTGAGCATGCAGCCTGAACTCTGGGAGCCTGGACCTTTTATCCCTGATTCTGTTTTCAACTCTGTTGCCAGCTCACACAGGTTCCACCCAGCTTCCTCCTCTCCTCAGCCCTGCCCACCACTGCACGAGCCAGCAGGCCTCAGCAGGGCTCACCCAGCTGTGGCCCTGGTCCCCTTACCGGTCTGCTCTACTCCTGTCCTTGCTCCCGCAGCTGCTGTTCCTCTCAATAAAGCATCTGTCTAGCCTTGTCACCCCAGCTCAAGAACATTCAGTGACTCCCTATTTCCTAATTAGTTAAAATAAAACGCCACATATGAAGCCCTCTTCCCATTTTCCGAGTCCATTCTCCCCCTCGTGACTGGCCTTCAGTAGGGAAAATGCCTCTGAGTTGTACAGTTATCTGGGGTTTTGTTTGTTTTCTTATATGGGGGGAGATTTGCAAGAAGGTTACGAGATCTCTTGGGCATCTTTCTAGATGAAGAACACTGAAGCCCTGAGTCTAATGTAATGGACCATCCCAAGGATTATGACATTCATGTTTAGAAAAAAAAGAAAGAAAGAAAGCCCCACACAAAATGAGGCTCTCTGGCTCCACGAATTGGAGCCTTACTACAAGTCTCTTCCATACTGCTTCTGGATGGGGAGGCCACCTTTCTAGCCTGCCGACAAATGGGTATTGCTTCAGGATGGTACTGCTGACTGGTACTCCTGAAACCAGAGCCCCTTCCACAGGCTCTGAAACTTGCATTTGGAACATAGTGGGAAGAGTCTATCCTAGCCAATGCAGACTGTCCATTCCATTAGCAAGTATCTCCAATGTTTGCTCATAAAATCGTAATAGCAACAATATTACCTATCATTTATCAAGCTTCTGCTTGATAAATGGTAGCCACTAGCTAGAAGTTGCTATTGAGCACTAGAAATGTGACTAGTGTGGCTGAGACCTGACTTTAAAATTTTATGTTTAATTAATTTTGTTTTTAATTTTTTCCCTAAGCATTTCAGGTGTATAGTTCAATGGTATTAAGGTACATTCATATTGTTGTGCAACTGTCACCACCATCTATCACCAGAACTCTTTTCATCTTGCAAATGGAATCTCTGTACCCATTAAACACTAACTCCCCAGGACCCCTCCCCCCAGTCCCTGGCAACCCCGTCTACATTCTTTTTTCTTTCTTTTTAAAAAAATAGCCCCTTTTCCCTGACATCTGAACCTCTGGTAACCACCATTCTACTCTGTTACTATGAGTTTGGATTTTTTTTTTTTAATTCCACATTTAAGTGAGATTATGAATATTTATCTTTCTTTTTAAAATTCTAAATGTAGGGCGCCTTGGTGGCTCAGTCGTTAAGCGTCTGCCTTCGGCTCAGGTCATGGTCCCGGGGTCCTGGGATCGAGCCCCGCATCGGGCTCCCTGCTCAGCACAGGGAGCCTGCTTCTCCCTCTCCCACTCCCCCTGCTTGTGTTCCCTCTCTCGCTGTGTCTCTCTCTGTCAAATAAATAAATAAAATCTTTAAAAAATAAAATAAAATAAAATTCTAAATGTAAATTGGATGGTGACTAACATAACATAATAAAATAGAATAAAATAAAAATAAATAAATGTAAATTGCCACATGGGGCTAGTAGGTACCGTATTGGACAGCGCAGCTCTAGAATAGTGCTCATTTTGCTGTGCCCTTCTGCCCTTCTGCTCCCGGCTTTCCCATAATGTCTTCCCAGTCGAACATAGGGACCGGTGGTTCTCAACCTTTAGTGTGCATTCAGATCAGCTGGAGGGCTTGTTAAAATACAGATTCCTGGGACCAACCTCCGGAGCAGGTGGGGAGTGGGGCCCAAGAATTTGCATTTCTAACAATTTCCCTGGTGCTACCTGGGCTTACGGACTAATTCCGGCATCTTAAAGTGCTGTGGCCTGGGGTTCAGCTGTTAGCTTCTGGTTCGCAGAGAGCAGCAGTGGTCGCTGGCTCAGGTCCGCTGGGAGAAGCTTTCTACTTGCTGCTGCCCTGGAGACCTGGCCCTCCACCAGTCCCAGCTTTGTTTGGGCCACAGTTAGCTTTGGTCACTCCCTTGGCAGTTGTTCTGGAATGCATTCATTTTAATTTGGGGCTCCTTGGGAGAGGGGTGGAGAACCAGGCGGGGTGAAGGAGGAGGCACGATCTCTAGGAATTGTCTGACCACCCTGGTGATGGAAGGTGAGTCTGGACAGATAAGCCCATTTGTTGTCCAGTCTGCTGTTCTCTGCAATTAAACGGTGGCAGAAAAGTTAACTTGGAAAGAAAAAAAAAAAAATGAGGCAGGTGAAGCAGACAGGTAACGGAGCCAGGTCCCCCCACCCTTGTATCTTCATCCTAATTAAAGTCTTTGTCCCTTTTAGAGGGCAAAGGCCATTTGCCCTGGGGCAGGATTAGAGGTGAGGAGGTGTGAGTGGCCCGGGGGCCTGGAGAGGTTCCCTGGAAAGGGGACTGTCATGTTGGCCACCTTGACCCTTGATCTAGCTTTCAGCAGTGCTGAGAATGTTGTTCTTGTTTAAAAAAGAAAAGAAAAGAAAAGAAAAAGACAGGTGTAAAGAAGTAGCTGAGGTTACTCATGAAAGTAGCTGTTAGGCTGTTTTTCTTATGAATATTTATAAAATAAAAGAGCAATGAGGAATCACTTTTTGACTAAGTGTGCACAGATCTTCTGTGTTTTCTCCCATGGAGCCTGTTCTTTTCTCTTGCCGTTTTCCCTCTTTGTTTTGTTGTTGGAGTTGTTTCATTTTTGGAGAGCAGGAATCATGTGTCTTTTTTGTGGCTTGGTCTCAAACCAGCCTTCAGTCTCTTGAGCCAGGCAGCACTTCCTAAAGTTCATTTTAATCACCATGTTTAACAACCCAGCCCTCCTTGGCTCCTGGCAGTGTCCTCCATAGCACTTAGATGCTAGTACTATGCTTCACACAAAAAAGTACAAACACACACACTTCTCCCAGTTCATCTGTTTCCAAAAGCAAGTCTTCAAAGGCAGGAACGCAAGGCCCATTTCTGCTATTACAGCGGTTCTGTCCCTGTCGATCGGTGGTGAAATGTCAGCTTCCTGTGCTTTGAGTACTTCCATCGTCTTGGTTAGCTCTGGGCTGTCGCCCCACGGGAGAGCTCGGCAAGTCAGAGCACACCAGTGGGGCCCCATCCCCGTCCCTCTCGTCTCTGTCACCGCCACTCAGCAGGGATAAGGCCCAGCTTCCTCCATTCCACTGGACCTAGCCTCAACTCCATTTTGGACATTTAGGACATGAAGTGTCTCATCCCCCATTTGTGTGGGGTGTTTCTTTCCTCTGTTGCTTGCCCCCATCTCTGTAGTGACCAGTGCCAAATGGCCTATTCTTTTTTTTTTTTCTTTAAGATTTATTTATTTATTTTAGAGAGTGAGCTTGCAAGCCAGGAGGAGGGGCAGAGGCAGAGGGAGAGGGAGAGAATCTCCAGCAGACTCTGTGCTAAGCATGGAGCCCGACGCAGGGCTTGATCCCACGACCCTGAGGTCACAACCTGAGCCGAAATCAAGAGTTGGAAGCTTCATTGACTGCACCACCCAGGCGCCCCTGCCCTGTTCCTTTTTCACCACTTCCATGGATGACGTGAAGAACTTCACCTTCTCCAAATCCACAATGGAGCTGAAGCACCTGGTCAAGAACTTAATATATGTGCTCTCACCTAAACCACAGAGTAATGTTTAGAAATAGCTACTTTCTTTTACAGATGAGGAAGTGATCTTATGATGCTGAGTGGCCCAGATCATAATGAGTCTTGTTAGCCCTGAGAAAGAACTTGGACTTTATCCTGAACAGCTCCATAGAGGCCAGTGACATTATCTAGTCTCTGCGTTTGGTTTTTTGTCCTAGTGGAGAATGAACTGGGGCAGGAGGGAAAGAAGACCAGAAAAAGGGCTCTGTTGCAGTAATCCCACAGAGCAGTGACCTTGAACTGAAGCCGCATGGTGGCAGAGGCAAGTGGTTGGATTGTAGAAGTGTTTAGGAGGCCGACTGTGGGATTCAGTAATGGCTGGTAGGTGGAGTAAATGATGATAACACCCTGGTTTCTGTAGTTTAGGCCCCTTGATGGGTCCGGGAACTCAGGATAGGGGAGAGATTGGGTATCTGGGCCCTCCCTCCCTTTGCAGTCAGGCGAGTAGGCAGACAATCTTGGCATTGGCCCACGTAATCATCTTGAGCCCGCAATCCTGAAGGGAATGTGTTGAAAACAGTGAATGGGCCAAAAAATGGGGGAGAAAAGGAAAACCTGACAGATATTGTCAACAGCCAGAGCACCTTCAGTCGGCAGCTTTAAATACACTTTCCAAATGCATGTACTTTAAATAGGCCAGAATTTGTAAGCAGTGGTGGTGGGGGGCACGGAGTAATTTTGCCAGTTCAGGCCTTGACTGGGCCCAGCTGGAGGAGAGGGGTTTGGCTAGTGGCCTGCCACTAGGGTGACCAACTGTCCTCATTTGCCCAGGATTGGGAGGTTTCCTGAGATATGAGACTTTCAGCTTTAAAACCTGGGCAGTCCTGGGCAAACTGGGTTGAGCTGGTCATTCCACTTGCCAGGGGAGGTGTCTCAACATGGACAGCTGGGCTGATTGGGGCCAAAGAAGTGAAGACTCAGTTCTTCCTGGGGACTCGGTATGTGGTGATGCCACCACAGAGCAGAAAGGGAGCTTGGGAATGGAAAAGGCAAGAATGTATCCCAAGCCCTTTCAGATAGCTTCTCTGGGTCCAAATCAAAGTCTTCTCTTAAAGTAAGAGCCTGGGAACTACATTCTGCTTTTCCGGAAACTAGTCTGTGCCGCATCGTCCTTGTAGCGCCCCCTCCCCCGCCTTCCGATCCTAGGGGATTCACTGGGACATTTCGAGTGAATTTCAGGTGAATGAACAAATTCTTTGGTTCTGCCAGCATTTGGGACTCGCAGGTCCTTAATCGGACGTGCAAATATTTTAAACTGGGTCCTAGGTGGGCAGAGCAGTTTCTTTACTTAATGCGTTCCTACATCCTTGAAATCGTGGTTAGAAAAAGACTTTATTTTTTTTGTTAACGGCAGCAAAATGCAAAATCATTTGTAGCGGTAGACCATTCGGATCTTCATTTGCAAAGGAACCATAGCCCTCCATTATTCATAAGTCTTTTGAAACCAAATGACAAATTTTTTTGTCTTCAAAAGCTTCCCATCCCCACCCCCACCACGAGCATGTCTCTTGCAAAATAAACCTCAGTAAATAAGCAGACAACATGTTGTAAATGGTAGGACAGAGGAGCACTTGGAATAGAAAGCTAATGAAATGGCTTTTTTCTGTGAAGTCCTGGCCTGGTGCAAGCCTCCAGCTCCATCCAGAAACGCAGAGAGAAACAGAGGGCGAGGTGACAACACTCATTCTCGTGGTGGACGGCTGCAGCAGGAATAAGGAGGGGTTCGGTGCAGGGAAATAAAAGACAAAAGGGAAAATAGAGGGAGAGGTGAAAAAAGTAAGGTTTAGATTCTTCTGGCCACATGGCTCAGGTAGTGCAGGAGCGAGAAAGGCCCCAAATGGAACTTGGGTCTTTGGAAAGAGCCTCCAACAGTACCCTGTCCTCTAATGAGTCTGAGAGTGAAAACGAGCTTTGTCATTTCTCTGTGCCCTTCTGTATCCCTTTATGAGGAGTGGATATTAGTTATAGCAAAATCGCCTGCAGTATATTCTTACCCAAGCATAAAGGACATAGTGGGTAAAAGCTTAAATAATAGTATCAGCATTTTAAAAAGGTTCTGTATTTCACATACATTTTAAATAGGTTGGAATTTTTAAGCAGTGGGGGGATAGGGTTTATTCTTTACTTGGTAACGTTTGATTTTTAATGGCAGCTGTACCAGCTATATGGATGGGAGAAGTCCTAAAAATTCTCCATCACAGATTTTTATTTTCAGGTTTTGGTCTAAAATCCTAGCATACATACAGAAAAGTGCACGTGCTGTTAAGCGTCCAGCTTGAAGAATTTTCACAAACAGCTCACCCAAGTCACCAGCACCCCGATGGAGACAGGGGCCACACCAGCCCCCCAGAAGCCCCCTCCCCACATCCTCTCCATTACCTCTCCCCAGCAGTAACCACTGTCCTTCAACAGTGTAGATTAGTTGTGTCTCACACAGAATTTTTCATTCGTAGCCTTATGTATGAGTATCCCCCCGTAAAAAAAGTCCTTGTAATTTTTTTTAGGGAGGAGGGCAGAAATTTTGCAATGGTTTCCTTTCTCCGGCTGCTCTGAATTAGGCCTGTTAAACAGGAAGTGTCTGAGCTGGGTCCCTGCTCGTGTAGGGTTTGGGGCAGGCTGGTCTCTGCTGCCCAGGACGATGCCCAGGCTGTGAGCCAGTAGCCTGCCCTTGGCGTCACCTCTGCCAAAGGCAGCCACCACGCTTGCCTTATCTGGCCCATTAAAGCCTCTGTCCGATCTTGCAAAGACATGTGTCTAGAAGCATTGAAGACAGGACAACAAAATGGCTGAGAGTTCCCTGAACGTATTGGCCTTCTGGAAAAGAAGGTCAGTCACGACCATTAAAACAGCATAGCCAACGAGCTCCCTTTTTTCCACCTTGCAAATGAGAGTGCAATTGATTAATTTCGCTTCCTCCCAGGCTTCTTCGAAGTTTTCGACGTGCTTTCTGCCCCCTTTTCTTGCTGCAGGAAGCAAGAAGTATGAATGGGGGACTAAAGCTATGGAACATACATCGTCATGTGTCTGGAGCAGCGTCAGAAAAGGACTTATTTGTTCTCCTGGGCTGTGTAGTGCCGAGTGATTGAATGCTCGCCAAGCTGTCAGTTTTATGAAACAAATTCCCTAACCCCCTTGGCCCAGAGCTTTGCTCAGCCTGAGATGGAAAAGAAATAACTTTTAATAGAAAACTCATTGCTAAAATTGAAGATAAGATTTCAGAGTTACTTCTCTCCTAAGAATAAGATGAAATATTGAAGAAAGCATTTGATGGGGGACTCTTTAGGGAACCTTATTTCTCAGTTCTTGCTTAGCAAACTATGTTAATAAAAATATTTAGATCTTCGTGATGCATAATGCATTTTTATTCCTAGTGAGCTAGCCTGTTTGTATACACAGATGTTTCCTGTGGTCCTTCTATCATTGCTTCTGCTTTTTCTGAAACAATATTTCTAGCCGGAAACAGAATCTTATGTTAAGAACCTAAGCCCCTCACAGACCCTGTTGGTTTGAGTGAGGGTATTTTTATTGCTAGATTTGGGGGAGGGGGTGGTGGGAATCTTCGTTTATTCAAAAACACAGAGAACGCTTTGAATAAAAAGATAATGCAATGAATCCACTGTATGGAGGCATTATTAGACCATTCTTCCTTGGCTTCTAAATTAGACCTGGCCAGTTCATCCAGGCACATTCATTACTGAAGGGCTGGCTGGCTTTTTAGTCTCCGTTCTCACTGTCAAAGCCGCCGTGAGTAATGCCTGCCCTTTCATACAAACCTTAGGTGTGTTCGACTAGGTTGTACAGATTTTTCCAAAGCATTGTTCTCACAGAGCTGCAGTTTCCTTTCCAGCACCAGGAACACTGTGGCAAAACGCAGCTCACCAGCCCAGTTTCTCTGCCACTCTTAGGAGCACGTGGAAGTCAATTAAAAATAAAATCTGTAGGCCAGTTGTGCTAAGGAAGGAAATGAGGTTTTACACATCAGCACTTTTCAGAAAAACAAAACAAAAAAACCTATCTTAATTGAAAAATGGCACAATGCCCTAGTGAAAAATTAAGCTTCAGGATTCAGTCCTTAATATCTCAGTGATGAGTGTGTATTTCCTCCTGCAGCTGCCCCTATGAGTGAATTCTGAAAGAATCAGGCAGTGTGTTGAAATAAGATATCGCTCGGCGTGACTGTTGGAGTGAGGCATCGCCCTGTCTGGCTGACTTGTCAGTTGCTGCCTAAATGCCAGGACAGGAAGGTTCTGGTTCTTTGGAGTTTTCTTTTCTTTGACATTTTAGTAGATTTTGTTTCTCTATGATAATAAAAGTAGTACATACTTATTTGAGGAAGTTTATAAATTTAGAAAGGCAACAAGAAGTGAATAAGTACCATTTGTAATCCTGCCACCCAGAGATCACCACTATCAATGACTTAGGTTCCTATCCTTAAAAGTCTTTTTTGCCTGTACGTATCTCCTTTCTCTTCTCCAGGAGTTTGGAAGGTATAGTCCACCAATTGGCTTCCCCCTCCCCCCAGACTTCTGTTAACATACATTTCTGTAGTTATTAACATCAAGAATGAAAAGGTATCTATTTTACTACGTCTCGTGTGTGACAAAAATTTTCGGGATATTCACTCCTCCCTGTTTCACTGTCCCCCCACACTCCCCACCAAGTCTCGTTCACTGCCATATCCCCAGCACCTAGAACAGCACCTGGCACCCAGCCATTGCTTAGGAAATACCGTTGAAGCAATGACCGAATGGTGAGACTTTATCCTCACATGACGTCCAGGACATGAGCACTGACTCCTGAGGCCAACCTCTTTCCCCCTTCCTTTGCTGCCTCTCCCAAGAAGTCCAGTGAAGCCATAGGTTCCACTGCTCTCTGCTGGGGCTGCTTTCCCTGAATTTCCATGTGGGGAGGCAGTGAGAGGTGAAGCACCCAGCCTCGAGTCAAACAGACCAAATTCCCAGGTCTTCAGATCACTACATAATGGGGCACGTGTCTTCATCTCTCTGGGCGGCAAATGGGCAGTGGTGAGACTTGCCTGGCAAGGAGAATGTCAAGTATGCATGGTGCCTGGTCCCCAGAAGGGATCCAAGATCTAGTGGCATTGTTCCTGCGTCTCTCTCCAATCACAGCATAAATAAAGAGCCCTTGGGGGTCCTGGACATTTTCTTTTCGCGTTTCCAGTTGTGTCATCTGATGAGTACAGGAGAGTTTCTAATGGGTTACTTTATGCTTCTGTGCCAAGTAAATCAGAAATGGCGAAGAATCAGGTGATCTTTCTAGTAATCTGCGCTCCCCCCTGCTGTCGCATGCACTTCCCTTGCCACACGGGGCTCATTGCATTGTAATTGTGTATCCGCAGAGCTGACTCTCTGTGCAGTGAATGCACATTCCATCTTGGTATCCTCAGCCGGAGACCCCCAGCGCTGTAACCGAGGAGCCACTCAATATGTATTTGTCGAATGAATGAATGACTGAATGAATGAGTAGTATCATTTTGTACCCATCTTGCCTTATCTCAACGGTTATCTGTGGGCTTTCTGCCATCTCCTAGATGACAAAAGCACACCAAACCATACAGTTCAGTCTCTAGCCTTCTGAATGTCTGCATTAAAATGTGAGCTTCTGATAGATAGACACGTAAGTATTGGTTCTGAGAAGTGCCAGCTTAAGTGGGGGAGGATATTCCCTCTTAGTTCCTACCACCAAGTCCATAGGTTCGTTGGCTGGCAGATCAGGTTCCTTAGGAGAAGAGGAGTGACAATGTGTGCACAGCAAAGCTCCTGTCTGCAGCTTTTAGTTTGAGTTATATGTGTGTTGGCATCTCTTTCACACAGAATCTGATGAGTTGGCATTTATTTTTGACAGCATCTCAAATCTTGTGAAAGTCAGAGCTGGGGGCTGGTGTTGTTTTTTTAGTAATATCTCAGATGGTGGCAGGATAACCTTGATAGTAAAAAAAAGAAAGGTTTAAAAAGATGTCTTCCTAGAGTTCCTCCAGAAAACTAAAAGCTCAGCAAAGAAGAGCTTCAGAACTTCTCAGAGCAAAGACTTCCTTGAACGTTGGCTTTTTGTAGGCTGCACACAAATAAATACACAAACACATAGTCGCCAAGATGTGTTTCCTCCTCTCATTGACCATGGCAGCACCTGCTGGTTAGTCCCCCACACCTGTTTTGTTCATCTTCCCAGACTACATTTCCCAGCCTCCCTTGCCGCTTTAACTGTGGCCATGTGACTGGGTTCCGCCTGATAGGATGGGAGTGGAAATGATGTGCGTACTCTGGTCCGAGCAGAAAGGCTTTCCAGGTTTTCCTCCGTGCTCTTTGCTCATCCGCTGGCTGTCTGGGGTGGAGCAAAGTCCCAGGGTAACCTTGGAAGGTGGCAGAGCCTTCTCTGCCTGGGGAGGATCATTGCATGAAATAGAAGTGCCTCATCTGGAGCGCCCACCTTAGACTGTTACAGAAACAAGAAATAAGCTTGAAGCAATTTGTTAGGCAGCCTGTCCTACCTTAACAAAGTCATACTCCTTGGATGTTTAAAAAAAAAAAAAAGTAGCTGGACAGTTTTCAAAGGCCTTTTATGTGCCAGGAATTGTTTATGTTAATAATAATCCCCTCAGTAGACCTACAAAGTCGCCCTCATTTTACAGCTATAGCTACAACTCCAAGTGGGAAGGGGGTGAGTATTTTGTCCGCCATGGTGGCTCCAGGGTTGGCACAGAGGGTGGAATTGAGGCATGTTGATAATGGAGGACAAGAAGGCCCAATAAGGTGGTCGCATACCGAGGGCCCACAGCTGGAAAATGCTGGACCCGCTATTTCATCCAAGTCCACCTGGCTTCGAGGTCCAGCTGCCTCTGAGTATCTATAACCCGAGATTTTAAAAAGAATGGGTGAGGAGCCAGTGATGGGCCCTTAGAAAAAAACATTTTAGTCTCTCATCTTGTATTTCTGAACGGAAAAAGTGACATATTAAAAATGAAAACATCGACATTTCCGTAACAGAGAAAGGAACAGCCCTCCGTAAGCTTATCAGAGAAAACTGGTACAAGCTTGGTTTTATTCTGAAAGTTCTTACCCTATACACCCAGTCAACAAAAATTAGGTCACTTTGTGTATAGAAAATTCATATTCTCTCCTGCCACATGATTTTGTTACTTATTTTTCCCTTAAATAATTTCCTTGGACATTATTTCCACGTCAGGACATACCATTCTGTGTCATCCTTTGCAACAACTAGTACGGGTAACTAGTCTGTGTAACGAGCTGCGGTAATTAACCAGTTTCCTCTCGGTTGTCATTCAGGTTGTTTCCAGTCTTTACAACGCGCAAGAGCTGTGATCAGCATGCTCGTGTGTATCTCTAGGGTAGAATCCTAAGAGGGCAATGGTGAGCGCGCCAACAGGCATGTGTCACTGTCCTCCAAATGTGGACACCTATTGCTGCAGAAAGTCCAGATGGTCAACAGATACTGAAATGGGCTCGATGGGTTTAGTTCTTCAAGTCAAGGTAACAAAGAGCAGTGGAAGAAAGGGCTTCTAGACTCTCATTCAAAGTGTTGCAGAAAGGCTCCGTGCCGTGGCAAAGATTAACAGTAAGGAGGCCCTGGCGTCCCAGCTGGAGGGGATGCTCCTTCACGCTCTTCGCTGGTCTCTCTGCAGCGCCCTGCAGCGAGAGCAGTGTTGTCGGGAAGGCCGGCGCTGATCTGCGCCCCAGGGAAGACACTGGCCCACACTAAGGAGTGAAGCAAGGCTTCCTTCCAGAAGAGGGGCCAGTGGCCAGTAGGCCAGAGAGAAAGAGGAGGAAGGTGTATGGGTGTCACTCCAGGTTCTTGCTAGGGCTGAAGCTGAAGGTTGCGGGACACTCAGTCCTCGGAACCAGGCGTACACCTGACGTGCCTGGACCGCTCTCGGGGCGAGCGGGCGGTTGCCCGCAGATGTCTCTGTCCGTGGGCACAGCTGTGTGAGCTCTGAGATGTCCCCGCGCATGAGGGATATTGGCAGAATGATGGCGAGGATGATGACAGTGGCGGGGGTTGGCAGTGGGAAGAGGGAGATGATTACTCACCCAGACAGTGCTGGCACACTGAGAGCTGAACCTTCGAGAAGAGCTGCCTTCCGTGGTCGTGTATGCGCATGTGATGTATATATGTCGTGGGTAGTGAACGCGTGATGTGTGTAGGGCTGTGTGTGTGACAGTGGATGTGTGCGAGTGTGTGGATATGTCTGAAGGGGTGAGGGGCGCTGATTAAATCCCCCGAGGCCCCCATGTGGCCTACCAGAGGCTTTACGCTGCTCACGTTGAGTTTTGCCTCCTGTATTCCTCTTGACCATTTTCTCCCTTAGGGAGCCAAGCTCTAGGGAAACCCTTAAGGTTCCGCCGATCATCTCATTACCTGGCAGACTTAGAGAGAAGGCAGCCGTGTTCTCTAGAGCTATCTTATTTTACCTTATTACCCTTTTTACTTATTTTTCTATTTTACTTTTTATTGGGGTATATATACAGTTAAAGGTGCACGGAGCGTACAGATCTTAAGTGCTGATACACCCATGTGACTACCTCTCAGTTCAAAATAGAATCCATTTCCAGCGTCCCATAAAGCTCCCTCGAGCCCTTTCCCAGTAGATATCCCCCAAAGACAACCACAATTCTGACTTCTGTCTCCATAGATTAATTTTGTCTCTTCTGGAATTTCATAGAAATGGAACCATGCAGTATATGGTCTTTTGTGCCTGGCTGCTTTCACTTAGCACAATGCTTCTGAGATCCGTCCGTGTTGTCGCGTGTATCAGCAGTTTGTTTATCCATGCTCCTGCTGACGGACATCTGGGTGGTTTCCAGTTTGGGGCTATTGCAAATAAAGCTGCTACGAACGTTCTTGAACAAGTCTTTTGGTGGCCACATGTAGAGCTGTCTTAATGTTGCCTATGATAACATTTGACAAAGATAGAGCTTGCAAAAATCACACAACAACAAAGCCCCCAACTTACTCCAGCAAGTTTCCCAGCAGAATGAAGCAGTTGACTGGAAGCGGCTTGTCTTGAATCTGACTACTTCCCTTCCTTTGGGAGAAAAGGGCATAACATGGGGGAGAGTGGCGCAAAACAGACGTCATCTCTGAGGATTGCAGTATGTATGAAGCCAGGTTTCCCAGTGTAAAAATGACTCCTTGGGGGTAAACTGGGGCCATTGGGACGGCCACTGGCTACCGCACTCTATGGCTTGTGATTTGGGCTCCAACGCCAAGATTTTCCCATTGGGAGTCCCAGTAAGGCTGGGTGCACACAACTTGGAAAGACGCCCAGTTTACCTTGAGGGAGCTCAGACTCTGGGAAACTCTGGCCTCTTGCCTGACCCTGGGACACCAGGATGGATTTCAGGGAGTGAAGAAAGAGGAACAGGGGCGCCTGGGTGGCTCAGTTGGTTAAGCGACTGCCTTCGGCTCAGGTCGTGATCCTGGAGTCCCGGGATCCAGTCCCGCGTCGGGCTCCCTGCTCGGCAGGGAGTCTGCTTCTCCCTCTGACCCTCCCCCCGTCTCATGTGCTCTCTCTCTCTCTCAAATAAATAAATAAAATCTTAAAAAAAAAAAAAAAAAGAAAGAGGAACAAACGGGGTTGCACCCACATGGTGGTCATTTTCAGACTCTTTGGTGTCTGTAGCACCTAAACCCTTGACCTTCTCTCTAAGGAAGCTCTGGGGACTGACCCCGTGGCCTTGGCACTCACTCCACCTGCCTGTGCACTCACTGCCACCCTCTTCGGTTCTCGGCCACAAGATGTTCGTGCTGGCCCTGGAAGCATGCTTGGCACAGGTCTTGGGCAGGCAAGAGGTGCTGGTGTTTCTGCCCCCACAGGCAGCCCCTAAGCAGTGCCACAGTGGAGTTGGGAGATGGGCACCCCAGCTAACCACCCCTCCCCTCTTGGCAGGGATAGCTCTGAGGTTAACTCGCAGAAGAACTGAGCCCTGGCTGCCCATAGCAGGCACCTGCTTGAATGGCTACCTGCCCTTCTGGGCTCACTTCCCCACCCCCACGCTGGAGCTACCTGGGACCCTCTCCTACACAAACTGTCTGCACTTGAGTCTTTGTCTCAGGGTCTGCTTTTGCGGGCTTCCCAGACAAAGCCGTGCTCCTCCCCAAGAAAAATGCTCTTTGGCGCATACGTTGATTCTGTCTGGGAGTTCTGCAAATTCCATGGCACCTTTTGCATCATCCACTCGGGGGTTTAGCAAGGCCACTGCCAGCTATATTTGCTGTGGGGAAGTTTGGGATCCGTGGCTGCCCCAAGGGAGGACAGTTACAAATAGTATTTAACTGTCAAGCCGCAGTGAAGACAGACGGCCTTCGTCCCATTGCTCCCTGGCAGTGTCGCTCCCAATACTGCGTACGATGGACGTGACCCTACAGGAAGGTGTGGGTTAATGAAATCATTGAAGACCCCCACCGGGGGTGGGAGTGGGATGGGGGGTGGGCATTACTCTTTAAGGAGATTGCAAGAAGCTAATCTGTAGCCCTGAGGTAAATGGCTTATTGTAAAATAGAATGTGAAGAAGAAAGGACAAAAATTATGTCTCTGCCATGATAGGTTGTTTCCTGAAAAAATAAAACAATAAAACCAAACAAGTCATTTTGATTTGTTGGGGGCATGTGAGTCCTGAATGACTTTTTCCTTCTGTTTTTGGTTTTCCAAAATGTGGCTGTGATGTAGGTGTGAACATTTTGAAAAGAATTCTAAAATGAATCGTTCTGGGGAGAAGAATCAATGCACAGAGCACTTTGCCCAGTGTCTTTCTAATCTTTGCTTGGAGGGGTGTTTTCCCACAGAAGTTAAGCAGGGGAACATAGGGAAGGTGGGGCTTGGGGCAGAGGGCTGTCATCAGCTATAGCACTTGATGATTTGAGTTTGAATTTGTGGTTCTGGAAGAGTAAACACACGGACCTATCTCCGTGGGGCTGGGGCATCCGCAGGCCTCCAGCATTTGGGGAGGGCAGGTTGTCAGCCTGCAGGTGCAGGTGGTGGTTCGTCAGTGGGGAGGGCACAGCTGAGGCAGTGCGTGCGTGCATGTGCGTGTGTGTGCATGCGTGTGCGTGTGTGTTGGGGGGGATTTGAGGGCACAGATGGATTTGCTCCTCCAGGATCGGTCGGGATGGTGGAGCCAGGTGTTCTGGGTTCTGAGGACTGACTCCCTTCTGTCTGGTTCTCCTCACCACCCCACATATTTAGAAGCATACAAGCTGTTTAAGTTACATTCTATTAATCCTTCCCCAGGGCTATATTTGCCTGGCTTGATCGGCACACCACCACACGCATTTTCTAATCGTTTTTGCTGTTTCACTGATTGCAGAATGAGAAGCCTCCCCTGTCTGGTAAAAGTAGGTCAGGGAAGTTCCTGACTTCGCTCGGCGGCTAATAGATTTCTGAATGGCAGCGTGCAGGGCGCCTGCATGTGACATTTGAGCAGAAGAACAATGGTGATCACTCACTGCCGCTCTCAAGCCTGAGTCATTCTCTTCCGCGGCGGGAGCCAGCGCGTGTGGCCGAGGTGTCACACCTCAGGTGCTGCTGCCCGGGGACAGGGAGCACCTTTATCAGGGCCTGACCCCTCCGGGTCGCCTCTGCCCGCGGCCTTCTGCCATTGCCCTTTCCCGGCACCTCTCCCTCCCTCTTGTGCACTCCTCCCGTGGGATGGCCGCCCACATCCTGGGCCATCCGGCCTCCCGTCCCAGAAGCGGCCTCGGCTTGGCCGGTGCACCTGCTCCCAAACTTCCTTCTTCCTCCTCCTGCTGTTGGACCTCTTCCCTGTTATTTCGCGCTTTAGGATACTGTTGGCTGTGCAGAACCCATAGAAAATGAAACTGCATAGCCTTACAATAAAACAGTTAAGCCTTTAGGTTGGCCCCAGGAAAAAGCAAATGGAATCAAACTATTAAGACCTAGACATTGTCAAATTCACCAAATGGCATTGCTACTGTCAGTTATTTAGATAGGGCATGCTGTGGGTGTCTCTCTTGCTTGCTGTCTCTCCTTTTTTCTTTTCTTCAGTTTTTAAGATGAACAGTTTCTCTTTAGACCACTTCTTTCTTCCGGTTGCAGACAATGGCAATCCTAATCATGTCTGACCAAAACATATTGCTTGTGTGTGTTCATGTTTAATTTGAAAAATGACAACAGTGATTTCTTTGAAGTCTCCTACTCACCCAGAGCTACCCCACTATTGGAATATCCTAGAGGAGGAGAAGGAATAAATCAACATAAAATGATGTCATAAAATCCTCTTAAATAACAACCAGGTAGTAAATTAACATATACACGACCTTTGAAATGATCATGTACAGGGAAGTCGAATCCAGCAAACAGCTGGCTGGGTGCCTGCCCTTGACGAGTCAGCTGAGAGATACAGCTGCTGGAAAGATATTTGAGAGTGGGTCCTAAATGCAGAAAGCTGTTTTTTATTAAAAAAAAAAAAAAAAGAAGAAGAAAAGAAAAAATCAGATCCTTCGTTTGACAGACCCTAATTTCATTGAGATTGACAGCATTGCCTTTGTCGAGCATACATTTAACAAATGAGATTGAACCACTACCCCACTCAGTTTCATCTAATTTAATTTGACAGCCAAAGCAGGTAGGTAGAGTAATGTACTTAGAGAGGAGGTAGGAGCGCTTTCCCGGGGTGAAACAGCAGGGCTTGCCGGATCAGGCTTAAGCGAGTTATCTCCTCTGTTCTTTTTGTATTTTTGTTTTTGTTTTGCCATCCACACATGAAGTTTTATTATTTTAAATTTCTAATTGAAGTAGAGTTGTCATACAATATTGTTTTACTTTCTAATTGACATAAAGTATGTCTACTCACTTGACATATTTTATATGTCAATTAAAAGCTAATCTTAAATGTGCCATTTAATCAGTTTTTGCCATTATGTGCATTTGTATAGCCACCATCTAAATCAAGATATAGGACATTTCCGTCTTGCAAAAAGTTCATTTCCCAATGAATATAATTGCCCCTCTCCTCGCAAGGTAACCACTGCCATGACTTCTAACGGTTTTTGTTACCTATTTTTGAACTCCATATAAAGTGTATCATGCAGTATGTCCTTTTGTGTCCGTTTTCCTTCACTTAATGGGAAATTCGTCCACATATCAGTAATTCATTATGTTACTGCTCTGTAATATTCCATTATATGAGGATAGCACAACCTGTGTATTATTGATGGATGTTGGGTTGTTTCTGGTTTCCCTGTTACCTTTAGTTTTAACTTCTGTTTCTAGAAGTCTTTAGAAGGGCATCATGGAAATAAGCAAGGACGATATGCACCCCCAGGTGAACTTGTTTCAAACAGGTGGCAAAATGCACTCACTATTGTATAAGCAAGTGTCCTATATCCTGAATGAGGGGACTGTCTTGGGTCTTCTTCCACTGAGAATGAAGCCAGCCCCATATTCCCTCATCCCATTCCCCACAGAATTGTGGGGCAAGGAGGCCGCTTCATCACCTTGCCTCTTTTAACCCTGAGAGGGAGGAGAGAGAGGTGAGCAGGGCCTACGGCCAGTCATGTCTAGGTAGCGTGGCAACAGATGGGAAGGTGGGCCTGGGGCGGGGGGGCGGGGTTCGAAGGCAGCTAGGAAGGGAGAGGAGGCGTTTCCCTCGGGAGTGCCTGTGTATCTGGCACCATGCCCACCTTTGGGCGGACTCAGGGACACAGTTTAAATTTAGGCATCCTTCCTGATCATTCTGACACCTTCCCATTTTCTGAGTCTGGGAAATAAAGCAACCATTCTTATCTCTCACAAAGAAGCTGACCAGGCAGTGCGGCTCGGGGAGGCATTTGTCATGGGGCAGAAACGGTGCTCAAAGGGTTGTCATCTTAGAAGGCCACCCCCTCCCTCCAGCTAATGGGTAAGGCGAGCAGCTGTACATACAGGTGTGGCAGGGCTGGGAACTTCTGGGCAAGGCAGGTCTGCAAGCCGCGTTTGATGGTGTGGAAGTGAAGGGAGAGGGTAAGACGTTTAACCTGCCCGTGGTCAGCCTGGGACTGTTGCCGGTTGAGCACTGAAAGTCTCGGGTCCTGGAGAGCCCCTCAGTCCAGGATGGTTGGTCACCCTAAAGGTTGGTCGCCTTTTCACACTCACTTATCTGCATTCCTTTAACAAATGTCAGTGAACTTCCATCACACAGCAGGCACCTTGCAAGGTTGCGGGGTCCGAACGGTAATCAACAAGGCAGCACGATCCCTGCCCCGCTTCCAGAGTACATCCTCTAGAGAGAAAGGTGGGATTTAAGGAAGTGATTACAAGCCGGTGCAGTGCTGGCTTTGATAGAGATAATAAGGCGATGAGCGCTTAATTGGGAAAATACCGGAGGCTTGTGGAAGCAGGTGGGGAAGACAATCCGCTACCGGTTCTTTATCTCCTTAGCATATCCACAAAGTTCTAGACCTGCTCAGAAAAGCAATTTAGAGCAAACTCTGATGCATTCAGAATGGTGGTGGAACAAACAGGGTAGGGATCGGGGGTGACAAGAAAGTAGCCAGATTTAAGTCCACGTTTGTAAACAGGGCTATAGGAGCGAAAAGTTAGTGCCACATTCTCTGTGTGTTGTGTTACAACAGAACAGCATGTACTCCTCTAAGTATTTAAAACTAACCGACATGTGCTCTTGCCTAAGAGGCCCAGTTATTGTTGGTTTAAAAAAAAAAAAAAGCCTTTTTTTTTTTTTAAGATTTTTTTTTTTATTTATTTGCGAGAGAGAGAATGAGAGACAGAGAGCCTGAGAGGGAGGAGGGTCAGAGGGAGAAGCAGACTCCCTGCTGAGCAGGGAGCCCGATGCGGGACTCGATCCCGGGACTCTGGGATCATGACCTGAGCCGAAGGCAGTCGCTTAACCAACTGAGCCACCCAGGCGCCCCAAAAAGCCTTTTTAATGCATTAGAAGTATATGGCAGCTGTTGTAAGATCTGAAAGGCTACCCAAAGCACGTTCATTCACTCATTCATTTCACAGATACCTGTTGACATTAGTGCCCCTAAATATTTTACTTTCCACCTAGCCATCACATACAGCCAACAAAACAAAACAAATCCCCCGAAACTAAAGCCCTTCTCTCTAGGGGAAGGTCTGAAATTTAGCCCAGTGTCAAAGATAGCCAAGCAGGACGAGTCTTGAATTTTAGAGTCTCTTTCTTGTATTCCTCAGCCTAGAGGGTGCCAGTGGCCTTTCTATAAGGTGTAACCTTTCACTGATGTCTGTAGAAAAGATAAGGGTAGAGGATTTTTCTAGAGAAAGGTTTTCATTATGTGTTAGAAACAGCGCGGATACGCATTGGGTCCAGTTTTTCTTCTGTCCCTACCTTTGCCTTTGTGCAGTTATAACAGAGATGATCCATCCAAAGCATTATTCTTCTATTGCATGGGTAGCCATGCACTGCCCACCTACTCTGAGCACTGACTCTTTGGGTGTTCCCAATTATCACACAGCTCGTTCTAAGTCTTGCTTGTGACAGGTTAAGGGGGGACAATGACACCCTCCCCTAGACGACCTCCGAGCTTTCTTTCACAAGCAAGGAAGCAATAATGGAGACGTAGCCGTGAGGAAAGAAATGCCTCTTTCCTTTACAGTTTGACAATGCCTTCCTTTGTAGCTCGTTCAACATGCTTGTCCAGATTTATGATATTTTGCCATCTGGTTTATTTCTCTTGTTGTTTTGTATTGTTTTAAATATGCTCGAGGCCATCTTTGAGTCTTTTCTTAAAAAAAAAAAACAAATTGAAAAAGCAAATCATATGAGTGTCATTTGAAGGTTAGGGATGAAAGAGAAGTTTAAATAGGACTTGGATCTTCCCTGTGAAGTTCAGTAGCTAAAAATAAAATTCTTTTTACTTTGTTGATTACGTAATAGAACACGGTTCTCAGATGTGAACTCTATGGAATGTCTCAGTTGTTTGGAGAATTCTTGTTTGGGTTTTCTTAAATGGTGGTGCAGGCGTTCTGTGAAATAATGGACTGGATTCGGTTAGTGATTGAGCACCTAGTAGGTGCTCGCCACTTTGCAGGCTGCTGCCGTGGGTCACTTTGCGATGCTGATGAGCTTTACCCAGAGGCAGGACTTGCTTTTCACTTGGTCTAACTTCATGTTCATTCTCTTAAGCCAGGTTTCTCTTTCTGAAGAAACATTTGTGCAGAAAGCAGCAGGGAGGGAATCTTTCTGTAAGATGAAAGGGTGGAGTTGGGTGGGGTAGTCTTTGTTTTAAAAAGAAAAGGTACCCTGGGTGCTGTGTGCTGTGTTCTGGGAAGCCATGAAATCCCAGTGACCTGGATAACTATGTTTAAACCATGCTCTTATTAAAACCAGCAGTCCTGGCTTTCCCAGACAAAGAGATTCTGAAACAATTTTGGAAATACATTCACAAGAGTGGAATTCATAAAAGGAACGGTACGACCAGCCGCTGCACTGTGTAGACATAAAATTGGATGGGCAAAGGGGGCATTTCACAAGTACGGATTCAAAGCTTTTATTTTTTTTTATTTTTATTTTTTAAAGATTTTATTTATTCATAAGAGACAGACAGAGAGAGGCAGAGGGAGAAGCAGGCTCCCCGCTGAGCAGGGAGCCCGATGCGGGACTCGATCCCAGGACCCTGGGATCATGACCTGAGCCGAAGGCAGACGCTTAACCATCTGAGCCACCCAGGCGCCCCGGATTCAAAGCTTTTAGATGAGCTTGCCTAATTGGTAGTAGTGATGTAGAGCATCTTGCTGGAAGGAAAACAAATCTCGCATCTAAGAATGTTCTCTTCGATGTAAAAGCAAATGCATCTTCAAACAATGCTCGGGAAATATCTTGGTTAGGGATTTTGGAAACGATTTAAGGATCACGGGTTAGTGCCTGGCACTTGGTAAACTGCTGCACACAATTTAGAAATCTCGCCAAGGCGTTCCTAAGTCCAATTCCACTGACCTTACGATCACCTGGGGGGAGTTTGGGACCTGCGCAGCCTTGGACGCCGTCAGATGCGTTGAGTCAGGCTCTTGGGTGTCGGGCAGAGGATCCGTGTGCTCAAAGAGCACACAGAGGGTACTGCTTGGGAGGGCACGGTCTGTCTCTGCTGCTGATACCCCCTTTCCTGTGCTGCCAGAGCCGACCACCCCTGTGACAGAGTCATTCTGTCTTCAGGCACGTTATTAGTACTTGTAATCAGGTTATGGTTGGTCTTTTTGACTGAGGGTCCATCTATCTCTCTGGGGTGACAATGCCTGGTTCTGTTTTGCTCTTAGCTCATTTCATAGTTTAACTCTCAGAAAGTGACCTTCCTTCTGGGGATTTTGATGATTAGCCCAGTTTGAGAACTGCTGGCCGGGTCCATTTCTCTGGACAGGATCCTATCCATACCATCCCAGACAGTTTCCTGCCACACAGATGGCCACGAAACAGCATCTTGGCAAATGCCATTGACTCCGGATTGTAGGTTTATTCATTAGCTGAAGCCCAATTTTAAAATCCAGTCAACTATGATTCCTTCAAATGACTTCAAATCAAGTCACGTACAGTGCTTCTTAAGGCTGATTTTGTTTCTTATTATTCTACTGAGTGCTCAGGACAGCTGACTGCTCCTGGGTTGGTGGGCTGGAGCCGTAAATAGCTTTTGGATCCCTCGGGTGTCAGGATGGATAAAAGGATAAATGGCGAAAAGAGAATAAAAGGATGAAGGTCGGTGGGTGAGCAAACAGAAATTGGACAAGGCTCTACTCTCATGTACACACCGCGAGAGGCCCTTTTACAACATCCCCTGCTGACCCTCACAGCATCTTTGTGGGGATGTCGCAAACCCCATATCACAAGAGGGAAAGGCAGGGTGATCGTCCCAGGTCGCAGAACCAGCATTCAACTGGGCCTTCAGAATTTTCTACACCACCTAGTTGCCCCACTCTCTTCTACCCCAAATCTGATCCTGAGTTTTCTTTTTTTTAATCATCTGTCAAGAGCATTTTAGGGGCGCCTGGGTGGCTCAGTCGTTAAGCATCTGCCTTCAGCTCAGGTCATGATCCCAGGGTCCTGGGATCGAGCCCCGCATCGGGCTCCCTGCTCAGCGGGGAGCCTGCTTCTCCCTCTCCCACTCCCCTTGTGTTCCCTCTATCGCTGTCTCTCTCTCTGTCAAATAAATAAATCTTTTTTTTTTTTTTTTTTTTTAAAGAGCATTTTAAATTTTCCTCTGTGCTGCCGTGGGGTCCAGCTTGGAGACCTGGTTCAGCCGCAGCTGGGCTCACAAGGTCCACTCACTTCTCCAGAGACCTCCATCCTCTTCTTGGAGAAATAGCACAGTTCTATTCTGATTTGGCATGCTTGAGAGCAATCAAAGGTAGGACCGCTCATTTCTGAATTATACATGGGTTTCCCTTCATCTGTAGAACGTAATTAAGAAAAAGGGCTCGAGGAATACCAAATTCTGAGCCAAGCATCTTAAGAAGCTGCCACAGGAATTGGGTATTAGCAGCCTCTGCTGTGTGCCATATGGGCCAGGGCTGCTCTTAGCTTCTCGGTGGGAGGGAGAGGCCCTGGTGCCAGGAGCCAGGAGTGAGAAACAGTGGGAGGGAAGGCTCTAGCCTTCTGCCCTTGAGATCTTGGAGAGGTGAAGCAGGATACAGGCTGACATTTCTCAGGGATTCCCAGACGGACCCTCCCTTGCTGGCCTCACCACCATTTTCATTAACTTTATGAAAGGTGGTCTCTGCCCCACCAGGGTTACTCACCCTTAGCACTGCTGGCATTTGGAAGGAGATCATTCTTGGTCGTTGGGACTATCCTGTGCATCACAGGATGTTTAATAGATCTATGGCCTCCACCCACTAGCTGCCAATAGAAACCCCCTTCCCGGAGTTGTGGCAACAAAAAATGTCCCCCAGATGTTGCCAAATGTCCCCTTTGCAGCAGGGACAGAATTGCACCAGTTGAGAGCTATGGTAGCAACAGGAAAGGAAGGAGAGATCTGTGGCTGGGGGAGGAGCCCTGGGTTGGAAATGCTGGCGGGACCCCCCCAGTCCCCACTCCCCCCACCCTCCCTCAGGCCACTGAGTGTGAGTCTTCACCACCTGGGGTTCCTTTAAGGAGTAAGGCCCCAGCTTTCCCATTTACCCTGTTTTCATGCCGCCTCCCTCCGCCTGTCCGCAGTGTGCAGTGCCGTGGCCTCGTTCGGACCCCAGCTCTGCCACCGAGTAGCGAGTCGCCCGTTCTTTTCATGCTTCGTTTTTTTCATCTGTAAAGTAACAATACTAATAGCATCTCCCTTGCAGGGTTTTGTGAGGATTGAATATTTATAAACATTTGAAAGGCTACCAGCACATGACAAGTACTTCGTAGAAGTGTTTTGTAAATAAAATGTAAATAATCTGGATGGAGAACCTCTGTTAATACAGCCATTCACCAGATGTTATTGGGTGCTGACCAAAGCCCCATCCCTACCTTCCAGGGGCTCGGAGTTCGGCCACGAGCCAACAGTAACTTAGGTGTGTAAGTGAGTAGGGACGTTAGTAAGGAGCAGTGTCCTGGCCGGGCTCTCATACGTGGTCGCGGAGGAGCAGACACACCATCCAACCTTAGTGCCACATGCAGTGCTTTCTTACTCGTCATCAGTTGAAGGCGACTTCACCTTGCCGTCAACTCAACATTCCGCCTGACAGTGAAGCACTTCCTTCCCTCCTTCCTTCCTTCCTTTTCTTCTTTCCTCCCTCTTTCCCTCTTTCTCCCTTTCCCTCCCTCCCTCCCTTCTGTTCTCCCTTCCTTCTTACAAATGAATATTCATAGAGCACTGTCTGTGGACTGAGCATTATTCCAGTTGTTGGGGATACTGCAGTGAACATGGCAGAGGAGGAGTTTACATTCCAGGCAGGATGGAGGGAGACAGACTATAAACAATAAACAGAGGGAAAAAAGATAATTTACAAATGGGATAGATGCTGAAAGAAAGACACACAGAGATTGATGTGAGGGAGAATCACTGGATGGAGGTGGGGGCTTACGGATGGTCATGGAATCTTCTCTAAGGAGGCTATTTTGAGTTGAGACTCAAAGGCTGTAAAGGAACCAGCCGCGGAAGGTCGTTCCAAGCTGAGGAAAAGGCCAGTGCAAAGGCCCTGAGGCAGGAAAGAGCTTAGTTCCTTCCGGGAAAAGAAGTATTCTGTTGGAGGAGGAAAGTGGTAGGAGACAGGATTGGAAAGGGTTAAAGTGGGACCAGGTCAGAAGGGGCTTTGTAGGGCTTGGCTTTTACTTTAAAGTATGATGAGCAGCCATTGGCGAGTTTTATGCAGCTGAGTAAAACAATCTGTGTAATGTTTGAAATGAAGGAAGGAGTGGTCAGCTGTGTGGAATGCTGCTGGGATGGGTAAGATGAGGGCCGAGAGACTCTCTGCGTGGATCTGGCTGCGTGGGGGTCAGCGTGACCCCCGCGAGAGCAGCTGCCATGAAGGAGTGGGCAGCAGCTGCGCCCCCTGTCTTTTGGTTTTAGAACACACGATCTTACCAAGTAATAGGCATTTTCATTTGAAGGGATCGATGATCCGATCACATTTCTTTACACTGCTTTGTGGGTCTTCAGGGAATTACTTGGTGTTATTCTCTCTTCAGTGAAAGATTTGCTGCACTGGTCACAGTGATGGTGGTGGCGGTGATGTCCTCCACCACTGTGTGCCCACCATCAATCGCTTTGGTGATTTTCCAGCTGTGAGCCATGCAGAGGGGTGACCCCAGCCTCCTCCGTGCCCTGTTCTGATGGCTGTCCTCTCTGTGGCCTTGCACTTCCAAAGTCCACCCATCTCCTCAACCTTGCCTGCACTTTTAAGCCCCAGAATGGCAGAAAATCCCTCAGAGTAAATCCTTAAAGAGGCATTTGACAAAGCATATATAAACTTACACTTGGTGAAAAGTGACTGTAGAAAAAAGTATGTTTAGCACAAGCTTAAATATGACCGTGCTTTTTATGCGGTCTCCCGCGGCATTTTGGAACCCTGACATTTTTCCTGACTGATCATTCCCTTTGATTTTTTTTTTTTTTCCTACGCTGCTTTGATTTTGTAACACAAGAATAATATTTTTTCTGGACTAAGTGGTCTTACCCAGGGAATGTTTTAAAATGTAAAGATGATTCTATTTTCTCTTAAGTACCAAGAAGTCCAGACACATACAAACACATTTAATAGCTTCAGATGAGATAGTTTGACTAATTTTTAAAGGCATATTGGAAAAATTTGCTCCCCTTAATTCCAGCCCCTAGTTCGGAGTCCCATTGTTTTTATGCTGTCGCGTGCACAGCGAAGCAGGTCCCCCATCACCTGCGTGGTAGAGACCCTGTCCTGAGAGGCAAGCCTTGGTTCTTGACGAATGGATTCGCCCTAATGTATTGTGTCTTCAAGATGGACTCAAAGGCGAATCCATCCCATTTTCAGAAAGGGAAGGTTTTTAACTCCCTCATGTTAAGTATGCATGTTCAGTGTGTTGGACAAAGCTCCAAAATGCTAGCACCTTTGTTCTTACTGGCTGGCAGGATTGGATCTGGTCATTAACCACATGGGGGCACATTTTGCAGTCAACTCCTTCTGAGGAGGTGGGGGCCGAAAGAGGGCTGCTCTGCTCAAAACCTGACATTAGGCATCAGGCACTGCCTTCCTGTGGCTTTGTAATGCCTTAGGCGCTGGCTGGCAGGCCCTTTGCTGTAATCTTGCTCCTATCTAGAAGAGTGTCCTTTGTGCCTCCGCCACTGCACTCTGGGGTCTAAGATGAGTTCGCATCTGAAAGTGTGCAAATCCCAAACCCTAAAGAAAGAAAACCAAGTATCGGCCTTGTCGGAGGGTACCCTCCTCCCACCTCCCCATGCCAGTGGGGTCCCAAGGGCACGGTCACCCTGGAGAGTCCAGTCTTTCGCTTCTTTTGCCCACCGATCTCTCTTCGATCAGAACTGCACGCACTTGGGAGAAAATCCAGCCAGGGCCTGCATTGTCTTGGGGTGATTCCAAGCAGTAGATTTTCTGGGTCAGTGGGTATGAATGCTTTTAAATTGCCCTTCAGAGATTTTTTTTTTTTAACTAATTTTACTTCTATACCAGCAGACATTTGCTATGGTGCTGTTTTTACTCATCCATCCATCCATCCATCCATCCATCCATCCATCCATTCATTTATCTATTCATTCACTTACTGATTCAGTGCCGAGACTGTATCCCAGGCACTGTGGACCCATACACAAATACTAATCAATTCCTGCCCCCGATGGGGCTCGGTGGGTTTTCTCTGTCTCCGTGGAAAGAATTGAGGCTGTGTGTTTGGGCCTCTTGAGGACGGACCAGGATAAGCCCTCATTTGTGTTGGGAGGAAGGGGATCCAGACCTGGAGGTGGGGTTCTCAGCCCTGGCTGCACACTGGAATCACCTGAGGAACTCTAGCAAGTCCTAATGCCCAAGCCAACTGTGGAAGATTCTAATTTTATTGGTCTAGGTGTGGCCTGGGGATCCAGATCTTTCAAAGCTGTGCAGCCTGAGTTGATTGTCCCTCCACAACCCTTTATCCTGGGGAGTCTGGCCTAATGAAAACCCTCCATCAGGTCCCCAACTGCCTCTGCTCTTGACCTGATACTTGTCACTTCAGATTTGATGGCAGTTACTGCCCCCCTGCACATTTTGGCCACCATGGGCCATGGAAAGCCAGTACCCTGCCAGGCTTAAAACTGCTGAGAAGAAAAGCCACCTCTTTTTCATCTTATTTATTATTTATAGTATAAAATGAAATTCTCACCTTATTATTTAGCCTTCCACAGTGAGGGTCCTTTGGCTCCCTATCTTTTTATTTTAAGATTTTTAAATTTTTTTTTTTTTTTTTTTTTTTTTTTTTTTTGTGAGCGAGACAGAGGGCAGGAGCAGGGGGAAGGGCAGAGGGAGAGGGAGAGGAAGAAGCGGACTCTCTGCTGAGCAAGGAGCCCGACACGGGGCTCAATTCCAGGACCCTGAGATCATGACCTGAGCCGAAGGCAGCCTCTTAAATGACTGAGCCACCCAGGCTCCCCTCCCTGTCTTTATCAGTAATAATTGCCAACCCCTATTGAGTGCTTACTGTGTGCCAGGAACATTCTAAATGTCTTGCATGGTAGCACTTACCCCCTTTGACAAACAACGCTGAGGCATAAATACTGTTAGCATCGGCATTGCGCAGATGAGGACACTGAGACAGAGAGAGATTAAGAAACTTGCTCCTGCCCCAGGCGGGTCCATGGGGCATCTCTGCCCTATTTCGTCAAGTAGGGCTCCTCTCTACAAGTCAGTTTGGATTTGCTGGGCCTCCGCGCTGTGTTCTCTTTCTCATATGAGAAGTAGGGCGGATGAGTGAGGGTGCACCTGCGAGGTCTGCCAGCGTCCCGACGCTTTCCCAATGGCGAGGAGCAGCTTGGGACAGAGGGCTTAGCGAGGAGTCATCCACCGGCTTCTCAGCCAACAGTTTGAGTCACTTCGGTTGCATCCACTGGACAGAGCTGCTTTGGTCTGGTGAGACGTAGCTGAAGTAACTGAAAGCAGATGGTTCTTACCTGCGCCAAGCACTGCCATTAGCCCTCTCCGTCTGCATACTTTCAGAATAGTCCTCCCGGCCGAGAGAAGCCTGGGGGGGATTCAGAAACAGCCAGAATTCATCTCTTTGAAAATACGTAGAACTTCTCATCTGCTTATTCTCCTGGGGGAAGTCAGAGGCTCTCGGAAGTCAGTAATTGTGAGCTCTTGAGTCATCATTTCTGCAGTTGTAACAGAGCCCAGTGTGGGGACGCGAGATGGAAACAGCACGTGGGTCTGTTGCCATAGACAAGGCGCAGAGTGGAGCGGCTGAAATCTCCTCCTGGAAGGAAGGGATTAGCCGGTCAAAGTGGAAAACAGATTTGAGAAATCCATTTACCCTGAAGGTTTAGTAGGGAATGCAGGTCAGACTTACTGTAATGTCTTTAGTCATGGCTCTGTCTCCTGGTTTTATCTTGGACCGGGCTCAGAGTTTCAAAAGAAAGGGGGAATATGAGCCTTTAAACCCGGGCCTTAATATTTCCATCCACATTATTAGGAATAAAAATTCTTGTCATTTATCGAACTGAAGGGATGGCATTAAAATATGTGTAAAATTGGGGTGCCTGGGTGGCTCAGTCGTTAAGCGGCTGCCTTCGGCTCAGGTCATGATCCCAGGGTCCTGGGATCGAGCCCCGCATCGGGCTCCCTGCCCGGCGGGAAGCCTGCTTCTCCCTCTCCCGCTCCCCCTGCTTGTGTTCCTGCTCTCACTCTCTCTCTCTCTTTCTCTCTCTCTGTGAAATAAATAAATAAAATCTTTAAAAAAATGTGTAAAATTATTAATTTACTACTTGTGTATTTCTCAGTTGTTTGTAGGTTATTAAGAAAAATTCTTGCTTCTGTATATATGATCATAGAGCCCGGCTTAAATTTCAAAGAACATCACTAGCATATTCTTGATTTTTCTCTTGAGAATAAATATCACCTACGATAAGAAAAGAACTTGGAAATATTCCCATGGATTTTGACATCATCCCGGGCCATAAAAGAATGTCAGAATCCTAATTAGTCTTCAAATAATCTTTTTTGTGGCAAAGAACGTCTGCTTGGAAGAACGCCATTTCAATATACTATTTGTCACCTCATTACCTGAAAGCCACTTGGAGACATTTTGTGGAATTCAAACCATTTGAAGGCCTAGAGGGCCAAGACGTCGTCACGGAAGATGCACGCAGCCTTGAACAGAGAAGACAGAATTCTAACTGTAATCTTGCCCCCGACTAGATGTGTGGCCTGAGGCAAGTCGCCTTTTGTGAACCTCTGTTTCCTCATCTGTAAAATGTGTTGCACTAGGTAGTCTTTGTAAAATGAAAATTAGAAGGCTGTGTGTGATCTGGTCCCTTGCTTTTCTTTCCTACGCTCAAACTTGCTTCCTGCCTCCTTTTAACGCACGCGCAGGCACGCACACTCACCCTTGCACGCGCACAGGTCTTCTTGGAACACTGGAATGTGATATACCGTGGTGCCTCTGTCTTGCAGGGCTTTACTCAAGTGACTCCACCTCAGAGAGCTTTTCCCCAATTGCCCTCCCTGAAGTAGTCTCTTCCCCACCTCATTTCCCCTTGTCACTTACCCTGATTTACTTTCTTCGTAGTGCTTAGCACCGTCAGAAGGTATAAGACACTAGGATGCTGGTGCACGGATAGATAGATGAAGCAGCTAATGGAATACAATAGAAAGTCCAACGGACCCACATGTTGGGTTGGGTGATGTCTTCATGGGTATTTATTTTGTTATTTTAAATCGTATAATCTTAAAACAGTTTTCAAAAGAAAATTTTGAAAAAAGCGAGCCATGCATGGAATAGTGTCATGAACCGAAGATTATGATTATACCCATTCTGTGCACCCAAGATCCAGAAATTTTACAGTGAACGCTAACTCAGCTGGAGGGGACTCCCACTCCAGCTGGGAGATCGGCATAGATGACCAGAAAGACCCCTGGAGCCCAGACAAGATTCTAGGTTGAGCGTTTACCGGCTATCAGGCAGTTTGTATTTCACCGGCAGTGGGCGCCCCACCCCCACCCCATTTCACAGGCCAGGGAACCTCAGCTCAGAGAAGCCGAGTCCCTTTTCCAAGGCCACACAGTCCTGAAGGGGCAGAGCAAGGATCTGGGGCAGGCCTGATTCACGAGCCCATGCCTGTCCTCCCTGGGCTGTTTGAGGGCTGAACACAGCGAATGGGAGTGTTGCCACAGCCTCTTACTAGGAAAATAGAAGATTCGTCTCCACCAGGCAAAACAGGAGATCTTTGCCCTTAAGGAACTTCCGATTTCTGCTCCCGCGGGGATTTTTCTGGGTGCCCCACCCCAGGGACCCGCAGAGGAAGCCTCAGTAGCAGCATTTTGAGGCCTCCCCCACAGGGCCCCTCAGTTGGGAGCAGTTGTCCAAAGACCAACACGTTTTGGCTTTTGCTCGCCTGGAAGCTCCCTCCCCTTTCCCAAACGCAAAAATATTGGCATTTCCTGGAAAGTGGTTTTGGCGCAAAGCCTGATAGCTATCCCACACTCTTGGGCCAGTTTGCCTTGGGGCCTCTGTTCTTTTATTTCATTGAGCATTTGTTTGGGAGCTGACGGTCACAGTGCTCACACACAGGACCACTTTGGCTGGTGGTTTTTCCTTTTTGTAGTTTGATAGTCTTTTCAGTGTTTTTTTCCTTAAATCAAGGGTAATTAAATCAAATGATTCTTAAGTGGTCAAATGATTCAGCTTTGAGAATTTGGTGTACCTGTGTAATCACTGAAAGAGGCCATAAAACATTCCTGTCACCCCAGAAAAGTCCTTGCCCCTCCCCCTTCCCCATAGCAACCACTCATTTCTAGCATACATTTTTGGGGCCTGTTTTTGGATATTGGGTCAATGAAATCTTAGAGCATGTACACTTTTGTATCGGGCTTCTTTCACTCAACACCGTGTTTCTGAGACTCACTGATGTTGTTGAATGTGACAGGAGTTCACTGCTTTTCATTGCTGAGTAGAAGTCCACCATTCATCTATTGACAGACCGTTCCTTTGAGTTTCCAGTCCATGCCTTTTATGACCAGGTATCTGTGTATAACTCTTCTTGTGAACATATGTTGTCATTTCTTTTTTTTTATTTAAAGGTTTTATTTACTTATTTGACAGAGAGAGAGCACGAGCAGGGGGAGCGGCAGGCAGAGGGAGAGGGAGAAACAGACTCCCTGCTGAGCAGGAAGCCCGATGCGGGGCTCGATCCCAGGACCCTGGGACCATGACCTGAGCCAAAGGCAGACACTTAACGACTGAGTCACCCAGGCACCCCTGTGTTTTCGTTTCTTTGCGGAGGATACCTAAGATTGGAATTGATGAGCCAGAGGGTGGACAGTTGTTTAACTTCATTGGAAACAGCAGTGTATGAGCGTTCCAGTTGCTCCACGTTTTGGTGTTGGTCTTTTTTATTTTAGTTGTTCTAATGGATGTGATATGGTCCCTTAGGTTTTTTTATTTTAAAGGACAATTTTAAGAATTTTCAAGCATGTCAGTCTGCGCTGGCTCAGACACCAAGAAGGTCCTGTAGAGGGGAAGCCAAGTGTTGCATTTTTATGGACAGGAGGTTTCTGCTCATCATCCCTGTCCCTGAAGCACAGTCTCCAGCCCTGAGGACATTGTCTAGGGGCTGCCACCGGGCAGGCTGGAGGCCAGAGCCCCCAGAGAGGCGAGGCTGGGCAGAAGGAGGCAGGCAAGAGAGCCAGGGTGGAGAAGGGAGGGGCTCTTACACAGAGAGCTCAGAGCCACACCGTGACAGCCCTAGGACCCGCCTCCGTGCAAATTGTGCTCTGCGCCCGCGGGGGAGAAACTAACATGTAAGTAGCCAGCAGGCACAGCCCAGTTCCCTAAGCCTGTTCTAGGGAGTCCCAGCTGCTTGTCTTTTCCGCTGCTGTGACCACACGTGGTATGAAAGCTCCACTCGATGCAGATATGACAATATTTCCAAGGCAGAATTTTGGCAAGGCAACTGGAAATCCTCCAAAACCAATTGCCAGGCATGGGGCCAGCTTGGTGGGAAGCATCAGAACCATCCCGGGGGCGCTGGCTATGGGCTTTCCTGGCTTCACCAGCCCTATGCACACAAGGTAGAGAGCACCTCTAAAATGTGTTCACTATTCCGTGTATCTCAAATGTCACTATTTAACCCATTTCTTACCGTCCTCATGCTAATTAGCGAGCTCCCCATTTTACCACCTGTGAGTTCTAATATTCCCTGCGCTCTGTAGCCAAGCCTCAAGTATTGATGGAGACGAAGAGATACCCGAAACTCCGGTAGCACTCTGGGAACGGGTCTTGCTGATTCGAACTCAAGTTGACACACATCCTCCTCCCCGCCACCCCACCCCCACCCCTAGATGTGTGGGCTTGATGACAATGCTGGTGGACAGGGTTAGGGTCTCACCTGAGTCTTGGACAGGAAATGTCCCACTGTAGGTGCTGGTGCCTCTTCTGTGTGGAAAGTGTTGTGATCAGTTCACTCCAAAGTGGCAATGTCCCAAAGTCTTTAGACAGGTCAGTATTTTGGAGATGAACCCAGAAAGAGATCAGTAATGTTGAACACAAGGCACGAGCTTGCTAGCAGTGAAACTTCAGCGGTCGGTAGAGGGGAGTATACTATTGAGTGGGCAGTCTTTGCCTAGAAAATCAATTATGGAGAGCACGAAGGGAAAGCTGGCCCAGACCCTCGAGCCACAGATGATGAGCTCCCCTAAAGGAAAATGCACAGGGACCTGTCCAATAAAGAATCTGGTGTGACTGGGGAAATGGCAGAAATCCCAGGCCTTCCTGCTCCACAAACCAACAAAACATCCCCGGGTACAAAGAGAGAAGGGGTGTTGTGGCGCGAGCAGTTTCCTCTGGCCAGATGCCAGGTACACCAGCTTCCCAGGTCCCTTTGCCTGTGTGGTGCCAGGGCCCTGCTTCGTCTCCCTCCTGCGCCCACCCCCACTCACACGGACCAGGGCCGCCTGTGGGGCTCCAGGGACGAAGGCTGCTGAAAGGCCTGCTCCTCTTGCTCTGCGAAGGCAGCTTCACCCTCCTGCTCTCTCTCAACCCTGCCAGCTCTAGGAATGCCTATGAAATGGACTCTTTCAGGAGATATGTATGCAGGAGCCAAGCAAAAAGTTGTCCGGAACCCACGTTCATAAATTGATTCAAGGGGCGCCTGGGTGGCTCAGTTGGTTAAGCGACTGCCTTCGGCTCAGGTCATGATCCTGGAGTCCCAGGATCGAGTCCCGCATCGGGCTCCCTGCTCGGCAGAGAGCCTGCTTCTCCCTCTCCCTCTGTCTGCCACTCCCCCTTCTCGTGTTCTCTCTCTGTCAAATAAATAAATAAATAAATCTTTAAAAAAATAAATAAGTAAATAAATTGATTCAAGTCAGAAAGAACAGCCAAAGGTGTGTGTGCTTTTAGTGCAGAAAAGGTGGCACGGGGAAGCTCAGAATTGGGCTCTGAGCACTTGGGCTACTCTTGCAGCTCTGGTTTTCAGCTCGTGGGGCTCAGGGTATTCTGAGGCTGCAAGTCAGTCTGTCCCTAGCACTCGCTGTGTGGAGTGGGTCCCCGGAAGCATTGATGGTGTCACTTAAAGTAATGCTAGCTGGTGTTTCAACTGAGTTGGAAGGTGTTATGGCTCAAGCACAGTATAAGTTTATTCCTTGTTTACAAAAACCCCCAAACGGCTGTTCCTGATGGCAGGTGGCCCTCCTGCAAACTATGATTCAGGCGTGCGGGCCCTTCTGTCGTGTGGCTCCACTATGTCCAACAGGTAGCTTCCGAGATGTCCCTGTGCATCAAGTTCAGGTAAGAAGGAGGAGGTTGGAGCACCATGTATGGAAGGTTTGTAGGAGCCAGCGCTGGAAGTGGTGCACATCACCTCCACTCACGTTCTGTTGGGTAGAACTCAGGCACGCGGCCACCCCTAACTGCAGGGGAGGCTGGGAAATGTAGTCCAAGCAGAACAGGAAGTGGGTATGGTCAACAGCTGGCCCGTCAGCCAGGGATGAAGTCGACTCCTGGGAAGGATGGGAATGACTCGCTGCCTGGGATGCATGCTTGTCCACAGGTGTAGGAAGGAAGAGTTAGGCCACAAAAGAAATGGGAGCTCCTGTGTCCTTCAGGGGCCCGCTGCAGTGGTATTGGTGGAGGGAGGAGCTCAGGGCTGGGCCCGCCCCAGGTGCAGGAGCAGGCCAAGGAATTCTAGGCTCTGGCCAGAGGTGAGAAGACACTTTCCCCTTCTCTCTCCCTTCCTGCCCTCCCTCAGCCCCATCTACCCCTACACATGATGCCAGGAACCTTTGCCCTCTCTTTTCCCGACCTCCCCCAGACGTGCCTTCTCTGTACTAAATGTTGTTCACGTTCTGGAAAGCTCTTGCCCTCCTTCCCAGCAAAATAGTCATTCCCTGGGGATTCACAGCTCAGTTTCTGGAAGGGAAAAAAAAAAAAAACCAACGAACCAATTCACACCAAGGTGATACTGATCTGCTGGGGCTTCTGAGACACTGAGATGAGAAAGTGAGTGTAAAATACCTAGCAGGGTGCCTGGCACATAAGTAAATGCTTAGTAAATAGTTTATTAGTATCATGTTGTGAGCCTGCGCAGATGGGGCGAGGGTGGGGGTAGGAGGGGGAGAGAGAGACAGAGAGGCAGACAAAGGCAGAGAAGAGAAGGAACTAGCAAAGCCCTGCGAGTTAATCTCCTTCTCTTTCCTCCCAACGTAATGGTCTCCCTACTGAATCATGGCATTCTGTTCGTCAGGATCTGTGAAGACATCAAAACTGTGTGGGTTCAGTTGGCAGTCCTTTGGGGCATAAGGCAGCTTTTCACCCCCTGTGGAAGAGGCAGACACCCTCTCCAGTTCACAGCATCCTGTCTCTCCCTGAAGCCCTCACCAGCCCTGGGCCCCAGCCCTGGCCAGGCCGCACACCCCTTTCCTCTTGTACCTTTCCTCCCGCATTTCTGGAACACCCCCCCCCCCTCCACATACACACTCCATCCCATTCTCTCCTGTGTTGAGATCTGACCCGTGTGGCACCTCCAGCAATTAGGGTTTGATGACCGGAAGTCAGAGGTGGAACAGGTGAGGACCAAGTAGATTCCAGTGAATTCTGGTTGGAGAGTTACAGGGACAACAGGTGGCCTCATTCCTGCTCACCTGCTGTGTGGGGTGTGTGTGTGTCTGTGTGTGTAAACACATGCATTCCAGGAGAATTCTTCCCTGAAAGCAAATAGGAAATAACACCTGTAATCTTCATCGTCAACCAGCCAGATGTTACACAGCAGCTTTTGCCTCTCCCATCCCAGCCTTGCATTGTTTATGCTCTATTAGCTTCAATGACAAGACTAGCTTTCAGAGAAATACGGTGAATTTCTAGGACTTCAAAAGGCTCACCAACGCTAGGATTCTGCAGTGGGTTGTTCTGCTCTTGAAAGAGCTCACCTCCAGGCAGAGGGATGCTTTTGGCCAAACGATTCCAGAAAGAAGGCTCCCTGTTTAAAAGATGAGCATTCTCCACCCTGTTCTTCCCGCATTGTCTGTGCCCTTCTCAGGTCAAGGCCGCTATTATTTTCATTTTTAGGTGGGATGCAGCTGATGAAGTGAAGTGGCGTTTGTTTGTTTATTGTTTTTTTGGTCCCCGAGTTGGAGCCCAAGATCACCAGAAGAGAAACTCCCTCTGTGACTCATCTCAGGAGCATCTAGCATTCCAGCCAGAACAAATATGATTAAAACAACTTCCCCTAGGGCCCCAGTTATAGTCTAGCAAAGGAACACATTAGCCAAGCTGACCATCTCTGGACCATTTTGCTTCTGGAACGAGAGCTGTCTGCGGCCTTCTTGTGTGCTAGGCTCTTTATGAGACCTCGAAGCGCACTTCTCGGGAGCTGATTCCTCTGTGGCTTGGAGACTGTCACCATAACACAGGGTCTTCTTAACAGGGTCATAGAGACTGTCACCCATTGGGAAAACACCTGGCCGTGGTGGCTTGAATTGGTAACATTTGGGTCTTCACATAAGCGCTTTCCAGGGCATGGCTGGTGTAGCAGACATGGTCATGGTTTGTCCCCCGCCCCCATGTCCCCTCCGATTGGCCTCTGTACCCTGCAGGCTGCTTACTGCAAACCGCTGTGACTCTCTTGAGGACATTCCCTTCCTCGGGAGCATACTAGGCCACCTGCCGGGCTAGTTCGAAGGGCCAGGGAATTAACACATCATCAAGGGAGCGGCCCTTGACCTGTGACGGATGGGGGTTGGTGAATAAACACCCCGACTCTGAGGCATGTGGTTTCCACTGCCTCCCAGCATCCCCCAGTGGAATCTAGTTGCCTGCAGTGGTAACTTAGCTGATAAATTGGCTTCCTTCTTTTCCACGTCTCACTGCTTCACTCCTCTACTGGTATTTTCTGGAATCTTCTCCCAAATAAACTACTTCCAGGCAAATCAGTCTGTTCGTGGGGCAGCGCAAAGTCAGACAGCGAGCTGGTTGGGTCCGTCAAAACCCAGCAGCCCTCTGCCCACCCCCACCCCCCCATATCCATCACCACTGGTGACCGTCAGGAAGTTTCCACCGTGGCTGTGGCACTGAGGTAGCATGCTGTATGTGGGGACGAGGCCCTCTGAGAGCCCTGAACTTCTTCATGGAAACCTAGGAAGACAGGAACCAGACTTCCAAGAGGCAGCCAGTTCAGCAGCAGGGCCCCGTACCACAAAGTAAGGACAACTTTGGACACTGCTAAAACCTCCGTATCTGGGAAGCACATACTCGTGAGGTTCTTGCGAGGGAGCGATAAGTATTTGCCAATTGAGTCTATACAGGAATGAATAATTGACTCACATTCACTTCCCCTCTTAGTTCTGAGTGCTTAGAGGTTGAGGGTACGTCCCACCCCCTTTTTTGAACCTCAACTGCCTTCTAGTGGAGCCAGCAACCTTGGTCATAGTTGTAGGCTCTTGTTTCTTTGGAGAGATTTCAAGACGGGAAGATGCTTCCCCATGATTGGTATCTGAAACCCCTAGATTAGAGTTTTATTTCTTTATTCATAACTTTGTCCACTGATTGAATTATGTTCATTATACCAATAAAGGAAACATAATCCTTGAACCTAGGAGTCCTGGACCTCAGTGAGAATGACCTTATCAACTTCTTTCTGGAAAAGCCAATTTTCCTGGGGGAAACCCAATTCTGACCCCCCAAGGAGGGATGAGGGGGTAGGCAAAAATGAAGATCAGGCATCAAAAGAAGATAAATCTTTGTTTTTCTCTAGAACTGACAGCCCAGCCAAGTCACAACTGAATGTGCTTGGTGGTTTTAAAAGCATGGGAGAAGATTTCCCCAAATTGGGGTCACCTTTCTTCTGTACCTTTAGTGCTCGTGAATAATTTCGTACCTTCCCCATATCCTCATCCTACTGAGAAACTCCAGTCCCACCTTTCCCTCCGCCACACTACACAGCGACCGAGCTGTTGTAACTTGAGGTGTCCCTTGGTGGCCAGACGGGTGCTTTTTCCCCAGCCTTACCCAGTCTCTTGGGGTCTCCTCCAGCTGAGCCACCCTTCTCTCATTTGGACTATACCTACTTTTAAATAGTCTCCCCCCTTCTTTCCTCTAACTCTTGCCCGATTATCTCAGAAAACCCCTTTACTTTCTCTCTCCCTCTTGTACTTACCCTCTTCCTCTGCCGTTCCACCCCTACTTTGTTTTTGTTCCTCCAGCGAGTGAGGAAATTACCCTAATGCAGTTGATAAGCTGGACAGGAGAGCCGCTCGGGCCCTTGTGCCAAGGAGAACGAAGCCTGTAGTAAACGCTCCTGAGTCCATATTCAAGATACCAAAGGCTCTGGCCACCGCCTCTTCCTCCCCCAGCTTATCAGCCTGAACGAGCACTAGATTTTATTTATTTACTTGACAGCGAGAGAGGGAACACAAGCAGGGGGAGTGGGAGAGGGAGAAGCAGGCCCCCCGCCGAGCAGGGAGCCCGATGCGGGGCTCGATCCCAGGACCCCGAGATCCCGACCCGAGCCGAAGGCAGACGCCCAATGACTGAGCCACCCAGGCGCCCCGGCCAAGTAAATTTTTGTGGAGACCTCGCCGTCAGGTGTTAACATCAGTTCTATGTCAAATGCCCTCCCAGTCCCTTGCAGCTGATTTAAAAGTAAATCTTTGAACAAACAGGGTTTTAACTAGGGAGCTTAATGTGCTCCCCACTGGGAGCATTTGTAATGCTAGTTAAGGCATTCAGAGGAAGGATGAGCAGTGGATCTGAAGTTGATGACTGACGCCGGCGAGAAGGTGACGATGAGGCCGTGGTGGTGGTGATACCCGGCCTGGTGCCAAGGACTTTACATGGACTGTTTCCTTCACTTGTGACCACCACCGCAGGTCTGTAAGCCCCATTTTGCAGAGAGGGAGATGGAGGCTTCGAACTCACTTGCCCAAGGCCACGCAGCTAGCAAAGCTAGGCAGAGCTGAAATTTGAACCTAGGCCTGTCTGAGTTCAAAGCTTGTACTTCTGACCACTCTCACGGGGGGCCCGGTGCCCAGGGTGAGGCTGGTACTCTTTCTATGCTGGTAGTTGGTGAGGGGCTCACATGCATTTGGAGAAGGGGAAAATCTGAACTCCAGTCCTTTGACTTCACAAATCTACACCCCTTCCTTCCAGTGACCCCTCAAAGGGTCTATTTCTGGCACACTAGTCTCTGGAAAATGTCTGGCTAATGACACAGGATTATAAACAGTCCTTTTCCCAGAACAAAAATTTAACCTTTGTATCTCAATCTAATTAGAAGTATTTTCTCTTCCAGAGGCAGGTTTTTCCCCCTCTTTGTTCCGTAGTGAAGAGGTTTCTTTATTGCAAAAAAAAATCTCCAAACACCATAGCTTTTTAAGATGACAGACACTGGCCCGAGACCCTAGATGAGACCTGTGCTCCTGCATGAGGTGGCCTCTCAGACACCAGCACCTGAGGGTGTTTGGGGTTTTCTGTGTCCAGCTGAAGGCTGGGTGACCTTGACCAAATGCAGGGACAGACACTCCCTGACTCTCCCAGTCCACTGTCCAGGTGAATGTCCCCTGCCCCCAACAGCAGTTCTTCAGGACTTTTCTCCCTGTGATTCCGAGGGTCACCGAGTCTTGAAGAGGTCGCTTCTTGCCTCGTAGTTTCTGGAAAACAAGCATTTCTTCTCTACTTTAGAGAGGCCCTTGCCTTAATATCTCTTCCCACTGCTGTCTCGGGACTGGAGTTCTTCCCATAGAGATTTACTCCTTTACCTCTGCAGGAAACGTGGGCCTTGAAAGAGCCCTGGTAGAAGCAGATAACCCTGGGAGAAGAGCAATTGGTTAATCCTTTGGGAATTGAGCTCCTAGAGAAGGCAACAAGCCAATGGAGAAAACAGTAATAGGGTAGAGGAATAGGAAAGACATGCCTGGCACACAGTAGGTGCTCAGATAGTTTTTGAAAGAATAAATACATGAATGGAGGGGCACTGAGTTCCTATTCTAGTCCTCACCCAGTCCTGCATGGCCCAAGGGCTGCCATTGGTCCTTGTGGGCAGGCTAGAGGTCATTGGGAGTATGAAATGGGATCGTAAATGCAAAGATATCTAACGCCGTCCACCTGGGCAAGAAAGGAGGCTGGGCAACCCCATGGTGCCCTCGCCAGCCAGGCTCCCAGATCCATCTCTCATGGAACCCCGCAAAGGCCATCGACCGAAAACTGGGCCTGTGAGTTGTTGGCTCTAGTTGTGAAGTTTTCCCTGTAATCTTCAGATTTGTCCAGCTTTAATATTTCTCATTTCAACTGACTCTTTACCTGGCGAGGCCCAGCCTTAACCTGAGACCCTGCAGAGACCACAGAGTAGGTATGTTTGGCATGGGGTAGGTTCTTTGCCAGCGCTGTGAAGTCTTCAACCCACAGACACTGCCTGACTATGGGCAGTTGAGTCCCAAGAGAGACAAAGCATACTCTGACTGAAGCAGAAAAAAACTCCGTACCTTCTCCCTTCCCTTCAGCCTTCACGTCTTCCCTGGCCTGGTTCAAAGATGAACTGGAGGGGCGCCTGGGCGGCTCAGTTGGTTAGACATCTGATTCTTGATTTTGGCTCAGGTCATGGTCTCGGGGTCGTGAGATCGAGCCCATGAGCAGGGGAGTCTATTTCTTTCCCTCTCCCTCTGCCCCTCCCCCTGCTTGTACGTGCTCTCTCTCTCTCTCTCCTCTCTCTCTCCAATAAATAAATCTTTTAAAAAAAAAAAAAGATGAACTGGAACTTCTCTCTTCACCATTCGTGGTCCCTCCCCCCAGGCTGTGCCCGTCATCCCCCCTGGGGCCTTTGCCATTGGGAGGATGGGGAGTGAGTCTTCTCAGTGGCCCTTGGAGTGGCCCCAGAAAGACATACCCCCACCCCTTTGTGCACTTCCCTTCTTTCCAGTTCTTCTTCACACTTCCCGTCTTTCATGGCCCTGCAGCAGTTCCTAGAAGGCCAAGTTTGACTCCTTCCCATCAGGCACCACTCAGTTGAGGGAGGCCTGAGTTAACTTCCTCCCCACTATGACAGCAGGGCAGTACCCCAAGTCATAAAAGAAGAAACTGTGTCCCAGGGACATAAAATGACTTTCCCACGGTCATGAAAAGCTTGTGTGTGTGTGTGTGTGTGTGTCCTTTTAAAAAAGATTTTATTAATTTATTTGACAGAGAGAGAGAGCACAAGCAGGGGGAGCTGCAGAGGGAGAGGGAGAAGCAGACTCCCCGCTGAGCAGGGAGCCCAATGCAGGGCTCGATCCCAGGACCCCGAGATTATGACTTGAGCTGAAGGCAGGCACTTAACCGACTGAGCCACCCAGGCACCCTTGTGTGTCTATGTCTTGAATCTCATCTCTTCTATTTCAATAACTTGTTTATTAGGTATCATGGAGTCAAGAGTTTACTCCATCTCTTTTTATCTAGCTCCTTACCTATCAAACTATATTTGACATTTTGATGGTTGAATCAGACCATCCCACAGACTTTGGTGTTCAGTGCTGGTTACGTTGGAGAGGTAGCAAGGGACCCCTTCGACTCAAGTGGACTTTGAAACCAAAGCAATGGGTGAAGGGCTGTGCTTTTGGAGGAGCACAGCTCTGGGAGTAGGTATACTCTACAGCCTCTGAGCCTCACTCAACCTCTGAACCTCAGCTTCCTGCTTGGCAAAATGGAGAGGTAAACTGGGCCAGTGACCCCAAGACTTGTTCAGGCAAGGGGGACTCAAGTTTTGCTGGGCCTTGAGAATGTCATCATCTCTCCTGCTGATTTGCAACATGTTCATACTTGTACTCCTACCAGAAAAAAAATTGCACACTTCCCCAACACACACACACACACACACACACAATTATATATCTTCCTGTATTGATTTATTACATATGCTGTAAAATAGAAAAATGGGAATAAAAAGGATGAGATGGCAAAATGAACATAAATGAGTTTTATGGTGACCTACCTTGCTCCCAGGGAGACCTTGGAGTCCCCTGCTTGCTCCTCCTGACTCACCCACCTCCACCGTGTTTCACTGGCATCACACCAGAGCTGAGATTTGCTAACTGAAGGGAAAACTCAGTCCTGGACCCTGAGGCCACCACTGTTTTCATAAATGAAGTGACACGTTGGGGAGCTCATTTCCAAAGCTCACCAGGGTGGTCATATTTCTTTTGGAGGGCTGTGTGGGTCTCTGGATAAGAAAGGCAGTCAGCTCTAAGGCGGGCAACTATTTCGTGTATTCTCTGTATTGTCACTAATTTGGGAACACGTTCACGTGGTAATTATGTTCACAGCACCAGTAGATCGGCTCTGTGCTGGTGTTTAAAGCTCAGAAAATTGAATCACTGGGGCAAGTAGCTAACAATTATTACACCCTGTGGGGAGAGCAAAACCATTTTTTACCCAGCTGGAATTACTTCTTAGACATTTAGTGCATATCAGGTCCTGAATGGTGAGACCATATCCACGTTGGATTAAAGGACGAAAATTATGCATTGCTCATGTAATTCCAAGCAAGTGGCAGGTGATTTTTATACAGAAGTAAGTCAGTCACTGAGGGTGTAGTTGAAGTACTGGATCGAAAGCAGAAAATAAACTCAGAATAGAGAGTGCTTGGCAGGGCAGGATTCTTAGCACAGGTCTCTGTGAAGTCAGTCTTGCAAGAGGGAGAGACATGTCACCTTTTCCCAGGGGCAGGGGAACTTGGGGAGACACTGTGAGAGCTGGGAAGAAGTTGAGGGAGCTTGGGTTGATGGGTTTAGTTTTTTCTGTGAAGCACGAAGCCAGATCAGTCACTAAGAAGGTTGGCCGACAGCTGCCTTGTCTTCTGGCCTCTGGATTAAGAGTTCCCAACCTGACTGCACGTTAGAATCACCTAGGGAATTCTTTAAAACCCCAATGCCCCAGTTGTGCCCCGGACTAATTAAATCAGAGTCTTGGTGGGGGGTGGGACCCAGACATCAGTAGTTTTTAAAAGCTCCCAAGTGATTCTAATGTGCAGCTAAGTTTGAGAACCAGCGCTAAGCCAGAACTTGTCAGACTGTAACATGGTTGCCCTCAAACCTCCCGGGGGGAGTCTGTCAAGGTGCAGATTCTGATTCAGGAAGTCTGAGGTGGGGCCTAAGAGCCTGCATTTTTTAGCGAGCTCCCAGGAGATGCTGCTGCAGCTGCTTCAGGGACCCCACTTTGAGCAGCAAGGACATAGACGATCCAGGTTTAACCTGAAATAATTGATAGCTGCCTACAGGCTCCAGAAAAATCAAAGCTGTCAATATTTTACAGTTGGAAAACACATATCTTAAGAGAATTATCAAGATATATTTTTTAAATGAATGTTTTAGAGGAAGAAATTTGATAGAAAAATCTAGATGAGGCTAATTTCAATGGAAGAAGAGAGCAGGTCACATCTGCCTGCTGTTGGGGCTAAAGGGGGCATACTCAGGAGCAGGGCCAGGACCTGGGGGTGGAGTCTGCCCACCCAGCCCAGGGTCACTAAGATCACGTCCCCTGAGGCTGGGCTTGCCTTCCGGTGACCTCAGACAGTGGTCCCTGGCTTGAGTTGCTTTGTATGTTAAATAACCTCTGCTCCTCATACCCCATGCCCAGCTGTAAAGTGTTTGCTCAGGGGCACTGGGCTCTGCAGACCAGAGCCTTGTGATCATCTTGGTAGTTGTCTATGGTGAAAATATTCTAAATTCACAAAATAAAATTAAGTCCCTCCCTAGAAGATGATCTGGCCTCTGAGAGGGACTGCTGGCATGCTCCAGGGTCTTTTCCAAATTCCCTGCTCAGACCCCAGACTGTACCTGAACTGGTCTTGAGGACTCTGTCTTGGGTCAGTGTGGAGTTCTCAGCCACATTTTGGAGTTCCTTCAGTTTGCGTTGGTGCAGGCTCTTCAGGGGGCCCCACGGCATCATTTGGGGTGTGGCAGAGGGCACTAGGGCTGAGGGGATTGGGCTGTCTGGAAGTGTGAGAGTGTGTGTGTGTGTGTGTGTGAGAGAGAGAGAGAGAGAGAGATTGAGACTGAGTGATAATGCCCATAATGAGGAAATTAGATGGACTCTAGGACCTGGAGACTAGTCTAAATTATCTGAGTGTTCAAGTGTTTTTGCTTTTTAAATTAAGCCATAAACAAATCCTCATTATATAAATGTCAATCTGTAAGGAGGCCCGTAGGGTGACACAAGGGCAACAATCTGGAAGCAGGAGGCCTGAGAGGCAGGCATGGCTTGCAGCAGCACCTGGTGGGGTGCAGATGTGGGGCGGGTCCCTAACTGACTGCCCGGGAGTTAGACCTCGGGTCAGCTTCCTCCCGAATGTACCTCCTTAGAAGGAAAACAGCACACAGGCAGCTTCACTTCACTTTTCTTTTCCTGGGAGTGCCAGAGAGACACAGGAACCCAGGGGGGCTCACTGTCATGCCGCTGGCTGGCGAAGGTGGCTGGCTGTTGTGTTACCCTCCATGGTGCCGCTGGGGCCTGACCCTCTGCTTCTGTCACAGTGAGAGCATGGGGACTTTTGTAAAAACTGGTCTTGGGCAAGTTTTGGTCAGACTTTCTGGGTCGCAGTTTCCTCATCTGTAAAAAGAGTCAGGAAGAGGATGGAGATGTGAGCTTGAACATCCCTGCTAGCCTTGACGTGCCATGATTGTATACATGGGGAGCCTGCAACCAGAGGCTGGGCAGGAGAAACCAGACTCAGGAAGACCTAAATGCTCATTCATGCACCCCTTCACTCACAAAGCATTTCCTGAGCGCCTACTATTCACCAGATACAGAGAGAACAATGAGGCAGTCCTTCGCTCCTGAAGAAATGAGTGACGAGGCAGTCCAAGTATGAGGGGAGCTCAGGACCAGACAAGGGCAAGTTGGGGTCCTGTAGGACCTCAGTGAGGTGGGGGTGAGATCTCAGAGGATAAGACCCCAAGTGTGATGAATGAGCAGGAGTTGGCTGGGAAAGGGCAGAGGCTCAAGAGGGCTCCAGGCTGAGACACAGATCCTAGGGAGAACCTGCCTCTGGTACACTTAGATCTTGGTGATAGCTAGACGAGGGGTTCAGATAACCATTCTGTGACCCCACAGGTCTCTGAGCCTAACTACTGCCCCAGACAGCCTCTCCTCACCTCCTCATTAGCCCTGGGCCCTGAGACTTTTCCCCAGAGTTCCCATCTGGGGGGCACGTGGCCTGTACTGGGGTGGACCCCAACCCTCCAGCTCCAGCAGCTGGCCAAGGGCCAAGAGATTGAGAGTGACCCGCAGATCCAAACTGCCCACTTCCCATCTGGCCACACTGCATTTATGGACCCCCACCCCCCACCCCAACCCCGGTCATGATGGGCGTGGGCAAGACAGAGACCGATGGATGGCCTCATTTAAACCCATTTGCAAAAGATGTTTTGAAACACCTGAACAAAATGTTGCCTGTCATCTCTGAAGAACTCCTGCCCTTCCACTTGAGCATCAGTTGGTGGCTTCTGTGATTCCTCTTGCTTTGAAGAGGTCCCTAGTGCACCTGCCTCCCCCTCACTCATGCTGGGGCGGGGGGTAGAGACTTGCCCTTTGAACCCCCATCTCATGAGCTGGTTGGTCTTCACAGGGCATGGCTAGGGCCTCCCGCCCTGGCTCGGGCAGCAGCACCACCCTCCGTGCCCGCACTGTGGGTCCTCGGGGCTCCCAGCGGCTGACTCAGAGTTGGGGCACCCAGTGGCGTGATGAATGACAGGGGAGGGAGAGCAGAGAGAAAGAGAAGAACCTTCCTGGGAGGCAGGAGGGTACGTGATGAAGGCAGGGCTACCCGTTCCTTCGCCGGTGTAGCCAAATGCAAGCCTCATCTCAGCAGGCCAGTGGTGCTTGAGGGAAGGACTGGGGGTGCTCACGGGGCCTACTTTGGCTGCGTAGTCGGGGGAGGGGGTCCAAAGCTGTCATGTGGGAGGACATGGAAGTGAGATTGGGCTCGTGCCTCCTTTCCCCTTTGCCCCAGCCCTGCTCCCAGAGACCTGAGTCCGCAGCAGGAGATCTAAAGGCCTCCCTGTAAGTCATAGGTGCTGAGTTGCCCTCCCGCCCACAGGACATCTGTCTCAGGAAAGCCAGGGTGTAGAGGATGCCGACCTTCCTGCCCACCAGTAACAGGGCTCTGGGCTGTATTCCCCAAAGTCAGGAACTCTGGTGGCCCTTCAGCTACTTCCCTGGTGAGGGGGACAGAGGAGGGCCCTGGTGGACAAAAGAGAATAAGCAAATAGTTCAATGATTTTCTGGAAAGGACCTGGCCACCACCACTCTGAGGAAAGCTCATACTCAAGGGCTCTCTTTTACACAGCTCTGCGGACGCATGCGCTCGGTGTTGAAGGGAAGGCTGTAGAGGACTGCTCTTGCCAAGAAACCAAATGCATGAAGGAGGGTGGCCCTCACAGCTCCCACTGGGAGAAGAAGCCTGGGATTAACCCTGAACTCTAATCCCAGCCTCAGTGTCCCTTATCCTAGTCATCTAACATTCCTAGGGAATCGGTTTTCTCATCAGTAAAATGAGCATAATTATAGGACCCCTCTTATGGGGTTGTTCTGGGGATTGAGTGAAGTAATGCATGGAAAGTTCTCAGCATTCTTGGCAGAGGCCTGGCACACAGAAAATGCCCAGTGAGTTGTGGCTCTGGCCATCTGTGGAAGGAGCAGGGACCCTCTGTCCTGGCAAGGTGCCCTCCTCACGCTCTGAACAGGAAGGTTCTGGGCGAGTAGGAGGCCTAGAACCAGGACCAGGCAGGGAGAGGAGTGAGGTTTCACAGGAAGAGGTGAAAGCTGGCACCAGAGAGGAAGGTGTGTGCCAGGAGCAGGGGGAAGAAGCATTGAGAAGCCTGCCTTCTCTGTCTGAGAGGGGACAGGGGTGCGTGAAGGAGCAGAGATGGAGGGAGGCCATCTTGTCAGGAAGGGCAGATAGGTGCAGCCCGTTACAAGAAAGCGCCTTCCTGCTGGGTAATCCTAAACTCACAGGAAGCCCAAAGATGGCACAGAACATGTCTTGACCTCTCCTGGTGAGTTGCCTCAGAGGCCATCAGAAGGCACCTCAGATGGGTGGCCATGGGTATCTTCTCTTACTTGTTGCTGTCCTTGTCCTCACCAGTCCCACCCCAGCTTCCCTGTAGCCTTTTCTCACCCCTCCCTGGGAGTTTTGGTCTCTGTGAGGGACAGGGCAGACCCTTCTGGAGGAGACCTCAGGTTCTCGGGGCCTTTACAGGGCTGCGAGTGAGTGGCCAACAAAGCTTCATCCTGCTGATGTTGGTGCCCCTCCTCGCATAACTCTGATGCTTTCTCATGCTAGCAAATCTCTCCGTTCAAAGACACGTGCCCTGCTGGCCTCTAATCTCCGCTAAAGCAGGAACCTTGTCTGACTGGCTCATGACAGCATCTCTAGCCCCCCCAGTGAAGGGCCGGTGTGCAGTAGGCATTCAGCAGATCAATTAATTGAATGAGTGAATGCATGCATGCCTTCAGGAATGAGGGAACCAATGGTGTGTTGGAGGTATGATATTCTCTGGGCTGCATCAGGGGGCATTCCTCTCAGGAAAATCCAGGCCCTTGGGTTGGGGCAAGCCCTCTCAGCTTCCCTGGGGCGGGCTGCCTCCCTACTCCGCCCTAAAAGAATTATTGGCCAGCACGCTGGGTCACCTCCTGCTTTCCGGAGGACACCCTGGCTCTAGGGAGTCAGGCTCTGGAGCCCTCCCTCAGAGGCACCCAAGTGCCACCCTGCCGAGGGCATCACCCACAGAGTTGTTTACATAGCATCCTTCCGCTTGCCGTCCCCTCCTCCTGCTTCAGAGAAACTCCTTGTTCTATGCATTTGACACATTTTGATTATCTGGAAATATCACACCTTTGTTCATTTGTTAAAGCTGCCTTCCGGGAGTGAGGCCTCGTGTGTTCGTTTCCACTCCCATGGCCTGCTGGGCTGCCTCTTCTCCTTGTTGTGGCGGATGTGTTGGTAATTTAGGGGTGAGGAGAGGAGGACGTGAGGTGACCCTGGGGCTAAAGTCTAGACAGCTCCAACAGGTGAGGTCAAGAATCTGAGTTGCCCAACGCCTGCCTGGTGAGCCTGAGGATTATTGAATTATTATTGAGCCCAACCAGACTCCAGGGCTGCACAGATCTCTAGTTAGACATGGTGCCTGCCTTCTCCATGGCAACAAGGCTAAATATGGACGCGTTTCCATGGAGAGCCATCTTGCTGTGGCAGCCCTGCCTCCTCCAGGAAGCACCCGCCCTGGGTTCCTTCGGCCTCTTAGGAGGCGGCCAGAAGTGCCGAGGATGTCAGGAAAGAGTAGCTCACGTTTGAGGATGTTTGTTTCCAACAAATCTTCCATTTCCCCAGCCCTAGAATCAGCAACATCCCCTCTTGACAGCTAGAAGTTAGGAGAGGTCACGGGTCACACAGATGAGCTGATTAGGGGAAGCGACCCTGGGCCCGATGAGCGTTCATGCAATTATCCCATGTCCGCCCGGCTCCGCGGAGTGGATTTTCCTGTGATGGGGAGGAGGAGGGATGGCATTTGTCAGAGGGAGTCCACGAGACAACTGTGATGATGCTTGTGGAAATGCACTGCTGCTCTTTTCATCAAGCCAATCTGGGAAGAATTATTGCTATAAAGAGTTTTTAAAAGGCTTTCCATAATTGGGATGGTCCTCTTCCATTTTCCTAGAATGTTCTAATGATGGACATTAAGGAGGGCATGTGATATAAGGAGCACTGGGTATTATATAAGACTGATGAATCACTGACCTCTACCTCTGAAACCAGTAATACGTTATACATTAATTAAAAAAAAAAAATGTTCTAATGTGACAGGATTTTATTTTGTCCTCGAAGTAAAGTAAGTCTTTGCTGCCCATCTGAATTTGAACAAGTCAGATCTGCACACATGCTAACCGTCCAGTATGGCACCGTGGAATGGAACTTGTTCGGCGAAGGCTAAACATATAAGCTGAGTATTGGGCTTAAAAATACTCTGTTTAACCTCTCTTGGCTGTTTAGTCATTACATCATCTGTGTTTATAGCTTAATCGTCTGTTAAATTGGGCCTTTCGGTGCACAGCTGATCATTTGGGTGTGTTTGTATACATTAGGAAATATCTATAACATGTATGTGTACGTAGAGAGATGGGTGTGCTCCCTCGTGCACCGAGATATGGAAACTTTTAAAAGATGTGGAGGGAGCACTTAAGGCAAGTATAACTAGTCTCCGACGGAAGCTTCACATCGCGCGTTCTGTGTTGCAGGCCCAGTGACACCAGAGCCGAGTGATGGACGATCTGCGGTCCCAGAACCTCTCCATGGACATGGCCGACTCCTCTCCTGCCTTGGCCAATAACAGACTGGAGAATGGCATGGCCCAGCTCATCACCACCGAGGCCTGGAACATCAACTCCACTGACCTGGTAAAGAAGGCCCTGGTGACCGTGCCGGCCCCATCCATCCTGAACCCCCCGGCCGAGTCTCAGAGCGGCGTGGCTCTGAAGGTGGCGGCCACCGTGCTGCAGCCCCTGTGCCTCGGGGAGAGCCCGGTGGTGATGCCCATTCACATGCAGGTGGAGGGAAGCTCTGCGCCCGAGCTCAACCCTAATGGCAATGCCGCGTATGTCATGACCGCGCAGGGCCCTGTGCAGCTGCCCGTGGTGCTGGAACAGCACGTCTTCCAGCACCTCAACTCCCCTCTGGTCCTGCCGCAGGAGGCCCCGTGCTCCTCCAGTGCCATCCACAACAACCTGTTCCAGGCGGCCGAGGACCCTGAGGCCCAGCCCCAGCTCCTGGACCTGCGGATCCCCAGCCAGCCGCAGGAGCCCACGCTGCCGTTCGAAGCCGTGCTCCAGAACCTCTTCCCCTCACAGGGCGCTCTCGGCCCCCCACCCTGCCAGCCTCCTCCTGGATACGCCCCTGTGCCCCCCCAGCCCTTTAACTCCCCCCTGTCCCCCCTGGTCCCTCCGGCCACCCTCTTGGTGCCCTACCCCGTGATCGTCCCCTTGCCCGTGCCGGTCCCCATCCCCATCCCCATCCCGGTGCCTCAGAGTCCTGATTCCAAGCTCAGCTCCGCTTTCCCCAAACCGCCATCTTCCTTCGGCCTGCACCCCTTTAAAGGCCCCCAGCCCCCCCTGGAGAAGGAGGAACTGAAGCCCTTCGATATCCTGCAGCCGAGGGAATACTTCCAGCTTAGCCGCCACACGGTCATCAAGATGGGGAGTGAGAACGAGGCCCTGGATCTGTCCATGAAGTCGGTACCCTGGCTCAGTAAGGCTGGCGAAGTCAGTCCCCCCATCTGCCAGGAAGATGCGGCCCTGGACCTGTCGCTGGCAGCCCACCGAAAGTCTGAGCCTCCCGTTGAGACACTGTACGACAGCCGCGGGTCCATGGACAGCCCAGGTCACGCCGTGATTGAGAAACTTCCCAGTGGCATGGAAGTGCCCTTTGCCCCTGCCACGGCCCCCGGGGCCTTGGCTCTGATGGATAGCCACGTGGGCGGCAGCGACCCCCCTCAGCTGCCCAGCCAGCCCAACCAACCCGGCGGCGAGGTCAAGGCTGAAAACCACATTGAGACCGTGAGCGAGTCCCAGGCGGCCAAGGTCATTGTCTCGGTGGAAGACGCCGTGCCTGCCATCTTCTGCGGCAAGGTCAAAGGCCTCTCGGGCGTGTCCACCAAAAACTTCTCCTTCAAAAGAGAAGACTCCGTGCTTCAGGGCTATGACATCAACAGCCAAGGGGAAGAGCCCATGGGCAGCACGGAGCCCCTTCGGAAACCCATCAAAAACCGGAGCATAAAGTTAAAGAAAGTGAACTCCCAGGAAATACACATGCTCCCGATCAAAAAACAACGGCTGGCCACCTTTTTTCCAAGAAAGTAAATAATGGCTTTTTAAAATTTTTATGATTATAATATGGGGAAAGGTGCATTGGTTTTATAAAAAGGCATTTAAAACAAATTATCTTTGTTAATTATTTTGGGGAGTAGTTGGGAAGCGGGAAGGCAAATTGGCTCTAGAGGCCCTGTAAGCTAGTATCATTTTCTTTTTTAATTTTTGACTTTTCACAAATGAGTAAATAAGAGCAACCTATTTTTCAAGCAGATTGCACATTTTTTGCAGCTTTAATGGAATATTGGGTGAATCAGAGGGGTAAAAAAAGCTATTTTCATTGCCACAAAGTGCTTTGATGATGTAATACCTAATAAAGGGTAGGATGACTATTTCACAATAAATGTTTGTTTGCACTAATTGGTTGCAGCATTCTATCATTTTTTAAATTTGCATTCCTTAACTGGTGTGGTTTGGCCAAAACCATTGCTTATAAAGCACGACAAGTTCTCTGTGCTTTGGGACCTATAAGCTCTTCGGGCATACCGGGCAGAGAAGAATTGTATTGGCCTATGCCCCCATAAAAGGAAGCCTAGGAAATATGTATGACCTGGAGCAAGTCACATCCCCCTCGAAACCCTGGTTTCTTCATTTGTACAAATGTGGCACAGAGAAGGGGTAGGGAGGCGAGCTTCAAGTCCCTTCCAGTTCCCATTGACCCCAGGTGTGGAGAATTCTGTCTGAGCCTTCTATAGACTAAAACAGACAAATGTGTCTAAAAGGAAAATTTGCCTGCTTCCTCCCCACCCCCTCCCAGAATTTAGCTGCAAAGGACCTTCTTTTCAAAGGCAGTAAGAGCATTGTTCTGAATGACTGAAAGTCTTGCAAGTCAAAAGTATTACTGAAGACCACTCAGAACGAGAGGTAAGTCCTTTGCTGGTGGATCAGGAGATGGCTCAGACATGTTCCTGGCCTGGGGGTAGAGATACTCGGGAGTGGGGTCGGGAAGGAAAGAAAAAGTCGCCCCTCTTTAGTGTAGCCCAGTGGTTCTCAACTGGGGGTGATGGTGCCTCCCCCGGGGACATCTGGCAATGCCCGGAGACACTTCTGGTTGTCAGAGCCAGGATTGGTGGGGGTGGGGTGGGGTGGGGTGGGGTGGGGTGGGGTAGCGGGAGGGATGCTATCGGCATCTGGTGGGTAGAGACCTGGGACGTTGCTAAACATCCCACAGGCACGGAACACCCCCCCCCACCCCGCCACCACAGTGAGTGATCCGGCCCAAATGTCAGTGGTTGCCGAGGCTGAACACCCCTGGCTGAGCCATTTCTCGTTGGGTGGAAGCGAGGAGCCTGGAAGAAGGGAACAGTATGCTGCTCTTCCGTGACAGCACAGAACCCCCCCACTCAAATCAGGAACCGTGAGTGTACGTTGGAAAGAGACCTACTAGGTGGCACATCACACCTGAGTCTGAAGCTGTGCTGGCGAGAGACTGATTACGGCGTGCCTGCCTTTAAACTTAGAGCTCTTTCTTGCACGTCTTGCAGTTAGCATGCATCCAGCTGTTACTGAGAACATGAACAGGAGGAAAAGCAGTTGCGAGACTGTTCTTTTATTACCAGGCTCGCCGTGGATAGGGTTACCGTTTCAGCCGGTCCTGGATTCTACCCCCAGAATGGATTCTCTCTTTCCTACTTCACGGCACTGGTTACACCCCGGCCCTTTGGCCTCCGCACAGGGCACTCTTTTCTTCCACTTTTACTGCCGTGCTGGGTTGCTGGCCATGTTTCCTGAGCGTGGCATGTGTGTTCTGGTCTCGGAGACGACAACCCAAATGCGCCCGGGGACTTGCTGGTGTCTCTCCCCCCATGTTCGCGGTCGCTTGTGCTGCCCCCGTCTTCCCAGCGTACTTACTACCGCAGGAGCTGCTGCTTACCTGGCTTCAGGGGAACAGAATTCTCCATCTGGCCCATAGAAGAAGCAGGTGCTTAAAGCTCAGTGACATATAGGTGGTAAAGGAAGGCATTTGCGGCCTGTAATTACATTATAAACCTCAAGCCACAAATTTCTCTTCGATGTGTCTGGAAGTGCCCCGTTTCTCTTCAGCTGTTGGTGCTGGTTGGGTGAGAACTGTTGGCTCCACGGCCTACCGGGGTGGGGAGTCGGCATGGCCTAGCCCCTCACCCTGGGACAGATCCCTGGAACAGGCCTCCCCCCCCCTCCGCCCCTGCCGCGTCCAGCCCCAGGGCCTGCCAGTCGTGTGTGGCTGGGGGCCTCTGTGGCGCGGGGAGGTTTGCCCCCTGTGGTCCGTGAGGTCTCCCCAGAGCGTTGTCTAGCGACCAGGCTCAGGCTAGTGCTGTTGGGGCAGTGACACCTTCCCCTGCCTTTGATGGAAACTGGAATCCACTAGTGCTGTTGGGGCAGTGACACCTTCCCCTGCCTTTGATGGAAACTGGAATCCACTTGGCCGCCCACAGGCCAGGGAATGAGGAGAACAAAGGGCTTCTTGCTGTGGCCAGGGTGAGCCTAGGGTTCCATGGTGGTTTGGTTCCATGCTCCCTCCCCAGTCAGAGGTTTTCAGCCTTTCGCACAAACCTGATGTAAGAATTATCAGCCTGGAACCACGGCTCCTTGCATGAGACATGTGATCCCCACAAGGGTCACAGAGGGGGCCACGGGCAAAGTCAGGCCCCATCATTTTTTTTGCTTGATTCAAAGAGCTGTGCTCACTTATTCGCCCACCCCTCACAACTGCCTCCAGCTAACCTGCTTTCAGGTTTCGGCGGGATTTGTATCAGACTTTCTCGTGACTTAATTTCCCATTTCTTCTCAAAAAAAAAAAAAAAAAATGTTTGGGCCAACCAGCCGAAAGAATAGCTTTTCGGTCTTTTAGGAAATAGGATTAGTCCTCAGGAATGTTGATATTTGCTCAGACTTGTCAAGATGGCATCAGCTGGCCTCAGTTCAGAAATGATAAAAAATTGGAACAAGTCATAAAGATCCATATTTGGGGGTAGTTATCCTCCTGGCAAAATAAAAACTGATGGAAAATAGAGACTTAAAGACGATACAGTTACTATCCTGACCAAGGAAGTCCTTGACAGTGAGTAGAAAATTCTAAAGTGAGGTCAAAGATTTGTTTAGATTCAAATACAAAACTCTCATACTTTAAGCATGAACATGTTTGTCTGCAAGGGTGAAAACTCCAAACAAAAGGAGGGAGGGAGGGATAGATGGAAGGAAGGGAAGGAGGGAAAGAAGGAATGGAGGGAGGGAGGAAGGGAGGGAAAGGTAGCCAATTACTGAGAGAGTATGTCAATACCGTGATTATCTCCATAAATACCATAATTAATAGAGCAGGAAAGGATTTAGATTCCATTTTACAAGTGAGGAAATTGAGGCTCGGAAGAGTTTTCTGCTTTCAGTTTTTAAGTATCAACAACTTAAAAATATGTACTTTGCAATGATTCTTAAATATTGGGTTTGAAGCCCAATGAACCCACAGGAATTTGGATCCTTTGGGGGCAAAAACCAGCATGAATTAGCGAAGAGTCTGAATTACAGATTTTTTTTCAATTATTTTCGAAACCATTCCAATTAACTGGAATGCCCAGAGCACTTGGTACAATTGTAAAGGGGAGATTTCAAGCTGAAGGGTGGCGATGCCAAGCCTCTAAAACCCACACTCAAAAGCCGCTAAGCTGAAAACTTGTAACAGCAGGGAAAAAAGCGTTAGAGGTCATTCTGGCCGACTTTACTCCTCATTAAATAAAAAAGGCAATTTTCCAGAACAGCTCACTACCACCAGGTCAAATAACTGACCTCCCACATCAGCAAAACAAAATAGGGTGTATTTGAGGTCCTTAGGGTGCCCTTTTAATAAATTGGTATTTATTTTAATTAACATATCGGTTGATTTTATAGTAAGTAGCATATATGAGTGCTGGAAAGAACTAGTTCCAAAATGTTGCAAATAATCCATCTGCAACTGTTGTTAGACCAGGGGATTTCTAAGCAAAGTGAGACCGTAGCTATGCCCTGCCGAAATTACGAACGAGTTCAAGTTAAAGGAGATGAACTCTTGAGGTTTACTATATTAACCCAACTTATAGGTTATCTTCCGTCCAGCTATGTTCTAGATACATACTCAAAAGTGTAGGCTCACTCTGCTGATAAAGATGGCAAGTCACCTGCAAACTGTCCTCCCTCTGCTTTAAATAATTTTTTTAAGTCTAAGGTTTGATAACCCAGTCAATTAGTAAGAATGTAACGAACCCCTTTACATCGATAGGCCCATGCTCTCAGTCCCGAATGGTACTGGGAATTCAGTTTTATTTATAATCGCTTCAAATAAGGAACTTGGAGAGTTTTTCCCAACGTAGAAATTTTCACTAGGTCATATTTCAAGCCATATTAAGAAATACCACAATGAACAGACTAAATTCTTTGAAAGTGGGGACTGAATCCTATTTCTTTTTTTTTTTTTTTTAAGATTTTGTTTATTTATTTGAGAGAGAGAGAATGCGAGAGAGAGAGGATGAGAGGGGGGAGGGTCAGAGGACGAAGCAGACTCCCTGCCGAGCAGGGAGCCTGATGTGGGACTCGATCCCGGGACTCCAGGATCATGACCTGAGCCGAAGGCAGTCGCTTAACCGACTGAGCCACCCAGGCGCCCTGAATCCTATTTCTTTACCTCAAGGTTTCTCCACTTTGGCACTGTTAACATTTCGGACTGGATGATTCTCTGTTGTAGGGCACTGTCCTGGGCACTGTAGGATGTTTAGCAGTATCTCTGGTCTCTCCCCTGAGATGCCAGTAACACCCCTCCCACCTGTCCCCCATCGCCCCAGTTGGGACAACAAAAATGTCTGCGGGCATTGCCAAGAGTCCCCTGGGGAGCAAAGTCACCCCTGGTTGAGAACCACTGCTTTAGTCCCAGGGTTTGTCTTACTTATACCTGGTCCCCAGCAGGAGCTCAAAAACTCTCTGAAGAATGAATTCAATCAAGAGACAGGAAGAGAGATCTGAAGCTGTGGTCTCTGTACCCCACTCATACTTTCTGGCTTATCACCACGTGCCTGATCTGACCAGGAAGCCATCCTTTGGAAGCCCCATTCATCCATCCAAAGGGCCATCACTCATCCAGCATCTAACAGGGCCCTCTGGAAACTTCTCTCTAGAAAACAGAGTTCAGCGAACCTACTCCACCTCACAGAAAGGGCAGGCACTCAGCCAGTTCTGAAGGGAAGCCTCACATTTTACCAACACCATGAAGCTGGAAGGACCCGTTGCTCAAACCCCCTGCCGTGATGGCGTTCATCAGTCTTATTTGCAAGGGCAGCATAACCCAGGAGTTTATGAACATTGCCAGGAAGTTGGGTGGGGATTTTCTTCCTGGGTTTCACCTCAGTCCTTCTTGATGCGCTTGAGCCCAGTTTTTTGCTTGTCGTTAATGGAAACAAAGGCCAAACCTCCTCCTCCTAGCAGTTCCCTATTTAAACACCAGATCTTTCCACAGCCTCCTTCCCTTGGACTCAAGAGTCCCTTCTCCTCTCGCACTCTCTGAGCTCCTACTTTGTAGTCCTTTTGTCATCTTGGTTGGTTTTCTCCCAGTTTCTCCATCTACTTTGTAGAATCAAGAACTCCAGGTAGGTGATGGAAATGTTTTCAAATCGACTGTGGTGATGCTTGTCCAACCCTGTGACTATATTAAAAAAAAAAAAAAATTGAATTATATACTTTAAATGGGTGAATTGTACCGTATATGAATTATATCTCATTTATTGAGCTTTATGCTGTTATCTTTTTTAAAAATAATAAAGGAACCCCAGATAGAAATTGGGAACCAACTGTGGGTTCCAGCAAAGCCTCCTAGAACTCAATGGTTCCTTCCCATCTTCGGTCAGTTAGATAACTCTGGTAACATATCTCCACTTCCCACTGGGCCCTGACATCTTTGATTCATTATTTCCTGTTCATACATCCTCACTTCCCTTTGGACCCAACCTGTCTGACTCTCCCAGGTTTCTCTTTACTGTCAGAACTTTCCTCGGAGCCTCATCAACCCATGTCTCATTTCTTCGAATCTGGGATCCCTTCTTCCGAGTGGTTTGCCCTGAATAGGCCTGATGAGGGGCTCCACCAGTGCGGAAGCTTCTCCACCCGGACTCTGAATGACAGGGCAGCGTGCCTTCTACTATCTCATTTTACATTTTCTCCGTGAGTAGAGGGGACATTCAGGGCGCATGTGGCCCAATGACCTGTGAGCTCAGAATTAGGAGACCAGGTTCCTGACTATGGTTCTCTCCTCCAGGAGCGGGGCTGGGTACCAATGCCAGAGAAACAGTCAAGGACCCCAGCACTGTCCCCACAAAGCAAACACTCATCCCCTGATTACAGGCCACCAGGAATTCAGTCTTCCTTGAGGCAGGGCCAGCATACGGCATGAAAAGTTTGTTGTTAACAAGTGATGTTTTCTTGAATGCGGCTTTATGATTTCAAGTACCAGACTAATGGGAACCAGCTAACAAGGTCTTATCTGGCAGAAGTCCTTGGGGGAATCTTGTTTATACAGGGATAACATTATTGGTAAAGAGCTTATCAACTATTTGTAAGTGAATGGGTGCTCCTGAGGTCCTTGAGGGTGGATGAGAACAGTGTGTTTTCTTTGTGTGGCTGGGGAATGAGACTAGGCAGGCAGTGGGAGAGCAACTGAAATGGAGGGCTCATTCTTTAAGCTCTGAGACCTTTTTACTGCCACTGTTTTCAATGGGGATCTTTTCAAAATGCATCAAGCACCTGGCAGGGGAAACCCCTCTCTGACTCTGTCATTGTTCCGGCCATTGGTGACTGGCCTGAGCTGGAATGACATGATGCTTTGCAGGGTGTCCTGGATCGAGGGCTGGCATTGGCTCTCCCACTGCAGGGGAGTGAGTCTCTAGGGCAGGCCTCTCCCTCCCATCCGAATGAGCGCGCGAGGTTCTGGCCCTTAGGCTGGAGGCTCCCTGAGACAGACCCACGTTGTAGAAGGGACTGCTCGGTCTGTGGCCCACAGTGCAGGGCAGCTGGGAGAGCTTCAACAGTTGCTTACTGAAGTGAAACACAGAGTGCCTTCTTTACTTTCTTATTTATCACCTCTTGGCTATACTGGACCCTGCCGTGGACTCGGCCACTGTCAGGCCCTTCTGCTTTGGACCTGTTCTGGATCCCGGGCACGAGTGATCTGTGCAAGCACCAGATGAACAGGACACAGTCTTGTAGACAATTCACTTGGGGCCTGCGTGTCCTATTTATTTACCCTTCAGACCCCTTGTTGCCACCATGAAGGTTAAAATCCAGCAGAATCCATTTGAGCCATTAAACATTTCCAAATTAATGAAATTTTTTTTAAAGATTTTATTTATTTAACAGAGAGAGACACAGCAAGAGGGAACAGAAGCAGGGGGAGTGGGAGAGGGAGAAACGGGTTTCCCGCTGAGCAGGGAGCCCGTCCGACTCAGGGCTCGATCCCAGGACCCTGGGATCATGACCTGAGCCGAAGGCAGACGCTTAACGACTGAGCCACCTGGGCGCCCCAAATTAATGAAATTTTAATCAGTGTTTTACTGAAGCCCCTTCCTTCTTTCCTTCCTTCCTTCCTTCCTTCCTCTTTCCCTCCCTCTGTCTTTTTTCTTTTTTGTAACATCTGGAAGTGCTGCTTCTGTTTCACATTACAAGAGACCGTAATTACCTAGGGAGTCATGGCACCTCTCAAGCCCTGTGTTGCTGACCTCTTGGGGTGCTTTTACCCCTCTCCCTTCTTAGCTTTCCTGACACGCCTCTCATCCATGTTCTTCCTTCTCCTGACTGTGTCATCCTTTGCCCTCCCTGGACAGAGAGCTGATGTTCCATTGCTTTCTCTTTCTCTCCGCCGCAGACTGCCCATGTCCATGGTTCTCACCCACGTGCCCTCGCGCGGTGACCTCATCCACTCTCCTCACTGTTGCCAACATCTTCATTGTGTTGATTCATCTCAGTGTCCAGCCCTTCAGACTCAAACACCCAAGATCCTCCCTGCCATCCTTAAGGCAGGGAGGTCCTATAGGTGGTCCTATAGGTACTTCAGACTCATCATCCCTAAAACTTGTTGCAGCGTCTCTCTTCCTCACCCCTGCCCCAGCTCCAACTGTGTTGCCCACTTTCTACCGCTGCCCTCTTCCCCATTGCCCAAGCAAGAAATGTGAGGCCGTTCTCCATGACTCTGCCCTCTCCTTTACCTCCCACATCCCTTCTTGCTCACTTTGCTTCCTTGATATTCCCCCAATCCGCCATTCCTTTCCTCCACACTTACTGTTCTTGACCCAGCCCACATCATCCTTTGCCCAGACGTTTCAAATGGGCTCAGAACTGGGTGGGGACCATGCCTCCATTTGCAGCCACGCCCTCCAATCTCTTTCCTATTCTTCCACCAGAATAGTTTCCGTAAAAGTCAAGTCTTACCATGTTCTTCTGCTGCACAAAAGCTCCTGGTGTTGGATACATCCTTACACCCTGAAGAGGCATCCCGTCTCTGGCCTCTGAGATCAGATTCTGGACCACCTCCTGGAACACAGAAGGTTAACAGTTCCCAGCATAAGCTTCTGTGGGTCCACCCTTCAGTGCCCTGACACCCCCTGCCCCTTACTTACTCTGGCTAATGCTTCAAGATTTAGCTCCAAATAACATCGCCTCCAGAGAGGTTTCTGTGACGACTCCAGCATAAGCTGAGAGCTGCCTCCGGCCCTCCCATGGCAATGTGCACACCTGTATCATTCTGTCCACCTCATTCATCTGAAAGGATGTCTCTGTCCATCCCACTATACCATAAATTGCTCTAGGGCCAAGGTCGAGGTCATTGTATCTGTCACACCTAGCACATTGCATGGGGCATTTAGGGAGCCCTCAATTCCATTTAAGCCAGGGGGTGGCTAGGGACTCTGGGTAGAAGGTAGGAGTGCCGACTTTAGAGCTACAGAGTCTGGATTCAGTTGCCACTTCTCCTTTCTAGCTGTGTGACTTCAGGCAAGGCACTTCATCTCTCTGCCCCCATTCTTCATCTGTAAGATGGGAGTAATAAAGTGTCCACGAGCACATGAGGTAACGCGTTTGAGGCACCAAGGACAGAGTGCTCCATACATCAGTTTGTATTATACTTTCTTAATGGCTAGTGATAGAGACCACGGCCAACAAAAGTCACGGAAGTTCCTGATTTTATTAAGCTTTTCGTGGTAGCTGGCATATTTTGGGGTTCCACTTTGTTCTACAGAGGTAGCTTTCTAGCCAAGCACTGTCATGCCCTCCTCCAGACTACTGACTAAGAGTTGAAACAACTTACGTGTCATCTCATTTTCTGTCCTGGCCTGAGAGAGGGTCGATCTCTTGGCCCTGAACAGGAAAAGGGACTAGTTAGAAAAGGACATAAAGAGACCTGGGTGGGAAGGAAAAACCTCAAAGGCAAGATTGGCCATGGAATCAGAGTGGTGCATGTTCTTAAACTTCACTCTCCTTTGGTTTCCTCCTCTGTGGAACCATGACTCAGCTGCCTTGTCGTGGGGATCGATGACATAAGGCATATGCCCAGGGCCTGCTGGTACGAGGCATGCACAGGCCACCATTCCCTCCTTCTCCTGCGGCAGATAGCCCCCCCTGTCCAGAGGCCACCGCTCAGCCCCCCAGCCCATAGAAGGCCATGCCCCAGAGGCAGCTCTGTAGTGGCCCTGGGGGGCTGTGCAGCCCCAGAAGCCTGCAGTCTGGTGGGCAGGGCCATGGGGCCTTCCTCTGAGATAAACATATAGAGCTGTTCTCCTGTTTATCAAACCCTTCTTATAAATATCTCATGTCTTGGAGCAGATAAACTTTTGTTTGAATTAGAAATATAAATTCGCAGGGCGCCTGGATGGTTCAGTCAGTGAAGCGTCTGCCTTCGGCTCAGGTCATGATCTCAGGGTCCTGGGATCGAGCCCCACATCGGGCTCCCTGCTCGGCAAGGAGTCTGCTTCTCCCTCTGCCTGCCGCTCCCCCTGCTCCTGCTCTCTCTCTCTGCCAAATAAATAAATAAAATCTTTAAAAAAAGAGATATAAATTCACTTTACAAGAGGTAACAGCAGTTTCTTTTTTTTAGTGAGAGAGCTTCCTCGGGTGCCCTTTAAACAAGATCTAGCGTGTGGGCAGCCTCTCAGGAACACAGCTACTAGACAAATTGAGGGCAATTGTATTTGAAATAACTACAGAAAAGAGTTTGTGAGGTTCGTGCAGAAAAGGAATCCCTTGCTCATCCTGTGTAAGAGCTGCTGACCTCTCCGCCACAGAAATAGGAGCCTTTGCAGTTAACGGATTTTCACAAGAAGTCCGAACAGCCACTGCTTCCCCCCCTCCACCGCCTGCTGGGGAGAAAGCACCACAAACCGGCTCCGGCTGCGCTGGGAGGACAGCACCTCCTGCTGGCAGCCTCCGCAACAACCACACGGCGCTCGCACGCGCGGTCGTCCTGACACCTGCACCTTGCTAATGACGTTGGTCCTCTGGAAGCAGCTAGTCCGTGAGCATCTTAGGACACCCGGGGGAAGGATCCAGATCGAAAGTCCCCAGGACCCCAAGTTTTCAGGAAGGCACCTCCTCACCCTTTAGGAATGGATGGAAAACCTTGTTTCGGCAAAGCCAGGGAGAGAGGCTGAACTACGAGCTGGAGGACGGATGGATGGCACAGACTCAGAACGCATGGAGCCCAAGCGACAACCGCCCCAACCGTGGTGGGGAGGAGAGAAATCCAGCAGGTGCAGGGCGGTGGGGCTCTTGGAAGGCAAAAGGGAAGGATGGAAGGTGAGGTCTCAGAGAGCACGGGCCCCAGACTCGAGCCACTGCGCTCGAGGGGGGGTGGGCAAGCAACCCCCCACGTTACAGCTGCCACGGGTCGCTCTTCTAAATGCCCGTTCTTCGCCCTGGCCACACGTGGATCCACCAGGGGAGCTGCAAACACTGCTGGGGCCCAGGCCTGGGCCCCAGACGGTCCCACGGCCCTGGTCAGGGGAGGCAGGGTGCTGAGCTTGACGGCGTCCAGGGGATTCCCATGGGCACCAGGCTGAGGGGCACTGCTCTGTACGCTTCGTGGGCCCGGTCCCAGGACCATTGCACTGAATTCTTGCATCACCCGGGCAGGTTCACGTTACCAGTCTGGTTTATGGGCAGCAGGAGAGGGCAGGCCATGGCCACGGCGCAGCAAGAAGAGGGTGTGAAGTGACCGTAAATGCGACCGACGGGACCATGACCCACTCTGCCCACGAGACAGAAGGGCTGCGACACTCACAGAGCAGCACTGAGCTGTGTGGTGCGCAGAACACTCTACCGCTTTTATTCAGCTCTGTTAAAAAGGGGGGATGGATGGGCACCTGGGTGGCTCAGTCGTTGAGCGTCTGCCTTCGGCTCAGGTCATGATCCCAGGGTCCTGGGATCGAGCCCCGCATTGGGCTCCCGGCTCAGCGGGGAGCCTGCTTCTCCCTCTCCCACTCCCCCTGCTTGTGTTCCTGCTCTCGCTGTCTCTCCCTGTGTCAAATAAATAAATAAAATCTTTAAAAAAAAAAGGGGGGGGATGGATCACAAAGCACGACTGATGACTGGATGCCACTTCAAGATGGGGGCACACGGATGTGTCTGTGTGTGTGAGAGATGGAGTGTGTGCGTGTGTGCGCACGTGTGTGTGTGTGTGTGTGTGTGTGTGAGGGGGACAGAGGACGGTAAAGAAAGTGTGAGAGAGAGAGATGGAGGAGACACAGAGCTGGAGGGGGAGGTGGGGCTTCGGTGGGGGCAGAGAATAGGAAAGAGACTCGCAAGGAGTCCGTACATAGAAGCGGACACCTCCCCTTTGCTGTGTGAGTCTGACCACAGCCAGTCTGCCTTCCAGGCTGTCTGGGCCTCAGACCCCTGGGAGGCTCCTACCAGGGAGCCGTGGGAACAGCAGGGTGGCCCAGCTCAGGGGAGCAACGTGGCCACAAGCCCCCCTCCGCTCCAGGCTGACACCCTGTCCTGCCCATAGGCCACACGCTGGCCACCAGCTTCTCAGGTCAGAAGCTCTCCTCCCTTGCCTTTTTTCTGGTGGTGACGCCAGTCCCATGTTGTTTCCTGGCTGTGGTCCCAGAGTTCGGGCAACCTTGAACGTGATTCCTTCTCGCATTTTAAAGACAAAGGTGGTTGCGCTTGACTGTTTGCGGGCTATCATGAACCCAACAACTCGGGCCATCCTCAGAGGGACACCTCCTCTGACAACAGCCCAGAAAAAGGTAAAATGAAATTGCCGGAGTCGCCTCCCAAAAGAATACCTGAATGGGATTCTATCAAGGGCACTGTGCATACTGAATGATGGATTCTGTTCACTGAGAGCTCGCCCCCTACCCCCAGTAGCTGCCAGAATGATCTGTCCAGGATGCTGGTCTGGCTGTGTGACGCCCACCCCCATTTATAATTCCTTAATTGCTTCCCACGGGCCTTAAGATACCATCCGTAGGTGACCCAAGGGCCTTCCTGTTCCAGGCCTTGTTCAGCTCCCCAAGTTCATAACGACTCCCCAGTATCCAGCCCGTGTTTCAGTCTCTCTCAACACTTTGTGGTTTACCAGATGCCTCAAGATTACACAGCCTGGCAATGACCTGGATGGAATGAGGGAATCTGTCCCCCTTTAAGTGGGGCCCCAAGTGCTCCCGTGGTCGGCTGAGCAGGGGTTCTTGTGAAGATGGAGGATTTGAACGAGAACCAAGGTGGACGGAGGGAATGAACGCTCACAGGCAGAGCCGAGATTCTTCCTTAAAACGTGGGGTTAGCTTTACCTCACGGATAAATAAAAGGCCGGCCGCTCAAGAGCCCATGTCCCGCGGCCAGAGGGCTAAAGCCTTACGCCGATAACACGGAGGTCACATGAGGCCTGCGTGCACTTTTTGCTTGGCCTGGGCTTTCATATACTTATGCCTACGTCTTACAGTTGGGAGACTTCACATGAAAATCTGCATTTCTACTTGCTTTGGAAAAGCGGGAAGATCTGTAGCATAAGACTCAAAACTTGGCATGTCCCCCACTGCAAGGACCACTACTCTCCTTGGGGGCAACAGGCAGGCTCCAACCGGACACGGCCGCCTCCGGTCGCCTGTGAACACGTAGGCACTGCACCCAGCCAGCTTCTCGGTGAGGCCGCCAACCTGGCCCAGCCCCAAAGCCTGTCTGCCATCACTTTAGCCTGAAAAACAAGGTGCACAGCCTCGTGGTAGAAACGAGGCTACGTGTTGCCCGAGTCTTCCGTTTTCCTCTTCTTGGGAAAACCACCGTACCCAGCTCTCTCACCTACGGATGGTATCTTAAGGCCCGTGGGAAATGGAAAGGCCATCTCCATCTTCCAGGAGTGAGATCGCGCCAACATCAAATGGGGTGATACTGGTGCTGAGTATGTTGTGGAGTCCACTGGGGTCTTCACCACCATGGAGAAGGCTGGGGCTCACTTGAAGGGCAGGGCCAAGAGGGTCATCATCTCTGCTACTTCTGCCGATGCCCCCATGTTTGTGATGGGTGTGAACCATGAGAAGTATGACAACTCCCTCAAGACTGTGAGCAATGCCTCCTGCACCACCACCTGCTTGGCTCCTCTGGCCAAGGTCATCCATGACAACTTCGGCATCATGGAGGGACTCCTGACCACCGTCCATGCCATCACTGCCACCCAGAAGACCGTGGATGGCCCCACTGGGAAGCTGTGGCGCAACGGCTGAGGGGCCGCCCAGAACATCATCCCTGCTTCCACTGGCGCTGCCAAGGCTGTGGGAAAGGTCATCCCTGAGCTGAACGGGAAGCTCACTGGCATGGCCTTCCATGTCCGCACCCCCAGTGTGTCCGTTGTGGATCTGACCAGCCACCTGGAGAAAGCTGCCAAATACGACGACATCAAGAAGGTGGTGAAGCAGGCATCAGAGGGCCCCCTCAAGGGCATCCTGAGGTACACTGAGGACCAGGTTGTCTCCTGCGACTTTAACAGTGACACCCACTCCTCCACCTTCGATGCCGGGGCTGGCATTGCTCTCAATGACCACTTTGTCACGCTCATTTCCTGGTATGACAATGAATTTGGCTACAGCAACTGGGTGGTCGACCTTATGGTCCACATGGCCTCCAAGGAGTAAGAGCCCCCTGGACCACCAGCCCCGGCAAGAGCAAGAGGAAGAGAGGCCCTCAGCTGCTGGGGAATCCCTGCCCCAACTTATCCCCCCAAACACTGAGAATCTCACGACCTCCATTGTTTCCATCCCCGACCCCCTGAAGAAGGGGAGCGGCTTGGGGAGCCCTACCTTGTCATGTGCCATCAATAAAGTATACTGTACCCAGCCAAAAAAATAAAAATAAAAAGAGGGGAACATTTGACAGAGCCAATGGAAACAGGTGTTTTATAGGAGATACCAACACCAAAAACAACTTTGACCTTCTATATTTTTATTTTTATTTATTTTTAAAAGATTTATTTATTTATTTGGCAGAGAGAACACAAGCAGGGGGAGCGCAGGCACAGGGAGAAGGAGAAGCAGGCTCCCCACTGTGCAGGGAGCCCCCTGTGGGGCTCGATCCCAGGATCCTGAGATCATGACCTGAGCCGAAGGTAGAAGCTTAACTGAGTCACCCAGGCGCCCCTATATTTTTATTTTTAAATTCCAATTCCAAAGCATAAAAAAGTGACCTCTAAATTATAGAGAAAAATATTAGCCTGGTTCAAAAAAAAAAAGGGCACCAGCTAGCAATTGGTTTGGAGATAAAAGATATAAATTGTCCGTAGGACATAGGACAAAGGTTAAGTGTTTACAGGTCATAGTTAGCTCTTTAAATGCTAGTTAAACACGCACACACACATGCACACAGACACGCACTCCTGCTCATGCGTGCACCCAAAACAGCAAGCCATTTCTTTAAAGCACTTGGTTTGTGTCTTAGATAAACCTTTCAGTACGTGCGTACAAGGTCAGGACTTCTTCAGTTCTCCTACAAGCCCTGTCTGCCTTTGCCCCGAGAATCCCCGGGATCACTCGTCTTTCATTACTATTCAGACATCTGTGAGATGTGTCATGGTAGTGGGTGGGGGGGCATGCGTGGATTATTCAAGTACAACTATCAATAAAAATGAGTTTATTTTGGGCGCCTGGGTGGCTTAGCTGGTTAAGCGACTGCCTTCGGCTCAGGTCATGATCCTGGAGTCCCGGGATCGAGTCCCGCATCGGGCTCCCTGCTGAGCAGGGAGTCTGCTTCTCCCTCTGACCCTCCCCTCTCTCATTCTCGCTCTCTCAAATAAATAAATAAAAATCTTTTAAAAAAATGAGTTTATTTTAAACTGGAAGATGTACTGGAAATGGGCATGTTTTTCAGAAGAAAGTTTGGTTTTGTGTTCTTTTGTTTATTCAGCCGACATTTATGTATCTCTTGTGTAGGTGATACTCTGCTAAACCCTGGGAACACAAAATAAATACGAGCGTCAGCCGTGGAAGTGCTCCCAGGGAAGAAATTTAGCGTTTCCGACATGGCCTCTGGCAGCCAGCTCTGAGATCGACAGCCCGGGCGACCCAGAGGGCCAGAGAGTCGTGGGAGGTAGGAAGCGCGGGAGCTGGTGACCTCAGAGCTGCGGGGGCTGTGGGCCAGGAGGCGGACAGTGGCCGCCACCCGTCAGGGGCCTGGCTGCGAGGGCAGGTGACGTGCTGTCAACAACGCAGGACTGGAGAGGGCTAGATTGGCAAAGAGAAGATGGGAAGAGATGTAGGTGTGAGGAGTCGAAGATGTGCCTGGGAGCTAGTAGGTCGAGGCACCTTGAGACCACGGGATACACAGCAGTCCCCCTTATCTGCAGCAGATCCGTTCCGAGACACCCAACGGGCCCCGGAAACACCATGATTTTCCTACACATACATGTCTCTGATGAAGTTTACTTTATGAATGCGGCACAGTAAGAGATGAACAGCAATAACTAATGATAAACTAGAGCAATTACAACAATGTACTGTAATGACAGTTCTGTGAATGTGGTCTCTCTCTCGCTCAGAATGTCTTATCGTACGGTGCTCACCCTCCTCCTTCTTCCTGTGATGATGCGTCAGGATCGTCCGCTTCCAGAGCCGGGTTGACCTCGGGGACCCGAAGTCTGTGGATGTGGGGAGACGACGAGATAGATAGGCCTACTACTCAAGGAGAATGTTCGGGAAAGAAGCTGTAGCTAGAAAGGTAGGGACGATTATTGTTTTCATTGTTAGTGTCTCAGGACTATCCCCTTAACCTCTAATTTTATGCCCCAGCCTGTAGCCTCTACTAACCTTGCTTTCTGTAATTCAGAGGGTACTTTGTACCTTAGGATGCACTCGATCTTGTTCCAGTTCCATAGATTCCTAAAAACACTGAATTCTCTTTTCCAATCTGATGTCTATCACGAATACCTTTTTCGTTATATCAGTATCTGCCCTTTAATTTTGCTTACTTATGTCAAAGGCTGAAAGATACAGTGAAGTCTTTTTTTTTCTATTGTATTTCTAGTAACTGATCCGTATGGTCTATCGGGTGTTGCTTTCTACTTGTTGATTCCGTGTCATTGGCCATCGATGCCAGGCCGTGATCTGTCGTCCCTGTACTCGAACCTCTCACCATGTAAGGACTCCTGTTGCGTTGACTGCTTTTTGCCTGCAGTTCTATGGTGCAGGGATCAATATTATCACTGGGCCCTACTTTTGGTTCATCTGCAGATTCCTTTCTCTCTAACCCTTTATTTTTAGTGTTGAAAGCAAATGACAAGGTGGGTAAAAGCATATACTTGTTTTGAGAATCCATCCTTGAATTTTTTTAATATGGGTGTTTCATCTGTTTATACATGTCATTAAATTAAGGTGGCCTTCTGACAAGGTTATGCTTTTTTCTTATGCTTTTGCTGTTTCTGCCTTCCACTACATGGCAATGTGTTACTGCCTTTTATCTTCCACAGTGATTTGAACATGCTATGGCCTGTGTTTTTGTAATTAAACCATCATTATAAAAGCAATACGCTGCAGCCAGATCAGAAAGTAAAGATAAGCAAAATGAAATGAAACAGACCCGGAATCCCACCTACCCAGAGACGCCCACTGTAAACATGTTTGTATCTATCTTCCAAAAGGTCTTGTAGATCTGTCAACACATCTGTGTATAAACACACAATAGACTCCTCCGGGGAAGTCATGCTACCCGTCCGCTTCTGTGACCTACTTGGATCGACATATACTGCATGCCTTTCCATGTGAATAGGTCTCCTCTACTTAATTCTGAAAATCCCCTTGTTGTGGACCCAGTCAGCCTTCTTACAGATATTTATTTTCAAACTGCCCTTTGGATATGTTTGTACCAAATTTACTTCTCATCAGCATGAATAATTAATACTGTTTTTCATCTTTGCTAATTTGATAAAAGGGGAGGAATAACATGCATCCTGTGTTCATTCGTGCTAGTTTCAACCCTAGGCAAGCTGCACGTTTCTAGGTTTTCTTAGCGTTTCTCCTTAAGGATTTAATATACGATGAAGGTGGTTTTTTGGAACCAGCTGGGAAAGGAAGCAGTGTTCAGCAAATGATGTGGGAACCGCTGATTCGCCATGAGGACGAAAGGTTTTTGATAAAATGCTCACCAGATGTATTTATGATGTCTTCCAAAGAACCACAAGTCTCCTAGAAGAGACATGGGTGTGCTTACAGCAGCTCAGCCCTGCTCGCTGTCCCTGGCCGCGAAAGCCCTCCGCCCTGCACCCCCCCCCCCCCGCGCCTCCGTCATCCTTCTGGTCTGGGCTAGAGCGACACCTCCTTGGGCCGTGGCTCATCCTCCGCTCCACCAGGAAAACGTCATCTGGTGTATCTCCCGCCTACTTGAGTTTTGCCACACGTTGTACATTTATAAGTGCCCCGAGCCTTTGGAGCTTTTTCACGCTCTCTTCCCACATAGGCCGGAAGGTGCCTCAGGTCAGGGATCTCGCCTCTTGCCGTCCCTCTTCCCTGCCCAGGAGCCTTCCAATCATTTAGCCCCTTTCCGGGGCTGCTTCCTCCCACCGCCACTTTTTAAAGTACACGTTAGAAATACCATTGCCAGTGCGCGCTCCCTTCAGGGCTGTTCCTGCTTCGGCTTCCTCCTGCAAAGCTCTGCCTGGGGGGTCTCTGGCCCACCTCCCCGCAGAGTGGCGCTCCCCTCCGCCTCCTTCCCGGCCAGGGCCGCAGTGTGCTGGCTCTTTGGGAACTGACGTAGGAGAGTGGGAAGGCAAGGGCTGGAGCGTGGCAGAACCACGAAGGCCGCGCTGGGGGAGGTCTGAGGCTGCCCTGGGGTGTAATACACACCCAGACGTCAGACCTGTGTGCGCGTCGGGGCCGGGGGAGGAAGTACCTGTGAACGTGGAAGTCACGGGCATTTTCTCACGCACCTCCCAGTGAGCAGAAATACTTCCCAGACTCTAGCAAACGCAGGCCTGCCCATCTTTGCTTCCAGGAGCGGTGTGCGTTTTCCTCCTTTTCGTTTCCTTCCAGATATTTCATCTGGATAATAGGGTATTTCATGTCCTATTCCAGATATTTAGTGGGAAGGCAAGAGCGAGGGACTCGGGGGCTGCTGGCGAAATGTCATGTTAAACTAGATGACTGCTTGAGAATTCCAGTGTTTCACTCTCTTGGGAGGCACACTGTTCTCCGGTAACTCTTTCTCCCTACGGTTCCAGTGCTTGGCACTCTGTACGTGAAAACCAACCGGAAAACGACCTAAGGGCCAGGTGGCAAGTTATGGCGCTAACTCTCATACTTGTGGAAAGGCTCAGGATGAATCTGGTACCAAGAAAAACTCAAGCTAAATTTGATTCCCGGGAGGAGGAGTCAGTGCACAAATAGGCGGGCCCTACTCCGGGTCAGATGCCCATCCGGACACTGCTGGCCCAAGAAACGAGCTGGTGGGACTCACTGCCCTTAACGCAGAGTTCGCTCTAGTGGGGGAGACCTCCAAGGTGCCAACGAGGTCAGCAGGGGCCTCAGCTACATTTCACCCTATTTTTGAGCTGCGCTGTCAAGTCCCCCAGACCCAGGAAGTTGCACCCATTGACTTCTTCGGACATTCTCTGTACGAGGCGCCAGGATGGCCTGGCCCGGCCGCACACGCCTTCTTGCTCCAGAAGCCAGTCTGAAGGAGCAGCCCCTGGGGGGCACGCGCTGTGCTCGTAGCAGAGGGGAATGAGAGAGAGATGAGCAAGAAGCCACCGGGAAGCTTCTGCTGGGGCTTGATGTGCCGTAGGGCCACTTACGTCTCGGCCAAAGCAGGGTTCAGGGGCAACGGGGGCATGGACAAGCGGTTTTGCCTGTAAGAAGGAACTGCTAGCCCATGCCAATGGATGGGACTCAAGATCCTCTGACAGGGAAAGGAGGAGGCGAGGACTAGGCGCAGTTATATAACCCACCCCAAGTGTGAGTGCTATGGAGAAGATCAAGCAGGGAGGGAGGGTCAGAGGAGCTGGGTGTGTGAGTGGAATGGGGGGAGGGGAGTATCCAGGAAATTGGCAGAATTCAAGGAGGCATGAATGTCTTACGTTTCGCCATTAGGATCACGATGTATGCTTGAGACGGCTGGCTGTTTACCAAAGATCCACTTCCTGGCCTTCTTGGGCACAGACGTTGCTCATCACCATTTCAGTCTGATGTGGCCCCGTTGTCCTAAATGAGTAACTCTTTACTGTCATCTCGTATCCACTGGGTGCCCACCTCTCCTAGACTGTCGCATAGATGCCTTTTTACTGTTGGCTTCTCTTAGGCTGGATCTAAACAAGGTCCACGCGTGGCATCTGGATGACATGTCCTTAAGACTGTGTTACTCTGCGCATCATGGCAACTTCCTCTTTCTTCGGTGGACGCAAGGAAATTGTCAAATGACCTGCCAAATGTGATGGCTTCTGTCTAGCATCAGCTGATGCCCAAAGACAGAACAGACACTCATGGCAAGACCTTCTGCTTATGCTATCGGCTACACTTTCACATTTCAAAACCTCGAGAACTGCGAATCTCCGGCCGATCTGATTAGATTGCTCTGTTTTCCTTTGTGCTGTGGTTGTTACTAAGCTCAGACTAGCGCTGCCCTTTTCTTGCTGTCCACTGGGCTCACATGATCAGTCTTTAGTTCTCCGTTTCTTTGCTTTATCCCTCTAAAAACGACCTGTTCAGCTTTTGAGTTAACATTTTATGTCTTAACCCACCCACTTTTCCCCACCTCCTAACATCTATGAAATTGGCGGCATCGATGACCATGGCGTGGGATTTAAGCGGCGACCTTCCTCTCTCCTATTTGGTCCATTAAACGATGGCTCATCTTACAGCCAGAGGCGTCTCAGATCTGATTACATAAAGGCCCCTCGCTGTGGACCTTCTACTCCTCCCTCCCAACAGTGGGCAGCTTCTCCGGGGCAGCCTTCTGAGGGAGGTAGACCAGTCAGGGTTTGAGAGGGCACACGTGACATTCTAGGTCTTCAGAGTGGAAGTGGTTGGATACAGATCCAGAAGCCTCTGCAGCTGCTGGAGGGCAGGGGGCCAAGGCGAGCCAGGCAATTCCCAGAGATCCAGGCACGCAAGGGTTGCGGGGAAGCCGCCCTCCATGGTTTCAGCCTCCTGCGTGCCTGACGTGGGGAAATCTCCCGACCACATCCAGTGGCCGCTGGCCAGATGCACGCCTGCCTTCTGCTCGGCCAAAGGCCTGTCCTGAGCAGCCACCAGAGGAAAACTGCTTCTGCTTACCTTCCACCTTCTCCCTCGCGGGGGACTCTAACCCCCACCGCTGGCAAGGGGGCCTGGGAAATGCCGCCTCCAGGCTGCACGGGGGAGAACTTAGAAAGGCTGGGGGCGGGGCGGGGCGTGTCAACACCACGCAGCACTTCGGAACACGTCACGTGTGTCAGTCCACACATTCAACGTAAAGGAGCTTCATTTCTCTCATCTTCTCTGAATGTAAAAAGAGCGTGTAGTATATTCTTCCCCCCCCCCCCCCGGACTGACTGCTTTCTGTGCCTCGTGGAGTATATAGACCCCCACCCCCCGACATCGATGAACTTGAGCAGCGCAGGCCAGCCAAAGGCAGGTGCAAGAGTGAGGCCAAAGGTGGAGTGGGGCTTCCTGAGGCCACAGCCTGCCCCGCCCGCCCCTCGCCCCTGAGGGATTAGTTCCCCAAACGAACGAGCCTAGGTAAGCGCTTTGGTTCTTCAGCTGAAGGGCGGGACACAGAATGACTGCAATAGGACGACACTTAGCGCTCCCAGCCGCTCACACTGGCTCACGGGCTCTATCATGAGCTTCCCGAGGCTCTCCTTTCCGTGAACGTTGGGTCACCTCAGTTATGGTCTAGGCAGCTGGAGGGGGGGGACGTAGGTCGCTTATTCCTTAAAGCTCGTCTCCTGGGTTGCGAGCGCCCCTGGAGCCAGAGCAGGGGGTCCCACATGTCCAGAGTTACCTCGAGTATAGCAAGGAGAGTGGGGAAGCTCGAGCTGAGGACGTGCTCACCGTGGAGAGTTGCTTTCAAGGTGCAGTTCCATCAACCTTCCGGAGGACACTGGGGGAAATGGGAGGTCAAGGAAGGAACCCGGTCCGCCATGCATTGTGAACGTGGGCCCCGGGCGGCACATCCTCCACGCCCGAGAGCCCGCCCTCGTTCCCTGGATCAACGTCAGAGGACTGAGAGATACGAGTGCGCCCCAGCATCTCACCCAGAGATGCTGTACAAACAGCCCCAGAATTCCAACCGTACTTCATTCACTCAGCCAACGGTGAATGCAACCCCTTCGTACTCGGAAGGCGGTGCTTTTCCTCGCCACGACATGTCGTTCCTAGTCACGAGGGTTAGCTTTTCATTTCTGGTCATATTACAGAAGGGCCTGGCTTTTTCATGCTTACAGAGGGGGCCTGGGTTTGAAAGTCTGGGAAGTCCTACTCTGGAACGCCTACTCTGAAGACGTTGCCATGATCAGAAATCATGCCAAGACGAAAGCAAATGCTCCATGCGCCCGGAGGGCTGCCGAGGTCAGCTTGCAGAATTGCGCCAGCTGGTGTTGGAAGGAGGGACTGAGAGGCAAAACCCAGAGGAAAGACCATTTTAAAAGCCCGCGGAGTTCACAAGAGCCTAACGTGGCGTGCTCTCTCTGGACTACAAGCTGACAAACCAGACGGGAAAGAATCCCCCAAGTCCCAGACAAGCACAGTGACAGCCCCGTTCCAGCCACCAGGGCAGCAGCCCTGGAGCCTCGGCGAGGACCCTGTCGTCTCCGAATGAACTAGCAGACACGCTGTTGCGGCGGGAGGAGCTTCGGGGTTCAAAGGCATGGAGCAGAAGCTCCTGGCGTAGGGGAGGGGGCAAGGGGTCAGATCCTGAAGGCGATGCAACCCCAATCCCGAGCCTCCGAGGCTTTTCTGCCCTGTAAGCCCGGAGAGCTGAAGGCGGAAAGGCGGTGTGGCTCCCGGCCCTCCGCCCGGGGCCCACGTTCACAATGCATGGCGGACCGGGTTCCTTCCTTGACCTCCCATTTCCCCCAATGTCCTCCGGAAGGTTGATGGAACTGCACCTTGAAAGCAACTCTCCACGGTGAGCACGTCCTCAGCTCGAGCTTCCCCACTCTCCTTGCTATACTCGAGGTAACTCTGGACATGTGGGACCCCCTGCTCTGGCTCCAGGGGCGCTCGCAACCCAGGAGACGAGCTTTAAGGAATAAGCGACCTACGTCCCCCCCTCCACTGCCTAGACCATACCCCGGGGGTAAAAGGGCAGCCAGAACTGCGAGGCAGACGTAAGAACTCGGGGACGGGGACGAGATATGTGGGGGGCCCTGGTCTTTTCCAGCGCGCTCGCGTCACCAATACCATTGCGAGCAACAGGTTTTGAGCACAGACAAAGCTCACCGAAGGACCTTCGGACTGCTCCCCTGGGGTCTCGTTTAGGCCCTACAAGAGATCGGCCCTTTGCTGCTAGCGATCTGCTTATCTGTAGAATGAGGGCAAGTGTTAATACTCAACTCTCTGGACGCAGAAAACCACAAACTTAGTAGAGCGTTTCTTTATCAACTCTAATAAATTCGTACATTAATGTCATGCGGTGAAAGCAAATAAAATCAAATCTGAGGCTCTGACATTATTGTGGTTTTAAAACTTTATTATATTTTAAAATCTAAAACTGTAAAACATAGTATTCATACAAACACCTGAGGACTGTTCAGCTGGGCACAGCATCTTCACACAAACAATTTGAGAGAAGATCAAGTTTAAAATAGAATCTTGTCTTACAAGAAATAACATAAATGAATAACATAAATAAAAACACCTTTTAAATTACGTATGCCCAGTAAAGAATTGCATTTGTTTATAAAGTACACTTGGTTTTTGAAAAGGAAAATGTGCATTTTTGCCCCTGGTGAACATTTTATTGGCATTTATAACAAATGGCTAATACACTTAGCACCAATTCTCACAGCTTATAAGTATTCTATCAAATGTTATACAATATAACAAGGTAATAAATAACAAAACAATGAACAGTTTTCACTTGAAAGTTCTAATTTTTAAAATAAAGTCCAAAATGACAAATCAGAGCTAATGTATCTTCCGAAGTTTAGTAGGATAAATGGCTCAGAAAGCAAATGAACTAGAAACATTGCACAGGACAGAGAGCTTCCCCGTATGGAAGCCTTAAAGAGTCAGCTGAGAGGTATTAGTGACAGCAAATGTGCGAATATTTTTAACAGAATAAAAACATCTCACTAAATATAGTTAATCTTTACCTCTGTGAAGTGCAAAGTGCTATTCTTAAATTCAAAAAGAAAAGATTTACTTGTGTGTATACTTCAGATACAGAATAAAATATAAATATGAAACAGCATCATTATGAACACAGACAATAAAATATATATCTTTCAAAAATCTGGACATAGGCATCTTTATAGAGAGATGTGAGCAATGAATGCCTACTGAAATGTCCAAGCTTAGGCAAAATATGTAAGTTTTAAACTAAGTATCTCTTGCATAAAATGACCATTCTATCTAACAATTTATTTAAAAACTGGTAAGAATATTTTACGAAAGCTTATAAGGTTGCCTTTTCTTTAAATAGGAATATAACATATATAGAAATAATAATAGAAAGGAAAATAATTTATATGGCTTTCCCTTTTGGGAAGCTGGTAGAACATGAACAGAACCTTGTAGTAACAAACACAAAATATTTTAGAAAGATGCTATCTACAGTTGCATCTTGAAGTTTTCTTATAAGGAAAACCCATGGATTTATTAGAGAACTTTTCAGTCCCTGATATTTACTCTTTGGGATTCAGCTGTTTTGGTTCTATAGATAAAGATGAACAGAAATTAAAGGTGTTTCTGTTTCCTGTGTGAAGTACAGTTGTAAACTATTCAATGAAACTAATAAAAAGATATAAAGAACAAACTCCCAATGAATATGCCAATTACGAACATGTTAAATGGCTTCTAAAATAGTAGACCAGACTGTAATGTAGTTCTGCAATTCTGGACAGAACATGGTTTTAAAAGAACCTTCTACACAACAAAAACTTTTAAGGGCAGAAAAATGGTTTTACACCGAAATGGCACGGAGTCTCCCCTGAATGACGTCCAAGCTAAATCTACACTAACGTGTTTTCAATTGTTAAAGAACTTTTCTTCTTTAAGCCTATCAATGTAGTGGCACAGCTTCACAGCTGTGCCCAGCTTCAGCCCCATGTACTTCATCATCATGTCACTCTTGAGTAGTAACAGAGCCTTCCCGTCAATGTCCTGCAGACAGAAGGAAATAACAGTAATTAGTTAATGTGTTCATATTTTATCAGAATGGTCATTTCTTCATTTACAAGAACATGGAATACCAGTAAGAGAGCAGCTCATTCCAGATGTATATTCTCTTGAGTACACACCTGCTTGATGAAAACTATTAAAAATATAATTTGTACAGTGAAGCATGGTTTGATCACTTGTAAATTTACTTCGAATTTTACGAAGAAAATTTAACCTAGTATCTTTTTAAAGAAATATTTATTTGCGAGAGAGAGCGAGCGTGAGTGCGCACACAAAATGGGGGAGGGGCAGAGGGAGAGCGAGAAGGGGAGCCCGACCCAGGGCTTGATCCCAGGACCCTGAGCCGAAGGCAGACACTTAACCAACTGAGCCACCCAGGCGCCCCAACCTTAAATCTTAAAAATGTCCTAAGCATCAAACTACCTACCTTTAAAATAGTGGGCTGAATAAAATACTGCATGTCTATGACAAAGAGTAAAAACTATGAATGGTAGAATTTTTCTTAGAACAGCTTGGAATATGAGGGTGTTAGCATCCATACGGACTGTACATGTGCTATACAGTGTTGTCTTGATGTTGAAAGCTAATCAGTGGGCGCCTGGGTGGCTCAGATGGTTAAGCGTCTGCCTTCGGCTCAGGTCATGATCCTGGGGTCCTGGGATCGAGTCCCACATCGGGCTCCCTGCTCCTTGGGAGCCTGCTTCTCCCTCTGCCTCTCTCTCTCTCTCTCTGTCTCTCATGAATAAATAAATAAAGTCTTTAAAAAAAAAAAAGAAAGCTAATCAGTTAGTTGTCTGAAGTTAGATGCTAAAAACTATTTTCTTGCCATATGGAAAAGGGTACATCAAATATGTGGCCACTAATTTTATTCATTAGGAAACACTATAAAAACATGACTTGATAGTCACAAGGCATCCTCCCTCCAGTTCTTTACTAATAGACTGATGTTGCTGAAACATATTACTTGGTTTTTACAAGTTCTGGTTTAAAAATAAAACTGTACTGTCTGAAAAGACCTGAAACCCTTAACAGTATTGCCTTTGTCAGGTACCTTCTGTACTTTTCCTACTAAGTACAATAAAAATCAGAACTTATAAAAATTTAACCCATGATGTTACTTTGTAAATGGCATGAGGTTATCAGCACCCCAAATCGTCAATAACCATATAAGGTTAACAGAACTGAGCCAAATGGAATCAGTTGTTGGATTCATTGGGCATCGTAACAAAGAGGACATCATGTCACATTGTTCCTATTTAAATCCAGCCTCTACCATTTAAGGATCTAACTTTGGGCCAAGTAACCTTTCTCACGTATGGAAAATCAGTTGCTAGGGTTCCCCCACCATCCACACTAATCAGTACCCAACTGAAGGGCCTGCACAGAGGTCATTCAAAAGCATTATGGCAGGGGTGCCTGGCTGGCTCAGTCCTACAGCATGAGACTGTTGATCCTGGGGTCATGAGTTCAAGCCCCCCATTGGGTATAGAGCTTACTTAAAAAAAAAAGAAGAAGAAAGCATTACGGCAGGAAAACCAGATCAAAATATACATTACATGTTGCCTGAAAAGGTCAGCGATGGGGGTGAGTGTCTGAGGATCTGTATGTTTCAGAAACTGGATCACTTCATCCACGGACCAGGTTGAAGGGTCATCAGAGAAGCTTTGTTTTAGGATCCCTGGTTCTGTTCCAACTGGTGAACTTGTAGCTTCAATGGGGGAAAAAGACAAATCAAACTTGACCTGATCATTATCCCGAAAGAAGAGATGTTAGGTAGGGAGAAATGGTCTTACGTCAAGGATGTTGAGGATTATAGGTCAAATAGTGCTATTTGTGATTATAGGTTAAAGAGTGCTACTTGTACTATGTGTCATTTCACACTCACCAACGTTGGGCGGCATATAAACAGATGAGGCAGTACGGCCGAGGCTCTTATTTTCCATTAGAGTTGGGTAAGTCATCCTCTCCGGGTTATGTGCCGGACTGGGCTCACCTTGACCCAGCATGGATCCAGATACTGCTACAGAAGGTCGGGTAGGTGAGAAGATATTGTGGGTGCTGTGGGCCCCTGGGCTGGAATAGCAGGGCATGGAAGAGGAGCCCTGCACTGGATCATCAGGTGTGAAATATGGCTGATATGAATGCGAAGAATACATGGATGGTAGTGTCGGACTCTGGCTCAGATTCGGCTCCTGCTCCTGGAGGAGTGACTCCGGATCCCGTTCTGGGGACCCCTCCTCTGAATGGTAGGGTGTTCCTACAGGGTTGATCGGGGAATCATTTGCTGGCCTCTCCACCGGCGTAGTTGGGCTGTAACTTTCAGGGTAAGAGAATGAAGAAGGAGGCTCCTTTTTCCTCATTTTCTGGAATCTGATCTTTCTGGAAAGCAGGTAATTATAATTTTTGTAGGCATATCCAAGTGGCTTCTGAAATGACACAAACCCAGCACAAACCAACTGTCAGTAAGTAAAAAAGGAAATAAAGTAAGTAGTAAATATAAATTTATTTTTCAGGTAACACTGCTTTATATCACTAAAGATTAATGCTCTATTTTAATTATATGATTTTTGTTCCTCTTCAACCCTACATTTTAACCAAATTTTATACACTGTGGTTATAAACATAAAAATATTCATTGTCATACATTTCTCAAACCTAAACTTAAGCATTTTCCCAACAAGTTTTAGTCTCCTATCTGCTGCTACAGCAAGAATCAATTTGGCCTTGCTAATCTCATAGTTAATAGCTCTTTCTCATTTCTAACTCATTGGCATCTTTAGAAGTGAGAGGTCTATTACAGTTATGAAAATATTTTTGTTAACACTCACGCGATTCTGCCACAATGATTTCACACGAGAACGGTGGATTTTTGAAACTTTTCCATGAATGACATCAAATTTCTTATCCAGATTTTGAATAGCATCATAGATGACCTATTATAACACAAGTTATTAATAGTTTCTATTCCAAAAGTAACATAAAAATACCAATAAGCCAAATTTTGACTGCTAGAAACAAAGAAAAGCTCTTAAGCTGTCAGAACCAGATGCCTGGTTTTGGTGACACAGAGCCCAGCTGGCTGAGATAAGGAGACCCAACCTCCTACTCAACTCCAGGCCATACAGGCATTTTAAGAAGCTTTAATATGGGGAAGTAAACGTACCACCATTCTTATAAGCCACCACATTTATGATGGAGTCATTTTATGTCAAGGAAGGGGCTATTTTAGGTAAGAAAGCTTCAAATCTGCTGGAAGGCCAAAGAGCCTCTGTCCGTAGAACCATGGTGTGAATTCACAGGCAGTGAGCCTTCTATGCTGGAAAGAACAGTGAGCCAAATACAACAGGTGTGACTTCTGGCTTCAGAGTATTTCAAAATCAGGCAATCAACAATTAACCTTACAAAACCTTTGAGTACATGTCCCCTATCGGCCAACCAGTATGTGACTAAAAAACCTGAGAATTCTTCAAATACACAGAAATTTCATTCAGGCCAAAAATACACTTAACAGGAGGCCAGAACCATTTCCTTGGGGGCAGCGATCTGCTTTCACAAGCCCTCCAGGTGGTTCTGCTGCCTGATCAAGTGAGACCCACTGGCCTATAGCACTGAGGTCAACAGGGCAGGCTCTAGGGGAACAGACTTGGGTGCAAAGACTAGCGTTCTGGTCTGTTTCAGGGCTGTGACTTGGGCCCCTGGGCCTTTCTCCTCCTCCACGTTCTAGCCCGCCACCGTTGCTCAGAAAGGAGGCCCTGGCAGAGCAGTGGCGGCCCGGGGTGTCGTGGGTGCTTACGTGAGGCAGGCCATCAGAACCCCCCTCCCCCCGCCCCCCCTGCCCCTCCCCGTACACCCTTCCCCAAAGACCTGATATGTTCCCTTGAAGCGGTCCACGTCTGTTCTCAGTAACAGCGATAAAGACTCACCTAAACATTCTGTACTTAGGCACGGTAGCTCATGTTCATCCAACAAACTTTGTACGTTAACTACTTTTTAAAAAACAAACTTCCATTACCTCTAGAGGATGCAGCTCACAAAATCCTTGATAATTACACCCATCAATCTCTACCAGCACGCTAACTTTTACAAAATCCCCTCAAAATTACAAACTATGTTAAGATATGCTGCCATTTTTTCGACTGAGCTATCTCAACAATGCATTTAAGGCACATACTAATTTTTTTCTGTATCAATTTCCTTTAAAGATTTTGTAGGGGAAATTAATTCAATATCAAGCAACATAACATACATTTCTTCAGTTAAGGGCTTTTAAAACAAAGCTATAAAACATACATATTGGTATTTCAAAATTTTCACCTGGAGATGCTACTCTAACTATAAATTATTAAAAATCATTACAATGAAGGCATAATCATAAGTAATTTGATGCAGCCAAAATTTCAATTAATTGTATACTTTACATGAGATAAAGGGAATTTTAACTTAGTATTTCAGAAAACTACATTTGAGAGACAGAACTTTTATACCTGACAATGAGTGAGGACATCCATAACTGTTTTTTGTTGTTCTTCGTTGTAGGATGTGTCAGACATCACGCTTCCCTGCTAATATTTTAAAAGTTAAGTAGTTAATGCTTTACTTTTATAAGAGCCAAACTGAATGCTAGGAGGAAAAAAACTTTACATTTATTTATTTAAATTGTTTTTATTTGTCACCAACTTTTCAAAAGGATTCAGAAGTCTTAATCTAAAGCAGAGACAAAATAAAAACTCACATTAGTACGAGAATGAAAATGACAACTGCTAATTAAGAGAGGAAATAAGAATTTATTATATCAGAAGGACCTAGGTTTCAAGTTTTGTACTGAAAATGAGTATAAACTGCTCTGAACTTCCTACTACCTAAGGAAAAGGGAAGTCAAATGGTTAAGTGCTCACTGTCTAATGAAAGGAAGCAAACAAATTCAGGAGAGGCCAATATTTTTTGAGTTTGAGTTTAGAGGAACTCTATAATATATGAAGAATTTAAACCTTTTTCTTTAAAATGCTTAAGTGTTAATATATTTGGCAAATGGCAATTAACATTACTTACATTATTGACATATGCAGTATTTGGTTCATATGCATAAAGAACAGTGTTATCATCATCATAAGCAGGTATTCGTGTTCTTATCTAAGGAAGATGTATTAACAAATTAAAAGGAAAGATGAAAGACAGAGCTGAAAGAAAAACTGAGGACTTCAATTTCACTTTTAAGAAGCTCCAAAAGCCTATTGGTGATTATCAAAGGACCTCTGTCCACTGTAAATACTAGGGACTACATGGAAAGATGTTCTTGCAAAACTGTTCTCTCATTATCTCAACTACACTTAAGATATCATTTTCTATTGAGCTTCACCTCTCGTGTAACTCAGGGTAGAAAGACTAGTCTAGTAACCTGGCACCAGAATTGCTGTAAAAGCAAGTATCTCTAACCATGAACAAAGAACCAGGTTACATGGCTTTTATTTTTAAATAATCCAACAGTGCCACTCTGTGGACAAAACAGGAAACACTTAAGCACCTATTTTTCTTGCTAAATTAATCACCTTAAAACATTTTTGGGGGGGAATAGGACAGGGTATAAATAAATATACAATAAATAGCCGTTAGATTTCATTTAATAACAGAATTCTAAGAATGAATTATAAGCTATAGGAATAATGTTAAAATAGAGACAGATAGAAGCTATGCAGTCTTTGTTTCAAAAAGCATAACTAAAACAATATGGAATGGGCTATAGATTAGTTCTGATAAAAATATACCGTGTTTAGTGCCTTATGCTTTTCAAACTGCTTTCACATATTTATTTCGGAAAGCAATTTTCAGTAGGCGGTTAACATTATGTCCAAAGATGAAAAGATACTGGGGCTGATAGAAGTTAAGAGAATTGCCCCTAGCGCTTAGGTGGCATTAATACCCATATCCTTATTTAAGTCAAGAAATGCTTTTTCTGTTAAGCCAAATTATATATAGCTTAATAATCTATTTTTACTCACCTTCAGGAATCAAGAAACATAGCAGAATGTGACAAAACTGTACAACAGCACAACGATTTTGAAAGACTGTCTGGCAAGATTTTTATGAAGTTACGTTAACCCTATGAGCTAGCAATTCAGCTCCTGAGTATTTACCCAAAGGAAATGCTAGTATCTGTTCACAAAAAACTTGTACGTGAATGTTTGCCGCAGCTTTAGAGACCACTGTCAAAACTCATGAAGGTGTTATTTCTGCATTTCACTAGGTGAAATGAAATTCAATTCAGAAAAGAAAGAGAGCACAGCGACAAGAACAAAGACAGATTTTCAACTTGAAATACAAACCACATCAACTTCACTGGAGCCGCTAGACATCTTTTTTGTGCAACAGCAGCACTCCACCTCCTCGGAGTTGGGCCTAATTATACTTAAACTTGCTGGAGAGTTTATTTGTGAAACTCCCTGGTCACCTAGGTCTGGTAAACCACCTACTCCTGAAAAACAACACATAAATAAGTTACTTCACAGACTTACTACCATAATCAACTTAATAGGGTTATGTTCTCCGAATGCCAACCCCAACCGAATTGGGAGTCCTGGCTGAATTTTAGAGAGTGACAAAACAGTAACTCATCCATTAGTGATTTAGAATAAACCCTTAATAACCGAACGGCTAGGCTGCCACACCTAGGAATAAGAATCAAGATCACACGCAAATTGCAAATTGTGAAGTGAATGCTTCACAACTGAAAGGCTACAGAGTAAATGCTGGAAACAAATGAACAAGGGAACACCACTCCTAACTGCTTTTTGAAAGCAGCTGAGGGGCCCCTGGGTGGCTCAGTCAGTTGAGCGTTGGACTCTTGGTTTCAGCTCAGGTCATGATCTCAGGGTTGTGGGAAGGAGCCCTGTGTCTACCTGGGTTTCTTGCCCTTTGCCCCTCCCCCAACTCGTGCTGTCTCTCTCTCTCTCTCCCCCTCAGATAAATAAATCTTTAAATTAAAAAAAAAAAAAAAAGATTCTCTTTCTCCCTCTCCCCCTCCCCACTATGCGCTCTCTCTCAAAAAAAAAAAAAAAAAAACCTCCAATTTGAGGTGTAACTTTTATTCTTTAAACTGGTTGTTTTATTCTGATTATAAGACTAATAATGAATAATTAAACTGCTGTGTTTTCATACAAAGGAAGCCTACACAGCAACGAGAATGAACCAACTATTGCCACACATGAGGATGAATCTCACAACCATACAGGTGAGTAAAACTCAGATACAAAAGAGAAAATACTCTATGATTCAATTGATCTAAAGCTCAAAAATAGGCAAAAATAATCAATGGTGGGCTAGGTCTTTCCAAACCAATACCTTTAGATATACTGTAGTCACTCTAACAACTTCCTCATTTTCTATCTTGCAGATAGGCCATGATTTATGTAAGAAGTCCCCAATTCACAGATACCTGACAAAGACGACTGTGGAGCAGTCTTGCACCTCTGCTTGAACTCTCAAGGAATAAGAATATTGAATTCAAATTTCCCAACTCTAAGAGTATTTCCTATAATCTCATTGTACTTATAACAATTTTGTTTTATATTTTATTTGTGTAATTTTTCATTACATATGTTTCACTATAGAAAATTTGGAATATACCACAAGGTACAGATAATAATACCTAACAGATTTTACAGCCGACTCTGTGCCAGGCAGTGTTCTAAGCACTTGATGTGTGTTAACTCATTTAGTATTCCTGACAACCCTATAGGGCAGGCTCTGTTATTACCCCCATTTTTCTTAAGAGAAAATTGAGGCTAAGTGAGTTTAAATAATCTATCCAGGTCTCATAGCTAGACAGTGGTGCAGTCTGGCTCCAGAGTCTATGGGCTTTACTTATTCATTATTAAAATCACCTGGAATCCCTTCTCTAACAATAACAAAATAAAACCCAAACTCCTACAATAGCCTACAAGGTCCTTACACAGAAGCCTCCACACTCCTCAAGTGAGATCACCTCTTACCACCTGTCCCCCTGCTCTAAGCCTAAAATATTTACTATCCGGCCTTTTATAGACAAAGTCTGCCACCACCGTTATAGACTCTTAAAATCAGACAATTCTCTACTGGACTAATTACACTGCAGCCAAAACTTGGCTGTAGTTAGACATAGATGCAGCATTCATTGAGTCCACCACCAGACTCCAGACATTTCTAACTCTGTGGCACATGTACAAATCACCAGTCTTGCACTCTTTGAACCTCTCACTCCTGTCATGACCTCTACCCACGATACCCTGCTGGTTCTCCACCTAGGAGAACCTTTTCAACTTCAAAGCTCAACTCAAGTTCCATCTCCACAAAGCAAAGGTGCTAAGTCATCCCATCCAAAAGTGACACTGCTTTCCCCAAAGTACCAGAAGACTCACAGAGTAATGCTTTTAAGGTAATCGTTACACAAGGGGAAACATCAAATAGCCTAAAGACCTTAGGCTTGGGGCCAGAACACCTCGATTTTAGGTCCCAGCTCCTCCACTTACTGGTTGTGTGACTTCTCTGTACTTTTTTTTTTTTTTTTTTAAGATTTTATTTATTTATTTGAGAGAGAGAGAAAGCATGAGGGGGGAGGGTCAGAGGGAGCAGCAGACTCCTCGCTGAGCAAGGAGCCCGATGCGGGACTCGATCCCGGGACTCCAGGATCATGACCTGAGCCGAAGGCAGTCGCTTAACCAACTGAGCCACCCAGGCGCCCTGTACTTTTTTTTTTTTAATCTGTAATATGGTGGTAATAGTACAGACCTCACACGGAGTTATGAGATTAAACGAATTAATACACATCAAGTGTTTAGAATTCATGGCTGGCATAGCAAAGGCACTCACTGTTCGCAACGGTTATTTCATTATTTGGATATTCATAACATCCTTCCAACAGAACTATTTGTCATGGAGCACATGGACAATAAATACTCAGGGTCAAAACATGTAATTTTCATTCACATTGCACCTGTATACTGCAGATACAGCAACCGTTTTTGCAAACAAACTTTAAAAACCAGGACATAATGCAAAGAACTGGGCTTTAAAAAATACTTGAATCCAAATCCAAATTGCAAAATTTGCTGTTTTGCTTCAAGAAGGTATTTAAACTCTCTGTGCCTCAATTTCTTAACTCGTAAAGTTGGAATAATATCTGTTTCACAGGGCTGTGTAAGACCAAATGACACAGTTAAGCACTGAGTATCACGTCTGGTTCACAGCAGGCACAGCATCAATTTTAGTTCCTTTCCCGTCTTCACATAAGATAAAGTTCCCACAACAATTTCTTAGAGCCTAACCATGACTGGATTATGCAAAATTAATTAATATAATTCATTAAACTCAAAATCCTGCAAAATGAGTTTACTTAAAATGAAGCTCTTTTGTATTTTACGATTTACCTAAACTCTTGATAACGTAAGAACAAGAAGCCACCTGGGTTTTTTTTTAAAGACGTTTTTTAGACTTTAAAGGCATTTCAAAGGCATTTTTCAAAAGTCATTTGAAGATTCAGCTTCCAAGATTGATCGAAAATGTGAAGGATGAAAACAGCGTTTCACCCGAAAACCACTGAAAAAATACACAGCAAAACCAAGGCAGATTACAACACCCAATTTTTTAAAATCAAAATTGTGTCAAAACACTGAACAACCATTTTCTAAAAATCCTGTCCAGACTCTCAAAACTAGCCCTTCTGTCCGTATCAAACTTAACCCGACCACAAAGTTGCCAGATGGGAGATAATGCCGCCCTAACTGTATCCCATCGCCCAGCACTGAATCGAGCCCATGCCCTGTTTTTATAAAACACCGTGAAGAAAAGCTGCTTGTAAAATCACTATTTGTAAATATTAAAGTAGTTTAAAACCCCAGAGCAGTCCTAATTTGGGGAGAGCCAGGTAGAGGAGGGAAGGAAGCGATCTCTAACCAAGTTCTCATGCAATCGTGCCTTTTTCTTTCGCCTCGCGTTTATGTAGGAAGACTGCACTGTCATTGATCAAACGAGGTTACCAACAAAGCCTCAAAATCAACGTTTCAATCTCACAGAAATGTTTTAACGAATCAACTCGCTAGTTCATCAATTCTTTAAACTCAAAATTCTATATAAAGTCTCAGAGTCTTGGTAGTTCTTCGCCCCCCAACCGCCTTCGCTAAGGAAGAGAAAGGACGAAAAAGGACCTACTTGTCCCAGAAAGTCAGCACAAAGTACTCAAAAAGCGGCCAAATCTCAAAAGCTCATAGCCGCTGGTATCCCGGGACAGGCGGCGGGAACCACTCTGAACCACCCCTCAGCGCGATCCGGAAAATCAAGTCCTTTTTCTTCCCTCAAGGCAAATCCTGCCCCGCCCCGCCCCCCGCTCCGCCCCACAGCTCCCCAACCTTCACACCAAACCGGAGCTCAACGGTTTCTCGCGCACACCCGAGAGGCAAGAAAGTTCAAGGGAAGGAAAAAGTATCGCTAAACAGACCTGTTCTGGCATCAGGATCTGCCTCACCGGCCTCCGGAGGGCACGGGAGCCAATTAGTGTCAGCCAGCCTTCCGGAGCGTCAACGGCCAAAACCGTTAATTCTATAGCTTCACAAGCTATCCTCCCGCCGGAAGTCGGGCCTGGCCACGTGACACGCCCGCCTCGAGGACCCCGGAAGCTCCGGATCTACGCGCGCACTAGCGAGCACGCGGCACTCTTTTTCCCATACACGCGGCTCTTATCCGGCGGGCGCCTGCGCAATGGTTGGGGGAATAGGAACGTTGCTAGGGCGACAGCCAAGGGGAGGGGCTTTCCCTCCCATTGCGCAGCCGTCAGTGCCCGCCTCCGAGCGTCTGTAGCTGGGCGTTCGAGTTCAGATTTCCGCTCGCAAAAGCTGGTGGGATTGGGACCCGGCACTAGAGCGTAGCGGCGAGCCCCCAACGCTGAGAGGTGTTTCTGCGGCTGCGCAGGGGCGCCGGCGCATGGGCGCGCGATTCTTCCAGCGCCGGAGCCGCTTCGTGGAGAACGCTCGGCGTGGTGAGGCTGCTGGGCGCGTGTCCTCTCCACTGTCATTGGTTGATTTTTTGGAAAAAAAAAAAAATTTTTTTTTTTAAAGATTTTATTTATTTATTTGAGAGAGAGAGAGCACATGAGAGGGGGCAGGGTCAGAGGGAGCTGCAGACTCCCCGCTGAGCAGGGAGCCTGATGCGGGACTCGATTCAGGGACTCCAGGATCATGACCTGAGCCGAAGGCAGTCGCTCAACCAACTGAGCCCCCCAGGCGCCTGAAAATTTTTTTTTAAATGTAATTCTATCTCTCGCCCTCCCGTCACAGACGTCGACTTTGGCTCTCTCCTAGGTGTGCGCGTCATTGCTGGAATTCGAAGGAGAGGATATGGGGCCTTCATTGTGGAGGTTTGGTACAAACGGGGAAAGTTATTTTAAAAAGTTGTTACCTCATGGGGAGGTAACACAGACCCTGGAGCCAGATTTACTGGGGTTAACTGCGGCCCCAACATTTAGTCCCTCCACGGCTTTGGACAAGTCAGGTAACAGCTCTGTGCTTGCGTTTCCCCATCTGTTAAATGGGCACAATGTGGGGAGTACATGAGTTTGAGTAAGCAAAGCACTTAGAACACTATCTGGCACATAAATTTGCTACGTAATAAAGGATACATGACATTATTTAGTGGCATATTGGCATATGTATATCGAGGCTGCCCATCTTTGGAAGGAGGCACAGTCTGAGTAATTATCAGAAGCAAAGCAGGTAAGTATTTTAAAGTAAAGCCATAAATCTTTTCCTGGCTCACAGAGGAGCTACAAGGAAAGTATAGTAGATATTGGAAATTTATTCTTTCTCCTCTCAAATACAAAACGAGATTAGAGAGGCGCCTGGCTGGCTCAGTCAGTAGAGCTTGTGTGATCTCGGGGTTATGAGTTGGAGCCCCATGTTGGGTGTTGAGATTACTTAAAAAAAATCTAAAAACAAACAAACAAACCCAAAACCCAAAATGAGATTGGAGCTCATTATACACTATTTTTTTTTTAAAGATTTTATTCATTTATTCATGAGAGACAGAGAGAGAGGTAGAGGGAGAAGCAGGCTCCCAAGGAGCAGGGAGCCCGATGCGGGACTCGATCCCAGGACCCTGGGATCATGACCTGAGCCGAAGGCAGATGCTCAACCGTCTAAGCCACCCAGGCACCCCATTATACACTATTTATTACTTTTTTCCCCTCATACTTTTGCTATAGCAGTTCCCTTTATGTCCAGTTCCCTATAAAACACTTGCTGTTTGTGAAACCCCAAGAATGCAGTTACATAATCCAAGAGAAACTGGTTGTTTAATTGCAGTCACGTTTATTTGCAGTTTCTATACACACTTTCTAGGTAATCAAACTTTTCTGGTACATTTTTTTGAGAGGGGTTCACAATGAAACTGTCACCATTTTTACTAAAAATAAATACAAGACTTAAAGTGTTGCACAGCTCTAAAATATACAAAGGCTTGAATTGAATGTAAACGTTGAAAACATCTTACAAAAGAAACCATTTCTGTGACAATTTAAAAAGTTCATATTTACAAATATTACAAAAATACAAAATGGATGCAAGTCCATAAACCATTGTCTTTTTGGCCAGCATGAACTGGTTCTAGTACCAAAATAGTTACACTGTAACCTTCTTTATAGTTTTAAACCTTTGTCATGATCTAGTTCTCTAAGTCTGCCGTCACTGCAGCAAATGTACTCACTCACTGACCTTTGGCAAGAGCAAACAGTGTGTTTTGTTTGCTACAACTAGTCCATGTCCTCTACTTAGCCAAAAAAAACCCAAAAAACCAACAAAAAACAAAAAAACACCCCAAACACAAAAAACCAAAAAGTAAGGAAAAAAAAATTTTCCCCACACAACACAGACATGTTGTATAAACATAAAAGAACAAAAAATTAGCATCAGTGCAAACAACAGAAGAAAAGTTTGGATTGATGTTTTTTACAATACCTAATGTGTGTACCCTGCTTCAAAACGGTAGTGATGTTGAAGACAGCCCTCTAATTCTTGGTCTTATATGCTATGTAATAAAGCCATGTAGAATATTCCAGATTACTAAGGAATTCCTTACTTTTTTTTTTTTTTTTAACTCAGTTACTCAATACTCAACACAGTGAATTTAAAATCCATCATTATTTGGGTTTTTTTTAAATCTATGAAATATAAAATAGAGAAACTCTGCTATAGATTTTTAGAGTAAACAAAATAAGTAAAACTATATTATAAGGGTTAGTTCTGTGATCATTACATATAGAAGGAATCTTATTGCCTCACAATTCAAGTCAGTATGTATTTTAAAAAATATATGGTACCATTACTTAAATTGATGTCAATAATAAAAAGGTGACATATTTATTAAAGCCAATTAATGGGTTTCCTATTCAAGATTTAGAATCACTTTTAAAGCCCACATACTTTCTTTACGCTTAAAAAACCCCTAACTACACAAAAGCCATACTGCAAACGAACTGCTTTTATGAAAATTACAAAAGATCACCTATTGGGACTGGAAATGATGGTTTCTTAGCGCATTTGTCTAAAAACTTTATTTTTAAAATTTTGCCAAGTGTACTTTTCAAAGCATGAGAAAAAGTTATTCGTGTTCCCATGTGGTGTCAAACCATGCTGGTTTTCTTGACTAATGGGTTCCAATGAGAAATGGTCCATTTTTTCAAACCCCCATTTTTCTTTTAATAAAAAGTATAACACTTTATACATGTTCAAATGTACCCTTTACCAAGTAGCTTATCTATCCCAGCGCAAGCACCCACACCCACACACCCACACACACACCCACACACACATTCTCCCTCCTCTACCCCGCCACCCCCAGGACCCATTTTACATACAAGGATGACAAGAAATTAAGAAATACAATTTGATAGTGAAAACAAATAGAAGACAGACATTTTTTTTCTTTACAAACAAACAAAAACCAACAGCAATCAGATTCTCTAATTCTCAATCTATAACATCTTAGAAAGTGTTTCTATTGAAAGACAGCATCCTCTTAGACCAGGCTTTCTCCTTCATGTTGTATGAATCAAACCAAAGCCACAAACCCGCTTTCACACATCCTACTTTCCCAAATACCACTTGCATAAACTTAAAGCCAGTTGCTAATCAATTTCTTGGTAATGCTGGTCTGTTCTAGCATTCTAATCACATTCTATTCTTTTATAGGCCATATCCCTTCTTAGTTCTCTTTACTTTCTACCTTGTCCCATTCAAAACATATTCTAAGTACATAGCTGCTTATATTTCTGACATATTTCAAACATTAGTATCAGTTCACGTTAAAATCAGAGGTGTAAGAACCATTTGCAGATTTCAACTTGTAACTACTTCTTTTTCAGTTTTAAGACAAGAAAATTCAAGTAATTTCAAGTAATTCAGCTTGTTTCCCTGCCTTCATTTTATCAGAGCACTTGCCCTGATATTTCCTTTCCCACCCACCACCCTCCCCTTTTGCCATCAAGCAGATATAGTAAAATCAGACAAAACTCATTTGTATGTAGCATTGTGAACCAGAGCTGTTCCCCATTCCCGGTTTAACAGTGAATATAAATAATGCATATACACATACCTATTTCCCAACTATATTGTTCACAGTGTCATTTCTGTTACTTTTTAGGTAGCATGAATCTCATCAGCACAGAGAGAAAGCTTCACTGAAAACTCATTGCAGGTACTTACTGATAAATCAATAGCTCTGTGGCATGCTTATGTTTTATTTTTGTTAGTTAAAGAACCTGGAGCTAATTGCTAAACTGTTTAAGGAGTTTATGACTGTTTATGTCCCCAGTAGCCTAATATAAAACATAACCTAAAATTGACTATTGTTTTCCCTATTCATTCTCTTTAAAGCAATCCATTGAAAACTTAAAAGTCTAAAAGACACTGTCAAATGTTGTTCTTCAGGGCTTTGTGTTGAGAATGATGATTTTTCTCATTGATTAAAAAAAAAATCAAAAGCATGCTTTTCATTCTGTCCAAATTACCACATGGCAAATCATAGCCATGTGTTACTATTCGCTTGTTTGGTGCTGCAATTTGTCACAAAAATGGTGAGGTCTGAATTCATTATTTTAAATTAATCACATTTCAGTATATGACCTCAAGATTTTCTTTATTTCACCAGTTTAAAATTCATAATTGAGGTTTATCACTCAGAAAATCATATTGGTGGACATTTAAATATGGTATTTTATATGAAAATGGTATTCACAGAATACAATTATTACACTTTATTTGTTGTGTTCTATAAACAGTTGGTGTGTGGTAGATAATTGGCCACATGTCCACTCGTCATTGATAAATCTATTTACACATTTTTATCAAAAATATGGTATTTACATGTGTGTAGTTCTTCTGAATTTTGCTTTAGTTCATTTTAATATAAAAAAATACCAAACCTCCAGAGTAATTTCATCTTCTTAAGAATTATGACAGTGAGGGCTTTGTTTTCTGAATAGGCAGCTCTGGGAAAACTTTTTCTAGGTTTCATGAAAAGCAGACATGTTCAAATTCTATATTATCAAAAGGAACGAGACTGGGTAAATCAAACGAAGCTAAAGAAAAATATGAAAGACAGTGCAGCTACTTAAAAATGTGGAAAATAATCAAGAAAGACCATCTTCCGTTTCCCCCGCAAATATTTAGGAATTCGTTGGTAAGCAGTGATGGTACCCCATGGTGTGCTGACTTCTCCCCAGTCCTCTGTTCTGTTCCTACATCCTCATATGACTAAGGGTTTTGGCCTTTGGCGGCCAGCCTGGCCCGGGCCACCTATGTTGAGCTCTGGGAGGATCGGTCGTCATGTGGGCTCCCATCGGAATTTTCTGTCTCACCCTCAGAGATGGCCTGCATGGGCGCATTGTACAGCCTGCAGCGGACGCTATAGCGACTGCTGCTGGCCGCAGGGGGCGCTCGCGAACGGCCAACCCTTGCCGATGCTGAGGTGGCAAAGTTCTTTGAGGCAAACCCTTCCGCATTAACTCTTGGGGAGCACGGAGAGAGTGGGGACAACGCCTCGGCCCCAGGTGCCCCCTGATGGGCCTCATGGGTGCTTGGTGGGGACTCGGCGGTGAGCTCTCCTGGAGGTTTGGGCAGGATGGGACTCTTGAGGATCTCAGTGGCAGACATGCGGTAACTAGAATCTGAGCGACTTCCTTTCTTGAGGAGTAGCAGCTTAAACTCTTCGTTCGATGTGTTGGACTTTTTGGCATTTCGGTAGATGAGGCCAGGAGACCTCTGGCTGTTCGGGGTGGTCACGTTGCTGTTGGGCAGAGTGACAGAACCGGCGCTGCCGCCGCCGCCGCCGCCGCCGCCAAGAGGAGCCCTCGATTTGCTTCGAGTGGACATATCCCCAGAATCTTTTCTTCCAAGTACTTTCCTCTTGGACCTTTCAAGAAAAGGAAACATCTCAGTCCACAGACATTTTTAGGAAACTACAAGTGTTATGCCACATCCACGCGCTGTCCTTAAAGAGCACTTGGGTGGACCCCCCCTGACGGGATAGGAAGCGTTAGGACCAGGAGGTGCGGAGTGAGATACAGTCCTTGCCCTTGGGGCACTCCCAGCCGGAGGGAAATTCTCCAGTCATCGCGGCCCTAAACGAGGTTCTGTAAATGACCGGCTCACATAATGACTAATGTGGAGGCTACGGCTTCTAGGGGAGGACTCATTGGGATGTTTTACAAGAGTCTGAGAAAATACTGCTGTCTGGCTTCTGGTTAGAGTGTAGGCAGTGAAGGACTATAGCTTTCTCTTATTAACTCTGTCTCGGCCTTACGGATAAAATGCTCTGATGTGTGCGGTTGGCTTTCAGTGACTACCCGAAGAGCAAAGTGGATAGAGGTGTGGATGGGACGGGATTAGCCACAGGTTGATGGTGGACAGGCGTGGGTGATGGGTATGTGTGTCAGGGGGAGGTACGTTATACTATTCTGTCAACTTTTTAAATTTCTCCATATAAAAAATTTCTTACAGGACTTGTTAAATAAATCAATCCATCTTTTGCTGTAAAGACCATTCTGTAGCTGCTTAGTAACATCAGCTGTGTATCAGTCAATAAGCCCACTTTCTGTGAGAAGCTAAAAACCTAGACTACCTCTGGAGCTCTTAAAGCTCTATATACTGTAAACTCTCAAGAAAACAAGGCAAAAAAAAATCAAGTGTCATCCACAAAAAAAACCCAACAAGGTCATTCTTTGTGCTGCACATAAATAAATCCTACACAAATGCAAATCTAAGATTACCAAGCTCTGTAAGTCTACCAAACATAGGCATCTGTCATCATATTATTTCTTTTGGTAAGTAAGTAGGTGTAAACTTAGTGAATCTTCAGCATGATTCAGTATGTTGATAAATATTGGCAACATGCTCTTTCACCAACCTAAAAATCCATAGGGTAGAGAAAATGTCAGCTTTGCAGTTGGGAGACCAGCCTCATTTTGGTTCACTGAAACCTTTGTGGTGGTTATCTCGCATATGCCAGGGTCTGGCACTCCGATACGGTAGGAATTTCAAACTAACATTTGCTTTTAGCATCTACCATATTCGAGACACTAAAATGTTATTTTAGCATCAAAATTGAATTTGTGAGCTATAGGTATCTCCACTAACAGGGAGTAGGTAGAGAGGTTTTAACTGACAAGACTGGATAAGAAGTGGCAGCACTGAAATTCAATTCCAGATGTTTCTGACTCCACTACTTATGTTCTGTCCACTACTCCAGATACTAACATTTGGTCCTTTGCGGTAAGAACTTGGCTCTTTAACTTATATAGCGTTTTAGTAACTTGTCCTAAGAGAAAGTGTGGTAAGGGAAATATAATCAGATCTTAGACCACACGCAGAGCAAAGAAAAAATGAACTGATTCTTCACTCTCTGCGTGGCAAGGTGTGCCTGCTAAGGTATATACACACAGAAGGTGTTTCTGATGGACTCCTTTAAAAAAAAAGCTGTTGAAGAGCTGTGCTCCTTCTTTATGAGAAAACCACATCAACAGAAAATGCAAGTTCCCTTTAAAAGTAGAATTCCAGGGGCACCTGGGTGGCTCAGTCATTTAAGCGTCTGCCTTTGGCTCAGGTGATGATCTCCCGGTCCTGAGAGTGAGCCCTGTGTCGCGCTCCCCGCTCAGCAGGGGATCTGCTTCTCCCTCTCCCTCTGCCCCTCCCTCTGTTTGTGCTCTCTCCCTCTCTCTCTCAAATAGATAAATAAATAAATCTAAAAAAAAATAGTAGAATTCCTGGAAAAATGGCAAGCTTCTTGAAAAAAACTTGCTTCAAAAAGTATAACTTCAGGGATGCCTGGGTGGCTCAGTTGGTTAACCGTCTGCCTTCAACTCAGGTCATGATCCCAGGGTCCTGGGATCAAGCCCCACGTTGGGCTCCCTCCTCAGTGGGGAGCCTGCTTCTCCCTCTCCCTTTGCCCCTGCTCATATGCACGCTCTCTCTCTCTCTCTCTTGCAAATGAATAAATAAAATCTTTTTTAAAAAGTGTAACTTCATAAGGTAGAAAAGGCAGTTTCCAAGTTGTGTCCCTTGGGAGTCCCATGTAGTTCCAAGGCCTAGTGGAAGAAAGCAGTCGTGGCTGTGAAAGGAGCAGGTACAGCAGGATCGGATAGCTCAGTCTAATCTGGGTTCGGCTACCGAGTGCAAGTTCCTGCTCTGTTCGTCAGTCACAAGTTGTAAGGAGTATATATTCTTGCAAACATGGTCCTTGATTGCAGGGGGCAGGGGGCAGGTGAGAGAATGTGAATGGGCAGCCTGGACACAATAGTGTCCTAGAAAAACAGCCCAGAGGACGTCCTCTGTTTGTGGGATTTGGGGTATTAATTTTAGAGAGGACCAATGTTATTAAAGAAGTTTAAGTTTTAGGAAGAGGGGGAGAAAAGGAGCAGTGATTAATTCTGAGCTATGAAACGGGCAGGTTTATACACTGTCTTGTCTCAAACTTGGGCTCTGACTGTTCAGTGAATCGGCTTGCATCTCTGCTAGTGTAGGATTACAGTTGTGAGCTTTTTTTTTTTTTTCCTTTTGGTTCAAGAAAGTATTTGTCAGAGATTACAACAGAGTGAGCTTTCACGCTGTTACTTAGCCACAAACTGTTTTCAAACGAAAACTTGTCACAAGATGTCTTTCCTATGGAAAACACCTCTCCCTTCGGCAGTTCTTATGGAAGTCTCTCAAGTCAGGTTGAGCTATATATAAAGGCTCACATTCCCCAACAGAAATATAAGTCTATCAGTTTGATTTGGAAAACTAATTTTTCTTTGCTTTTTTGCTGAATGTATCATAAGTACACAAGGCTTTCCTGTATTTGCATTTGATGAGATGCACTGAAAGAAGCAAAACTTTTGGTGTTAATTGCCTCACCTGTGAATGACTGCAAACAAATCCTCAGTTGTACGAGGTTTGTTTGGAGACACGAACACACCTTCTGCTTCAGCCTGAGAGTCTTCACTAAGTGGCGAAACCATAGAGTCATCACTCGGTGACGATTCTTAAATGAAGAACAAAAGCATCTTTAAGAAGAAGTTACCAGATGGGGCGCCTGGGTGGCTCAGTTGGTTAAGCGACTGCCTTCGGCTCAGGTCATGATCCTGGAGTCCCGGGATCGAGTCCCGCATCGGGCTCCCTGCTCAGCAAGGAACCTGCTTCTCCCTCTGACCCTCCCCGCTCTCATGTGCTCTCTCTCTCGTTCTCTCTGTCTCAAATAAATTAAAAAAAAAAAAAAAAAATCTTTAAAAAAAAAAGAAGTTACCAGGCACGCTGCTGTGTTTCACTGGCTTGTGGCATCAACAAACAACAGATACCTTACGGCTATTTTTAAAAAGAGAGATTATCTGTCGCAGCTCAGTCCCTCAATAACAAAAACTTTTATCTCAATTGTTTTAAGAAGTGAAAAAAAGGTGGAGGGAAACCAACACCCAGGGCTGTACTGTGTTACAGGGAACATAAGAAAGAAAAAAACGCAATGAAGTGCCGTGAGAGACCTTTCCACTGGGACAAAGGCATCAACAACTGACCTTTCAGTGAAACCTCATCCACACTTCCTTGGGTCTCCTCTGCTCCGCTGTTATCAGAGGCACTTTTGGCTGAAATACCTGAAGCACTATTTTCCTGCTCAGAACATTTTTCAGGGCATGAATTTGCAGTCGATAGCTCTGCTTCACAGCTGATATCCCCAGGCACTTTGTCATGGTGGTGGCTCATCCCAAGCTGATGCTTAAGTTGACTGCTTATGTCTGTGGGTCTGGTTGGTGAGTTTGACTGAGCTGTGAGCGCATCCACAGACTCAGGGTATGCAGCTTCCTCCCGATCTGCAGAGGATGGCTTCTGCACCTGTCCTAGGGCTCCATCTGGACCAGCTCCATATTGTAGTACTTTACCATCCAAATCATTTGGGCGGGCAACAGAGACCCTCTGAAATCCTTCTGTGGGAAAGTCACAATTTTTACTTGGTGTGTTCTCCGGAATAAGCTCGCTCTCCATATGTTTTTGGTCTTTTGTGACACTTGAATCTAGAAGATTGTTACCAGCTGAGGTTGCTGTTTCTGGGTCACAATGATTCTTTACATCAAAAGTACGTTTTTTCTCTAACTGGAGTTTGTCTGGTCCCATCTCAACTGCAGAGGAGTCTAAAAAGGACAGTATGGTGTCTTCAGTGGAGTACTGACGTGATACTGATTTCTTAGCCACATGCGGCTTAGTCTTACCTGGAGACAGGGCAGCCATTGTGAGAGTGCTGTCTTCTAAGTAGGGGAGATCTGTATTGTTGCCCTCTTTTTGCTTCACTTCTTCAGACTTGCTGATGGACCTAAGGTTAACAGATTTCAGGACTGTCGGTGTAATTGCAAGGGACGGTGGAGGATTCGACCGCAGTGTTTCTCCTACTGGGTTCTGCTTACTATGAGTAAAAACATGCAGCGGGTGACGGTGGTGGAATGGTTTATTCAAGACACTATGAAGAGCACTTAGGTCAAGATGGGTAGGAGGTATAATTGGAAGTTCGAGGTCTTTACTCAGTGAAAGAGCTCCATCTTTTAAAGAGGGTTGCTGTAGTGAGGATTTCCTTTCTGGGACTTTCGGTTTTCTTTTGCTACCTCCAGGAGACAGTGGACCGGAAAAGAAAGCTGTAGGGAAAGAGGAGGTCGGTGTTTCAGACTGGCTCGAGTAGCCACTTGATGGCGATGCCAAGCCGGCCAGCTTTTCTGGTGAGGCCAGTTTAAACTCATTGTCAACAGAGGGAAGGGATGGGGTGGTGGCTCTTGATTCTGACTGGGATGTTTGGGATTCAGAGCTCTCTGGAGATTTGATGCATTCAATAACCGTGGTACCCGTAGCAGTACTTGAATTAGATAAAGATCTGTAAGGATCATTTGTTTTCAAGTCATTGAGAAGCCAGAGATCTGCATAGTGAGTTGATTCAGCACCTTCATCTTTGAATGGTGGAGTATCTGAAGTGTCTAACTGAGGTTCCTTAATACCATGTTCACTCTGGTTCATCCAAGCAGATTCTTGCTTGGTGGGAAGGTTGGCAGTTTCCATTCGAGAAGGCGTGTTGGAGAAATCAAGAGGCAGCTTCATTTCCCTGGAACTGTGAGGCAGGAGCTGGCCACTGCTTATCTTTGGTTCTTTCTTCTCAGAAATGTCTGCGTTTCCATCGGACTTCCTCAATGATGAACTACGTTTAGGTGGGGTCGGCTTTGCCTTTGGTTTCCTGAAAGAGATGCTAGGTCTCCCCTGCCTCCTGTGGTCTAAGTAGTCCTGCCAGGCACAGTCCGGAAGAGTAGGAGGTACCCCGATGCCCTGGCCATTCTCTGGGCCCAGGGCTGCATAGTGACAGACATAATTCTTACTGCCTTTGAGACCACAGTCAAAGTGCATGGAAGTGTAGTATCCTTCTGTGTCCACTGAAAAGTGAGAGCTAGTGTCTGCTTTGTCTGATAGAGACTTTTCCAGAAAGCTGTCATAAGTGGCCATGCTTGTGAAGCTCGGGCAGCCCAGGCTGTCTGCCTTGGGGCGCTCAGGACTAAAATCCTGGCGGCAGGAGGCATCGTGATGGTGGTGTAGGTAATTCCACTCACTGTCACTGGTGTTGCTGTTGTTGGGGTCATCCAGCAGATCTGCCACAGTGGAGGTAAAGGAGTTTGCCCGGTGGCCTCTCACTTTATCCAGGTGGTCATTGTACTGCTCTGTCACGAAGACATTGGCATCCTCATTAGCATGAGGGGCTGTGTTGAGTGACAACTCTGAGTCACAGTGTGAAGAGCCGGTGAGGGGAGGAGAAGCTGCAGGAGGGATTGTCTCTGAGGTCTGTGAGGGGCATGTGGAGCTGCTCCCACTCCAGTTGCCACTGGATGACTGGTGGTCATCTTTTGGGTCCATGTGGCTGCTGAGGAGGACGCCAGCCGTGGAGATGCAGTGGATGGGGCTCCCAAAGGTGTCTGAGTTGGAGGAGATGTCACAGCTGCCAGAGTCAGCAGCCATTCGGGACAGACGTGACCTCCCTCTCTCGTTTAACTTGTGCTGAGGGCTGTGAAGACGTTGAGAACAAGCCAGGCCCAAAGCAGGCTGGTGTTCCTGTGCACTTGGGCTGCTGGGGGCCTCACTGCGATCATTTGGGGTTCTTTCTTGGTCGCCCATGAAAGGCTCCCCCTCTTCATATGCTGACGGTTTAGCACCAACTTTGGGCTCAGCATCCCCACCTCTATTGCCCTCCCGGGGGAGGCTCCGAGACCTTGTACGGCTGCTCACTGCAGTAGTGAACATGCTGTCGCCTTTGTCTGCCAACGCAGAGATGTTGCCAGCAGAATGAGAAAGGGAAGCTGCAATGCTTTGACCCCTTTGAGCTCTGATTCTCCTTCTGGATGGAGCAGCAATCAGAATATCTTCAGTTTGGCACTCTGAATCCCTGGTTCCAGACCTCCTGTTGACAGTGTTGGAAGGGTCTGGATTCGTGTGCACAATCACATTCCTTTCCCTGGCCACAGGGGATTCATCAGAATCTAGGGCACACGGAAAGCACAGTGAGATATTTCATACATTAGCAGACTAACAGACATTCTGAGAGATGTCCACAAATCTGGGTGGTGGCATGTTGGATCTTTCTCTTTGAGGAAAAAAAATCAGCATATAAAATTAGGAGAAAGTTAAAATGCTTTGGGGAATCTGTCCTTTGCCTCTCTGTCTCTGTCTCTACGTGTGTGTGTGTGTGTGTGTGTGTATACTAAGAGAAAATGCTTTTAGATCTTTTGTGAATTCTCTCTTCACTATCAAATTACTTTGCCCCAATAAGTGACTACTATTTTTTTTTAAATTAAAGTGCATTTTGTCTTCTTGGCCGCTATTCTTTTTTATTTTGTAATATATGCCCAGCAAAATAAAACTCTTAAAATTCATTATAAGTAATAAAAGAGATGCTATAGTAATAATAATAATAATAATAATAAAGCATAGGAAGAGATTCCTAAACACATGGAACAGAAAAAAATAGAAGAAAAGTCATAAAGGGTAACATGTTATCAATAGTCAGTATTTAATTGAATATGCTTAAATTTTACCTTCTTAATTAATGCCATAAAAGTATATCTCTCTTCAAGTAAAGGTATAATTTTCCCAAAACAATCTTTCATTGAATCTTGCTACTTTTTATTCCATCTTAATAAAACTTTAAAAAATTGCTTATCATTTCCATCTTAATAAAACTTTAAAAATTACCAAAATATTACATTTCAGCCATAAGACTTGAACATGTATACCTAAATTCCTAAGGTTAAATCTTCACAGTCAAGAACAGAGATTCAAAAAGTAATACCACCCAGCTTGCTGAACACAGAACAAGTACACGCCATTTCAAACCTCTACAAGTTACAACACTGACGATTTTTAAGGAAGCTGATTAAAAGGCCGGCTTCCATTTCATCTCCTTCTAATTGACACCCAACAGAATGTTAACCATGAACAGTTTTATACTACACCTATTTCTTGTTGGACTCTTCTGGGGATACCCGAGATGGTTTTCCTCCTCCTCAGTTTCCGTCTCCGCTGTAGTACGGATTGTGAATGAACAAGAGAGCAGCGTATACTAGCCTCTCTGTCAAAACCAACTCCTGCAACCCACAAATAGGTCTCATTAGCCTTTAGAAACGGCAAACAAATTTTCATTTGCTTGGAACACAGTGATATTTATTGATTGGAAGTAAAGGAAGAGTTTGGATTAAGCCCGTGAATAAATATAAGGGAGCCCTTATTCAGCTCTTATTTAAATTACTCTGCAGTACATTAAGCTTTACTTCTAAATGCAGCTCTGCACAACAGCTTGCACTGCCAAGAGTAACAAGCAAAGAAGGAAAATCAAAAGAAAGAGGAGAGAAAAATAACATCAAAGAATCACTCTCACACAGAAACAGCTCCTGAAGGACTTACAACCTTTAGTTACTCCTATTTACGGGTCTATTTCTGGGCTCGCTGAACCTGTCTTTGCATAGTAGTAGATCCAGAGCCAAGATATTAACCTGAATTAGTTCAGCTAACATATCCTGACCCATTTCTTCATTAAAAGCATCTTTGTGAGGTTTTTTTTCCTCTCTCTACCCACTGCACCCCAACCCTACACACAACACAACACACGCACACACTCCTTCTATGAGGAGAAAGTAGCCTAGAGATTTGTTTTTAAATCATCATTGAACTCTATTTTCTTCTACTGTCTCAGTTGGACACTTTTTGGTATGGCACCAGTGTCTTATCACTATAAAATAAGAATACAAGGCAGTCCTCAGTTCTCTACTTAAGTGGATCTACGTTCTCTTTCAGCTGTAAATGAAGCTGGAATTCCCAGTCTTTACAATGAGTGTCTGTTTGCTTTTATAAATACAGGGGCCAAACCTTGATGCTTGTTTGTTTCTCTCTCCATAATCACATTATTGATACACTACATGCAGTCTTATCAAAACTAGAATGGTGAGGAAGGAGGTGAGGAATTCACACTCCTGTCTGGCACAGGCATGTGCCATGGATTTTTCAGAGTGAGCTTTGCCTCAGAAAGTCAGGATGCCAAAAGTGCGTTGGAATCTGGTTGCCTCATCATTTATCCTGATTGTTACGCATAGAGCAGGATGGCGTGTTAAACCTCAGCTCAGCTATAAAATGAAGCAATTTGAGTTCTGCTTAGCATCACAGTGACAACAGTTTCCAGAACTCACTTTTGAAAAAAATCTGTGAGATGTCACATGATGACTAATTATTATATTAATTGGAGAATTCATACTAATGGAATTTTCCTTTCTTAGCTCCAGCCAAAAATTAAGATCTTTCATTCTACTCATAATAATTACAGAACACATGGCACACAGACACACTTTATGTTATATGGACATAATTAGCAGCTTTTTCATTAAAGCTCTTGAAATCAACATATAATCTGGGCTTTAGTCTGAGAGTTCCTGAAATAAAGCAGAAGGAAAGATCTTCCCTTTTCCTGAATCACAAGACCCATAATCAAAGAACTAAATTTGAAAACAAGATCTACTTACAGTGCTATGAAGAAAGCAGGTGCTGCTTGTAATCATCAAATGTTCCCAGAAGGGAAAGTTAGTTTAAGAGGATGCCAAAATGATACATTTTGACATCTACCTAACCCAGCCCATTTAGATTATGGAGATCAGATAAAGTATGCATCCTTAGAATAATTTATCCTGCAAGTTGAATAGGTCAGCAGGAAAATTACTCCTAGCTCATAACCAGCTGATCAACCAGAATTCCTGTTTTTCAGGAAGGAAATAATATCTGTCCTGGATATCTGGTCATTTGCTCTCCACTTTATGTGAGAGAAATCTGAGTGGGATTAATAATAGCCATGTCCAAAATGCATCTCGAGCGACATGCAACCTTTAGTCACATGGTACCAGGATAAAAGTAGTAATGTGGCCATTGTGAAATTTTCAATATACAAATAAATTAAAATATAACTATTAGAGATGTTTAAAGAAAGCCCAATGGATAGATCATTTTCTGTCTGTCTTTGAAAGTGAGAATATTTCATAACATCATTTCACTTACAGCTAAGATTACCAGGTCCCATCGTGGAATCTACAGTCTCCACAGATAAACTTTTCAAGAAAAGTCTGGACAGGCTTGCGTTCGACCTAGACTAATATTCAAACTCTCAGTACACAAGAAGAGGAAAGCAGAGAGGAATGTAAGCCAGGCTGGCTGGATTAGAATAGAATTCAGCCTTCATCTTTGAATCCGCATATTTTTAGGTCAGAAATCACCATAATCGATGCAGAAATCTAAACGATCTTTTTAAACAAGCCTACCTTCATCCAAAGAAGCCTGAAAACAGATTTTATAGTTGGTCTACAGGATCATTACTTGCAGTTTGAGAGACCTGGGGTTTGCTGTTTTCTTTCTTGCTGTGCCATGCATCATTATCATATGACTAATCACTGCCGCTTTCTCCATTATTTCAGTCAGCTATGACCAAAGAGCTATTTGGTGACTTTTTTCAAAAAGAAACTGTCCATCATTTACATAACAAGCGGCCCAGCAGAACATATGCAAATGGATGTTCAAAACCTGACAAAAGCATATTGAACATCTTCTGGGTTGTATTCTGATGAAAAAGGTATTGCTTGTTTACAAAGCGGTATTCTTAACTGGTCCGCCCAGCAGCACAGGTTTTGAACACATTTAAAACACAGAATATTGTGCCCCTAAGAAAAGAACAGAACGGTACCAGTGACATTGATGGGAATAATGCAGGAAGAAATCACTTGGGCATCTTGTTTCATCTTCTCCTCTGGTGTTGGGAGAGGCAGTGCTTTGCTCCAGTTGGTCTGCTTGTCCAGCGTCGATGGGATATTGTGTACTGGGTTTTTCGGCCGCTGCCCTAACATGACATCTGTATCTTCGTCCTCCGGGGGATGGGACTGCAAATGAAGTACATTCAGACTTAGCCAGAATGGTTTATATGTGAGCACACATATTAAGGAATTTCACAGTTAAGAACAGCGAGGTCAGAAATAAGCTTTTAGGTCAAAGGAAGAATTCCTAGAAATAGTTAGTAAGCACCACTAATTGAAAGTTATAATTTCAATAGTCAAGCGACACAAAAGAAAAAATGGACTTAATAAACATGCTTTTCAGGTTAAATGGAATTAAGAGGAGAGACAAGGTAGCCATAAGACCCCTAACTTCAAAACTGAAGAAAAATATTAGTCTCTAATCCAGTGACAGGTAGATTCTGGATATCCATATATTGCTAATGAAAGTCTCGAGAGCTCTAGATGACTGGGATCAAAGGGAGAAGATGATTTAGATGCCTATGAAAGGCTCAGAAAACGTGCCAGAAAACCTGGAGTCAGGAAACATTCCAGAACACATCACCAGAAGGACAAGCCTATCTAATCTGAGAGGCTGGCTTAAATCACAAGGAGTTAATTTTACTGCAGGACTGTGGTTTTTGTGAATAACATTTCAAAAATGCAGTTTCATCAACACTGTGTGCACATGGAAAAGCAGCTCCCCTCCCCCACTTACTATAGTGGAAAATACAAAAGCAGTTAATGGGGAGAAAGATTCAAGAGAGTTTCTTTTTCAAATTCGGAAGAGTAAAGGGTCTTCATTTCTTTCAGCTTTTGCAGTGGGAAGCTTTTCTTCTAGCTGTGGAGTTAGAGGCCTTGACTTCTGTATGACATTTGAAAATTCTCCATCCAAGCCCTTGATAGATATTAATATTATCTACTTTTATTTCAGGGCTGGGCTCCTAACCCAGATTATTAAAAAGGCTCCATTCCAATTATGATTTCAGGGTTGGGCTTCTAAACCAGATTATTAAAAGACCCAGTTTTCACCACTGACCCTAGTTTTCTTTCTTTCCATAATTTGGAGGAAGGTGAGTGTTTGTATAAAATAAATATTTTTCCCTCTTACTCCAGTTAAGGTTTAACTTAACTGGAGTAAAGTCCTAAAATCATGAAAAAATTTCTCATCCTCATACTTGGAAGCATCATGTCCTGCTGACTCAGGATTTCACATATTGTCAAAGTGTTCTCAGGTCCTCTTAGAAGATTCCAGAGCCACTTGTTTAAGTTAACCCCCCAGCTTTTGCTTACCTTGTCAGAGGTATCTGCAAAGCCCCCCAACACACCCAACAGGATATGATTACCCCCCTTGAGAAAAATGTGTTCACCATGAACATTTTAGTAAAACATTGCAACCTTCTTTCTCTCTCCAGCTTTTGTGCAGATTCCCAGCGAAGCGAATAGCTCAAATAAAGTTGGAGCACAAAAGACTTTGTTTCCTAGGTAACTTCCAAAAAGAAAAAAAAAAAGTTTGGTGCATGCAAAAAGAGAGACAGAAAAGAGAAAGAGCAGGAGCTGGAGAGAAACCCCCACCACCAGAGGCCACATTTTGTAGGCGATTCCTTCCTTGAATAACAATGGACTGGGAAACAAAGAAAGAATAGTGACCTGACTACAGGCTCTGACCAGCAGCCAAAACCACGTTTTATTTAATGGCGACAGGGACAACTGGCTGCCAGAGAATCCTTTTGTCCTATTCTCTTTTTTGATTTGAGAAGCCGAACCTGTATTTACAGTTCTGATAAATATAGGGCAAAGTTGGAATCACTTTCCTTTGAACTATAAGGTCCAGGAGTGGCATTAGGTGATGCCCATCTTGAACAGAGCCTTAATTGCAATTTAGGGGGGAAAAGTAAGTGGGAAAGAAAGCCAATGACATGGCTGTCTAAATGATATTTTATTTAATTCAAGTTAGGAAAATATCACTCTTGAAGGAGATTTAAAAGAATACCTGTTAGTTAGAAACAACAGAGTTTGCCATAGTTAAAAGAGAGAAGAAAGTGTAGAGAATGGGATAGGGCTGTGATGGAATGTTCTCAGAACCAGTACCTTTCTACTCCATGGGGTCATGTGGCAACACTCAGTGGGGGAGGGCGAACGGGTGCTGTTAAACTATGAACATGAAATGCAAAAAAAGGAAAAATTAAAAACATGCACACAACACACAGTACGTCCTGGTTAAGCCAAATCTAAAATATTAATAAATGAATATACTGGGATGACTCCCTCCCTTCCTTCCCTCCATATCTGTCCTTATTTTATGAGAAATAGCATAAATAGTGGCTAAGAGCACAGACTTTGGAGCTAGACTGTCTGAGTTCAAATCCTGGTTCTACCATTTATTTGCTCTGTGACCAGGGACAGTTACTCAGCCTTTCTAAGGTCAGTTTCCTCATCTGTAAGTTAGGGCAATAATAGCATCTGTCCATCCTCCAGGGCTGTTTTGAGGATTAAATGAGTAAGTCGACAGAAGAGACTGTGAAGAATGGTGGCACTCAATAAGCTCTGTACATTTGTCAGCTGCTACCCCTGCTACTGCTACTATTATTATCACCTTTACCTTGTAGCTGTGCCATATCTGTGACCTTGACTTTGCAAATGGTAACTTTCCTTTAGATCCCAGTCCCATTTGTTAATTTGTAAAGACTGAATTGTTCTCTTTCCTTAGAGTGAGTTTATTTTCCTGTGAACTACTTGGAAGAAAATTCCCTGTGTGTACTTTCTTCATCCAGGCTGCTTAAAATTTGCCTCTTCCTCATATTCATAGACCGTATTTGAAGATAGGGCTGGATTCAAGGGCATGTGACAGGGCCCCGCACTCAGAAGGACACCATGCTTTTTTGAGTAAGGGGCCCTGGGCCTTCATTTTGCACTGAGCCCCACAAATGATGTAGCCCATCCTGTTTGGAGAATAATCAGGTAACTAGAATCCCCTTTTCAGGATCTACGGAGAAGGACATTGAAACTGTCTTAAACTCTAAACCATGTCAGCTTTGGATTCAATTAGGCCTCTGTTGTAGCACTTTCCATATAGCATTGCTTTAACGCAACCTGAATTCTTCCTGGATGTGTCTTTTTCTTCTATTAGATTATGAGTTCTTAGGGGTCAGGAGCCATATTTGATTTTCTTTTCAGTCTTCCATGATGCCAGCAAAATGCCTCCTCATTGTAGGAGCTCAACAAATTATTGGTACACTGGAATGATATTAGCCCTGTGTGTTTTAGCAGTGATGGGAAACCCCAAAAAAGTAAGGTTTGTCCTCAAGATATCAGGAGGAAGCAGACACCACAGAATCCATGGGTACTGACCATCTTAATGCAAGTAGGTGAAAACAAATAGAGGAAAACACAAGCAATGTTTGGTTCCATCAGAGGCTCAGTATTAATATATTCCAGTTCTAATTATTCTTAAGCCTATGGCAGACATTTGTTTTGGAGGTGGAACACTCAAGGTCTAATTCTATTCTAAGTTTCTAAATTTTAAGTGACAGGGTTGCTCATTAATTTTTAAGCATAGCAAATGCCATTTCCTCAGGCCCAGTTGACTTTGATCTAGATGTTATTTAAGACAAATGATTTTGTAGGGGCTGTGGCTCCCTCACTGAAAATGATCATTTTGACAGATTTGCTGTATGTGGCCTGAGTTCAGACATTAACCTGGCTCTCTCCTAAGAATCAGTCACAGATAGTGATGTGTGGGTCTCAAGTAAGACCCCGGGGTATGCAAAGTAGAGAGCAAACTCATGGAAGCAGGAGAAAGGGAGCCTGAAAGCAAAGCCTGTATGGTAAAGGAACCTGTTTCCAAGAAACCAAAGGCTCTGGTGTCTCATGAAAGGATTTAAAAAATTACACAGCAGAAAACTGCAGGGCATAAAACATATTAATGATACTAATATTATTAATTTTGGTAGTTTGTCTTTAATCTTTTTTTATGATTTTTTTATTATGTTAATATTAATCACCACACATTACATCATTAGTTTTTGATGTAGTGTTCCATGATTCATTGTTTGCGTATAACACCCAGTGCTCCATTCAGCACGTGCCCTCTTCAATACCCATCACCAGGCTAACCCATCCCCCCACGCCCTCCCCTCTAGAACCCTCAGTTTGTTTCTCAGAGTCCATAGTCTCTCATGGTTCGTCTCCCTCTTCGATTTCCCCCCCTTCATTTTTCCTTTCCTGTTATCTTCTTTTTTTTTTTTAAACATAAAATGTATTATTTGTTTCAGAGGTACAGGTCTGTGATTCAACAGTCTTACACAATTCACAGCGCTCACCATAGCACATACCCTCCCCAATGTCTATCACCCAGCCACCCCATCCCTCCCACCCCCTGTACCACTCCAGCAACACTGTTTGTTTCCTGAGATTAAGAATTCCTCATATCAATGAGATGATAGGATACATGTCTTTCTCTGATTGACATATTTCGCTCAGCATAATACCCTCCAGTTCCATCCACGTCATTGCAAATGGCAAGATTTCATTCCTTTTGATGGCTGCATAATATTCCATTGCATATATATACCACATCTTCTTTATCCATTCATCTGTCGATGGACATCTTGGCTCTTTCCATAGTTTGGCTATTGCGGACATTGCTGCTATAAACATCAGGGTACACGTACCCCTTGGGATCCCTACATTTGTATCTTTGGGGTAAATACCCAGTAGTGCAATTGCTGGGTCGTAGGGTAGCTCTATTTTCAACTTTTTGAGGAACCGCCATACTGTTTCCAGAGTGGCTGCACCAGCTTGCATTCCCACCAACAGAGTAGGAGGGTTGCCCTTTCTCCGCATCCCCGCCAACATCTGTCGTTTCCTGACTTGTTAATTTTAGCCATTCTGACTGGTGTGAGGTGGTTTCTCATTGAGGTTTTGATTTGGATTTCCCTGATGCCTAGCGATGTTGAACACTTTTTCATATGTCTGTTGGCCACTTGGATGTCTTCTTTGGAAAGATGTCTGTTCATGTCTTCTGCCCATTTCTTGATTGGATCATTTGCTCTTTGGGTGTTGAGTTTGATAAGTTCTTTATAGATTTTGGATACTAGCCCTTTATCTGATATGTCATTTGCAAATATCTTCTCCCATTCTGTCGGTTGTCTTTTGGTTTTGTTGACTGTTTCTTTTGCTGTGCAAAAGCTTTTTATCTTGATGAAGTCCCAATAGTTCATTTTTGCCCTCGCTTCCCTTGCCTTTGGCGATGTTTCTAGGAAGAAGTTGCTGCAGCTGAGGTCAAAGAGGTTGCTGGCTGTGTTCTCCTTTAGGATTTTGATGGACTTTTGTCTCACATTGAGGTCTTTCAACCATTTTGAGTCTATTTTTGTGTGTGGTGTAAGGAAATGGTCCAGTTTCATTCTTCTGCATGTGGCTGTCCAGTTTTTCTTTAATCTTCTAAGTCAGCTCTCCTATTGAGTATTTTTTCCAGGAGTGAGGGATGAGGAGTGGTTTTTAGTTTTCATCAGTTTGAGAACCACCCCCCCCCATGCCATTAAATAAGTACGAGATAACCTTTGGAAATGACTAAGGACGTCAAGTCCAGAGAGAGACTGTTCTGTTTTGGTCAACCATCGTTAAGTCAGGGTCTCTGTAGGTTACACTCCACTGAAGATTCCTTCTCAGCTAATCCGCCTCTCCACTATTTTGATAGGAGCTCCAACCTCCAGCTTGTGAAGGCTGAAACTAGGTACTCTGGACCTTGTGTGTGGAAGGACTTTGTTCTTTGGTTCTACCACCATGACAGAAGCACTCGAGCTTCTCTAAATGATCTGTTGATTTAGAGTAGTTAAGCTTATAATCTTGAAATGGACTTTAGTTTTATTTCTGCCATGAAATTAGTAACTGCATAAGTGTAGTGTTTTAAAGCATTCTCTTTCCTGGGTGTTTGGTCAAAGGAAGTAAAATAGTTCTGATTATTTCTGATTAGACTTTTATATGGTGAATGCAATAATCAGTTCCTAGAATTTTTTTCTAAAATTACCTAAGAAATAAAACTGAAAGAGAACTTCTACCTCAGGGCATCTCTGCATGGCCCAGCATGCCACTCCTTAACCAGTGCGCATGGATAAGGTGAGGAAAAGCTGCATGCTGATCAGACTTGTATGAATTAAATTATCCTTTAAGGACTCTATTTAAATGAATCCTTTTGCTTATTCTTAGTAAGACCTGTAAGGGCAGAAACCATTTCTTGTTCCTAACTGTATTCCTACTGCCTTGGTAATGCTTAAATAAAATTTGTTGTCCTGGCAGCTAGCACCCCCATGTGCCTGGCATAAGCAAACAAAAATCCTCTCAAAAGAAATGATATCAGATGATCTCCACAGATAATTTTTCAGTACAACATCCAGCACAAAGTCAAAGATAACAAGGCAAGGAGGAGACGAGACAGCATGAGCAAGGAGCATCCAAAACAATAGGTAAAACAGAAGCGGACTCGTAGGACGTTCCTGCTTTTGGAATTACCACTGCATACAGGAGTAGCAGTGAACAGCCTTGGCTTCCCCAGAAGAAGTGTGTGGGAAGCCTCTTAGACCACTCATTGATTCATTCAAGAACATTTCTTTGAAGGTCAAAATCAGCCCCCGGGGGAAACAAATTGTCACCTGAAAAACTGTATCTCTCTCATCACTATACAGTTCTTTTGGCTTTTCTGTACTTTCAGATTTTTTCATAATGTTGGAGAAAAACACACACATAAAAATTTCTCTTTCTTTTTCCAGGCTCCCATTCTGGCCCCCCTACCCCTGATTTTGGGAGGCCTGCACCATTTTAGAATCATCCACCACTGGTCTTGCCCATCCTGTCCCTGACAAAAGATGCTTCTTTGATGCTTTCACCCCATTTCTGTCCCTGCTGGCCCATAATTTACACTCTCAGATCCTTTCCCTACCTGCCCATGAAACTGCGTCAACGAAAGTTAGTTACATGCTTACAGTCAGTGTTCAGAACAAGAAATAACACATTATTCATTTCTTCACTTTTGTGGCTATGAACAAGCATTTCTCCAAACATCTCAAGATTTTTCCCAACCTTTCTCTTATTGCCAAAAGAAAAATATAATCCCTCCACATTTTACTTCTTTTGGGTTTTATTTTATATGCTGATGGGAGCTTACTTTGCTTCTAGACTCTCCAAAAGACATCTGTTAAAATGTTGTGGGTATTTCAGCAGGAAATGTTTTGAAAATTTGGCTTTAGTGTGTGATCTGATAACACATGGCATTTATAGCAGCTGACTTTCAGAGCTGATTCATTACTATCATGCTGTCTTAAACATGAGAAATATTAACTAGAGAATGGATGCTGTGGTATGCTTGAATATAGGAATAAAACTTTAGAGTGAAGATGTCCATTGCAAGCCACATAGGTTCCTAGTCAGGGGATCTAGGACCTTATTTTCATTCTACCCTGGGGCTTATTTGTCCTTAGACCAGGTCCCTGCATTTCTGCACAGGTTATGGCCTGTGAGATGGAGGGGACCTTGTCTGCCTCAGATTTTTCTTTACTGGAGTGTGTGAATGTGTTGCACATAAACATGAAGTGCCTTGATCTTTCTGGAAGGCTTAAAGGAATCTGGCAATACCTTCTTCACTTAGCACTCTTCCTCCTGCAATTACATAGCACTTTCATTCCATGACACTGTCCCAGAGTCTCCTATTGGCTGGCATTATGCTCTTCCAAACATGTTTAATAACATCATTTCTGGCACATACTGTACTTCTCCCTTTCCTCTCTCCTCAACTCCAACATTTACCAAAGTGAATAACCATGGGAAAACAGAATGAAGTAAGTAAAAGTTTAGGGGGCAGCCTATGTTTCTCTCCTAAGCCTTTCATCCCTTTCCTGGTGTTTCCTTTTTCCCCACTCTCTCCCAGGCAGCCAGGGCCTTCATGCTTCCCCAGAGGGCTGGAACGCAGCACCCCCAAGTGCCCAAACCCTTCACACTGCACTCCCAGCCAGCCGTGAGGCTTGACAGAAGCCCACAGATGCATTCACATTAATGTGCTGAGAACTCCTAGTGAAAAGCCCAAAGGAACACAGCTCTGAGGCCGAATTGTGGATAGCAGTTATAGGCCAGGAGGGAGATATTTAGGAACAAGTGCCTACTAAGTTCTTCTTTTAACCACTTTATACATTACTATCTATTTAAAACACCAAAATGCATAAATATTCAGGACTAGGAAAAATGGCCTTATCATTGGTAAGTCTGCTTTTCCAAATTATACCTTTATTTCTCTTCCCTGACAGATATTGCCACCACCACTTCCTCAACTCTCCTGAGAAGCACTTGGCAAAAGGAAATATACAAAAGGCTGATAAGCGTATGCATAGGCCCTTAACATCATTTCTCATCAGGAAAATTAAAATGAAAACCACAGGCACATAGTGCTATATGCTAGAGGGGCTAAAATAAAAAAGATCAATAATAACAAGTGTTGGCAAAGATGAAGAGCAACTAGAACTCTCATAAATTGATAGGGTGAGTGTAAAATGGGATAGCCACTTCAGAGGCTGGCAGTATCTAACAAATCTAAACATATGTCTCCCCTGTAATTCCCTCTTAGGTATATGGAGGTAAGAAGAATGGGTATGTCCACAAAAACCCTTGCACAAAAATATGTATAGCAACTTTATTCGTAAAAGTCCCCCCCAAAAGTCCTCACAACTAGAAACACCTCAAATAATCTACCAACAACAGAATGGAGAAACAAATTGGGGACTACCATATTCATATAAGGAAGTACTGCCCAGTAATAAAAAAGAACACGGTACTGATACATGCAACACTGACCTCAAAAAAGCATGTGGCGTGAAAGAAGCCAAACACAAAAGAGTATGTGCTCATTTACTTTGGAATCCCATCCTGCTGATAGTCTTGATAGACGTGTTGGGTATGAGATCGGCCCCTAGTGAGCAGAACTTGAATGCAGTGGCAATGGTGCAGTTCCCACCACAAGAGAGGCTTTGTGGAAGACAGCATGTCACTGCCAAGAATCTCTCTCTCCTTTTGATCTCAGCTGGAACTGAAGGAAGATTCTTTGGGTGATGGAATGCAAAATGATTTTATGTATCTTAAAGTTCAGGAACACTTTGTTTAATGGTGTTCTACTAATGAAATGATTTAAATGTGCTGAGCATAACAAAATTCTACTTTGAAGCATGTGTGGAAGGTAGTCCCCACGTGAATGGAAAAGAGGGCTCCAGGGGGGCCAGGAGGGAGACCACTTCCGGCTGCTGCTCCGTCATTTATTCACAGGAATTGCTCTGGACTGTCAAGGGGAACATAAAACAAGGCCCGCTGGACCGTGATCAGTGTGATGCTGATGCCAGTGAGTGTCTTATTCATCCCCTGTGGCCAGCTTTGCCAATTAGTGGGGCCACTGCCAAGGGCCATTCAGTATCAGTCCTCAAAGGTTGCTAGCACCAAATAAAAGACAGGAGTGGGGAAAAGGCAGGCCAGGCTTTGAAGTGGAGGGAAGAAGGAGGCTTCGAACTGCTGCAGATGCCACAAATACCCTCCCCAAATCACAGGAGCAGGCAACATTCTTCGCTCGCCCTCCTGCCTTGCCCTCAGCTGGAAGCTCCAAGGTGTGCAGTAACTGAAGAGATGTTGTAGATTTGGTCTCACTCCAAGTGACACTTTTCCCTTGTAACTCACTCCAGCTGTGGCAAGAGCTCAGCAGGGTCATACTTAACCTTACCACAGCAAATTTTTAAAAAAATAAGAAAAGATAAAACCTTCTCATGCACAAGCCACGCATGTTCCACCTTTATTTTTTACCTTCCCCCCTCTTTTTAACTGACTTTTTAAATATAGCTCTAGGAGTGTTATCACATGCATAGACTCATGTAACCCTCCCACGATCAGGATTCAGAACATTTCCATTACCTCAAAAAGGTCCCTTGTGCTATCCTTTTAGAGTCATAGTCTCTCCCCACTCTTTGCCCCTGGCAACCAAGAACCTGTTCTCCATCATATGGTTTTGTCTTTTTGAAAGTGTCATATAAATGGAAGCATACCTTTTGAGACTGGCTTCTTTCACTCAGCATAATGTCTTTGAGATCCATCCAAGTTGTTGTGTGTATCAGTAATTCATTCCATTTTATTGTGAGTACTATTCCATTGTCTGCTTATACTTAGAACAGTGAAATGTCTCAGGTGTGCAAGGAAACGTGAATCTGAGCATATTCCGCAACGATGTGTACAAAGAAGTAATTTTATTCGCTGCTCCACAGCCAGGCTCACGTTTTAAAAAGAAAGAATTACAAAACTAAAATCTGCAATAAGGAATTTTCTTTATTTCTCACAATATTTGATACTAACCGGACTTGTTGGCTAATGCTGTCATTAGCTATTGTGCTGCCTGTTCAGCTGTTGTCTGTCAGCTGCACATCTATTCTTCCGCACTCTGCTCTGTCGGGACTCTGAAAATAACATTTCTTTCTCACCAGCTGCTCCCTATTGATTCTGTCCTAGGCGTGTCAGCTCCTTTTGGCAGTTACTATCTCTGTGTCGCCTCCGTTTCCCGTTTGCTGTGTCAGTTTTACAGTACCTTCCCTATATTGAGTTCTCTCTGTTAAAATAACTGGTATGGATTCTGTGTTCCTGGCTGGACCCTGACTGGTGAAGTACATGGTACCAGGCTTTCACCCCTGGCTTGCTTGTATCTAAGACACCTAAAGTACTTGCTACCACTGGTTCCTTAGCCCATGAGGAAAACAGGAACCAGTGTGATGTTCCATGGGGTGTCGAGATGATAATGATCTCTGCACCTTATGGCAGAGGACAGGAGAACTGATGTTGCCTCAAAAGCAAACTGCTTCTGGTGATTCTCAAAAATGGGTATAGAGGGAAAAAGTTATTTGCTGGGGTCAGTAGCTGTATAGTTCCACGTCCTAGGTGCTGTGCTGACTTGCCCCAAGGAGAATACCGTATCACAACAGCAGCTATGAGTAAAGTCACAAGTTACTTATAGCCAGTCTCCAAGATCTGTCTACCTTTTGCAAGACCAGACAGCTGAGGTAATTGGAGCGTGTGACAGGCATCACCACTCCTGCAGTCTTACATTTGAAACTAATGTCAGGCTCTTCTCTCCCTACTATACCAAGAAGAAACCTCTAGAAATTGAAGAAGTTATTCCTGTACACACACGGCCTGGTATCTTCCTAAAGCATTGCTCTTTCTGATCATGTTATTTCTGTACTCAAAACTCTTCAGTAATTTCCTATGTCTGTGGAATAGATTCATACATTTTAGTCTGACATTCAAGGTCCTTCAAGATCTGGTGTACTGAAGCACTGCAGCCAAACCAAAGTATTTGAATTTAATGTATACGCACTTCATTTTCTCCTGCCTGTGTGAGCTTGCTCTCATGGTTTCCTCAGCCTATAATCCTTTTCCTCCCAGTGTACATATTGAAATTCTACCCCATCCTTCAAGGCCTTTTCAGGTGCTCCCTTTACCATGAAGTTTAATCCTAACATCCAGCCCCATTCTAACACCACATACCAGTTAGGTGTTAGTACCTTATACTGAATAACATATGATTTTCTCTAGTATCCCATGTACTCTGGATGGCAGAAATTATGTCTCTCATTTTTGTGTCAGTTAATTTTTTTTTTCAAAATGAAGGAATAAATAAGAGGCCACAGTGGGAGAGAGGGCATTCCAAGTGGAGATACTGTTTTGAGAATGCAGGATATTTTCTCAAGAAGCACGTGGAGTTTGGTTTGGCTGAGGTCTAGGGTCTGTGCAAAGGATTTGTGGGAAATCCATCTGGAAAGGTAAGTTAAGGACTGGATCGTACAGAGGCTGGAGAGTTGGGCTAAGGATTTGAACTTTCTTCTTTAGGCAGAATGAAGGAATTGAAGGTTTAGGATTAGGGAAGAATTTTTATGTCAGAGATTCTCATACCAATGTTAGAATTTTTCTTAATTGATTTAAAGGAACAAACTGGATGAGATAAAGGAAAACATTTAGACTGAAGCAAGAGAGACTTAATTTGGAGGGACAGAACCATTTTGAGACAGGTCATAAAACAACAGAATATTTCTGAGAGAGCTTGCAAAACTATGAAGATATTTTATAAAAGCAAAACACAACCTGTTTAGGACATTGTGGTATGTGTAATTCTTTTACAACAAAGGAAAGGCTTGGTCAGCATTTCTCAGTCTCAGTCTTGTAAACCAATAGAATATCAGAAATCTCTAGTGAGGACTCATGGGGAAAGAGAAGGAGGGGACAGGCTGGATGAGAGGAGACAGAGCTGGGGATGGGAGAGAGAGTGAGGCAGTGAGAAGCTCTTTATCTCAGGGCAGGTCAAATACTGTTGAAATGCGCCCCCTGCCAGCTCTAGTCTTTAAGCCCTCTCTTGGCTCAGAACTCCACTCCCAGTCTTGTCATTCTTCTGTAAGCCAGTTTAGTTTTTCTCAGAAGCTGCTTTCTCATAAGACCTATTTTCTTCTTCTTGATAGAAAATGGAAGAATGAACATGGTCATTGTTTATAGCTCTGGACTATGACCAAGGGAATCTGGGTCCTAGTTTGAGTGATTGCCTTCATTTACTTCCCAGTAAGGCTGTTGGAATGTCCCCTGTCCTTCAGATACACCTCCTTGGTAAGAAGAAAAGTATGATTTGACAGACTTTTAAAATCCCTGGATGCACAGTATGATAAGTTAAAAAACTACTATCAGGCTATGAAATGACAAAGAATCCCTGCTATTCTTCCCAGGCTAATTTTATGAAGTCTGAGAAAGAGGGTAACTGAACACAATATGGTGGAATGAGTTAACTGTCAATCCTGATGATAACGATTTAGGCTTCGGTGTTCCTCGGGAACCTGATCAACTTTTGCCATAGGGCTCCATCTCATGTCAAGCTTCATCATCCGCTACCACAGAGACCATTAGATATTCTAGCCCTGGATCACTGATGAAGGTTGGAGAGCGATGCTTGGTGAAATTGCTGGAGCATATTACCACATTTCAGGAAGGATGATTTCTGTGCTTTTCTGTCTAGACCTCAGAATCTAAGCAGGGACTTACACTCCAAGGGTCCCCACAGACCTGATTGCAAGCTGAATGCAGCAATAGGAGATGTTTCAGCTCAAGTGCTGACTCTCATCAGTAGTGCTATCTGGACTGTGTGGGAAAGATTGCCACGATCTATTGGGAATGCCTGCCTTAGGCTTGCATGGGGGAAGAGCAGGTCAATGTCTCATGTATTTGAGGCCCATATCTGGGCCTGGACCAAGGGACCTTACTGATGAGAACAGATGAGCTGGATATCCCATTCAGCAGAGGATGAGGGCGAGCTGCTATGACAGATTGTCTCCACACTCTGAAATGGGAATCTATGGGTGCCCTAGGGGCCAAAGTGTCATGTACCATAGCAACTTCTAATTATCTTAGATTAGATTCTCTGTGGTCTTCTGAATTTTGCTATTTAAAGAAATTACAAACTAAGCATGTCCTGGTTGAACTTACTTTCTCCAGAAGCCATATATCTATCATAGGCACTGGTGTACAAGTCCCAACCCAGGAACTGTGGAATATTTATGGCTAAGTGTGTGTGTGTGTGTGTGTGTGTGTGTGTGTTTTAACTTTCTATTTTGAAATAATTGATACACAGAAGTTGCAAAAGTAGTAGAGAAGATTCCCATATACTCTTTATCCAGCTTTTCCTAATGTTAACATCTTACATAATCATAGTACATTTATTGAAAGCAGAAAATTAACATTGATGAATACTATTTACCAATTTATTAACCTTATTTGGCTTTTACCAGTTTTCCTAGTAATGTCCTTTTTCTGGTCCAGGATCCAATCCAGGATCTCACATTGCATTTAGTTGTCAAATCTCCTTAGTGTCCTTCAGTTTGTGGTAATCCCTCAATCATTGCTTTAATGACCTTGACACTTCTGGAGAGTACTGGCCAATTATTTTCTAGAATGTTCCTTAATTTAGGGTTGTCTGACATTTTCTTAGGATTAGATTGAAGTTACACATTTTTGTCAAGAATCCCACGGAAGTGTCATCTCATTGCATTATATCAGGAGGTTCATATACAGCTGTGCCCTATTGCTGCTGATGTTAATTTTGACCACTTGGCTAAGACGGTGGCTGTCAGCTTTCTGCAGCTAAAATTACTGTTTTCTGTTTGTAATCAACAAGTATCTTATGGGGAGAAACTTTGAGATGATGCACACATCCTGTTTCTCAACATAATCTCACCCAACTAATTTTAGCATTCATCGATGATTATTGCCCATAAAAATTGTTACTGTCATATTTGGCTAATGGTGATTTTTAAAATTTATATCCGTACTTCTACATTTATTAATTAGAACTCTTCTGTAAGGAAGAACTACCCCACCCCCATGCATGTATTTATTTATCCCAATTTGCTTATATCAGTATAAACTCAGGGATATTTATTCTGAGTTATAATCCATTACTATCATTATTTTGTTGCTCAAAGTGTCCCAGATTTAGCTATTGGGAGCTCCTTCAAGTTGGCTTCTGTGCCCTTTTGACATGCCTCCTATTATTTTTTGAGCACTTTCTTGCTTTTCAGCATCTTTAGATATTCTAGGCTTATCTTACATTTCCCCTGGCCCAGCCCTTGAATAAATTTCTCCAAGGATCCCTGGTTTATCTTTTTAGAGAATGGTATTTAGAAGGAAGATGTAATGAGGTGCCTGGGTGGCTCAATCGGTTAAGTGTCTGCCTTCAGCTCAGGTCATGATCCCAGGGTCCTGGGATTGACCCCCTCATCAGGCTCCCTGCTAAGCAGGGAGTTGTTGTCAAATCTCCTTAGTGTCCCTCTCTCTCTGCCTGCCACTCCCCCTGCTTGTGCTCTCTTGCTCTCTCTCTGTCAAATAAATACATAAAATCTTAAAAAAAAAAAAAAAAGGAGATGTGGGCAGTAGATGTGCTCAATGTTACCAGATTATCATTGCTTCTAAGACCCTCTCAGATGACAGAGCTAAGAAATATGTTTGTATACTTGTACATGCACATATGCACATATTTATTTTATGCCTATCCATCTGCATATACATGTATATATCTCTCTATGTGTTTGAGAATATATGTATGAATTTATACTGATATTTTAGATGTAATCCAACACCAAAGGATTCATTCTAGACTTTCCCCTTTCTTTATTTGTAACTCCTTTCTCTAGCAGTGACAAACTCATTATCATTATCCACAACATATATTTGCTCAATCCTATCATGCACATAGTTTCAGAATTTCTAGTTCATTCTCTTGTGAAGAACAAATTTACCAACTAGAGTACAATATTTGTGTACAGTTCCTTTTGTCTTTAGCTTTCCACTGTTGCTTCAGGTGCGGCCGCTCCTAGAGGAGCTCCCACTTGGGGATGCGGCCTCCATCATTACTGTAAGGTGAAGAACTAGAGATCAAGGAGACCAGCTTTTCCCACAGTCAGATCACCCACCTCTATAGCCAGTTCTCCAGCCTGGACAAAGGCGAGAATGGGGTCCTCAGCTGGGAAGATCCCCAGCTGATTCCAGAATTTGTCATCAACCCACTGGGGGCCAGCTTATTAGTGCCTTCTTTCCAGAGGGAGAAGACCAGGTAAACTTCCATTGATTCATAAAAACTTTGGTTCATTTCCAACCCACTGAATATAGTGCAAAGAGCGAAGATAAGAATGGACCAGAACCACTCAACAGCTGAAGTAATGAACTATGTTTTGCTTTTGGGCCATATGATTTGGATAAAGATGATAGGATCTCGCACAATGAGCTGTCCAGGTGCTATGCGTGATGGATGGAGCGAATATCCCAGATGAGCAACTGAGCAGCATCACAGGACCATCCAGGAGGCTGATCGGGATGGGGATGGTGCCCTATCTTTTGCAAAATTTGTTAGGGTTTTGGAGAAGGTGGGCATAGAACAGAAAGTCAGCATCCAGTTTCTTGACTAAAAAGCTGAGCCCAAACTGTTCCTTGCTCTCTAGTATTTAAAAACTAGAACTTGAGGGTCCTCCTGTCTACCAGCCCCACCTCCAGCCTAGCATCCCCTTTCTGCCCAGATAGCACTGCTGTTCAGGACAATCCCACGTGTGCTCTGTTAACACAAACCTGCCTTTGGCATACACAGGACATTACAGAATGGCACACCCAGCCTATTTCTCTTCAGTATCCATTCACCTGTTCCCCATTTACAAATATGATCTCTCCCAGTTATGCTGCTGAATGTTGAATGTCCATCCTGTCTGAGAAAGGAAGGGAGGGAGGGAAGGACTCTTGCCAAAAACCAGCCAAGCAAGCTTTCCCTGGGCGTAGACTATAGCCGTGCTGCCTTCCCTTCAGCTAGGTTTCAGCACGCTCCTACAAACTTTTCCGTATGTCCTTTGCTTCTCTGTCACCCAGCATGCCACTCACGTGATCTTTCAGTCTTCCTGCTTTTTATTATGCCCTGAGTTCCCTCTGTTTTACCTGGCACCCCAAGCTATGGCCTGTTAAATACATATCTAACTTGATAAGATGGTTCGGGGGTCTGGCAGTTTTTATCTACCTTTGCTCATAAATAAGCCTCTGGGATGTTATCTCCCCAGGACCTTTTTGGGAATCAGCATTTCTCTCAGAGAATATGACCGTCTCTTGGTCCCCTGCACTCTGCTCTGTCATCAAAGGGCTGCTGGATGGAGATGTTCATCTCAAAAGGTGGAAGGTGTCAAGCCAAACTTCTAGGTGGCTTGCCCAGGTCCCTCAACGTCTGGCCTCTGATTCTCCACACATAGAGTACCTATATGGCTACTCTTATTCTTCAGAAAATAGCCATATGCCTGCAGGTTTGCTCAGCTTGGGGGCACCGTCACCACCAGAGTGGCTGCTCTGGCAGTATGCTTGGGGATCTTCTCATGGGTTTTTGAACAAGGAGGTAGGGCACCCTAAAAGCCTCCTGTATTCCCATCTCTGCTGCATGGTTTATGCCTCAGTGTTGCACGCCCTGGGGTGTTTTTCACTTCACATTTCCAAGTAGAAAGGTTAGAGTTACAGAGGTGCCTAATTTATCTGTCCTAAGAGATTTAAAGATCGTCCTCAGGATCCTGAAGGTTTTTGCACTTCGCAAATGATTATGCTAGAAGCCATAGTCCACTCCCAGTGGAGCTCCAAAGCATTGACTGTATTGTCACATTAGGTGCCTGGTTACATTGACTACCTACCTCCTTGTTTAGATTACTGTTAATCCCTTAGAAACATGGGATCTGGCGTTGGTGGCACAATACGATGTGGCATTATAGACCTTTCAGCAAGCCAGAGCAGCTTATTTGCCCAAGTCAGCTTAAAGACCTCACTGAATCAGGCAGTTGCCATCTTAATGTCCAAGTCTGTTCATTCATATATCTGCCCGTGGCTAACTTCCCCTGACTCATCACTTGCTTGTTTGTTTCCTTGCTTTGGAAGGAAGATGTGCACACAATTCCTTAGGAAGGGAATGGCTAAAGAATATCACTGCAAAGGAAAGGGAGAGGGATGGGGAACTGAGGAGCAGCCAGGTGGGATGGTTAAAGTATAAATGAATGAGGAATTCTGTAGAAGTATCATTCTGGCTTTGTGATCAAGTGATGTAATATAGGAATCATACAAAAGGGAAGAATTGTCTGATACTTATCTATCAGTACCTCAGAGGCTCTTTGACTTGGTTATTTAAAGTTCCTAAGTTTATGGCTTTTCCCTCTTTTGGTGTTTGAAAACTGTTTGAATGCATGGTTGTGCCTTATTGTTCTATTTAAAATTATATTCATCAATCCATCAATAAATATTCTTGGTTAAAATGAAACAAAACAAAAACACTTCTTTCCAGAGTTACTTAGGTTTAGCTATTTTCTTTCCCACCTCCTTCAGTGTGATTATGATACTCATTTGAATATAGTTAGGTTTATTTGTTACTGTTTGCTTTTCATTTTGGGTTCTCCTCACATTCCGGTTCATATTATTTATTTATTGGGGGAGCTGGTATGTAAAAACTTACCTGGGTTCTAAGAGTTAGACCTACCCAAAAAATATACTCAGAGAAGAGTCACTTCCTCGACTCTACTATCTCCTTCCCATCCCCCATTCTTTCTAGTCTCTTGCCACTTAACCCCTGTTGGTAAAACAATCTCATTAGTTTCTGATTTGTCCTTCCTGTACAGTTTTGCAATAACGCTTGTTTTGAGAAAGCAGGTTTGTGCCAATGTGATTGATATATCTTAGAGAACGGTTTGAGCTTCATGCGAATTTCATGTTTGCTTATGGACAGTTTCACACATGAGAAATTCTAGGTGAATCCAGAACATGCACCCAGCTGACCTGAGCTGGGTAAGAATACGTAAAATGCACATACTTCAGACATCTCTGAGTTCCCCTGGTTCACCCGTGTCTTAGAAGCCACACTCATCCACACCTGGGGTTACAACCTTCCACCCCTTCGCACCAATTCACAAGCTACAGCCATCCTAATCCCCATTCCACAAGCAAACTTAAGGGCTTTTCTAGGTAAAGTGATATGTTTATTGTATTATATTTCTTAACTATTTAATGTCTAAAATTGTGTTACTGCTTTTTTTTATTAGGTTCCTGTGTGTGTGTTGTGTGTGTGTGTGATAGAAAAAGTTTATTGAGTGTTGTACCTTGTGTTCCCCATAAACCTTCTGGTTTTTATTGTGGAATTTTGCATAGTGTGGAGATTTTTAGGGATGAATATATTGTGTTATAGCAGAATTGACTCTTTCTTTAAAGACTATTTCTTTTACACAAGTAAGTGAATACCTGTATATTTTCTTCTATATCCTTTTTTCTAACATGAAGGGTAGCATACAATAGACATTCTTTTGGGCTTTGCCTCTTTTTTTAAAAAGATATTTAACTTTATGTTTAAATGTTTTATTTGAGTATAGTTGACACCAACTTAGTGATATGACAAGTCTATACATTATGCTATGTTCACAAGTGTAGCTACCATCATATTATTATATTGCTATTACAGTATCATTGACTGTGTTCCTTAGGCTGTCCCTTTTATTCTTATGACTTACTCATTCCATAACTGGAAGCCTGTATCTTCCTCTCCTCTTCACCCATTTTGCCCAATCCCCCACAGCCCTCCCCTCCGGCAACCATCAGTTTGTTCTCTGTATTTATAGGTCTGATTCTGCTTTTTGTTAATTCATTTATTGGTGTTTTTTTTTTTAGATTCCCCTTATGAGTGGAATCATATGGCATTTGTCTTTCTTAGTCTTATTTCACTTAGCATAATATCCTGTAGGTCCATCCATACTGTCTCAAGTGGCTTGATGCCATCCTTTTTTGTGGCTGTGTGATATTCCATATAGATGGATCTTGTGTTTTTTTACTATGTATGCTGTTTTTATTTTTATTTATTTTTATTTAATTTTTAAAAAAGATTTTATTTATTTATTTGACAGAGAGAGACACAGCGAGAGAGGGAACACAAGCAGGGGGAGTGGGAGAGGGAGAAGCAGGCTTCCCATGGAGCAGGGAGCCTGATGCGGGGCTCGATCCCAGGACCCCGGGATCATGACCTCGAGCTGAAGGCAGACGCTTAACGACTGAGCCATCCAGGTGCCCCCTTTTTAATTTAATTTTAAATTTATTTTAATTCCAGTATAGTTAACATACAATGTTATATTAGTTTCAGGTGTACAATATAGTGATTCAGCAATTCCATACACTACTCAGTGCTGCTCATCATGACAAGTGCATGACAAGTGCACTCTTTAATCCCCTTCACCCCCCTCCACCTCCCTTCTGGTAACCATCAGCTTGTTCTCTACAGTTAAGATTTTGTTTTTTGGTTTGTCTCTTTTTTCTTTGTTCATTTGTTTTGTTTCTTAAATTCCGTGTATGAGTGAAATCATATGGTATTTGTCTTTCTCTGATTTATTTTACTTGACATTATATCCTCTAGATCTATCCATGTTGTTGCAAATGGCAAGATTTCATTCTTTTTTATAGCTGAGTAATGTATATATATACCACCTCTTCTTTATCCATTTGTCTATCAGACAATTGGTTGCTTCCATAATTTGGCCATTGTACATCATGCTGCAGTAAACATAGGGGTGCATATATTTTTTCAAATTAGTATTTTTGTATTCTTTGGGTAAATACCCAGTAGTGGAATTACTGGATTATATGGTAATTCTAATTTAATTTTTAGAGGAACCTCCATACTGTTTTTCACAGTGACTGCACCAGTTTGCATTCCCAACAGTGCACAAGGGTTCCTTTTTCTCCACATCCTTGCCAACACTTGTTATTTCTTGTCTTTTATTTTAAGACATTCTGACAGGTATAAGGTGATTGTGGTTTTGATTTGCATTTCCCTGATGATTAGTGATGTTGCACATCTTTTCCTGTGTTGGCCATCAGTATGTCTGCTTTGGAGAAATGTCTGTTCAGGTCTTCTGCTCATTTTTAATTGGATTGTTTATTTTTTGGTTTTGAGTTATATAAGTTTTTCATATATTTTGGATACTAGCCCTTTATTGGATATGCCATTTACAAATATCTTCAGTGGGTTGTCTTTTAGTTTTGTTGAGTGTTTCCTTTGCTGTGCAGAAGCTTTTTATTTTGAGGTGGTCCAAATAGTTTATTGTTTCCCTTGCCTCAGGAGGCAAATCTAGAAAAATGTTCCTATGGCCGGTGTCAGAGAAATTACTGCCTGTCCTCTCTTTTATAGTATTTATGGTTTCAGGTCTCATATTTAGGTCCTTAATCCCTTTGAGTTTATTTTTGTGTATGGTTTAAGAAAATGGTCCAGTTTCATTCTTTTACATGTAGCTGTCCAGTTTCCCAGCACTATTTGTTGAAGAGACTGTCTTTTTCCCATTGCATATTCTTGCCTCTTTTGTTGAAGATTAATTGGCCATATAATTGTGGGTTTATTTCTGGGCTCTCTGTTCTGTTATCTATCTTTTTTGGTGGCAGTACCATACTGTTTTGATTACTATAGTTTTGTAGTATATCTTGAAATCTGGGATTGTGATACCTCTAGTTCTGTTTTGTTGTTTTTTTTTTAAGATTTTATTTATTTATTTGACAGAGAGAGAGACAGCGAGAGAGGGAACACAAGCAGGGGGAGTGGGAGAGGGAGAAGCAGGCTTCCTGCCGAGCAGGGAGCCCGATGCGGGGCTGTATCCCAGGACCCTGGGATCATGACCTGAACCGAAGGCAGATGCTTAATGACTGAGCCACCAAGGCGCCCCAGTTCTGTTCTTTTTTAGGATTGCTTTTGACTATTTGGGGTCTTTTGTGGTTCCATACAAGTTTTAGGATTATTTGTTCTAGTTTTGTGAAGAAAAGCTTCTGGCAGTTTGATAGGGATTTGCATTAAATCTGTAGATTGCTTTGGATAGTATAGACATTTTAACAGCGTTTGTTCTTCCAGTTCATGGGGATGGAATATCTTCATTTGTATCATCTTCAATTTCTTTCATTAATGCTTTATAGTTTTCAGAGCATGGCTCTTTTACCTCCTTAGTTGAGTTTATTCCTAGGGATTTTATTATTTTTGGTGCAATTGTAAATGGGACTGTTTTCTTAATTTCTCGTTCTGCTACTTCATTATCAGTGTATAGAAATGCAGTGGATTTCTGTATATTGATTTTGTATCCTGAAACCTTACTGAATTTACTTATCAGTTCTAGTAGTTTTTTGGTGGAGTCTTTCAGGTTTTCTGTATATAGTGTCATGTCATCTGTAAATCATGCAAGTTTTATTTCTTCCTTACCAATTTGGATGCCTTTTATTTCTTTTTGTTGTCTGATTGCTGTGGCTAGGACTTCCAGTACTATTTTGAATAATATTGGTGAGGGTGGACATTCTTGTCTTATTCCTGACCTTGAGGGAATAGCTCTCAGTTTTTTTCCCATTGCATATGATGCTAGTGGTGGGTTTTTCATATATGGCCTTTTTTATGTTTAAGTATGTTCCCTCTAAACCTACTTTGTTGAGGTTTTTATCATGAATGGATGTTATAGTTTGTCAGATGCTTTTTATGCATCTATTGAAATGATCATAAGGTTTTTTTCCTTTCTGTTGTTGATGAGATGTATCATATTGATTTATAAATAGTGAGCCATCCATGCAACCCTAGAATAAATCCCACTTGATCATAGTGAATGATTTTTTTAATGTATTGTTGGATTCTTTTTCCTAATACTTTGTTAAGTATTTTTGCATCTATGTTAATCAGAGATATTGGCCTGTAGTTCTCTTTTTTTGTAGTGTCTTTATCTGGTTTTGGTATCAGGGTAATACTGGCCTCATAAAATAAATCAGGAAGCTTTCCTTCCTCCTCTATTTTTTGGACTAGTTTGAGAAGAATAGGTATTAACTCTTCTTTAAATGTTTGGTAGACTTCACCTGTGAAACCATCTGATGCTGGACTTTGGTTTGTTAGGAGTTTTTTGATTACACACTCAATTTCATTGCTGATAATCAGTCTGTTCAGTTTTCTATTTCTTCCTGATTCAGTTTTGGAAGGTTATATGTTTCTAGGAATTTATCCATTTTTTTTTAGGTTGTCCAATTTGTTGCTGTATACTTTTTCATAATATTCTTCTTTAGTCCTTTGTATTTCTTTGGTGTTGGTTGTTATTTCTCCTTTTTTATTTCTGATTTTGTTTGAGTCCCCCCCCCCTTTTTTTGATGAGTCTGGCTAAAGGTTTATCAATTTTGTTGATCTTTTCAAAGAACCACCTCCTGGTTACAGTGATTATTATTTTTTTTAGTTTCTATTTTGTTTATTTCCATTCTGATGTTTATTATCTCCTTCCTTCTACTGATTTTGGGTTTTGTTTGTTCTTTTTCTAGCTCCTTTAGGTGTAAGGTTAGGTTGTTGAGATTTTTCTTGCTTCTTTATGTAGGCCTGTATTGGTATACACTTCCCTCTTAGAACAGCTTTTTCTGCATCCCAAAGATTTTGTACTGTTGTGTTTTCATTTTCATTTGTCTCCATGTATTTTTTTATTTCCTCTTTGACTTTTTGGTTGACCCCATCATTGGTTAGTAGCATGTTATTTAACCTTCATGTATTTGTGTTCTTTCCAGATTTTTTCTTATAGTTGATTTCTAGTTTCATAGCATTGTGGTCAAAAAAGATGCATGGTATGACTTCAGTCTCTCTGAATTTGTTGACACTTGTTATGTGGCCTAACATGTTATCTATTCTGGAGAATGTTCCATGTGCACTTAAAAGAATGTGTATTATGCTGTTTTAGGATGGAATGTTCTGAATATATCTGCTAGATTCATTTGGTCCAATGTGTCATTCAAAGCCACTGTTTCCTTGTTCATTTTCTGTTTGGATGATCTATCCATTTATGTAAGTGTGGTGTTAAAGTCCCTTACTATTATTGTATTACTATCAATTATTTGCTTTATGTTTGTTATTAGCTGCTTTATGTATTAGGGTGCTACCATGTTGGGTGCATAAATATTTACAATTATTATATCTTCTTGTTGGATTGTTCCCTTTATGATTTATACTGTCCTTCTTTGTCTCTTGTTATAGTCTTTGTTTTAAAGTCTATTTTGTCCGATATTAGTATTGCTACCCTGGCCGTCTTTTCACTTCCATTTGTATGATAAATGCTTTTCCATCCCTTCACTTTCAATCTACATATGGTTTTAGGTCTGAAATGAGTCTCTTGTAGGCAGCATATAGGTGGTCTTGCTTTTTTATCCATTCCGTCACCCTATTTCTTTTGATTGGAGCATTTAGTACATTCACAGTCAAAGTAATTATTGACAGGTGTGTGCTTATTGCAATTTTGTTACTTTGTTTTATGGTTGTTTTTGTAGTTCTTCTCTGCTCCTTTCATGCTGTCTTCACACATGATTTGTTGGCTTTCTTTAGTAATATTCTTGGATTCCTTTGTCTTCATTTTTTACATATCTATTACTGGTTTTCCATTTGTGGTTACCATTAGGTTTGTATACAACATCTTCTGCATATAGCACTCTATATTGAGTTGATAGTCACCTAAGTTTGAACCCATTCTTTACTCTCCTCCCCCCAACATTTTGGGTAAATGGTATCATACTTTACTTCTTTTTATTTTGGAATCCCTTGACTGATTTTTATAGATACACTTATTTTTACTACTTTTGTGCTTCCTACCTTTTTTTTTCTCTTTTTAAAAATTTTTATTAAAATCCTATAATGAAATCCATTTTATTAATTTAGTGGTTTTACTGTATTCACAATGTACAACCATCATCACTCTCTAATTTCAAAATATTTCCATCACCTCACAAAGAATCCCCACACTTCTCACTTTCCCACCTTCCATACCCTGGCAACCAGTAGTTATTTTCTGTCTCTGGGTTTGCTTATTCTGGACATTTCATAAGAAGAGAAGCATAAAATGTGGCCTTTTGTTTCTGGCTTCTTTCACTTGGCATAATGTTTTCAAGGTCATTTCAATGTTCAATATATATGATGCCCACAATAGATTGCTAAGTTAAAAAAAAAATGACCTACTTTTTTTTTTTTTTTTTTTACTCTTATGGTCTTTCGTTTCCACTGTTGAGTCCCCCTTGACATTTTGTATAGGGCTGGTTTAGTGGTCATGGTTTCCTTTAACTATTGTTTGTCTGGGAAACTCTGTCTCTCCTTTTAGTCTGAATGATAGCCTTGCTGGACAGAGTATTTTTGGCTGAAGGTTTTTTTCTTTCAACACTTTGAGTATACAATGTCACTCCCTTCTGGCCCACAAAGTTTTTGCTGAAAAATCAGCTGATAGCCTTTTGGGGTTTCCCTTGTATGTAACTGTTTTCTTTTCTCTTGCTGTTTTTAAAATTCTCTTTTCATCACTACTTTCTGCCATTTTAATTACTATGTCTTGGTGTGGACCTCCTTGGGTTGATTTTGTTGGGGGCCCTCTGTGCCTCCTGGATCTGGATTTCTGTTTTCTTCCCTAGATTTGGGAAGTTTTCAGCTATTATTTCTTCAAATAAGTATTCTGCCCCCTTTTCTCTCTTCTCCTTCTAGGACCCCTCTAATGTTAATATTACTAGGCTCGATGGTGTCACTGAGTTCCCTTAATCTATTTTCATTTTTTATTCTTTTTTCTCTCTACTATTCCTCTTGATTGCTTTCCATTACTCTGTCCTCCAGGTCACTGATCTGTTCTGCTTTCTCTAGTCTACCATTTATTCTATCTAGCATATTTTTAATTTCAGTTATTGAGTTCTTCATTTATGATTGGTTCTTTTTTGTTTTCTATCTCTTTGTTGAGGGTCTCTCTGAGGTCCTCCACTCTTTTCTCAAGTCCACTAAGAATCTTTATGACAATTACTTTAAATTCTGTATCAGGCATATTACTTATCTCTGTTTTGTTTAGCTTTCTTGCTTCAGTTTTGTCCTTTTCTTTCATTCAGGATGTATTCCTGGGTCTTCTCATTTTGTCTAACTCTCTGTGTTTTGTTTTTCCATGTTAGGAAAGTCAGCCATGTGTCCTGTTCTTGAAAGTAGTGGCCTTATGAAGAAGAGGTCCTATAGTGCCCTGCAGTGCAACATTCCTGTTCACCAGAACCTGGCACTTCAGGGGTGGTCTCCTATATGTGTTGCATGGGTCCTACTGTTGTGGCTGTGCTGTATTTGCCTTCAGTCCATTTGTCTCCAATGGCTCTTTTTTTTTTTTAAGATTTTATTTATTTATTTGAGAGAGAGAGAATGAGGGACAGAGAGCATGAGAGGGAGGAGGGTCAGAGGGAGAAGCAGACTCCCCGCCGAGCAGGGAGCCTGATGCGGGACTCGATCCTGGGACTCCAGGATCATGACCTGAGCCGAAGGCAGTTGCCTAACCAACTGAGCCACCCAGGCGCCCCTCCAATGGCTCTTTTTGCCTGTTGTAGGCAGGGTTTGGTTACTGTGTTGTTAGTGGGCCAGTCTGGGGCCACTTGGGCTTGAGTTAGATCAGGCTTTTGCCAGAGCTGTGGTAGCATCAAACTGCAGGTCGCTTTCCCTGTGTTGTGCCCTGAGAAGATTTCATTGGTGGGCAGGGCCTGCAGTCAGACCTGATGTCTGCCCCCAGCCCATTGCTGGGGCCACAGTCATACTGGTGTGTGTGGTTATTTTCCCCAGGAGTCACTTTGGAGTGGTGCTGGCTCCTGTTGGGGCTGCTTGCACACAGCCAGGCTTTGGCACTGCTTTGGATGGGCTCTGGCCAAGGGCATATTGGAAGGGGCATGTCTATAGGGAGAATGCAGGGGCCAGATGTGTGGTGCCAGCGAGGTTTGAGCCAGTCTGCTGTGGGTGGGGAGCTGCAGGTGCCCAGGAAAACTCCTGTGGAATCCTGCTGGATTGGAGGGGATCCACAGAAGAGCATGGGGGCCAGACGCAAGCTGTTAGCAAGCTAGGTGGAGAGTGTTGCGCTGTGGTTGTTCCTGCAGGTGTCCCATGTATCTAGGTGGGGGGCAGGGGAGGGAAAGGGCACCCACTAACTATTTTGTTCTTAGAGAAGTCTCCCAAGTTCCCTGCCCCTCCAGCACATGCTTTGAAATTAGTAAATAAATCTCCTTCCAGTATATCTCAGGCAATTTTCAAACTATTGCTTCTATGCTGTATCTCAGTGGGGCTGTTTGTTATGCTGTCTCTTTAAGGGTGGGGACTCAGTTCCCCGTGACCTTCCCAGCTCCTGCAGGGCTGAAGCTGCTGATTTTTAAAGTTCCAGGTGTTAAGCCCTACTGACTGTAAAAACTTTTAAAGCCAGGCCCCTCTGGCCTTCAAAGCCACATGTTATGGGGATTCATTTTTGCAGTGCAGTCCCTGTGCCTAGGGTGCCTGGTGCAGGGTTCTCTCCTCTCCCTTCTTTGTGCTTGCAGCGTCCCTCCCTCCTGTGGACAGTCCTGCCAGTTTCTTTGGCTCCGCACTGCAACTCAGCCCTTCCCATCCTCTTTGATGTGGCCTCTTCTCTACATTTAGCTGTGAGAGAATGTTCTGTCAGTCTTCTAGTTGTTTTCTGGCTTATTTACACTGATGTGGGTGTTTTCTAGTTGTGTGTGTGGGACAGACGAGCCCAGGATCCTCCTATTCCACCATCTTTCCTGGAAATCTACATGGGTCTTTTTTAATCTATTCTGCCACCCTACATCTTTTGATTGCAACATTTAGGCCATTTACATTTAAAGTAATTATTGATAGGTATGTACTTATTGCCATTTTTAAATCTGTTCTCTGGTTGTTTTTGTAGTTCTTTGTTGTTCCTTCTTCTCTTGCTCTCTTTGTGTTTGATGAGGTTCTATAGTGTTATGTTTCACTTTCTATTCTTTGTATTATCTATCATAGGTTTTGGGTTTGTGGTTATCATGAGGTTTGGTCATTTAAATTCAAATACAGTCTAATAAAAACAGGTAAAGAAAAGAAACCTTAATTTCTCTTCCCTTTTTACTCCCTTCTCCACACTTAATGTATGTTGTCATATTTTACATTTTTCTATTCATAATTTTTATGTCTAATTATAACTATTTCTTTTCCACTTAAGTCCCTTTAACATTTCTTGTGAGACTCATTTAGTGGTGATAAACTCCTTTATCTTTCATTTGTCTGGGAAACTTTAACTCACCTTCAAATCTGAATTGTAACCTTGCCAGTGAAGTATTCTTGGTTGCAGGTTTTTTCCTTTCAAGAACTTTATCATGCACTCCCTTTTGGCCTGCAAAGTATCTGCTGAGAAATCAGCTGACAGCCTTATAGGTTTTCCCTTGTAGGTAACTTTTTGTTTCTCTCTTGCTGCTTTTAAAATTCTCTCTTTAACTTTCACATTTTAATTATTGTATGCCATGGTGTGGACCTCTAGGGTTCATCATGTTTGGAATTCTGTGCTTCTTGGGCGTGGATATCTGTTTCCTTCCCTAGGTTAGGGAAGTTTTCAGTTATTATTTCTTCAAATAAGTAAGTTTTCTACACCTTTCTCTCTTTTGGGACCCCTATATCGTGAATGTTCACTTGATATTGTCCAAGAGATCTCTTAATCTAGCCTCATTTAAAAAAAAATTCTTTTCTTGGGGCGCATGGGTGGCTCAGTTGGTTAAGTGTCTGCCTACGGCTCAGGTCATGTTCCCAGGGTCCTGGGATCGAGCCCCGTGTTGGGCTCCCTGCTCAGTGGGGAGTCTGCTTCTCCCTCTCCCTCTGCTCCTCCCCACCAGCTTGTGCTCTCTCTCTGTCTCTCTCTCAGGTAAATTATTTTTTTAAAAAATTCTTTTCTCTTTTTGCTGTTCAGTTTGTGTGCTTTCCATTATGCTGTCTTCCAGATTGCTGATACATTCTTCTGTATCCTCTAATCTACTATTGACTCTATCCAGTGTTTTTATTTCAGTTGTATTCTTCAACTCTGATGGATTCTTTTTAGTATTTTCTATCCCTTTATTGAAGGGCTTATTGAATTCTTCCACTTTTTTCTCCAGCCCACTGATTATCATTATTTTAAATTCTTTATTAGGCATATTGCTTATCTCGGTTTCATTTAGGTCTTTTTTCTGAGGTTTTTATCTTTTTCTCTCTTTTGGAGCATATTCCTCTCCCCATTTTGCTCAACTTTTGGTGTTTCTATGAATTAGGCAGAAAAGCTACTTCTCCTAAACTTGAAGGAGTGGTCTTGTGAATGTTGTCCTCTCTGTAGACTGTGTGTGTTTGGTGACTTTTGCTGGCTGGCTGGAACTGTGGCTCTATGTGTTAGTTACTCTTTTAAACTGTGGCTTTTTTTTTTTATATATATAAAGGTTTTATTTATTTATTTGACAGAGAGAGAGAGAGACAGTGAGAGAGGGAACACAAGCAGGGGGAGTGGGAGAGGGAGAAGCAGGCTTCCCACGGAGCAGGGAGCCTGATGCAGGGCTCGATCCCAGGACCCTGGGATCATGACCTGAGCCGAAGGCAGACACTTAATGACTGAGCCACCTAGGTGCCCCTAAACTGTGGCTTTTTATAGAAAGAAGAAAAAAATAATAAAATTAAAACATTTTTTTAAAAGAAGAGGAAAAGAAAAAAAACCACAAAGAACAAAAATAAAAACCAAACAAGACAAATTTAAAAATAAAATAATTTTTTCAATTAAAAACAAAAACATGGCTTATTTTCTGTGCCCCAGCACCATAGGGTAGTTGTGAGCTATTGTGGGCTTGTGGATTCTAGGCTAGCTGAAGTTGTAAGCTCACTGTGAGCCAAACCCTGTTCTGGTCTGGGCTTTTAGGGTGGAGGGAGAGAGAGCATTCCAGCTGTTCTTCTGCCCTTTTAAACTATGGCTTTTTTTTTTTTTTTTCTGTGTCCCATTGTGACCAAGGTTGGTGTGGTCTTGCAGACCCTGGGCTTGCTGAGGTCAAAAGCTCCTGGTGATGACCAGACCTGCCAGTTATGGCATCCAGACCCACCACTTACAGCATCTAGATCCTGTTCCTGTCTGGGCTTTTAAGGTGGAGGGGAAGAGAGTGTTCACACAGCTATTCGGCCCTTGTAAACTTGGCTTTTTTTTTTTTTTCTGTGCTTTGGCACAACTGAGGCTGGTATGGGCTTGTGGACCCTTGGCTTGCTGAAGTTGCAAGCTCCCTGTGAGGAGCGGACCCACCTGCTATGGAGTCTGGACCCTGCTCCATTCTAGCTTTTAAGGTGACGCGGGAACATAAACTGTGTTGTTCTCCAGTTTGCTCTGACCTGGAGAACATTCCCACAGCTCCTCCACTGCTTGGCAGAGTTCTAGTGTTGTGTCTTTTATATGCTACTTGCTCTTTAAAACTGTGACTTTTTCTGTGCCCAAGGACAGAGGGATCTGTTCCCAGTTCCTCAGTACTATCCCTCCCCACTGCTGTTCACAGTGTGAGTGTAGGGGTTTCCTTTGTTACTCTGTCTCTCTTGCTGTTCTCTCCATCTTTGGTTGCTCAGAAGCTGTTCAGTCAGTCCTCAGTTCTTCTTCAGGAGGAATTGTTCTATTAATAGGCAATTTGGTGTGTTCTATGGAGGAGGTCAGTTCAGGGCTTTCCTACATTGCCATCTTGTGCTGGAACCATGGGCTTTGCTTTTTTCACTTAAGAATATGTCCTGGAAATCACTCCTTATTAGTTCATAAAGATCTTCCTCATTTTTTTTTCTACAGCTGCATAGTACTCCATTGTATGGATGTCCTGTAGTTTATTCCATCAATACAGGCACATGTGCCACAGAAAAAGGGCTAATATCACTCATAGATAAATTATCTCGTAAGTATATCCATCTACATATAGGCTTTTGGTTGTTTATAATATCTTGTGATTTTTAGGCAACACTGCAATGATTAATCTTTTTGTGTTATTGGAGGTGTATGTTTAGTGGGATTGCTAGGGCGAAAAGTAAGCGTATACGTAGTTTTGTTAGGTATCACCAAATTCCCCTCCGGATAGGTTGTACCAAGTTTGCATTCTCACTAGCAATGTTTGTGAGTGCCTGTTTCCCCCCAGTTTCACCAGACTATGTTGTCATATTGTTTAATTTTTGCCAATCTAATTAGGTGATAAATGATTTCTCAACATAAATGTTGTTTGCATTTCTCTAATTATGAGTTTGAACAGTTTTTCTTAAGTTTAAGCAACATTTTTATGTGTTTTCTGGATTGTCTGTTCAAGGCCTTTCCCCCATTTTTCTACCAGGGTTTTGTTCCTTTCTTTGTCCCTCAATTTTGAAGAGGTATTTATCTACTTAGTGATATTAGTCCTTTGTCTGTGGTATATATTGCACATATTTTCTCCCAATTCTTGCTTATCTTTTGACTTTATGGTGTTTGAGCATACAAAAGTATTTACTGTTCAGATTTATCAATCTTATCTTTTACTGCCTCTGTATTTTGAATCAGAGTTAGAAAGCCTTTTCATAGACTGAGGTTAAAGAATAATTCACCCCTATTTTCCTCTAGTACTTGTATGGTTTCATTTTTTGTTTAGGTCCCTGATCCATTAGGAGCTTAATCTTGTGTTCGGTGTGAGGTATGGATCTAATTACATGGTTCTCAACCAGGGGCAATTTTGTCTCCCCAGGGGACATTTGGGGCAGTGTCTGGAGACATTTTGGGTTGTCAAAAAAAAAAAAAAAAAACTAGGGGGAAGAGTGCTCCTCGCATCTCTTGGGTAGGGGCCAAGCATGCTGCTAAACATAGCACAGTGCACAGGACAGCCCCCACAGCAAAGAATTATCGGACTCAAAATGTAATGCCGAGGTTGAGAAACTCTGATGAAATTTTTTTCCTTTACCAAGTGGCTACCCAGTTGTTCCAACATCATTTAAAAAATTCCCATCTTTTGCCTCAGTGTTTTGGGATACTGCCTTTATCATAGATTATGTTTTCATATATATTCGGGTTGATTTCTGGACTTTGTATTCTTTTCTAGTGGCATATTTTTCTTTTTCTTTTTTTCTACTGGTGTATTTTTCTATTCATATATTAGTACCACACTTTTGTAATTATAAACGCTTTAAAGATATTTTAATGCCTGGTAGAGCTACTTACCCCTTATTCGTTTCCTTTGTCAATGTTTTCCTGGCTGTTCTTGTATGTTTGTTTTTCCATAAAAACTTTAGTATCAATGGGTCTAACTCCATTTAAAAGAAAGCTTATTGGTATTTTTTTACTGCGATTGTGCTAAATTTATAAATTAACTTAGAACTTACCTACTTATAATGCTGAATCATTCTTTCTAAGAATAGGGGACATCCTTCCATTTGAGAAAATCTAATTTTGTGTTTTTTAGGAATGCTTTATAGTTTTTCTCATACAGGTTTTGCACATTCTGGTAAATTAATTCCTAAGTATTTAATCTTATTTGTTATTGCTGTAAATGGAGTTTTCTCTACTACTAGGTCTTTTAATTGGCTATCACTTGTGTAAATGAAGGCTATTGATTTTTGTGTGTTTGTATCCTGCTACCTTACTGAATTCTTTTAGTGTTTGAGTTAGTTTTATCATTGATTCTCTACCAGGAAAATCCTATAGCATCATATCATCTGCAACTAGATATAGCTTTACTTCTTCCTTATCAAATCTTACGCCTGTAATTGATTTTGTGCAATTGCATTGATTAATCTCTCTAGTATAATATTAATTAGTAGCAGAGATAGTGAGCATCTTTGCCTTGTTCCTGATTTTAGTGGAAATGCCTCTAGTGTTTCCCCTTTAAGAGACTGGCTTTAGGGCTAAGATATGTATATTTTATCATGTTAATGACGTACCACTCAATTCCTATTTTCTCAAGTCTTTTTATAAAGAATCGGTGTTGCAACATCAGGACAGAGTTATTTAATTTTGCAAAACAAGTAGTTTAAATTAATGTTGAAGTCTGGAATTTGGTAGCACAGACACCCCATTTTAGAAACACTCACATAATTAAAAAAAACCCATTTTCATTATTTATCTGTTTGATATTTTTCTTACCCCCTAAATGTTTTATGATCTTTGTGTCTTTTCAAATGTTTGAAAGCTTAATAAATTCACCTTCACATTTGCTTAAAAAAAAAAAAAGAAGAACAGGTGTTGAATTTTATTTAAGGCCTCTCTGGCATCTACAGAGATAATCATATGGGGGTTTTTTTCCTTTAAATATGGTATATGATACTAATAGATTTCTTAATATTGAACCAACCTTCTATTCCTAGAATAAATCCCATTTAGTCATGGTATATTATTTTCTTAATGTGGTATTGTTTGCTCACATTTATTATTTCCGCATTAATAACCTGAGTGATACTGGTCTATATTCCCTCCCCCTCCCTCCCTTCCTTCCATTCTTTATCAGGTTTAGGTGTCAAACCAACCTTCATAAAATGTTCATAAAAGAAATGGGGAAGTTCTATTTTATTTTCAGTGCTCTCAAACAATTTATAGAGCATTGGGATTCTCTGGACTTGGGAGGTTTAGAATTCCTCTGGAAAACCATCTGGGCCTGAGATCATCTCCTTTGCTACCCTTGAAGGAGGAAGATTCCCAGATGGACTTTAAAATTGTGAGAGAGACCTTGAATTTTCAGCTGACGGTGGGTTTTAAGCTAAATTGGCTGGTCAGTTTCCTTTGTGTTCCTCTTGGAGAACTTCTGATTTAAATTACATGTCAAGAAATCAAGCATCCCCTCTTTCCACTTGCAAGAGCTATGAGGCTACTTTGGAGTCATCACCAGATATAAACAGGACACTGTACCTCTTGAAAATTTAAAATATACCAGTGCACCCTTAGGATTTCACTGCAGTGCCCTGGAGGACCTCATCACACAGTCTGGGAACCACAGGTATATAGCCTTCCAGCCTTTTTTCCTATGCAGGTATGTATATATACTCACACATACACTCATAGATCTTTTTGAGCTCATACCATACACAATTTTATACACTACTTAAAAATCTCTGATAAAATATATACATTTTCCATGTCATTGAATATTCTTTAGTAACACTATTTTTGATACTGTAGTCTATCCTATGAATATATCAGAATTCATTAAGTACCTGCTGTTGGATAGTTAAGATATTTGTAACTATTTTTCCTAGTTCAGTGAACATCCTGGTGAATAAATCTTTGCATTGCCTTGGGATAAATTCCTAGACACAGAATTGCTGGATCAAAGGGTATGAATATCTTATAGGGGTTTTTTTTGGTAAAGATTTTATTTTTTTAAGTAATCTCCACACCCAATGTGAGGCTCAAACCCACAGCCCCGAGACTGAGAGACGCATGCTCCACCAACTGAGCCAGCCAGGCGCCCCATCTTATAAGGTTTTTTTTTTGGCCACATTTTTTATTTAAGTAGAATTGAGACACAGTGTCACCTTAGTTTCAGGTGTACAACAGTGATGTGATAAATCTATGCTACAGTATGCTGTGCTCACCGCAAGTGTAGCTCCCATCTGTCACCATCCAAGGCTATTACAATACCATTGACTATAGTCCCTATGCTGTACCTTTTATCCCCATGACTTATTCATTCCATGACTGCCCTTCACCCATTTTGCCCATCTCCTCTTCCCCTCCCCTCTGGCAACCAGCAGTTTGTTCTCTGTATTTTTGGGTCTCTTTCTGCTTTTGTTTGCTCATTTGTTTTGGTTTTTTAGATTCCACATACAAGTGAAATCATGGTATTTGTCTGACTTATTTCACTTAGCATAATTTAATATCTTACAGTTTGATAAATATTGGGAAATTGCCCTCTAGAAAGAGTGTAACAACTTATACTTCCTCTAGTCTTATATGTGAGTATATGTTATAGGCTTTTCATTTGATGGTAAGAGTTTGATTATAAGTGATTATGAATATAGATTCAGATATTTGTGTGTTTTAGGCACTATACTAGGCACTTTTTCATACACACATGATTTAATTGTATTTACATAACCCTGTTTTAAATCTTCTTAACAACCTTGTAAAATTGAAGTTATTATCCCCATTTCACAGATAAAGAAACTGGGACTCAAAGATAAAACTTTTTCAAAATCATGCAACCAAAGAAATTGTAGAGCTGGGATTTAAACCTAGTTAGACCCATAATCTTACTGCTATATCACTGATACTTCATGAACTTGATTGGCTATTAACAATGATGATGATAATGTCGCATACATATTGAGTGCTTATTATGCATTAGGTACTATTTACATGTATTAACACATTCAGTCTCTGTTTCAAACTTGAGGTACTATCACTGTTCTCCCTGAGACACTGAAATGATTAACTTGTTCAGGGTCACACAGCTAATAAATGTTACAGCTGATATCCAAATCCAGGCAGTTTGACTTCACAGTCTGTACCCTTACTGACCAGACTACAGTAGGACAGTTTGCAGAGTTGTGGAAGATTGTGTATCAGAATCTCATTATGAATGCTTTTTTCCGTTGCTGTCTGAAGAAAACGTCCAGCAGTATGGTTGCAAATTTCCCGTCCCTGTACCTGCAGCCTTTTCTCTGGCAGCAATATACGGCCCTTGTAAGCTCAATGCATAGAACTGTGTTCTATTCGGAGTCACCTCCAGGTCTGAGGGATATAACTTGAATGGAAAATCTTCCAATGAACTTGGTGACCCAAACTTAATCAAATAAATGAAACAGTATTTCTAAATAATTGGGGAGATCTTAAGTATTATCATTTGAGATGGGTACACTTTCTGGTTTACGTAAGTGTGCTCTAGACTCCTCCTCTTATTGATGTTTGTTGGGTAAATGAAGCACCCTCATTGTTGTTCATTATTTTAGGCTTTTTCCTATAGCCTTACTTTGGTATTTAGACATTATTAAAAATTATGCAGATTATGACAAATGGTGTTATTTTTATGTCATTTCTGTAAATGCTCAACATTATTCTCTCCCACCCGCCCCCCTGAAAAAAACAACTTAATGAGCCACAAAACATGTTATAATGAATGGAAAAATATTTTTAGCCTTTTTATGCAGAAAATGCCTCATTAAAAGCAAATGCTTTAGCAAGCAGATTTGAGCTTAATAAAACTTTTGTTGAGCAGGAGCTTTTATGACAAATCACTAGCGTGTGTAACTGCTCTATATAAAGACCCAGAAAGCCCTAAGAGTCTCTCACCTTCCTTTCTTATCCCTGGGACTGCAGCAACATAGTTGAGTGTGACACGGCACAGAGGAGACTCGATGAGCCTGAAGGACATGGAGCCCGTGGTGCAGCCACAAGTAAGAAAAATATCTATGTATTGGTCAATATCACTCACTGTTTTAGCTGGCTGTGTAATAACATAGATGAAGTCTGTTCTCAGCTGGATGTTTGGCATCCTGCAGCCCAAATATCTTGCATCTGTTTTGCGTATTGTAAAAGCCATAAGGGCGCAGGGTTTATTACTATACATAGAAACTTAATTTCAAGTAAAAACCTCAACTTGGACCCACACTTGTAACTTCTTTAGATTTGGGGCCTCAAATTGTAATGACAGGGGAGCAGGGATCCAGCCATTCCAGCAGCCATAGGGGCTGATTTGGTCACAGAAATCACAGCCCCTCACTTCAACGATGCCCTCCTCGGAGGCACAAAATGCTCGCCTAGCCCCACCAAGGCCTTTGAAAGCACGCTGGCAGTGATGATGTCTGTAGGTGTTGTGAGCCGGGCTCGGCTTCATCTGCGAGTCATCCCCGGGGGCTTGGGCTGAGTCACAGCCACACCCGCCCAGGCAAAGCTGAAGTCACCAGCCGAGGAGGACGCTTGGGTAACTGGTTACCTGCAGCACTGGCCTTCCTCACAGAAAAAGGCGAAGCATAAGGGATGCCATGGCTCATCTTTAAGTGGCGATTTTTCACAGCGGGTAAGTCTTTTTCCCCCAGGCCACCCCACCGAGTCATCTGCACCATCACCTGGCCAGTAACAGTGAACACTTATTGAGGTCTAAGTCCGTGCCAGGCACCGTGCTGCATTCTTCCCATGCCTTACCTCGCTTACCCCTCAAACTGTATGAGCTTCGTGCTACTGATATCCCCACATTCCAGATGAGGGGACTGAGCACAAAGAAGTAAGCTGCCCTAAATCTTTCAGCTTGTATACAGAAAAACTAGTGTTTGAAGCAAAATTTTCCCCCAATTTCAGAGTCCTTAATTATTATTGCTTTGCTGCACTGTACAAGCAATTAACTAAAAAAAAAACCAAAAACCTCTGTATTCCCACTCTATTCCCCCAAAGACGCATGAATGAAAGGGGTAAAAAAATCCAGTCGCTCTCAAATGCCCACGACTTGCTCTCTCAGGCGGCCCAGCCTCCTCCACCAGGAGGAAGGAAATGGACTCCCAAGACCCACTCATGCTTCCCGATGAGCAAGGCCAGGGCTGCTGGCTGGCCACCAAGCTCACCGTTAAGAAGTGCCGCTCCTTAACTTCGCGCCTCCTCTGGCTGTGAGCTGGCGGATAGGCTGGCAGTGGAGGAGCCGCCACCGAAAGGGGGACAGCAGCTCTCTGCTCCCGGCGGTCACTCCGGCTCCGGTGTTCTGGGGGCAGAGAAAGCAACGATACAGAAACATCCTTGGCATTTTCCATTTCTCTTTCCCCCTGGGGAGGGTGAGCAAAAGGCTAGAAAAAAGTGAGTTTTTCCTAATATAGCTCATCTGTATACCAATATAAGATTTTCAGAATGGTTCCAAACTAAACTTTCACTTCACAATAATACGTAAATGGGCACTTATATTTTAGCGGGTCCATCTCATAATCTTTGTATGAGATGGCGCACTCTGAGTTTGGAAAAAGCAGTGTATTTTCAACGTGCTTCATTTCAAAACAACACGAGCAAAAAAAAGTCTAGAATAATGGTGGAAGGTTTGCTGACACTGATGCTGGAGTGGATCACAGGCACAAGCATGCCAGAGCCTCTTGGGGAGTGGCGGGAACAAAGGCTCCCAGCCATCCGGTGGGCGATGCAGTCAGTCAGCTCACACGGGCTCAGGGCTGCTGGCTGCTGCGTGGTCAGGAACTCTGCGGGCCACTGGTAGCTTGCAACAGGCCACGGTGGGGGTATTTACATCACAGAAATTAGTGGGTGTTACACATCAGGGCTTTTATCTTCCTGCCATCTATCTACTTATTTATCTATGTTTTCTTTTCTAGAGAGCCTGTGACCAGCACACCCTTGCAGCCGTCCAAGCTCTGTCATGCCTAACACTCAGGGGGCTTTGAAATCCTAGGCTCCTCGAGAAAGTACAGGAATCCCAATGATGACAGTTGTCTGATTTAAGAATAAAGCTACCTCTGAGGAAAGCCAAGAGATTTCTGTTTGTGGGATAAAGTGGTCCTGACTTCATAACAAGAATCACTGAGAACCCAAGAGCACAGTTTAGCTTTCTGGGTGTTTCAGTGAGCTACAAAGCACACCCTGCCCAACACACTGGCCACAGTAAAGGCCGCCCCGCCTGCAAATGCAGCTCACGCTCATGCCTGGGGCCTCCTCGTCTAACCAAGATACAAAGTCACCGTACAGATAGTCTGTGCTGAACTGCCGCCACAGCCAGTGTTTATCAGAAATCCCTTTTGAGATAAATGTCTTCCTTGTTCAAGTGTCTACCTCCAGTGCCGCCCCCTTTTTTCTCTGCAAGCAAACAGTGGGCTTTTCTAAATGGGCAGCACAAGGAAAAAGTTACATTTTAAAATTCATGACGAGGAGTAGAATACAGGTGTCACTGGTTAGGAAAAGGTTGGAGGAAGGGAGTTGGGAGGGAGACATGAACTCAATTTCCCATTTAGTTGCTCCCTTCCTACACTTTCTTAAATCTCTCTTTCATTTGCCCTAGGCTGGAAGGAGGCAGGCTAGATTAATAGCTCCCTAATAATACTTTTTTCTGGCGGTGTGGTGGGGAGAACATTCATCTGCTAGAGTCTAAAACTGCAGTAGACTTTTGGTCCTTATTCCTTTAGACCAGTGGAACTTAGACCTCAGCCCTGAAACTTGAAAGAAAATATAAATATCTCTTTATAGCCACTTAGTAATCTCTCTCCCTGTCTTACAAACATAAACGATGGCATCACTTAAAGCCATTATTGGCTCTGAGTATAAAGAATTGCCAAGAAAAAGGGGAAAAAAAGAGGAATCAGATTCTAAATAATTCAAAATCCCATGAGGTGTAACTTGCTCTGGGAAGCCTTCTCTGAAGCTCCATGGCATGATTAGTGCCTCTCCTCTGAGCTCCCATAGCACTGTGCTGAAATTACCCGGTTACTTGCCTGTCTCCTTCACCAGACAGGCACTCCCTGTGGACAGGGACCAGATGTTAGTTATTGCTCTCTGAATCCCAGGTTTAGCACGATGCTGGGGCCTCAGTAGGCTTTGCTGAGGGGTTTGCTACTGAGCAGATCTTGAAAGCAGCCAATTTCTAGGTTCTGATCTCAGTCCTCCCAGCTCTCTCCTTAGAGCCTCACCTCCACAAAGAGCACAGCGCTGCGGCCACCGCAGCTTTACTTGTCTGGGCTTCATTATCCACTCAGGCCTGGTGGAAGCCAGGATCTTCCAGCTGTCCAAATAGAGAACCTCCAGGGAAGCTCACTGCGGCATCTGCCGAGCAAGGCCGTTGTCTGGTGTTAGTTATGGCCACCAGATGGCAGAAGTGGTATTCTGATGAATGCACTGCTAAGCTACTGTTTCTTGGACAAGGTTAAAAAAAAAAGTCACTTTCTAATTTTAATTCCACACTGCATGTTTTTAATTCTATGATGGCTATAATTCCTGTTTATGGCTCTCTGCAGTGCTATTAAAACTACTACACCCAAGATTTGCTGTTGAGACAACCTCAAAGAAAGCCAGTCTGTGGAGGACAAGATGCAGCTCCACAGTCTTCCTTCTAAAACCCCAGGAGGCATTATATCCCTCCCTCAGCCCCCAGGAGGAAGTTCTGAGAAAATTGATATTGGCACTTGCTGTCCCTCAGTTCTGTCATTAAGTCCAAACCCGACAACGCAGTGAAATGTGATCGCTTACAAGCAGCTTAATGTTATCTGGTTGCATCTGGAAAAATCTAATCAGGGATGACTTATGAATAATAATAAAAGGATAAAAATAATTATGTCTAAAGGGCTAACGTAACTCAAGCTCTCTGATGATGGGATCAGAGAAAGTATCTAGTGAGAATGATCAGATTCCTGTGTCATCATTCTATGCCCTCAATGCTCAAGCAGTTTTCTACAGAATTTGATTTACTTACACATTCATTGAGGACCTACTCTATGTCAGGTTCATGCTAAGTGATTTGAATAAAAAAATTAATAAGACACCATCCAGAGCTCTTGAGTTGCTCATGGATTAATGGTGGAAGACGGGCCTATAGGAGGTTAGTGATGATACAAGCTTATAAGTGGCATGACTGGGAAGATGCAAAGGATATTATGGGAAGGGTTATCGAGGCTGCAAAGGAACGGTGAGTATGTTAAGGAAAATTTCCAGAAGACGGCTTGCACTAAAAATTTGGTAAAGAAGGACTTTTTAGCCAACTACAAAATCGAAGTGACTCAATTTAAAAAATCCAAGTGAATAGTAAGAATGCCAGAGATACTTCTAGAGGATATTGGTCATCACTATTATAGGTGTCACAGTATCTGCTACCAATAACCAAGGGGAGTTTTTAAAAACAGTTGCATTAGGGATATTAGTAGGTTAATTCTTTTGTTAAAGGGGGGAGAAGATGGGATATGGAGAAAGGGAAAAGTCATAAACATGTGGAAGAAAATAAGTTGAAAACAAATGTGTCATTTCTCCATCCTCATAGTGACAATAAAATGTGTTTTTTTTTTTTTAATAGTAATACTTTTGGAAAATACTGTTCCTTAAAGGAGCATAGGGAATTTGGAACAAAGGCACTGAATGTACAGATACCATCTGTCTCCACATCAAAAATCTAAAGACCAAAAAAGCTGGTGTGCCAACTTCTGATACCCAACTTAGGGGGCTCTAAAAGGGTGATGCCAGTTTTTAATCTCCTTGTCCTAACTACAATGGTTTTAAGCCACTGGAAAGTAAGAGAAGGCTGTTACCTTCTACCTTGCCTGCTATGTGTCTATCTCTGGCTTTTTCAGGACTGTGAGAGAAAGAGAAAGAGAAATATTTATTTTCCTAGGACACCGTATGGTGAGGAGGAAAAGAGCTCTGGCTGGGGGTCTGCAGGCCTGGATCGGGTTCTTGGAACTCTGCCTAATGGGGTATGTGACCCTGAGCAAGTTTTCTGACCTCTCTAGGCCTCCACGTGCTCCACTGTAGAATGGACCTGATCATCGGTTCTCGACAGGAGCACATCCCCCGAGGGAGGTTCTGGTTGTTAGATGACTAGGCGAGAGCCAAGGATGACAGCTGTCCTACAAGGCACAGGAGGGTCCTGAATAAACAAATAGTGCCCTGGGTTCCACCTGTGTTCTACCAGCATTTCTTGTCAGGGAAAAGCCTAGAACCTATTTCTGAGTCAAACCTAATTCTCTTTTAATTATTACCCAAAGGGTTTTCTTTTTGTTTTTTTTTCCCCCCTGTGGTTTTTTTGCTCATGTTTAATGTATGCAGAATGCACCAGTTTTGATGGTTGTGTCCTCCTGCCCCTTAACTCTCCTTCATTTCCCTCTACTTTTTGTTCAGAATGGCTTCTGATTCTCTTTACTTAATCCAAACCTACTTTTGATAGGCACAAACATCTGACTGCTTTATGATGTCTTTTAGTGTAGTCATGCCCAGGTGTTTGTATGTTGCAAATATTATACATTTCCTTTTAAATTCTCTTTATTATCATATTTAGACCATGGTGCGATTTCTAATTATATGTATAAGCAGGTTATATCACCCCTGAATTTCATTTCCGTGTAGAAAAGGGAGCATTTCGAAGTAGTTGCTATAACAAGGTGAGGTGTTAGAACTGATGGGACAAAGAACAGCCCCTGGATGGGACAAGCTCTGAGTCCTCTCCCCGAAAAGCCCCCCGAGCCGGGGACCAGTTACCTCTGCGCAGGGCTTGCAGGCTCTGCCGGGCATGGTGGTGCAGCTCCTCCACGCAGGGCGGCCTTGTGGCCGGGAGGAAGAGGTTTCTCTGCTGGTGCCATGGGGCACGGTAGTATACGCTCAGTTTACTCTCAATGTCCAGGCTGGAGACGGCTGCAAGACAGAGAGAGAAATGGGCCGTTATACATCACAAGCTTTAAATTGTGCATCTGGCAGAGCCTGCGGTGGGGGACGGGAGTGGAGTCTGGGTGGAGTGGAAGTCCAGAGCGCTGCGTTCACATTAGGAACGCACTCAAGGCTGGAGAAGGGTCTGTCGCGTACAGTATGGAAAGAGACCACCTTTGCCCCCAAGCTAAGGGATGGGAGACCCCAGGACACCAACCATCTGCCTGTGACCAGCTTACTTTCTCTCCACACCTCTTTGCACTCTCTGACACAGTCGCTCATCAACCTGGACAAACTCTTGGCCATCCACGCTTGGGAGTGGGATGCGGGGAAGTGGCGGGGTGGGGTGGGGGGGTTCTGCCTTCCAAGAATGCAGAGAAAAGCCTCAGGAATGAGTCAAAAAGGTCACCCTAGCTCCAGTCTTCTGGCCACAGGGCCTCAGAATTAAAGTTCTGCACACCTGCTCCTGATGCCCACCTGAACTTTGCTTCTCCCTTGCTCTGCTTTCTGTCTCCTATGACCCCTGGCCCCCAACCCTGATTATTTCACCTATCTTGCTTGCCAGCTCCGTTGCCTGCCATCTTTTGAAGCATTGCTCAGCTTCCCTAGTTTCATCTAGGGGAGAGGACAAGCACTGAAGAACCCATTGCAGGGGTACTGGGGGTTAAGTGAGGAAACCACAGACAGTGCAGGTGAGGAGAGGGGTACCGTCCTTGCAACTCATCCAAGAGATCAGGGAAAGAGGCCTCTTTCCCCCAAACACGCCCTAGGTCTTCATGTACATACTGAGCCTAGGATAGAGATCACCTACGAATGATCGTCAGATAAATTTATCTTCAGATAAATTCTCATGGGAAGAGCTGGTCCTAAGCAGGAGGATTCTGGTTAGGAAATTACAGTACGGGGGAACTCCTGAGCACCTGGGCAGCTCGCCAGCCTCAGGAATAGCGAGAATTGGCCCAGAGGGCTTCACCTGCCAGACCTGCTATCGTGACCAGACCCCTGTTCTCCCAGTCAGTCTCATTGTCTCCCTCTGCTTCTTTTCCCACCTTTTCCCCAGTGTACGGTTTGGGCGTGTTCTGCCCAACTGTTTATTCCTATGCCCCAAACAGACTTTTGGTTCTTCTCCGATCCTTTTCTTTTTGAAGTCCAGCTTACCATTTCATTTTGTCCCGGAAGCCTTACACAGAACAAGATACTTGACAGATAAAGCAGAAAAACAAATGGAAAAGGAGGGAGGACACTTTTGTAGAAAGGAAACAGAAGAAAACTGGGGAAAATGCAACCTTCTGGTAATTAATCCTCCTCCCCCCACCCGGTACTGCATTTATGGCAATTAGTTTTGGTTTTCTTTTTCTTTTTTTTAATTTTTATTTTATTTTATTTTTTTTGAGAGAGAGAGAGAGTGTGTGCACTAGTGGGGGGAGGGGCAGAGAGGGAGAAAGAATCTCAAGCAGGCTCCATGCTCAGTGTGGAGCCCGATGCAGGGCTCGACCCACAGCCCTGAGATCATGACTGAGCCAAAATCAAGAGTTGGACACAAGTGACTGAGCCACCCAGGTGCCCCTTGGTTTTCTTTTCTAATGCAGTCTTCGGTAGTCTTTTTTTTTTTTTTCCTAGAATAATGCACCATAATCACAAGGACCACCAATAGAAACAGACATATTCCCAAAGATACTAAAGAAATATCACGTGGGCAGCGTCATAGGGACAATTCCGTACTTGTAAATAATGCCACGCAACAGAAATTTCTGTGATATGCCATCCGATATGGTAGCCACTAGCCATATTGGCTATTAAACACTTTATTTTTTTAAAAACTTTAAGTTTAAATAGCTATAGGTAGCTATTCTATTGGACAACCATAACCATGAATATTCTAGTATATTCTCTCACCTTCAGCTACAGAGCAGATTGCTCCCTTTGACCTAGATTTTTTCTTCCTTGGTGTTTAATCTCTAATAATTCAGGCCCAAGGGTTAGAGATCCCAGAATTTTCTTCCTGGGTAGGGGAGAGTATTTTTAGGGCAGAGTTCTATGGGGCCAAGCATAAAGGCAGCCACTTTTCTTTTGTCATTTACTCTATAACCTCAACCCTTTCCTTGGAAACCGTAAGTGCTTGGTGGACCAGTCAGGGGTCACGGAGTTCTGGGGACAAGAAAACCTAGGAGGAATCACTAAGGGAGAAACCAGCCTCTTCAGGCCTCACATGAGGCATGGGAGGCCTTGAGGTAGAAAGGGCAGGCCATATCTAGATGGGAGCCTCCCTTCTCTCCTGTGTCAAGTAGCGGGGAATGCGAAGGCAGAGGCTTTATTTAGCCACCCTCGGAGGAATGCTCTGGTTCAGTGACGAAGACTGACTAAAAAGTCAGCCCCTGCCTGGTTGCAGAGGTCAACTGCCATCTAAGAGGACAAAGGTCATTATCAAACTTAGTAGAGGTGGGTGGGAATTCATGTGCTAGTGGCAGCTGGGAGAAGGTACTGAACAGAGAGCTTGCCTGGGGAAAAGAAGAGGCCAAGAAGTTCAGTGGGCAGTTCCAGGAGTGGAGGGGCTCCTGAGCACTTCCTCTCCCAGGCCCATCCCTTTAGGAAAGTAGGAACCAGGATTCAGGGCTGAGCCCAGGTGACTTGGGGATAGACCAGAAGACTTTTATAGCCCCTCAGAAACCAGGTCAAGTGGCCATGGCGCCTTAATCTTTGTATGGGGAAGAGCTAAGCTCCTGCTGTTTATCTCTGTTCATCTGAAGAAAACTCATCAGAAGTGCTTGTCAAAAACAGACTACTGGGCTCCAGCCTAGACTTCCTGAACCAGAATTTCCTGCAGAGGCCTAGTACTCTGTATATTTGAAAAGTGCCCTCAGATTATTTTTTTATCATGAGGTATATATCAGAAACACAAAACATTATCTGATGATGCCTTGGGATCTTACGCGAATGAAGGGAGATGGGCAACATGGTGGTGGGCAGGAAGAGACTGCTGAAAATGGAAACATCTATCCACACCTGGAATATTTCCCAAATAGCTCTTATGTCCTAGGCACAGTGCTGGGTGCTGGGATATAGCACAGAACAAAACACACAAGAATCCTTGCCCTCCTGGAGTATATGTTCTCTGGTTCTGTGTGAAAATGGTTTAGATGTGATTGTGCCTGGAAGCAGTCGGTTGGGAGAAGAGCCCTCTAGCTAACTCCTCTGTTCTACTATTTTTTTTTTTTTTTAAAGATTTTATTTATTTATTTGACAGAGAGAGACAGCGAGAGCAGGAACACAAGCAGGGGGAGTGGGAGAGAGAGGAGCAGGCTTCCCGCCGAGGAGGGAGCCTGATGTGGGACTCGATCCCGGGACCCTGGGATCATGACCTGAGCCGAAGGCAGACGCTTAACGACTGAGCCACCCAGGCGCCCCGCTCTGTTCTACTATTGTACCGTTCCCTGGAGGTAGTCCAAGACCACTAGACTTCTAAAGGCCCTAACACCAAAAAGATCATAGTCTCCACTCCTCCATCTCCACCTTTCTGCAGTAGGTAGTCCCAAATTAAAGCATAAATCAGCAATCATAAAATAAATGTAAAGAAGTTCTGTAAAACTCTCTTTCCTCACTATTAAACATAAAATATAAAGTTATTTGAAAAAAAGCATTTTTTGGTACCACTGCTTTGCTGATGCCCAAAACATTCTTACTGTTCCTACTGGGCAAGCCAGTGCTGAGTTTCTGGGCTGCAGAACTCGGCCTGCTGCTCAGGACTGTGGATTTGCAGATGCAAAGACTAACACAGGAGTTCCAACACAGGCAGCCAGGACGTGGTTCCTAGGAAGAACCAGCTCTCTCAGTGACAGCCTTCAGGGCTCGGAATCCTCACCTCTCCCCATGTAGTCTTTTTCTTTATCTGCTGACAAGCTATAATGGATTTCTGCCATGCATTAGCAGGTGAACATTTCACTCATCAGTTGCCACAATTGTGTTTATCTCTTAGACTAGGAAGGGAAGGAAAACTCTTTAATCCCTTTGCTCTCAGTTTTGTCCTTTGGTTACAGAGCATTAACTAGTATGTGTCCACTGGAGGCAGACATACAGACACTAATGGAGCTCTTCCAGGGAAAACTCCCATTTTCCTTCTTAAAAAAAAATCTATTCCTTTCTCTAAGCAACAGTTCAACGCAAGTTGCTAAGTCATTCGTAAGCTCATTGCACTACTACCATTTATTGCAAAGCTGTCCCACATCTTCAGGTTCACCCTGCCCCCCTTTCTTCCCTGTTTAACAATTACACCATGGCTCAGCCTTGAAAGCTAGTGGTCTTAGTACTCCCAGTAATGTTTGTTCTCATAAAAATGATACAAAGTGCAGCAAGGAGGTTTCTCCTCTGCTTATTCAGATACATCCAGCCCACCACCACCCCCGCCCCGCCGCCGTGGTAGGCAGAATTCTAGGATAGCCCCCAAGATACCTGTCCTCTCCTGTATGTACCCTATGTAGTCCCCCACCAGCTTGAGGGGAGGTGAAACCTGTGAATTCTATTACATTATATGGCAATGGGAAGTTTAAGATCCCTACTCAGTTGACTTTGAGTTCATCGAATGGGAGATGATTTTCTTGAGTTTATCTCACCTAATCAGCTGAGCTTTAAAAAAAAAAAAAAAAAAAAGACACGAAGCGGCAGAGACATTCTCTTGTTGGCCATGAAGAAACAAACTGCCACACTGGAGAGAAGGCTGTGTGGCAAGTAATGGCAACAGCCTCTAGGAGCGAGGGCCTCAGTTCTGCAACTCAAAGGAACTGCATTTTGCCCACAACCACTGAGCTTGGGAGGAGCCCCCAGGGCTCAGATGAGAACTCAGCCCCAACCCAAACCTTGACTGCAGCCCAGTGGGACCCTGAGCAGAGGACCCAGTGAACCTGTGTCCAGAGCCCAGACCTGCAAGATAGTAAACGGGTGGTATTTTAAGCTGCTAAATTTGCGGTATGTTGTTAACGCAATCACAGACAACTAATACACCCTCCCACTATTTCCTAATACACCCTCCCACTACTTCCCTAGAGCCAGTTGCTTGCCTTGCCTGGTACTTGTCCTCTTCTCCCTTTGTTATTGCTCTTCAACAAAGGGGTATGTAATGGCTTGGATTACAATGGGAAATAGGGTTATATGTCTCATTTTTATTCCCTACAGCAGAAAAAAGGTTACGTGGGTGTACCATTTCTCCTGTCCAACTATAGGCTCTCCCAGAGAGCTCGGGCTATATGCCAAGCTGTACGTCGCATGTATTACGTTCATGGTATCTTCACACAACCCAAAGATTACAAAGTATTGCTCCCATTTTACAGCTAAGGAAACAGGTATCAGAGAAATACATAAATTTCCAAAGTCTCATACACCTGGCCTATGGATGATCTGGGACTAGAAATCATCTCTCTTTGGCTTCCAAGCTGCTGCTCTTTCCCAGACCAATACTAAACTAAGGCTGACTGGGGGCAGGTGTAGAGTAGGCCGTCTGCCACATAAAAAGTATCCAGTACTTCTCAAAATCAAAAGACTCAGAACTGCTACTGTCTGCATCATCCATAGGACTAGATGTAACCAAGAACTGAGTGAATCTCTCAGAAAGTGCCCAGGAGATTTGTCAAATTCCAGATATACAAACAGACACCATAAAACCAAACTGCTGAAAGAGAATACCATTATAGGAAATGTCCACAGGGCAGTGAAAAGTCTTTATAGACCGAACTTAGTTCATTCCCCTGTCAAACTCCGGATATAATGGAATTGTCTGGACCTTGATTCATAGTGATACATTGAAAGCACAGATCTGGTCGCTGGGTTCATCTGAAATGAAATGACTTGGAAATTGAGGAAAACTAGCGGCTGCCACTCTCTTGGGAAGGCCAGGCCCATTTCTAAGGACAGGAGGAGGCTCATGTTTAGGAACTATTGGGACGGGATGAAAATCAGGGGGAAGAATAATCTTGCCCTAAGCTTCTGTCCTGCTAGGGTTGGTACTTATTTAATACTGCCTTCTCTGGCCTGGCCTCATGAACTTCTCACTCCCTTAAAGCTTGATTAGCCCTAGGAAGAGTGCAAAATGCTTATTCTTGGCCTGGCTTCCAAGCCTCTGTACCTCAAGTCTCCACCCCTGCCACTGTCTCTCTCCGCATGCTGTTCCTTCTTCCTTCTCTCAGGCTTTCCAGAATTTAAAAGGGGTAAGGTGGCAGCTGAAATCAAAGTCTGAATGCTATGTGTGGTGAAAATTTCAGAAAGATGTGCAGAGTGATTCAGAAATGGAACTGCCTTTTGGATTTTTAAATGTTCTTAGAGTGCCTACAGGTCAGACTGCCCACATCCAATCTAATTAACCTTCCTTCCTTCCCTTCCGCCCATCACACCCACCCCCATGACAAGGGTTCCTTGCCAGGAACATAGCTCTCCACAAACCATCCATTCTGATGCCCTGTGACAGAAAGCAGCAGGGCATGTGTTAGCACATTAATATATTAATGAGCATCTGAAAGAGTCAGTGTCACAGATATGTCGCCAATTTGCTCCCCAGGTCCCTGCTATGCTGAAGCCAATCCTCAGCTGTCATCAGCTTGGTAAGCAAAACAGAAATCTTCTCAGGGTCTCTCTTGCTGCTGCCTGGGCTCTCAGATCTGTTAGGGAGCTACGTGGGGAGGGATGGGATTTCACCAGGTGCAACCATCCTTCCTGCCTGCCCTTCCTTCCTTGGTAACCAGCCCCTTGCCCACTCTGTTTGGCAGTGTGGAGGAGGGAGCAGGGTGAGGAGCACTGAGGCTCCTGCCCCTTGTGGAACAACCTGACACCAGAGCCAGGTTCCTAGTCTGTCCCTGCTGGACTGCCTTTTCTGTAGAACCACAATAATTCAGACCCGTTCTCCACTGTGGACAAAGCATCCGGTGTGGACCCCTCAGCATCAGACAAATCGAGGCCTTCTGACAAGTTCCAGTGTCCTGAAACATCCCAGCACCACGGAACGGAACATGTCTGTGTATTTATTTATACACTAAAAGGATCTAGAATGATTTTTCCTCTAGAAATACTTCCCCAACTTCTAAAACAAAACGATGCTTCATCCTACGAGTACTGTTTAATTATTGCTGTTACTGTTGTTGCTGTGTTCGTGTCGGACATCCCGTGGAAAGACCACAGGAGGCATGGGTTCTACTTGCAGTTCTGCACTCTCGTGCAAGTCATGGAACCTTCCCAGGATCCAGTTCCCCATCTTTACAAATGAGGGTTTGGACTCTCTACTCTCTGAGTCCTGTCCTGCTCCGTTTATGCCTCCGTTTTCTACCAGTCGTCAGGATAAGTGAGGTTGCAGGATGCAGAATAAGAGATGGGCTCTGCATTCGAGCGATAGCAGATGCACTGGGGAAAGACCCTGAGCTCTGGGCTGGCCAGATGGGGGTTCACCACAGCAGCAATGGATCCAGAACAAGTGCCTGAACTCTTTGGGCCTCTGGGCCCTGCTCTGTGCAGTGGCAATCTTAGAGGCTTCTTGGAGCGGTTCTGAGAGTCCAGTGAAAGGATGACGCCCTTGCCATGTCCCTGCTCACTACGTATCGTACCCTTTCCTGGCCTGCGAACAAACGAAGACCAAGAGGCCATGACTGGGGGGAGGTCACAGTTCAAAAGAGGACAGTCTGGAGCTCTCGAAGGTTCTTGTTTCTTTATTTGCCTGTCTTCTGGGTGAGTGAAGTGTAAACAAAGGTGAGGCCACTAGAGATCACTCTTTGGGGGACCTTGCAATCTGGAAACTAGAAAGAAGGTTGCCCGCAATCAGGGAGCCTGTGGTCTCTCTGACAAGCTGCATGTCTCCAGTGTCTGATACTGGTTTACTGGGGCAGCATTCAGTGTAATGACGTGGAGATGCTAATTGTCCCAAGTCGCTATCAGAGCCGCACCACTATACTTCCTCAGAAGTGGCTTATAATTTATGGGTTTATCTTTAGGTCACTCTGCTGCCATGTTCTACACCACGCACTTCCCCCAGAATGTAAGCACATAGCCATCTGTCGCAGCTCAGCTATTGTTTTAAGAAAATTCCTTTAGGCATCTAACAGAATCATTGAATTCTACTGCTGGGAGGGACCTCGGGAATTATGGAGCTCTGTGTTTTTTCAGACCATAGGGCATGACCCAGCAGTGGATTGTGAAATCCATTCAGCAGGTCAAGACTAGCATTTTTAAGACAAGGAAACAGAACAGAGTAGAATAGAAAATGCCAAATGCGCTCCCTGTAGGGTTGTTTTGTGAAGCTACTGTTTCTGTCACGTGTGTGCGTGCTGGTAAAAATGTGTTTCTGGCTCTGGGTAGCAGTCAACACACTGAAAGCCACTGTTTAGGCCACCCCTCTCGTGGACTGATGAGGAAAGCCAAGATTTGAAGATGTGACCCAAGATCACAGAGCTGATTTTTGGCAGAGGCAACACCAAAGCTCAGGTCTCCTGACCCACACACTTCCCTTGGCAATTGTTCAGCCTGGTCGCTTCACCTTTCATCTCTCTTAGTCGTTATTTGCTACCTATCAGGTTGTACTTCCAAAACAAAACAAAAACCCAAACACTTCTCATCTGTTCTCCAAGAAATCAGCCACTTTTATTTTAGGATTCCAGAAGCACTTCAGCCAAGTGAGCAAAGAACACGTTCCCCTGGGAGGTTGATGCAGACCACATGTTGAGCCCCACTAGTTTAAGGAATGAGAGACCAAGGCAACAAGGTAGGTATTAGGGTGAACAATATTAAATTAGCGATATGCAGCTGTTTTGCCCTACAAAAACTATCTGAATAGCTCAATTTAATAATTGGGTCAATCCCAAGGTTAGCTTTGCCAGAAAGGACGTCATGTTCTTGGTGGTCAAGTGCTTCCCTTCCAGCAATCTGGACTGAAAATGACCAGCCCATCATCAAGAAGTGACACATTTGTTCCAGTTTTCAAGGCATGGGTGCCTGAGCTTAAATCAGAGGGGGCAGGGAAGGGAGCTTGGCTCAACACTTGCTTCACCAGCCTCACACCCCTTAAAGAGACAAGGGCAGTTGTACAAGTTTGCAAACAGGTTTCAGTGGAGAAAAGATAACACTGATCAGAAATAAGGAATTTGATCTTTCAGGAGAACCACATGGAGAGTGAAGAAATACTTCCAAGATTTAGAAAAGGGTGCATGTCACAAATCTATTTTCACTATTTGCAAAGAACCAGCTGAGGTTGGTTGCAGGGAAGAACATGAGTATCATCCTTTGGTAGGTACTCAGCTTTCCTTGAAATTCAAGCAGGAAAATGGAGAGCAAGGAAGGCACTCTGCCCACAAAGATGAATATGGGGTTTTAAAGTCCCTTCATTTCTGCTCAAACTACAGATGTGATGTCATGAACACGGGCACCTTTGACATTCCAGGGAAGAAAGTAGAGTTGGAATGGGAGACGCAGGTCAGAAAATGCATGTGAAAGTCACCCTTCTGTTTCTGGAGACATTGCACACAGTCACTGGATGTAAGAGGAAAGGGTTCTGTTTCCAATATGGTGCATGCATGGAGCCCCTTGTCTTCTTGGACAGATGCCCTTGGCTTGTTTAAATTGTGAAGCAATAAGGTATTTAGCACGTGACACCCAATTATATATTACTAATAAATCTCCTAGGTAGAGATTAGGCTTTTAAAATTTACTTAGAGATCATCAGTGACGGTGGAAAGTTTAAAAATACTTGCAAAAGGCCCCACATACCACCTCTACTGCACTTACTTAGAATTATTATTTGCTAATTAGTATCTTTGTAGGTAAAGGAGAAGTAATGCCCTTTATTGGGCCAACAAAGAAGCTATAAATACATGAGCCTGCGAGCCAAAAGGAATTATTTTCCAAGGACCTTTCCACTACAAAAGGCTAGACATTTATGAGTTCTGTGCTCTCTATAAAAGACAAGGCATGAGCTATATGAGTGGGGAACACCTAATGCATGATATATTGAATCTGGTCAGAAAAGATGTGTTCTCTTGTGACTCAGTTAGCCTTAGTCTAGCTGAGTCTGCAGCGATACCAAGGGAGGCCCACTCTCCATGGATAGTGGCTTTTTCCCTCTCTATTTGCCCATGGAAGACAGACTCAGAGAATGAAGAGTTTGGGTTTCCCCAGGACAGGCACTGAGACAAAAGTTCAGGTCCACGTTTAGTTAGGAGGTAATTCCAGGAAGCTGCCAATAGGAGGTATTGGGGGAAGTGAGAAAAGGAAGGGAAGAAAGCCAATAAAGGGTGCACTCTCGAGCACTATGGGTAACTGGGGCTGGATCCTTTGGGAGTCAGTGCGGAACACACACTTTAGAGGCGAGGCAGTTGGGGTATTTATCTACCACTTCCTGTCAGTCATTGGTTGAGGACTGCCTAGGCACCAGAGCAGTATTTCCCTGGTACTTCTAGAAAAGCAGGCTCCCTGGCCAGAGAAAGCCCTCAGACAACAAATGCAGTCCCTGGGAGCTATAAATCAGGCCTCTGTGCACTGAAGTGATAGGGTGAGGGAATAAGGTCAGGGCACCAATAGTCTTGGGGGATTTAGGAACGTAATCCTCACAGCACACAAACATGTGCATTTCAAATGTGGGATGTCTTGATTGTGCTGCTGGCTAATTTTGAAAGTTCCCCAGTGCCAAAATAGCTCAAAATGGATTTGTTGTCAAAATCCCTCAAGTGTGGCAGTGAGGAATCCTCGTCAGCTCTGGATTCTGTTAGGATGTTAGCTGAGAGGGCTGTGGCTTGGAGGCCTGTCTGGAGGAGGCTGCCTTCCTCAGGGGCATGGATCAGGCACCCTGGCTATTCCTAGGGTCCTACCTCCTGTGTGGCATTAGAGTTGGACCTCTCAAGGTCTGTTTCCTCCTCAGAGTTTCAGGTATGATAAGGTATCTCCGGTTCATCTTGCATGTTTGCTGCCCTGGACCTGGAATCAGCCCTTTCTCCAAGAAGCCCTGACTCCCCTCAAAGGGAACAGCTTTAAGAGACCACATTCTGCATGCCAGGGGTATTCATTGTTGCTGGGTTGTCATTGACTCTAGGATTCTTCAATAGAGCTAGAGAATATGTAAGTTTCAGAAGGTGAAGCTAAATCATGAGTTCAAACTGCTATTTCCAATTCAAATCTAAGATTACAGGTTTTAAGTGTCTTGATTTTATAATTGATCTCTTTTCTCTTAGGCTGAAAATCATGATTCTTAATGACAGTGGCACAATTTCTTATTTGAATAGTCTCAAAATGACTACAGTAAGACAACTCAATTCAGTTTTAGATTCCTTTCTGTTTTTCTTTTGTCTTTAGGATATTTTCTACTGGAAATGGAGTACTTTGTTTAAAAGTCACGTGAAATGACTGAAGGTGTTGAATACAATGATTGTTAAGGTCCTGTATATTCTTCTGGGTACATAAAAACAAAACTGAGAAATTCCTGGCCAGCCCATTCAGGTGGATCTAGTTCATAAATAAGTGAATCTATCTAAAATTTCTGTATTTTTAATTTGTAGCTTGAGAAAATAATACATGCCTTCTTGCCCTTATACTCATCTGCCCCATGGGTTGCAATATTTAGAAATCTGGGAGTTCCTTCTCTTCCTCCCTTCTCTCTTGGGAACTTTGCCATTGGCCCTTGGAGGAGCTGGATTGGCTTTGTTGAATAACAGCACAGAGAAACCCATGTGGTGATGAGGAGAGCCTTTGATCTCCAGAAGACTTGAAAAATCAAGCCTGGAGGTCTTGGCATCTATCCCAGAGATCAAACACATATGTTAGCACCTGCAGGGAAAAGGGAAATGAACTAGCCATTTTTGAATCCAGAGCCTATGATAGAAACTCCATAAACAATGACAGAATATACTGAAGGCCGCAGGCCCGTCAGAAGCTATGCATAGCCACTCTGGGGATCTCTCTACCAAGCATTTGGGTGAGTGCACCACACACAGGGATCAGGCCACTTCACCTATGAACAACTGTGAATAAGCCCAAATACCAAGACTACACTGAACCATATGAAACTGATAAATAGCTCTTAAATAAGCAAATGAGGATCCAAAAACTTCAATAATCTTTCAAAAATAGATAAATGACACCTTATTTCTCCCTCCCATGTTCAAGGAATTTGTCTTGTTTCTCTTCTCAGGTTGAGTTGCTAAGGAGGCAGTCAGAAGTGAGAGGAGAAGAGAGAAAAAAGTTAAAGCAGGCAACTGATTCTAGAGGGTCACATTAGAGGACAAGGGCCTCGGGCCCCAGTGCTGGGTGGCATGGTTCCGAGGCTCACCAGCAGATTTCAACCCTAGTCCCTCCAAGTGTACTGGAGTTCCTGTCTAATCACACTTGGGTCTGGACAATAGAATGTGTCACCTCTTATTAAGTTCAAGGGGTTGTGCAGTCGTACTTTAAGGAGCAAGAGAAACCATCGGTGCCCCTGGGAATTTATAACCTCGTAGCTACATTAGACAGATTAGGTGATAATCCCACATGGGATCAAGTGTGTACCCTGAGAGAGGCACAGAGTGCCATACAGGTTCAACAGAAATGCTCTGTGGCGCAGGAAGGGGTATAGGGAAGAGGTATGAAGTGGGAGGAGGGCTGATGGATAGGATTAGCAGCGAAGTTGGAAAACGCTGGAAGAGAACCACATACAATTGCTGGAAAAGAACCATATACCATATCCATTTTGAGGTAAAAAGGATGTGAACATTGACAGTTCCTATGAGGCAACCCAGTATGAAGGCTGAAAAGAGTCAGTGTGAGTCCCAGGAGAAGCTCTCTGCGGCTGGACCAGGAGCTGTGTGAGGCAGAGAGGGGCAGGTTAGGGGCCATCAAGGAGGGAGACACCACCACTTGGTGAGCCTGTGTGTGAACTGGGCACTTGGTTAGGCTCTTGGCAGAGGTAATCTCATTTGGTTCCCCCAATAAACCCAGGAAGCACATTTGATTATCTGCTTATATATACTGAATAGGTGCAGAGAGGTTAGGAAACTTGCCCAAGGGCCCAAAGTTTATAAATGCTAGACCTAGGACTTGAAGGGAGTACATCTGATTCCACAGCCCCACACTACTTTCTGCCTCACTGTCCTACTTTCTAACTCACACCACTGCTCTGCACAGGAGCAGATGTCCATGTGGGAAGACTATGGTCATCCCAGGAAGGGAGACTGAAGTCGCTCAGTGGAAAGCCCTGGTGGCCAGGATGAGGGACCTGCTACATAACCAGACATATCTTAGTTGCCCCCAAAGCAGAGCTCAGCACAACCTGTTTGAGGATAGTGATGGGCCTTATTGCATATTTTTTGCATCCTCTAGCTAAGCAACAGTCTAGAACACTGACCTACGTGTTACAGGAGCTCAACTATGTGGGTGGAATGGATATGGCTCAACTGTGTAAATGGTTCAGTCTCTACGTCTTGGGGCCTTTTCTGTCTCCCTGTAATCTATTTCCTTTCTTTCCCTGATCTCCTTCCTCCCAGATAAATTCTCTTCAACACCTGGCCCAAGTCGCACCTCCTCCATGGAGCTATTCAAGACTCCCATGGCCCAGTTGTTTCACTCATTCATAGAGCAATGAGTGATTAAGGACCTCCCATGTGCCAGGCACTATGCTAGGCACTGGGATACAGTGGTGGACATTAGAGACGCAATCCTTGTCTTTGTAGAACTTATATCCAGGTAGGAAGAATGCCAGGAAGTGGGTAAATTAATAAGGAAGGATGTAGTCAGGTAGTAGTAAGCACTCGATAAGATAAAATGGCGATGAGAGACAAAGCAAGGCTAGTGGGACGCATGGCATGGAGGAAATGACGGCGGATCCCTAATGACCCAGAAGGCCGAGATTCTCAACCAGGCATCAGAGACACCAAAGTAAGGGAGCCAGAGGGTCACTGTCCATATGTCCAAACTGACCTTTAGAGGAATGACCTCTTCCTCCAGCTCAGCCTGGCAATCTGGCCTAGCTGATTATCAAAGTCCTTTCCTCTTCTTCCTGGGCACACAGCTAGACTACATTTCCTAGCCTCCCTTGCAGTGCGGTGTGGCCATGTGTTGAGTTCTAGCAGTAGGATGTGGGCAGAAGTGATTTGCACCACTTCCAGCACAGCCCATAAAAACCTCCCACACATTATCCTTCATGTTCTTGAGACCTTAGCAGCCACATGCTGAAGATTAGGTAGATTCATAAGACAGAAGGAGCCTGGACCCTTGAACTCTAGCGAGGAGAGGAGATACCCACCAATGAAGACAAACCAACTTTGGATATTATACAAATTATGAATAAACCTGAATTTTATTAAGCTACTGAGATACTGAGGGTTACTTGTTATAGCAGTTTGCACTACACTGATTCACTGAAGTCACTGTCTCATCGCCATGGCTACTCATTTATCCCTTTCTTGGCTTAGGACACGCTCCTTAACGTATTAGCATTTACCTTCATACTTTCTGTTCACTTTTCCTTCCTATAGGTCCCATTCCCCACAACGCATATGGCAACAGTGAAGTCAGGTGCTTGCCCTTCTTAGGTGAATGTTCTGATACCTCATCTGCTTATCAAAGTGGGATTCTGTTTTCATTGCTATATCATGTTAGTGGATGCTTTTATGGCTCTTTAAGTCATTTGTACTTTTAGGTAGGGGAATGATCATCAATGCTTTCATCTTTTCTCTTTTCGTTTGCTTAGAAAACCTATTTTCTGGACTACCGCAAAATACAGTCCTTCCCCCAAATTATGATAATTTCTGAGTTGGTGGGGCTTGAGTCAATGTGACAATACTATCCATCTATCCATACATGGTTGTAGTTGCTTACTTCCCTGTCAGACTGTATGCTTTTTCAGGACAAAGAATATTTCTCCTCTATATCTCAGCACCAAATACAATATCAGGCACATAGTAGGTGCTCAATAAGTGCCTGATGAACGAATGAATGAATAAGGTTACTTAAAGTTGTTAACTGCACTGGTATGCTATGGAAATAATCTGCAAAAGTTTTTGTTCTTCAGAAAACATCTCTGAAGCTACCCCCTCAATTTACAGGAAGCATTAGCAAAAGCTTTTTCTTGAAAACTAGAGGCATAGACATCAGGCTGAATTACGAGTTGCTTTGGCTTATCCACAAAAATGAGGATCGTGCGGGAGGGCACACTAAATAGGACTCAACCTTCCTGCTTCTCTGAGTGCTTTTTTCCCACCTTTGCTCTTTCTTCCCAACTCTACCTCCAAATCATCTCTAGGAGTCTGCAAGCAGTCGCTCTTTGTCCTCACACACACCCTCCCTAAGTCACCTACCCAGTGAAAACGGCAGCACCCCGCCCGCCAAAACACTGAGCTTCAGTGCCAATTCCCAGGCAATGGAGGAGTGCCCAGGAGTGCCCACGCCCAGCCCATGGAGATGCCTTCTCCGTGATCCCGGAGCACGCCGCCCAGCCCCACCTGGCTTGTGCCTGCAAAGTGCCCTTTGGCTCTGGACAGCAACTTTGAGAGTCTCAGTGCAGAGCTTTGCTGGTCAGAGACACCAAGGCCAGATCAATTTGGCAAAAGAGCATGATCAGGAAAGGAATGGGCTGTATCATCCCTTTGAAGAGTAAAGAAACGCTTTTATTGTTTTTCTTTTACAGCCTCAGACCCATGCAGCCATAGAAACTGAGGTCAGGGCGCCTGGGTGGCTCAGTCGTTAAGCGTCTGCCTTGGCTCAGGTCATGATCTTGGGGTCCTGGGATCGAGCCCCGCATCGGGCTCCCTGCTCTGCAGGAAGCCTGCTTCTCCCTCTCCCACTCCCCCTGCTTGTGTTCCTGCTCTCGTTCTCTCTCTGTCAAATAAATAAATAAAATCTTTTTAAAAAAAAAAATAGAAACTGAGGTCAAAACACAAATGCTACCAACCTGCAAATCAAATGGCATGAGTCAATGACATCAGGCCTGAGACCTGTTTTGAGCCCAAGCAATGGTCCAAGTCACATGGAGGGTCAGCTTACTTGTTCTACCAACAGATCAATGTCAGGAAGAGGCATTTGTGACAGAATTTCATCTACTGCAGAAACAGCTGGCTAACTTGATCATTCCAGTAATAAATGAGAACCATTTATTATTTAATTACATTCACACAACCTATAAAATACCTTCTAAACTGACTGTTCCCCAAAAGTTTACAGTGAATTCAATCAAAGGTATAGAGTCAGTCCTGTGTAGATATGGAACAGACCCCTTTTAGTGGGCGGTCATGGGGTCCCTTCTGTCATTTCTCCAGGGAATTAAATATTAGGGCCGAGATGTTTACATGAAGATGTGAAGATACTAGAGAGAAAGTAGCTAGTACCTAAGCACAACTGGGGAATCTCATTTTGTTTAAGAATGAGTTTCGTCAGTGTTCTGACTTTTTAAAAAACTTTCCTTCACAGACTGTCAAACCAATAGCTTTGGTGAGCACAACATTTGCCTTTATTATCGACCCCGGCAAAAGTTTGTTCTTTCCAGAGCAAAAGCCACCTGGGACAAGTGACATGCAGAGGTGCCAGATTCCTGCCTCCCTCACCACTGCGTCGGCTCACCACTGTGCCCTCCCAGGTCTTTGTCAGATACTGGTTACTGACTGAAGCCCATTCCGGAAATAACAACGTCCTCTGTGGTAGGGTGTTCTGCAAATCCACACAGACCAAGCAAACGGCCATTACAGGGGTAACAAATTCCAGAACTTCTGTCCTCCTGGGGTGAATTTAAGCCAGGGGCCTGGAGCAGATGGTTCAGGGTCTGAACTGTGGGGCTATCAGGGCTTTTTTAGTAACAAGTATGGATTTGGGGCTTTGGAGTGGGTTTGCTTGTTTGGATACACCTCAAAAGGCTCATGTCAAAAATTGAAAAAATCCCAGTTGAATATTCAGTGGTTAGTGAGGACTCACAGATTGTCAGGCCCTTCCTTTGCCTCCTTCTTCCCTGGACTGCACTTCGTCAATCTTACCCCCCTTCCTTTCTCAGTCCCCTTCACACTCCTTTCACCGTTGTCTTGGGTGAGGGCCTGGGCTCTCTAACAGACCAAGACTAGCCTGAATTTTATGAGTGTATTACATTTTCCATCCTGTAAAGAAACTCTTGGTGGTGGTGGTGGTGGTTTCCTCCGTTTGGTATACGGGGTAAAAGTGATCGCTATCATGGCCATGACAAGAATGAAATCCTTGAGTACCCAGGAAAATCAGACCAAGAAACGAATCATTATGTGGTCTTCACTGTTTATGCATTAAAAAGCAAAAATATACTATTGGGATTAGATCAAAATAAAAAGCTTTCTGCACAGTGAAAGAAACAATCAACAAAACTAAAAGGCAAACTATGGAATGGGAGAAGATACTTGCAAGTGACATATCTGATAAAGGGTTAGTATCCAAGATCTATAAAAAACTTAACACCCAAAACCAAATAATCCAATGAAAAAGTGGGCAGAAGACATGAACAGACGTTTCTCCAAAGAAGACATCCAGATGGCCAACAGACACATGAAAAGATGCTCAACATCACTCGTCATCAGGGAAATGCAAATCAAAATCACAATGCGCTATCGTATCACACGTGTCAGAATGTCTAAAATCAACAATGTAAGAAACAACAGGTGTTGGCGAGGATAAGGAGAAAGGGGAACCCTCTTGCACTGTTGGTGGGAATGCAAACAGGAGCAGCCATTGTGGAAGACAGTATGGAGGTTCCTCAAAAAGTTAAAAAAAGAACTACCCTATGATCCAGCAATTGCACTACTGAGAGTTTACCCAAAGAATACAAGACCACTAATTCAAAGGGATACATGCACCCTTATGGTTATAGCGCATTACTTACAATAGCCAAGATACGGAAGCAACCCAAGTGTCCATCAACTGGTGAATGGATAAAGAAGAGGTGGTGTGTGTGTGTGTGTGTGTGTGTGTATACACACACATATATACATACAATGGAATACTATTCAGCCATCAAACATAATGAAATCTTGCCATTTGCAACAACATGGATGGAGCTAGCTTAATGCTAAGCAAAATATGTCAGAGAAAGACAAATAAATGATTTCATTCATGTGGAATTTAAGAAACAAATGAGCAAAGGGGAAAAAATGAGACACAAACCAAGAAACAGACTGAACCATAGAGAACCGCTGGTCACCAGAGGGGAGGGGAGTAGGGGGATGGGTGAAACAGGTGATGGGGATGAAGCATCAGGCGATGTATGGAAGTGCTGAATCACTATATTGTATACCTGAAACGAATACAACACTGTATGTTAACTGGAATGACAATTAAACCTCTAAAAAAAGCAAAACCAGCAAGTATTAATCAGGCACCTGCCATGGCCCTCCCCTGTGTAATAATCACCTCTGTTCCTGCAACTTACTTCTGCCCTGCTTCTCCCACACTTTCATGTGCTGAGGGTAATAATGTCAACAACAAGTTTCCATCTTTCTCCGAATAGTCACTCATTCAACAAATAATTCCTGAGCATCCACTGAGTGCCATTCCTCCCTGAGGCGCTGAGAGACATATGAAGTCTCTGTCCTCCTGGAGCTTGCAGTTTAGCAGGAGAGACAGATGACAAACATACAGATATAATATCAGGTGGCATTACAGAAGGAAGTCAGAAAGGGGGCTAAGGGGATAAAGAGTGATGAGGTTGCTGTTTTGCAGAGGGTGGTAAAGCAGATAAGCTCAGTGCCTTGCCAGCGTCCCCCCTTGGCATTCACTCCAAAGGCTGCTTCCCATGACCTTTCTTTTTTTTTAAAAAAAGATTTTATTTATTTGACAGAATGAGAGAGCAGGAGAGCACAAGCGGTGGAAGAGGCAGAGGGAGAGGGAGAAGCAGGCTCCCCGCTGAGCAGGGAGCCCGATGTGGGGCTCGATCCCAGGACCTGAGTCGAAGGCAGTCGCTTAACCAACTGAGCCACCCAGGCGCCCTTCCCATGGGAGCAGCCCTCCACAATTTCAGATACCCTCCTCTGAGGTTAAGCTAATTCCGAAATGTGGTCTCCACCTCTCCCGGATGTCCCCAGCAGGACTGAGCTCCAGCTGCCACACGGGGTACTTGCGTGATAGCACATCTTAATTCGATTTGTCCCCTCCTCTCCCCCACTCCCCAACAGGTGTTACTTGGGTTGCCTGCTCAAGTAAACCACCAGGACTCCAATCCTTGTCTCGGAGTCTCCTTCTGGGGGGACCCAAACTGAGATCGGTGGTCAGGGAAGGCTTCTCTCAAAGGTGACATCTGAGCAGATACCCAATCCGGTGAAGCGGGGAGCTAAGTGAAGAGGCGCAGGAAGAGAACTGCGAGCAGAGAGAGCCGCAAAAGGAAAGGCTCCTGGGTGGGCTCACGTCTGAGGGTCTGAGTAACAGCCAAGCCGGAGTGCAGGAACAGTAGGGGTGAGGGGAAGGGCAGTAGCAAATGGCTTTCTTACTTTCTTCACTTACAGCTCCAATAGGTCTTTCAGTCCTTTCTTTCATGATTTCCTCCAGTTGGTTCCCTCCTCGTTTCTCTGATGGCTCATTTTCTGAGAGTTCTGCCATTTTATCTGCGTTTCTTATTTCACTCTATTTAAATGCATCTACCACTGATTGGTGCCTGGGAGCGGGGGACAGTCCACAGCCCTACTTAGGGAGGCAGCTTCCAGGGGAAAAGCAACAGGCTCTCTGCAGTGCCTCCCCCAGTTTTATTTTTTTAAGATGGGAGACTTAGTTTCTCCTGTTCCTTCATCGTCACGATCAGCAGCAGCACCTTTTCCTGAGAACCCACTATGTGTCAAACGTTGAGCCATTTGCTTGGCCTTCTTCACCTCTGACCCTCATACCAACTCTGAAAACCAAACGGGAACTACAGCCCAACCCAGGGAGGCAACCTCCTTCGTCCTATTTCACCCTCCTGCAGCAGACAGGGGCTCCCCTCACCCCTCTGGCTACACACGACACACCCCAGCAGCAAATCCCGTGGCTGCCGTGCCCTCGCCATGCATTCTAGGCTCTGTTGAGGTGGCTACTTTGATCCTGGAACAGGAGACTCCAGATCAGAGAGGATATGGAGTTCTCTTTAGGCAGCTGGCAGGAGCTTAGCACAGATGCCTCCCAGAGCAGGACTGCTTTGCTGCCTCCCGGGAGATTCATCATCAAAACTTCCTGCCCTGACCCACATTGTGCCTCTCTCCATTTGTGCTTCTGGCTGGAGCTACCGGGTAACCGACAGCGGAGTCTATTAGTGCTTCGTTCTGCTCACAGTTCCTTCTGGAGGAGTTGGCATCTAAAAATTAGGTAGCAGTATGCAAGCCCCGAGGTGGTAACTGTTAAACCCTAAACGGCAGGCCAGGGAGACTGAGCTCTATTGGCAGAACTGGTCTCTGGTCTGTGTGGGCCATCTTCTGTAAGTCTCTTCTTGTCTCTAGGGATTAGGTTTCTCCAGGCTGGAAGTGGTAATAGTTTCTCCCTTTCACTCCATCCTAATTGTCCTTAGTGTTTACCAAATATCTGTGTGTGCATCTGTATTCTCCAGCTTCCTATGCAGTTGGATTGGGGCCAAATGACAGAGTGTCGGCTACTAGCCAGTGGGATGTGGGCAGAAGCTATGTACACCATTTGTAGGCTTGGTCCTTACAAGACCTCCCCAAGAGCTTGCTCCTCTCTTTTCCTCTGCTCCCTGGGGGCTACATGTTCTAGACTTACATCAGACTTTGTGTGATGAAGAAATGGGACTTTTATTGTGTTAAAGTGCTGAGCTTTGTTGGTTTATGTGTTAACAGAGCTTAATGTAGCCTATCCTAACTGATAGAGTTTTTCTTTGTTCTGCCTTTCATTCATTCATTCACAGTCGCTTTCAGATGTCCTTCATTCACTTGGTATTAAGTGTCTACTCCATGCTAGGCACTAGTACTTTAGCATGAATAAACTTTAGTTTTTTCTCCTGAAGATGCTGGATGTCTAGGTAAAGAGGGGGATATGGGAACAGAGGCAATAACAGAATGAGATAAGTATGTACTAGGTGCATAACATTGTGTTGTGTGCAGAGAAATAAATATTCAGAGGCCTTTGTCTTGAGAAAACTTTAAGCACTTTACTCTCCCCAGCTTTATGCTTGATCAGACTCCTTTCACTGAGGCACTGCTCACCCCTGCACACTGCACCAGTTCTAAAACATCTGCATTTGGTGTCACTCTCTGCTTTCTACCAGTCCATTATTCCAAATCCATCTACTTGAAGTACCATTTCCTGGAAATCGTCCAGGGCTTTTTAATTGCCTACATAAAGTCTAAACTCCTCAATATGGTATTGATCCAGGTCTGGGCTATCTAACATTTTCCATTTCTCTTTTACCCAAAACTTCTCTTTCAACCAGATTGTTACAATCCATATCCAACAACACACACCACTGCAGATCCGGCCCCACGTCTTTTCTCACACCATTCTTTAGTCATGATTCCCCTCCTTGTCTGCCTAAGTCCTTTCTCTTCAAGTATCGCCTCAAGTGATATCTTTGGTCTTTCTGCCTATTCCAATCTATAGTATTAATATATTTAACAACTTAGATGAAACGGGTAATTCCTTTAAAAAACTAGCAGGAGAAATAGAAAATACAAATAGTCCTATATCTCCTAAAGAACTTGAATTCTTAATCAAAGCCCTTCCCACAAAGAAAATTCCAGACCCAGATGGCTTTACCAGTGAGTTCCATAAAACATTTTAGGAAGAAATAATACCAATTTACATGAATTATTTCAGAAAACAGAGAATAAAGGAGCACTTCTTAACTCATTCTATGAAGTCTTGATACCAAAACGTGACGAAGCTCATCTCTGAAAAATCTATAGCTACCACCCTATTTAATGGTGAGACACCGACTGCATTCCCCTAAGACTGGAAGAAATCAAACATCAACTCTCACTAGTATAATAAAACATAAGAAAGAAAGTAGTAAATATTGTCATTATCAAACATAATTGTGTAGATTAAAAACCCTATGGAATCTATAAAAACTGGTTAAAGAGTGAATTTAGAAAAGCCACTGGATATAAGGTCAATATATAAAATCAATTGTATTTATATATACTAGTAATGAAAAATTGGAGAATAAAAAGGAATACTATTTATAATAGCATCAAGAATATCAAATCCATAGGGATAAATCTAACAAAAGATGTGCAGGCCCTCTACACTAAGAACTGTAAAACATCACTAAGAGAAATTAAAGACCTATAAGATCAAAAGCTGTACTATATTCAGGGATCAGAGGACATTGCTAAAGATGTCCATTCTCCCCAAATGCAATAACAGATTTAAATCAATGGCCAATCAGAAACCCCACCGTTTTTTCTGAAGAAATTCATGAGCTGATTCTAAAATGCACATGGAAGTGCATAGGTTGGCTAATTGAATTTAAATAAAATTAAAAAAGGAAATGCATAGGTTCTAGAATAGCTAAAATAATCTTGAAAGAGAAGAACAAATCTGGGGGATTTATACGACTTGATTTTAAGACTAAATCTACAGAGGTCAAGACAGTGTGGTTTTGGTAAGAGAGCAGACATATAGATCATTGGAGCAGAACAGTGAGTCCAGAAATTGACCCACAAACATACAGCTGAGTGATTTTTTTTTTTTAAAGGTGTTAATTCAATGGGGGAAAAGAAAAAAATTTTTTTACACATGGTTCTGGAACAACCGAATATACATATGGGAAGAAACTGAATTTTGACCCCTACCTTACTCCATACACAAGTAGTAATTATAGAAGGATCATAGACCTAAACATAAAAGCTAGAGCTATAAAACCCCTGGAAGAAAATGCATGAGAAAAACCTTCATGAATTTGAGGGAAGCAGATTTCTCTGACAGGGCTCAAAAGGGACTAGCCATAAAAGAAAATACTGATGAACTGGACTCTGTCAAAATTTTAAAAATTCTACTCGCCAAAAGAACACTACTGGAAAATAAATTGGCAAGGCAGACTGGAAATAAATATTTGTAATCCATGTATCTAACAAAGAACTTTCAGTCAGAATATATAAAGAGCTACTACAAATCAATAATAAAAAGACAAAGAACCCAATTAAAAATGAGAAGAGGGATGAACTAGACATTTCAGAAGAGAAAATATGAATGTCTAATAAGCACATAAAAAGATATTCAACATTATTTATCATCAGAGAAGTTCAAATTAAAATCACAGTGAGATACCATTTCATGTCCACTGGAAGGACTGCTAATACACCAAGTGCTGGCAAGCATACAGAGCAACTAGAACTCTGATAAATTACTGGTGGGAGCGTAAAATGGTACAGTCATTTTGGAGTAATCTCTGCCAGTTTCTTACAAAACTGAACATACATGTACCCTATGACTAAGCAATTCCATTCCTATTTACCCAGAAAAAATGAAAACATAAATCCACAAAAAGATGTGTACAAACATATTCCCAGCAGCTTTATTCATAATAGCCCCAAACTGGGAACAGCCCAGTGAAATGGAGAAACTGAGGTATATTTCTATAATGGATTACTGCTCAGCAATAAAAAAAAGGAATGAACTACTGATACTTACAACATGGGTAAATTTAAAACATATTTTGCTGAAAGAGGCCAGACATTTTTTTTAAAGATTTATTCATTTATTTGAGGGGGGATGGAGGAGGGGGAGAGAGAGTCTCAAGCAGACTTGTGCTGAGCATAGAGCCTGATGCGGGGCTCCATCTCACGACTGTGAGATCGTGACCTGAGCTGAAACCCAGAGTGGGACGCTCAACCGACTGAACCACCCAAGTGCCCTGAGGCCATTTTTTAAAAATCGTACTGTAGAGGCACCTGGGTGGCTCAGTTGGTTGAGCAGCCCACTCTTGATTTTGGCTCAGGTCATGATCTCAGGGTCCTGGGATCGAGCCCCGTGTCAGGCTCTATGCTCAGTGGGGAGTCTGCTTGAGGATTCTCTCTCTTCTACTTCTGCCCCTCCCCCTGCACTCGCTCACTCTTAAACAAATCTTTAAGAAATCATACTGTATGATTCCATTTATATGAAGCTCTTGAACAGGCAAATCTAATCTGTGTGAAATCAGCATAATAGTTGCCAAAGTGGATGGAAGACTAGAAAGAGGTACTAACAACTTGGGGGGTGATGGAAAGGTACTATATATTATTTCAGGAGGTGGTTACAAATATGTGTACATCAGAGCTCATGGAACTCAACCCTTAAGGCCTGTATATAGCTCAATTGTGTTTAAGTTATATTCAATATATAAATGCAATTCAATTTTTTCAATAAAAAAATTGGAGGGCCCCAAAACACTATGTTGGGTGCGCTACTGTACTGTATTTTTTTATTATTTCCATACATGGTTATCCACTTTAAACGTTCTTAGATCCCTCAGCAGGACCCACACAAATCTCGGGACTCCATATTTGTTGAATGAATGAATGAATCAGTAATAATCGGACTATAAAAGGGAAAGGAAAGGTAAAGAAAAATTAGAATATGACATGATACACAGTTCCACTGTTTCTATTTTCCTGGGAGTCAACACCATTTCAAATGCAGGTCTCTGTCTCCCAACACAAAACAATAACCCAGTATCTAAGACATCTTGCTTTTATTTACAATAAAAGAGGAGGCAAGGAAATAAGAGAAAGCTTTTGCCTCCTGTATTTTGTGGTAACACCACATAATTATTACTCTGTTTCTTAACTCTAGTGAGATAGACCAAAAGACATCTGATGAATCACCTTTTCATTCATAAAACCCTGCTTATATCTTTCATCGCTTTTATCCTCCTAGAATAATAGCAGAGAAACAGTACTTGATGGGCCTGCATTATCAGACGCTATTGGAAAGGTCTAGATAAGAGTGCTGAACTGCCTATTAGTATTCTGCATGCAAACCCTTCTCTATAACCCAGAGTCATCCGTTTCCCGGCAACCCTCAAAATTTCATTCTCATTGAATTGCTAGATCTTTATCAAAATATAATTATAGCCTTAATTTGAAAGATAAATTTTGATTGCCAGTGCCATGCCCAAAGGAAGAAATAATCAGGTGGGAGAACATTTAGGCGCAATTGTTAACCATATAATCAATGTCATGAATCACCCATCTCCTAAAAAAAAAAAAACTTTTGGGGGAGAAACTTAGCGAGGGGTAGAGTGAGGAGGGGGAAAAAAAAATCATTGAGGCATCAGACTTACTTATGACTGTTACATCATGTTTGCTCATTTTCTCATATTGTTGCTTACGTACTCGTCCTCTCTTGCCAGCTGGAAGAATTTGGGGAAGATCTGTCCTGTGTCCTGCTTCTCTCTGTGTGTATCCACAGTGGCCCAGTGTGTAGCGGTAAGTAACCAGTCTACAAGCCCCCTATCTCGGGTCAGGTACCCTGGAAGTAGACTTTGACTAGACACTGGTGTGTAAGAAGCATAGTACAAATGCTTTTGGGGTCAACATCTACAGAGGAATGAAGCAGGGTTGGGCAGAGAGAGAAGGTGGCCGTGACACAGTTAGGACAAAGGCTCGGCCAGTCCCAAGGAGGAGCTCTGGAGCTGCTTTGGCCCTGCAGGATTGTCCCGAATTGAGGCAAGGTGACCAGTTGCTGGAGCAGTGCTGACCTGGGAAGGGGTGTGACCTCGGGCAAGGTGGCTCTCTAGAGCCAAGGACAGCTCCCAGAGAGGGACTTGGCTGTGAGCTGTTAGCCACAGTGCCCAGCTCTGACTGGTGAGTGCTTGAGTGCTGCTGAGGAAGGGGGATGTGGGCGGCGCATCAAAGTAGCCCTGTACCCCGCAGACTCCAGGGACTGAAGGGCCTGGGGAAGATGATCTGAAATGGAAGCCTGAAAGACTGAACCCACTAGCCCATTTGGGCAGGAATGCAGCTCTACCTCCTGAGGAAAGCCGGGGGCGCCTGCTGGGCGTGCTAAGTCACCTGGGGATGTGTGACTTGCTGGGGAAGAGTAGATGGAGATCAGAAATAGTCTTGTCTCCCGATCCGACTGGCATGCTACTGATTTTTCAGAAATTATTCTCGGTTTATGTCTGAGGGTGGATACTGATACCTTTTTAAAAATTGATACCTTTGAGACAGAGTATGGGAGACGCAAGAGAAGTCACACTCTTCAGTTCCCTTTCCTTTTGGGCAGTGAAATCTACAGCCTCAGGGCTTTCATAGACATAGATGGTTTGTTAGTTTGGGGATGGAGAAAGAACCAAGCGTATAGAACAGTCTTTCTCCACTGGGGTGAAAGGAATGGATTTTATTTAACCTAAATTTTAATGTACAGTCATCTTCTCCTGAGACCTTTGGGAATCCTCAAGTTTGTAAGTATAGAAGCTTCAGACTTCACCACTTGGTAGCCTGTTTCCACACCACCTGGTATTCATGCCCTTGGTGAATTTCTCTGTCCTGGAGTCTGGGCTGGGCCCGTGACTTGGCTCATTCTGTCGGTAATACAAGTCACGGGCCCAGCCCTGAGAGGGCCTGGAAGCTTCTGCCTTTACACTCTTGGGGACCCTAATCGGCTAGGTAAGAAGTCCAGTTACCTTGCTGGAGACACCATGCGGGGACGCTGCTTGGAGAGGGAGAAGTCCCGAGACAACACAGAAAGAGGAGTGCAGCTCGCCCAGCAGCCCAGCTGAACCTAGCCCCTAGGTGACAGACTAGCTGACTACCAGCAAGACCAGCAGAAGAACTGCCCAGCGAGCTCATCCCAGACTCCAGCATCTTGAACCAATAGATGGGCTATGTTTCTTAAGCCAGTATGTTTTTTGGGGTAGTTTCTTATGCAACAATAAACAAAACAACCCTAATGAGCAATTACCTGGAGTCAAGTGACTATGCTCACCTTGTCCAACCCCCCCCCAAATCACCAAGGTGCCTTTTAACCTTGCACTGGAGAGTCCTTCTCTCATTCCATGGCTGCTTTTCGCAAGGAAATAAATATTTTTATTACTTCACAATAGTTACTGCCTACCTAGTGACGAGTAGACCAAAAATTTTAAAAGGAAAAAAAAAAAAAAAAGCCTCACTGGCCTGTCAGAGCTGGAGGGTTGGGGATGGGGCTCCCTCGAAGTAGTGCAATCCTGTGTATCAATTTCCTATGCTTGGGGCTCAAATTCATGCCTCAGCAAATTTACAAATGACTCCCTGTCGTGGACCTTCAAGGTCACTCACTGAGAAACTCCGAATATTAAAGCCTGAGTATCAGGCTCGACACTGATTGGACACATCAGAGAGGGCTAGACACGGAGTCCACCAGATTAGAGAGGTAGTATAGTAAAATATCCAGGGCTAGATTCTGGAGCCAAACTGCCTAGGATCAAACCCCAGATCTGGTACTTGTTATCCATAAAACCTTGGGCAAGTTACTTAATCTCTGTGCCTGAGCATCCTCATCTCTAAAGTGAGGATAATAATAGTCCCTACCTCCCAGGGTTATTGTGAAGATTAAATGAGCTAATGTACGTACAGGACATAGACCAGTAACCTCGCTATTCTAAGCCTGACCATAAATGGTTCTATAGTAAGAACAGGAAAAAAAATCTCACAGGGATTTTAAATAATATGAATAGCTGTTTCTAGTGATTATACACAATGAAAGGATATCCAGAGACCGTATATCAGCCTTCTGAAACTATATCCTATATAACTGGTTCTGATTCTAGCCCTGCCATAAACTAGCTGTGTCACACTGGGCAAGTGATTTATAACATGAGGATAATGACAATGACCTTGCCTAAAGAGGCTAGACCAGATGGTCCCTCTAGGAGCCTTTTATATCTCTGTACCTTTCCAAATCCCTGTGAGGCAGGAAAGGGCAGGTGGAATTACCACCATTTTTAAGGTGGAGATCTGTATTTAGCTACATGACTTGTCCAGAGCCAAACCCAAATCACAGAGTAGAGCTAAAAAGAGGGTGTCTTTCACGCCGGAGGGCTTATTGCCACGGCACAGACATCTCCCTGTTTCCCTTGCAGGTAGCCGTGGCCATGTGATTGAGTTCTGGCCAGCGGAATGTGGGTGCAGAGGAGGTGCGCTACTTCCAGACAATCCTCCATGCCCTCTTTACCCCCTTCTTGTGGCTAGATGCAGAGGAACCCAGGAAGGATTCTGAGGCCCTATGGGATAGTAGAGCCACAAGAAGGCAGAAGACTAGATTCCTTATCATTACAAGCCAAAAGTTGATTAGACATTAGGTGGTAAGAAATAAACTGCGTTGTGTTAAACTCCTGAGATTTGGGGCTTGTTAGAGTATTTGGCCTTCGCTGACCAATATGCTCAGTGTCTCTAGGTGATTGCTGGTTCAGGTTGTGAACTTCAAGAGGAAGCAGCCCCTTTTTGTGTAAGAGCAAGGGATTGTTGACCTCTTATTTGCTACAGGCAGAGCAAAGTGGATGACATTTTTGTAAAATCTGAATCCCAACTCTTGGTCTTCCCATCTACTCTTCTGTGTTAAGAGTTAGTTCCTGTTGCTTTAGGCCTTTTGGCTACATTGAATCAGCGGTACTTTCGCATCTTCTTCTGTAGGGAACACGAAGATGGCGGGAACATTTTAAAGATAAACTACCAACTGTTTTCAAGTCTCTACTAGATGACTGGAGGAATGAGGCATTTCTCAGAGGGGTTTTCAGTTTCCTGGTCTCTTCCTTCCCCCCAAATCAAGCTCTCTATCTTAATATTTGCCCAGTGATGATATTTATGATCTACAGAAAATAAAGGTGAACTTTTAAAAATCAAAATTCACTTTGGAAGGGAGGAGAGGATTACCTGGTAGGTTCTATCTTGAATTAGAGAACTGGTGATGGGGATTCACACCTTCCCTCCTAGATTCCCATGCTCTTTAGTTTGTTTCCTTCACTGTAGACAATTAGGCATTTACCCTTTTCAGCAATTACTAATGCATTTTTCAAAAACAAAAAAATACCATAGTTCAATCAATCAAGAGCAGAGGGGGCCTTTCTTCTTCAAGCTGGACTTTGCCACCTTTGCTTCCAAAGAAAAGGTGAACATGGGGGAAATGAAGGCTTTTGAAAATAAATAATGGGAGAGGCCGAGCAGGCTCCCAGGATCCACGACCCACAGAAGACCAGGGCTCCCGCCATCCACTGCGACCACTAGAAAGTCCTCAGTCCCTTCCTGGCTCCATTCCGTGTGGCACCTTCTCCATCAGCGGGGGGCAGCCCCCTTGAGACATAACGGGCACCTCCCAATTACCAGGAAGAGGCTCATCACTCAGCTGTCCAGGGGTTTCCACCTGGAAAGGAAAGAGTGGCACCCCAGCTACTGTCTACACTGAGGAAGCTGGTATATGACGCAGGTGCCACCGTGGACCTTTTGGTCCCTCTGTATTCTGGGCCCGACTCCTTTGGGGGGAGGGGAGTGGCCTGCTGGGCCCCTGGAGTACAGAGGCAGAAGCCCCGTATATATGGCTAGGTGGAACTCCTAGGGAATGTAAAGCTGCAGAGGCCAATGGCTGGGGGTGGGGAAGGGGTCCCTGTCTGGGCTCCCATCCCCCAATCTTGCAGCCCAGTTGCTCTGGGCCTCACAGAGGAACGGAGGAGCTCCTGCCCTTCTCACACAGACCAGCACCACAGCATCCCTGCCCTGCCCTGAGAAGAGATGCTGAACTGCCCTGAAGGATGTGTGGACCTGGTCTCATGCCGTCTGGGGGCCCAAGTTCGGCTCACCCTCACACAGCCGGGAAGGGAGACCCCATTCTTGTAATAGTGGGGTCAAGCTAAGCTGCATCTCCATCCGCAGGGCTATTTTTAGAGGCTGTTATCTTTGCCTTGCTCACAAGCAGCTGTGAAAAACAAACTGGTGACCAGAAGGTACAAAACTGCAAAACCAAAACCTCATAAAACAAGAGCTCCCAAACTCAAGAGCAGACCACACTCTGGCTACAACACTGTGCACCATCATGGCCGGGCCTGCTTCGCCTTCCCTTAAGGGGGCACCAGTTGGGGCTTCGCTCTTTTACCACCCACACATTCCTGGCCTGGCATGCCCCGGGCAGGTCCGGCTTTGGCCCACCAGACCTGGCGGGGCTCTTCAGCCACGCAGCCCCACTCGTGCCCACAGACGGTGACCCAGGTGGACAGGTGTGCCAAGGGGGCAGGCTCCATAGGGTTAACACTGCCACAAAAGGGAGAGCTCCAGCTCTCTCGCCTCTCTCTTGCAGCTCATCCTAACAGTCCACTTGCCTCACAGCACCACAGCCCGCTCCATGACAGTGAGACCCCTGCACAGGCAAAATGTCACCCAACACCAAGTGGCAGGGCAGCAAAACAGGATGGAGCACCAGGCTGGATCCGGGACTTCTCCCTCAGCCCTCCGAGCTCCCAAAAGGCTGAGCTTCAGGGCACGCTCCCTCTCACAGAGCCCTGGAGTCCCCATGCCCCCTGTAGGAAACCCACCACCAGCCCCCGCAGCCCCTGGAGCCCCCTCCACTCAGCTGGTGAGGGCCTGGGTAGCCGCGTGGAAAAGTGCCACCGCGCCCCAGAACCCGGGATGAGGGGTGAGGTGGCGGCGGCAAACTTCAAAGCTGCAGCTGCAATATGCTTAAAATAAAAGACCCCTGGAAGCCGGAGCTGTTGCCCCCGCCCCTCAGAGCTCTGCGCGGTCCACCTTGACCGCCTGCTCACCCTCACTCTGCTCTGCCAAGGGGACCTGACTCTCAGACCTGGGGGGAGAGGGGGCGATTTCCTCTTAGGCTGGCGCGCGGCAGGGCTGCGGCTCTTGCTCCCTCCGTCCCCCAAGTTCACCCACCACCCAGAGGCGTGAAAAATTAGTTTCAAATGATGTCGCCTGCCCATACCCCTTCCCCGCCCCCCCCCCGCCCCCCAGGCTGGTCCCATCTCACACACACCCGAGTGGCCTGGGCTGCGAGTCGCGGAGCATCCCGGGGGGTTGCGGTGGGGCGCCGCGCCAAGGCTGGCTTCCCCGGGCGCCCGCTCGGGCTCGGGCTCGGGCTCGGCCCTGGGAAGCCCGCCCGCGCATCGCTCCCCCGGTGCAGGAATCCTACCGCCCGTGCGCCCTGGGCGCGCCGCCGGGCCCAGCGCCGGCTCCCCGGGAATGCGGCCGTCAGGTGAGGTAGGCATGCGTGCGGGCTCCGCAGCGAGGCAGCAGCTGGCCGGGGCGCTGGGCTCAGGATATGCCTCTTCTCCCTCTCCCCGCGAAGGAGAGGCCTCTCGGGGGGGCTTTCCAGCGCCTTGTTGCCTTAGGACCGCATTCCCTCTTCCTTTTGCCTTTTATCTTAGTTTCTCCTTCAGATGCAAAAAGGGAGATCGCGGGAGTCCATGCCCAGCTCCTCCAGCCTAACTGGCTCCACAGGCAGAGAGAGAATTATGAATGGATGCTGCCTTCTGATGAGGAAGTCGACTGGGGAGGTCTCTGCGCACGGCGCGCTCCATCAAAGCCGGGGCATTGGCCCCTCCGCTGCTTCAGTGCTGCAGGCTGAGACACCTAATTGACCACTGGGAAATCAGGTGCCCGGAGACCTGGGCGGGACGGAGCCCCGGGGCCACGCTGAGATCGAGCGCCTTAGCCGGTGCAGACAGCTTCGATTTACAGCCCAGTGAATGGAGGGGACTGCGGCAGCCAAACCTCCCGGGCAGCAGGCACGGTTGCACCAACGCTCTGCGGACAACCGCCCGGCTCCGTGAACATCTCCCGGCTCCGCTGGGCTAAAGGGAACCTGCTAAAAATAATCCGTCCCCTGCCGCCAGCCGCAGTGAGCTGCAGGACTCAGCCCCCAGCCCCAAACTCGGCGGTGCGCGGGAGCCGGCCACAAAGCGAGCCCTGCGCGCTTACACAAGCCAAGGCTTGCGGAGGATCCTGGATCCGGGTTTCTGGTACCTGTGCGTTTGCTTCTCCGGTAGCGCGACTGCTGGTGCTGCGTGTTACCCATGCCCGGAGTGGCAGCGGGCTCGGCACATCACCAACAGGCTGGACGACCGCGGCTGCTCAGCACCGCACCCCCGTGGCTCCTTTCTCACCTCCCTTGTCCCCAGTCTCTGACCAACAGCTGAAGAATCAGGGACGCCGACCGTGCCAACTCCTCCAGCCCCGGCAAGAGGGGAGACAGAGACTGGCGTGGAGCAGGTGCCCGCGTGTAACAGGACTAGAGCAGCCCCCCAATTGTCACATTGCGTCCCTTCCCCCTGTTCATCTCTGGTCGCCGAAACCTTGCATCCTAGATACAACTCACTCTGTCCAGGCTAAAAACACTGCAAAGACAATGCCTTCACGGTGATGAACTCATCTCCAGGGAAGGGTGATTTACTAAGCCAGCTGCAGGGTTGAACCAGGGTTAAAATCCATGGCAGTGCGTGCCTATGCCTTAGGCTGGTAGCTTGTATATATGACAACGGAATGCGGAAGACGAAAAGCCATGTAAGGCCACTGCAACGCATCCGGAATATACCCCAATATATAACAAGGAAAAAACCAGTGAATGAAATTATCCAAAGAGGCCTGTGGGACACAGGTTTTGGTAAACTGTCTTCATGCCTTAGAAACCCATTTCGGGAAAACGGGACTATTTTCCGACCAGGTCGTCTCTTTTCAAATAGGGAGGCTTCTGCCCCGGGCAGATTGACATGCATGGGCAGTACTGTGTCCATGAGGCCCGTGACTCCTCCATAAATCACAAACGGTGGTGAAACACTAACTTGCCAAGGTCATAAGAAATCACAGGGCTTGCATGCGTGCTGCTGGTAGAGCATTTCCTAATTGGCATTACTATGAATTATGATTGTGGTCACATGAAATATCACATCGAACCCAAGTTAGTCTGGGTTGGCTGCTCTCCTCCGACCCCACTCACACTAACCTCCTCCGAGGGTTGCCAGCCGCCAGGAAGGATAGAAAATCTGGCTGGAGTCCCCCTGAAAGAGAGAGTGTGGCTAACGCAGGAAGGATGGTGGGGGGGGAGGAGTGCTGTGGCCACTCCCCCAGTGAGGGTGAGGAGCGAGCCGTGAACCTCGAAGTTTAAGGGCGGGGTAGGCAAAGGAAAAGAGGCCACCAGAGAGAAAGAATGAGGCGAGTCAGAGAAGCAGGAGACGAGGAGGGACGGAGGGCCCGGTCTCAGAAACCAAGGAGCAAAAAGGTTTCAAGATTCAAAGGATTCAAGACTGAGAATGCCAAATGTCACTTGAGAGGTCCGTGGGGACAGTTTTGTCCGCCAAGGGCCGACCTGGGCCCTTCAGACTTCAGGAAGGCCTGACGGAGTGGACACTGATGGGAAGTGGGGGGTGGATGGGAAGGCCAGTCAGAGCTGCTGAAAAGAAAAGGGAAGCCCTTCCCTTGGACTTGCTCATCAGAGGCTCAGCGGCGGGAACAGCACCTGGGAGCCGTGCGCAGTGAGGTCTGGAGGTGTGTGTGTGTGTTAGCAAGCCCCAGACCCACTCCCTCGGGACTCGGGCAGCCCCACCGTGTGACTCAAACTACTCAGGCCTTGCCATGAGAATTGATGTTTAGGTGAGCAAAATGGCCACCTTCTACAGCCGTCTCTGGCAGGATCACAGGGAGCGGGTGGCCAAGGCACGGATCCTCCGTCTCAAGAGTTGAACTGTGTTGGCTCTGGATTTTCCGGGCTGCTCTGCCAAGGGAGAGCCTTGGCAGCACTCCGTAAGGCAATGGAAATGGCCCCATCTTCCCCTTCACGTTGATCTTTACAATACTGAGGTGGTTTTAAACAGTGATGATGAAAATAAATGATAGAACTAGATTGCTTGCATTTGAATGAAGTTTTAGCAGTTCCCATGGTGTAGAGGAAACAAACAAACAAACCTGGGCTTTTGTCCCAAGAAGACCTGTGCTTGAATCCTAGCTCCTCCACCTCTTCGCAGTGTGGCCTTGGGAAAATAATTTGACTTCTCTGAACCTTGGCTTCCTCATTTGTAAAATGTAAACAGGAATACCTAATTTACAGGCTTATTAGGAAGAGTAAATAAAAGAACAGCTACAGAGCACCATGCCAGTGCCTGGCGCATAATAAAAGGCCAACAAAGGCAGTTCCTTCCTAAGTGCTGGAGGTCTTCTCGGCGTGCTCTTGTAGTTTTGCTGGGCTCCCTGTCCCCTGGATGGTGGCTAGCGTACCCGATGCTTCCCATGGCTGAGGCTTCTAACAGAAGCCCTTGCTGAACCTCTCTTAGATGCCAGGTACTGTGCTCGGTGCTGGCGGGGAGAGAGCAGAGTCTGGGCCCTGCTGGAGCTGGCATTCTAAGGGCAGAGTTTACATCCCAGTCCAAGTGGGTATCCTACTTGTTTTTACTGGAAGCCAAGGATGCCCAGTCTCAAGAAGAAAAAATTGCAAATGTGTCCTCCTTAGGACAGCGACGACCTAGAGCAGGGGTCAGCAAACTGGGCCCGCTGTAAAGGGCCAGACAGTAAATGCTTTAGGCTTCGTGGGCCACGCCGTCCCTGCTGGAACCAGTTCACACTGCTCTTGGTGTATAGCTTCAAAGCAGCCACAGGCAAGGCCTAAACGAATGGATGCGGCTGTGTGCCAATAAAACTTTATCCACAATCACAGGCAGCAGGTGAGATTTGGCCCGCGGGCCATGGTTTGCCAGCCTATGCGTAGATACTTATCTATACTTCCTTTACCTGGTACTGCCAGGAAATACGGAAGTCCCCATAGGTGATTTTGCATGGAACTCAAGTGTATCCGACCACGAGCAGTTTCCTGGAGCCCCTTGTTATCTTAAAGCATATCTTACACTTTCCCTGGAAGAAACGGACTAGTTAGCTGTTCACCAGATGGTCTCTTTCTCCTACAGCCAGCCTCCCTTACAGTTAGGTGTGGCCATGTAACTGAGTACGAGCCAACGGAATGGGGGCAAAGGGGTGTGGGCCTCCAGGCCTGGTCCCTAAAAACTCTTACCCGTTCCTACACATACTCCCTTCTCTCCCCTGCTGGCTAGACACAGATGCTCTGTAGGGTGCTGGAACCCCAAGACAGAAGGAGCCTTGGTACCCAAATGACTGTATGCTGACCTGCATTAGCCTCCAGGGTAAGTGAGAAATAAGCCTCTGAAATGTTGGGGATTTTCTTACCAGAACTGAGCCTACCTTGAACAATTCACTTTCCTATCTTTTTAATCAGATGATACGAAACACAATTTAATGCTTTGGTGATTACTTAGGGTCTTTATTAGGAAGGCTTATTATTGGTCTCTATGGTAACACATTTCAAAGACTCCTTTTTGGATCTCCAAGCTCTTTCCTTGGTATTTCGCTCTCCACTGTCATTCCTCTCTCACCCTCCTTCTAGCTCCTTCCCCATGGTTTGAATCCACAGTGAGCTGAAGAAAAGAGACACCATGGCTGGGTAAATCTGTTCATTAAACAAGAGTTACTAATGGTCTGAGCAAGAACCTAAGCAAGGTTCTTAATAAAGTGCACGGGCTTGCTGACAACTATCTGCAGCCTTGGGAAGCTCCCTTCACTTACTTTCAGGCTTAGTGCTGTGTTCCAGAGAGCTGAAGTTATTGGAAGCTCAGCATCTCTGGAATCAGTGGGGCATTTCAGTATTATCTAGCCTACAAACTTTCAATTTTTCTACTAGTCATCGTGGGGGAATCCATAATAAAGGTTCTAGTTCTGTCTCTTGACATTCATGGGCTATTCAGCTTTCGAAATACTGGCACTTTCTGATTTTTCTGCACATAGATTAAGCCCATTATATGCTCCAAATCTGTTTTAAACTCACCTGTTCTGCTTAATTATTCTGTGGACACCGACAGATATTAGTTGGCTCCTAGCTTAGAGGAGCTAAGAGAATTGACTTGAAAAGCCTAAATAATTTTATTCCTGTTCCAGGGGTGATATTACCTTTATGTCTTGGGACGATTTACCAAGAAAACCAAGCTGTGCTTCGGACCTGGTCTTTGGATTATTCTGATATGTGGGGATGTGGTGCTCTCCCAGCATGAGGCAGGGCCCAGAAGAGGAACTGGTGGGGCAGATCAATGAGACAGAATGGAGGAGGCCAACAGAGTCCAAATACCTTCACAGTCTGATTTTACTTTTTTATCGAAGAACCAAGATAACCATATTTAAATGATCCTCTTGGTCTGTTTCTTCATCTATGAAACAAGGAGGGTGGAGACGACCTATCAGGTTTTCTCTAGGTCTGTCATTCTGGAAGTCTATTGTTCTCTGAAACCTGGCACCAAAAATACCTTCCGAAATGATTGCTGATCATCAGTGCTTAGTTTTTCTTCCCATTTCTGCTGATCATCCAGGACTGATCACTCTACACATAAACTTTAGCATCTGCAAGAGCAATAATTGCTCTGTTCTGTGGTTTGCGCAGGCTGGGTAAACTTTTTGCCCCAGAATGACCTTGTTTGTGACCTTGGGGATCCCAATTTCAGCTCTACGCTCCACCACACACACCCTCTCGTTATGTTTATGGGGGGGGGGCGGCTTCCCTGCCTTATTCTTTTCGGCTCCGATGACGGACATCCAGGTTTGCCTCCAAAGTTCACTTCCCTGATGCAGGTTGGACACCCCCTTCCTGGCGGAGGGGCTGGCTAAGCCTCATCTCCCATCTCTCCTTAGCAGCACATTACTCCTGCCACTGCCCCACCACTGCTCACAAGAGACCCCACGACTTCCAGAAGAAATCAGGGCTATAAAATGGCTCACTCGTTCATAAGGAGCTATGTGTTTATTCATATCTATTTTATACCATCACAAATGTAAATAATTTCCGGGTGCAACCACCCAAGCTAGTACCTCTATGGCTGCCTGTATGAAATTTCTCTCTCAAAATTCTCCAAACCATCTGGCATAAACTACTGTATTGTGACCTGTTAAAATAAGTAACAGCTGTGATAATCCCTCTCGATTTATGGCAAGCTATAAAGCTTTGCATATACTGGCAATGCATATAAAATAATAAATAAAACCATTATCATTCTGTGCTGTCTTGGTGGGAATTATGATGATTTAGCCAAAATGGAGCCCTATGGAATGCATCAGAGGAGAAGCAGAGGTTTTGCCCAATCTGGCCCCCTCTAGCCCCCAAAGACCAACTTCACTACTTAGAGCTCTGAGATATGTTTGAAAACCTCATCCACTGTAAATGCACCCTCTCTGAGAGAACATTATTCCCATCCATTGCTGCCCAACTTGTGTTTTTTCAAAGCTTTCTTTTCTGATGGTGGGTTTCCAAAATTCCACAATATATCCAGACTATAAAGAAAAAACAAGCTATACACAACTCAAAAATGTGAATAATTTGCAGCCCCCAAAGTAAGAATCACCTTGGGATTGTTAACTGTAAGCTTATGTTTTTGCAAACACTGCCAAGATCCCAGGTTGAAAAAGACTGTATCTGAGTCATCTTTCAAAGATACGCTGTACGTGGAAAAAGAAAAGCCAGTATCTGGCAGGAAAAGGGACTGGGCATCTTTGATTCTGTGTCGTAGAGAGTTACTGTGGCCACTGCACATGAATTTCAAAAAATTAAGGAGACAGGGACGGAAACTAACATGACATGGCTGTTTCCTATGTGCCGGGCATTATACCATAATCTCCTCTAATCCTCGCAACAGCTGGACGCCTTAGGTATTGTTCCTGTTTTATGGTTGAGGACATTGATGCATAGAGAGGTTAAGTTACTTGCCCAAGGCCATCCTGTTAACAAGTTGGGGAGATGGGAGTTTGAACTCAGGTGTGTGTCTGCTTGGGAGGTTCATGCTCTCTCTGCCTCACCACACGGTCTTGTGGACAGCTGTTTGCAACCCTTTTCTGCCACGACCCACATGATAGGTTGACAGATAGTCTGTACATAGGTTGCTCACTGTCCTGGCCGGGGGCAATTACCTCCCCTTTGTTTCCCACTTACAAAGTCTATTCGAATGCCAGTGAGAGTTACCTTATTAGTGGAAGAACTCCAGATCTATTTTAATTTATATATTTACAAAATGTGCAAATAAGGATGTCTGGTTATGATGGTCGATGTCAAAAACAGCCACGGTACTTGTTAGCTCTTCCCATCAAGAGGTGGAGTGTGTTTCTCTGCCTGGAATCTGAGCAGGCCTTACGGCTTGATTAGGCCCACAGAATGTGCTAGAAATTGACACTGTATGTGTTCTGAGCCTGGGCCTCAAAAAGCCTTACAGCTTTGCTGATCTTGGTACCTACCTGCACTTACTGCCACTCTGCCAAGAAGCCTAGGCTAGCCTGTTGGATGATGAGGCACATGTGGCCCAGCTACTCCCCTTATTGTGGCCCATAGCTTGCTAACTCCCAGACATGTGAATAAGGCCACCCTAGGCCATCCAGCCCCAGATGAATGACAACAGACAAAAAGCAAGCCCTGCAGAGTTCAAATGAGCCAGCCCAGAGCAGCAGACTCTCCCATTAATTTTTAAGCCACTACATATTGGGGTGACCTGTTACACAGAAAAGGTTAACTAAGGAAGTTATTTAAAATATATTTCTAGGGGCGCCTGGGTGGCTCAGTTGGTTAAGCGACTGCCTTCGGCTCAGGTCATGATCCCAGGGTCCTGGGATCGAGCCCCGCATCGGGCTCCCTGCTCAGCGGGAAGCCTGCTTTCTTTTTTTCTTTGTGTCATAGCTCAAAGTCGTCACATCATCTCAGTTACATCCCATGAAAGTGCCAGTCCAGGGAGGCTTCCTACAGACAGCCTTCAGTCCCAGAAGCCCACCCCACCCCCCAATCCTGGACTTGTCCGGCTGATGGGGAGTCACACGGTTTGGGGAAAAGAATCACCAAGGTGAGTGGCCCAGAGCCACCCTCAAGAGACAAACAGTGGATGGAAGGAAGAGAAGGAGAGATGATGTGCTTAAAGGCTATAAATGCCAACGCATAGCCCCAGAACCCCTCCAGGAGATAGAAGAGCAACGCCGTGGAGCAAGAAGAACCACAGTGATGTTAGCGTGTGGCGTCAGTTACGGAAGGGTCAACAACGGCGGCCATGCTGTCCGAAGAAGGGAGGGTATCCACAAGCTACAGCTGGGAGGGAGAAAGAGCTGTCCAGCCTTCTCTTCCTACACACTTGGGGAAACCTAGAGATGGATGGGAACCCTCAGAAGGAAGAAAGGAATAATTACAAACTAAATTAGGGCCAAATTGAACTATCTGAGAAAGAAAGAATGGTTCTCAACCTTGGCTGTGCGTTGCAGTCTCAACAGAATGAACTCAACTCCTGCACTCTTCTTAATCACCACATTAATTACTAACTTTATTTAATAGGAAAAAAATGTTCAGCATTTGGAATTCTCACCAGTTTCAACAAAAGCTGTTTCTTTGGAAGAAAATGCTGGTGAATAACGATTAGTTCATTGTTCGGCTCTTTTCGCATGTGGATGCTTGGGCTTGTTTTTTCTTATTTTCTTAGTAAATCTGGGAACCTTTGAACTTTGAATAATTTCTTTCTTCTCTCAGTGCCCTCTAGTTATACAAACACAAAAAATAATTACAGGGGCAGTATTTACATCTGTACGTCTATGGTTTTTTTCATTTGGTATTTACACTGCTGAGTGAATGAATGAATGTAGTTCATTTTACTTCTTGGGAAAAAACGTATGTAATGAAAGGGGGTGCATTTTAGTTGACTCTGGCAAGGTTTTATAAGGAGCATATAAAGGAGAAGGAGAGAGGAAGAAACCTTCTTTGTAGTCCCGAAAAAATATGTTGGTCTGTACCCTAAACAGTTTTTCTACATTTGTGGTTAAACACGTACTCATTATGTTCCAGAAGAGGGGATGTTTTACTGAAACACTTTATGAGTTAAAACAAAACAAAACAAAACACACAAAACCTCTCTACACCAGTGTTTGCAGTTTCTCCCGGTTCAGTCTCTGAACTTGCTTTCCAACAGCTTTTCCCAACCTGAGAATGTGGCCAGGACACTGGATTCAGGCTCCAGGCTGGGACCTCCATGAGTTGCCTTCCACGCGGAATCAGAACCGAAACTTTCAGATCGGAGCAGACATAAAAATAGTATTACAGGGGTGCCTGGGTGGCTCAGTCGTTAAGCATCTGCCTTCGGCTCAGGTCATGATCCCAGGGTCCTGGGATCGAGCCCCGCATCGGGCTCCCTGCTCTGCGGGAGGCCTGCTTCTCCCTCTCCCACTTCCCCTGCTTGTGTTCCCTCTCTCGCTGTCTCTCTCTCTGTCAAATAAATAAAATCTTTAAAAAAAAAAATAGTATTACATGCCCCATGAGGAGGGAAGATGTCTTCATTTAAGGATGGGGTCAAAGGGAACAGAAAGAAAAGTGACCAGGTGGGGAGAATCAAGGGTCCCTAGCGTACAGCAGGAGCTCCACTTCAAGCCAGGTAGAGACATCCGCCCTTCTTGTCAGAAGCCCTCTAACCATGTTTTATCACCTCAAGTGTGACGTGGAGGAGAACTGAGGCATGGTTTAGCCTGTTCTTGAAGAGTTTGGGTTTAGAGTAATTAATTTCTAAAAGAAGAAAGGGGAAGCGGTGGGAGTTTTCCAAAGAATAATTTCATAATAAATAGGTCATGTGTTAGAAAGCTGCTTTGCACATAGGAGCTCCTTCACTCATAAATATTTCTTTTGGTCCCCTAAGTTTTTATTTAAGTTCCAGCTAGTTAATATACAGGGCAATATTAGTTTCAGGCGTAGAATTTAGTGATTCATCACTTCCATATATCACCCGGTGCTCATCCCAACAAGTGCGCTCCTTCATCTCCATCACCTGTCTCACCCATCCCCACCCACCTCCCGTCTGGTGACCAGCAGTTTGTTCTCTAGAGTTAAGAGTCAGGGCGCCTGGGTGGCTCAGTCGGTTAAGCGTCAGCCTTAGGCTCAGGTCGTGATCCCGGGGTCCTGGGATCGAGCCCTGCGTCGGGCTCCCTGCTCCACGGGAAGCCTGCTTCTCCCTCTCCCACTCCCCCTGCTTGTGTTCCCTCTCTCGCTGTGTCTCTCTCTGTCAAATAAATACATAAAATCTTAAAAAAAAAAAGAGTCTGTTTCTTGGTTTTTCTTTCTCCCCGCCATGTTCATTTGTTTTGTTTCTTAAATTCCACATATGAGTGAAATCATATGGTATTTGTCTTTCTCTGCCTGACTTATTTCACTTAGCATAATACTCTCTAGCTCCATCCATGTCATGGCAAATGGCAAGATTTCATTCTTTTTATGGCTGAGTGATAATCCATTGCATAGATATATCCCATCCTTATCCATTCATCAACTGATGGGCATTTGGGCTCTCTCCATAGTTTGGCTACTGTTGATAATGCTGCTATAAACATCGGGGTGCATGTGCCCCTTCGAATCTGTATTTTTTGTATCCTTTGGGTAAATACCTAGTAGTGCGATTACTGGGTCATAGGGCAGTTCTATGGTTAACTTTCTGAGGAACCTCCATACTGTTCTCCAGAGTGGCTGCACCAGTTTGCATTCCCACCACCAGTGTAAGAGGGTTCCCCTCATAAATATTTAAGATTTTTTCCATTGATTTTTTTAAGAGGAGAGACAACAGATGGTTCAGGTGTTCATTTGTCTCGGAGAGGGGACAGTTCTAGAATCAGAGAGATGCAGAGTGATTTTTTCTAGCTTCCTGGGAAGGTTATTACACATCCAAGGTGGCCTGATGCTGCTGGTGGTGGTAGAACCCGGGAGATTGCAGGGAAAGAGCACTCTGAGCTCATCCCAGGCCGCTCCAGTGATTCTGGGATGTCGCTTTGCGTCTCTGGCTTTAGACTGCCCTCCCCCCTCCCTCTGACCGTGGGCACTAAGCCCCAGTACTGAAGCTGCACGATGTGGGGATTTGACGCCTGAATACAGTCCATCTCCAGCCTTGGACTGTCCCAGAACTCATTTGTAAGTTTTTCGTTTTGATTCAGGACACATTTTCCCATGGAAAAGGAGTTACAAATGGCGTTTAGAGTTCCAGGTTTACCCATTAAGACTTATTTCCTCCATAACATTGCTGGGGAGATACGCAGTTGCCGTGAGTGGGAGTGGAAAACAATACCGGTATCATGATAGTGAATAAATGTTAACAGAACTCAAGAAGATGGTTTTAAAAATGAACCTTAAATGCCGGCGCCCAATGAAACATACGACTAACTAGAGAAAGAGTAGTCGGCTGATAGAGACCTTGGGTCTACAGCTGGAGTATCTGTCTCTGAGGATTAATGACTGGTTCTTTATGACCAGTATCACTAGAAAGAGTCACTCATTCCAGAGAAATAATATTTTTTGAGTGCCCAAAATCCTCTAGGCAATATGATAGCAGAGATGAAAGGCCTAGTCCCTACTTTGAAGGAGCCCATAGAATGGCCGACTAAAAAGATACTACACTACATACAAGGTTTTCAGGGGGACTCACACGTCCTCCCGAGGCACACTGTGTTGTGCCTGGGGGTTCAGGGAGCCACAGGATAGATGTTGAGGGAGCTTCCTGGACCACTAGTTTTACTCAATAATTGGGGGGAGATTATCTTATATTAAATAGTGTAGAGAATTGTGCTAATTTTATAGGAACGTTTAGGATGATGCACAGGATTGTAAAGAAATCTTAAGGTCTACAGAAGGCTGTTTTGGGCCATAACCAGCTGTACCCATGTCCTCCTTCCCCACCCTTTGGCTCAGATCCCCTCAGGGGTACTAGCTTGTCCTCCGCCCTTGGAAGTAATACTGATATACAGGCATGCACAGCATATGGGCTATGGAAAGGGAGAAGTCTGAATCACCCTGGGTGATTTCAGGAAAGGCTTCCCAAGGGAAGTGAAGCTTAAGTCCAGGCTTCCAAACCAACCAGAAGTTGGCCAGGTGAAACAGGTCATAAAAGCGTTCTAGAGAGGGGACAGGGTGCACAGGCCTGGAAGTGTGTAAGAGGGCATGGTGTGATGAGAAAATGTAAGCAATCTGGAGAGACTGGAACACCGGGCTGGTGTGGGGGATTTCAGAGACCCCCGCATTATCATTTCAAAGCACAAGAAAGGATGAGGAGTCCAACACTTCTCCGTTCTAGCCAACAGGTGGTGCTGTTGGTCCAGTGCAGCTTGGTTGGCTCTCCAGACCAAGGGGCCTTGGGAAACCGGGGAACACAGATGGTGATCTGAAGAGGGCCAAGTGTAGAAGGGAGACGTTTAGAAATAGGGTTTTGTAATTCCAGGAAGAGCTGTAATCATCTCTGCTACTTGTTACTTTGCTCAGAAACTCCAAATGAGATAAAGTATAATCCCTGTAAGCATCTTCAGCAGGATGCTGAAATTAAGAAATGAGGGGACCAACTATCCTTTCCCCCACTGGAAAACACCATCTCTTGGCGCGGAACTGCCCATACGTCCAAGCAACAATGTGAGCAAATCTGCACTGGCAGTTCATGAGCTCCCACAGCTTCCAGCACTGGTTAATCCATCACCTTTTATGATCCCAGAAGACATTTACGACCCTCTCCTAGGAAATGAATATTTGAACAACATATCATTGATAAACAATGCTGAGTAATAAATATATCAGTGACAGGCAGTCAAGTTAATTAGCAGAAAGTTCTAGAGTCATTATTGGGAATTGAAAGAAAAAGTAGGGCGCCTGGGTAGCTCAGTTGGTTAGGCGACTGCCTTCGGCTCAGGTCACGATCCCGGAGTCCCAGGATCGAGTCCCGCATCGGGCTCCCTGCTCGGCGGGGAGTCTGCTTCTCCCTCTCCCACTCCCCCTGCTTGGGTTCCCTCTCTCGCTGTGTCTTTCTCTGTCAAATAAATAAATGAAATCTTCAAAAAAAAAAAAAAAAGAAAGAGAAAGTAAAAGGCCTTACCTTCCCCCAAGACATTTTTTCTCAAGACATAGGACGCTCTTGGTTCTGTCCCTTGCCTCACACCTCTTCTGAGCTTACAGTTGCATATTTTGGTGGGGGCTATCTCCGCTGATGGGATTTTGCTCCCTCAAATCAAAACTAAGTTCCCTTCTACTTCGGTTGATCTGAGCAGAGACTGTAGCGGAGGCCATAGCATGTCTTTTGACATTTAACCTGTATGGCGGCCGTAGAATACCACCTTGCACTGAGTTTGGTAAACTCACCTGGTGGTAAACAGCCTGGGATCTGGGCTCAGACAGACCTGGGTCCACGGCCAGCCTCTGCAACATCTGAGCTGTAATCTTGGGCAAGTTACGTTACTACTCTAAGCCTCATTTTCCTCATCTAGGATACAAGCATACAACTGTGCCTGCCTCAGAGGGTTGCACTGGGGATCAACTATGACAGAGACATTAGCATAGTCCTGCTGAGCACATACTAAGGGGTCATTAAATGACTTTTCATATTAGCATCCTGGTCTCCCCCAACCGCTGGGCCTCATATCTCCTCGGCCCCAACTGTCAATGGACCAGCTCCTCTCAAACACATGATACTGATCATTTATGATGCAAAAGTACTTAGCCTTACATGTTAACTGCCACACTTTAGAAGAAATAAGTTTCATTGCTTCTTTCCGGAAACACCTTTCCCTTGTGATCTGCATGAAACCACTGGAGGATAAACAGATTTGAAGAAAAAAATACCCCGAGTGAATATTTTTTGAAGTTGCTAAAATAAGTTGGTGGAAACGGAGACCCAAGAGAAATGGTAGCAGAAGCTATTGGTTTTATATTTACACCTTCACTCAGACACCCACCCACTACTGAAATTATCAGCCAGTGTGTAAGACGTTATACTGAGAAATGGAGGAGGGTTAAAAACATCTTTTGATACTTGGTTGAGTCTGCTTTCATTTTGCCGGAGGTGAACTGATATTAACCAAAGTATGCCAACATATGAACGATGAGGATCAGCCTCAGAAGAACTGGGGGAAGAGTAGAGGGAACAGAGGTTTATTGCCGGTGACAGACGGCATCAGCGGCCTCCGAAGGACCCTGAAGGCTTCGCTCACACACCTCCAACCCCGTCTCCTAATGAGGACGATGGTGGCAGCACACGCTCACTCGGGCCCTGTCCTGTGTCAAGCACTGTGCTCTGTGCTTTAGTTTTATTACGCCATCCAGCCTTCACAACAGGCCTAGGAGATTTTGCAGAACAAAGTGCAGCTTAGAGAGGTAACACCCCAGAAGGCTTCTGGCTAACAAAATTCCTCCCCATCCATCAGAGCCTAGCTCAGATCTCACCTCCTTCGGGAAGCTTCCTTCCTTTCCCTCTTCACCTCCTCCATCCCCCATTCAGTTTTTCTTTGACTGTTTGGAAGTCTGTTTCTTTTCATTTCCTTCCTTCCTTCCTTCCTCCCTCCCTCCGTCACTACCTCCCTCCCTCCCTCCCTTTTTTCTAGACACACACATTAGGTTGGTTCTCTGGATGTAGCTCTAATACCTTAAAGGTAGGGAAAGTCCTCAGTTTTGACCCAAATACATGGCAGGATGTAGGGAGATTCTGTACCCCTACAATCTGCCCCAGGCCTAGACATCTATTAAATTGCAATGAACTGGATTTTTGGGCTTTCCCAAGTTTCAGGTTTCATCGTTATTTTCTACTTGATACTCTGGACCAAGGGCAGAGAAATGTCACTGTTCTACAGAGAGCTCCACACACAAGAATGTTGGGGAACAGGAAGTCACTTTTTTGTCACTGAACTCAAAAGCTTCCCTTCTTATAGGAATCAAGGGTGTATCTTATCTCCCAGCTATTCCTTCTGAGTCCATCAGTGGCTGGGCCTGCCACCCTCCTATAAAAGGAGAGTAGACAAAGAGAAGCAGAATGCGATTTGGTGGCAAAGAACATTTTTCCCCGGCAGAAAATGGAGTGACTTTTAGCTTATCTGCTGTCACCTTGTTAATGTGATCATTGTTCTTCAAAATAAAATCTCTTCTTACCCATGATGTCTTTTGTGTGAAAAAAATTTTTTTAAAGCAGCAACTAAATGCCAAGAAAAGAGGAGCGGGGGGTGGGGGGCGGTGGGAAGAATGAAAGGCTAATCAAGAGAAGCTACAAATCAACTTCTTTGCAAGGAAAAGCACTCAACATACAATTATCTTAATTCTCCCAGGTGGCCATTTTGCCTTGCTTTCCAAGGTAGGTGTAGAAAGTACTAGAAACCTGTGGCTCCCTTCATTACCCCTGGCTTTCAGAGCAGGAGCTACAGGGCTGCATCAGTTGGGATGAGTAATTTATCGTCATTTAAGCCAGGGGCTCTGTGGCTGTTGATGTGTGCCCCTGGCCTGTTCTCAAGCACATCCTTATTTCAAAATTAATCATCCAGCCCTAACTTGCTGGTGAAGGTTTCCGGGGATAAAAACTTAGATGGAAGAGGGAACCTAGTTGTTAATGGCCAAATGCCATCCATGGCAAGCATAACACAAAGACAAGGCAGTGAGAGAAGAGTGATTTACTACTCTATCTTGAAGAATAAATCAAAACTTCCTCTTTGTGCCACTGTAGGGTGGAGGCAAGAAAGCGGCCCAGATAACATTCCTGAGAGGCCTCCATTCTTCAAAGCTGAGGGAACATTTGCATCTTTCCCCTTATTGACTTTTGGCCCCTGGATGCTGAAGAACCAGTTCTGTGTTTCAGTCGTGAGAGGATATAGCTGAGATTAATTCCCTTCTGCATCTCCTTTCTACCATTTTGGGAACCAGTGGTTGTCACCACACTCAAGGTCAAGGAGTTATAGCCACACACAAGGCCAGCACCCCTCAGGAAAGTGGAGTTTCTCAGTCTTCCTGCTGACCCAAAAAGAGGTACCCAGGAGGAAGGGAGCCATGCTATCCAAGAGAATATTCAGAAGCACAGACGGACTTTAGAGAAGACTAGAAAACTCTGCCTTGAACACAGACAAGTAATTTCTGCCCAAGTTTACACACAGAAGGGTTGTGTCGGATAGAGACAGTGTGGGCAGCAGACTATAGTTGTTTATAGCTTCGTGCAGCCCTATCCCTTCCTGATCTTACTCTCTTCTCTGCCTCCCCACCCCCCAGACTTAGAGAAGGTAAGAATCAGTCCAAAGCAAATAGTCTTTATTTTTATGCAAAATATTGGCTCTATCAAAGATGTTTCCCTTGGTTTTAGAGACCAGATACTTTTTTTTCTTTCTTTCTTTTTTCTTTTTTAGTTTTAAAGATCAGCAGAGTGAGCTCATTCTATCGTGTTCTTAAAAATAGAACAAAATAAGACCAAACAAAAAAACCCCACAAACAAAAATCCACCCCAAACCTGATACACCTTAAGTTATTTACCCGAACAGAGTCAGTCCAGAGTCCCCTCCAGCAAGCTCACTTGGCTTGCCACACCACCCCAGGAGGGAGAGTCCGTCCCTCCTTCCTGCGGACGGGCCCCAGGTACTGTGCCCAGCCTTTCTGGTGCTCACACATCAGTATCCTCCCGACTTGCAAGTCCCCGGGGGCAGAACTGCGTCTTGGTCGTGCTCGATGCCTGCAGCTGAGCCCAGTAGCCAGCAGAGATGCTGGTTCATCGAGTTTAGCTCCCCCCAATGCTGCCTCCTTCACGGACGAGACCAGTAGTCAAGGCCCTGCGGAGTGGGAAGTAACCCAGTTGGGTAGCTGGGAAAGAGGCCAGGTCTGGGACAGAAGAGTTCAAATATTCTACTGAGGAATACTCCACAAGAGTCAGGGACTGAGAAACTTGAGGAATTTTTCAATGGTGAATTTTTGTGTCGTGCCGAGTTTTTTCCTGGCTCATCTCAGCCTGCTCAATCCAGTGGAACACTTGGCTGCAGGCCCTCCCCTAGGTACACAGTTGGTATTTTCCTGTCCCATCTGCTAGTGCCTCTGGAGGACATCGGGCGGGATAAGTGGGTTGATCCAGAAAGGACACCCACTGTCCTGGCCCTCTGCCTAAGACATGCAAATGGAGAACAGCTTCCCAGCCACAAAGTTTTGCCTGTGCCAAAGGCATATTATTTTGAATATGATGCTTATTCATAGCTACTATGGATGGAGTAGCTACTAAGCGTACTATGCGAAGTCATCTGCCTGCATGCTTTCACTTCATCCTCATTTAGGGAAGACGAAAGGCAGATATTACCATCTCCATTTTAGAAATAAGGAAGTTGCAGTCACACGACTGATAAATGGCCGAGTAGGGATTTACATCCAGATCTGGTAGACACCAAAGCCCATTTTCCCCACGCCATGCTGCCTCTCCAACTAACCATCTAGAGGATGAAACTCATAACGATAAGCCCACATAGTAAAACCAATGGAAATTACCAAAGCTGTATTCCTGAGGTAAAGTTATAGCTCTCGGTTTTCAGATCTATCTTTTAAACTAAGCATTCAACTTAAGAAATAGAAAACAAGTTTAAAATCTCAAGTAAGTGAACACAAAATGCGATAAATTAATTAAAAATAAGAAACACCCCCCAAAATGGACAAAACTGATTCTGCCATAAGATGGTAGCAGCCTACACCTTGTTGCCTCTGAATGCGGAGTCCCCAGGCATGCACAAAGAGACCTGAGCTGATATTCATACTGATATGAAAGTTTCGCTTCTGGCTGGCTCAGTCGGTAGAGCACGCGACTCTTAATCTCAGGGTCGTGAGTTCAAGCCGCATGTTGGGCATGGAGCCTACTTAAAAAAAAAAAAAAAGAAGAAGGAAGGAGAAGAGTAGGAGAAGGTGGAGGAGAAGGAGGGGAAGAAGGAGGGGAAGAAGGAGGGGGAAGAAAGAGGGGAAGGAGAAGGAAAAAGAGAAGAAAGTGCTGCTTCTGGGAAATATGAATGCCCAGCGGTCTGGGCATACACAATGGCAGTAGCCGCTGGGTCTCTGGCCTGTGACTGGCATAAGGGTCTGGGCCCTGAGAGCTTTGCCAGATCAGCATAAATGGCTCTCAAAGCTGCCCAAGCCCCCAGGACACGGCAGGCTGACTGCGACAGGAGCCTGAAGCTCGAATCCCATGCTCCATTCTCCCTGAAGACCACCACACTATCCCTTTTAAGTGTACCCACGTCCGGTCTATCAGCTGCAAGAGCTAACTTTTTTGGTGTAAGGCTGTGCCTGTCTCCAAGTTGGGAAGATTCAGCAGGGAAGAGGAGGAAAGAAAGCGGAGAGTTTTATGTTTCCCTGAATTATTCCTATGCTTATAAGGCAATCGTATGAAACGATTGTTCCATGGCTTTAAATCTAGTAAATAAAATTCCCTTTGAGACTCTGGTTTGAAAGATGGTGAGGATCAGAGTAACTACTTTGTTTATGTAATAAACACATACCCCAAACTGTAACATTTTTATAATGAAAGCTGGTATAATAAAACTTGTGTTGAGGCCAAAAAGCAGTCATTTTCCCCTCTGCTTTTATTGTGCTGAATGCAGTATCTGCCAAGTCCTACTTGGTGGCATCTTTGATGAAGGGCCTGGTCTCCCTCCTCCTGAGCTATGCAGAGTCGGCGAGGGGACCATGACCTTGCTGACGCGAAGGCTAGAAGAGAGCCGACGTCATACAGTGCCAGCAGCTTCGAGAAGGTCGAGCCCTCTGCCATGGGGCCCCTGTAACCTTCCTTCCTTCCCCTCCCTGGCCTGCCTGCCACCCTCGTGCCTTGGATCGCCAACTCTCCAAGGTAAACGGGGTCGAGGTTTTCCAAAGGCCTTCTCCCCATCATCCTCCTTAAGCTGAGACTGGAACCTTCCGGCCAGCACCTGGAGGGGCTTTCTTTCTTTGGGATTCCCTCCCATTACTTAGCCCTTCCGGCCCAACGACCACTACCTGGCTGCTGGACACTCTCCCCTGAATCCAGCGATCCTTCTGCAAATGTGTGAACGCACATCCTTCACTGTCTCACTCGGTCTCCTGAGGGCCACCGGGGCTTAGAACGGGAGCGGCGTTCTTCCTTCTGACCGAAGGCAGGGACTCTCAACCCTGGCCGCATGCTGGCGTCTACCTGGGGTGCTTTTCAAACACCGCACTGACGCCCGGGGCCATCCCCAAAGATTCTGGCCTAATTGGTCTGAGGTACAGCCTGCCCATCCAATAATGGCATTCATCATTAGTGGGCACGCTGCCAGGGAACTGGAGGTGAGCACCTTCCCCACCCCCAAATCCGCGGACCACAACGCGCTGAAGGGACGGACGGGGACGTTCCCGGCCACCCATCGGAAGGTGCCTGCTCCACGGGCACGGATCCTTCCTCTCCTGAGGGGTCTGAGGTGACAAAGGAGGCACAAAGCGGTGCCTCCCATCACCACACCTGGAAAAGCAACTCAGAGGCAGTCCCCTCGGACGGCAGGGCAGGGCGACGCTCTCACTGAGCAGGGCTGCAAGGGCCCAGGCCAGGGCTCGGCCCCTGGAGCCTGCCCACCGAGTGCGGCCACCTCCACAGACACGGTGGAGGCAAACGTGCCAGGAGCGGGCTTAGCTGGGGCCGAGACAGTGGCAGGCTTCGGCACTCACACGGCTTACCCCCGTGGGCTCCGCATGACCCGGGGAGTGGAGGTGGAGTTTACCCGAGAACTGTAAGGAAGGCACTGTCCCTGATGTTCAGGAGCCCGAGGTAATAGGGGAGGGCAAGCCCCAGTGCAGGATGAGGACTGCAAGGAGTTCGATACTCTTCCAACACGGTTCAGTTGTGCGGCTGACCTGATGCGGTGAAGGTACATTGTGAAGGAGGCTTTAGAGAACTCACGCAGCCCAGACAGGCTCTCAAACGGTATAAGGCCACTGCAGACGGAAAGGAAGCTAGAAATCGGAGAACCTGGGTCTGAAGACTCCCAGTTCAGGGCTGTTTGGGGGCCCGAGGGACAGAAATAAATCTCCCTGTGGACTCTCAGGATGAGGGCAGGACACTGAGGAATTCCCAGCAGACAGGAGGGGGCGGGGTGCCGGAGGAGAAGAAAGGGACAAGCAGGCCTCTTCTGGGCCACCCCAGGCCAGAGCCCGAGAAGCCTGCCCTGGAGGCCCCCCCCCCCCCCCCACCCGGGGCTACCCTCTGCGCCTTCTGGGAAAACATGCAAGTGTCAGAGTGGAGGAAGAGGAGAGAGGGGGGCTTGTCCTCTGTCTTAAGCGACCCCAAACCTCAGAAGGAGCACCAAGTTGCGAACTTGGCCAGCCAGAATGAACAACCCAAGGTCCCCAAGCTCAGGAGTCGCTGACCCGCAAATTCAAGGTCAGCCCTGAGGGTCAGGCCTCCGTTCCTCACCTCTGTTCCTGTGGAAGGGTCCCCTTTCTTCAGAAAGCATACTCCTCATTCCCCCAGAAGAGGCAGCGGCTGCAGGCGGCAGCCCCTCTCCACTAGGCCTGGCTTCTCCCAGCTCCCTCCCCCTTTGTCTTGCCAGGAAATGCTGCAAACCCCAAATACCTGCATTCTTGGGCAGGCAGCAGGCGAGAGGCATGCTTGGATTCCCGCTCTGCTTCTTAAGGACGGGCCTTTTCTTTTATCCAGAGCCCTCCCGGAGCCCCAGATAGCTGAAAGCTGATCTGCTGAAGTCGGCAGGCAGAGCAGGGGGGCGGGAGGGCGCGAGAGGGCGACCTTCGGCAAGGAGGGTGGCAGACTTTCACACAACATCTGCGCTGCCTCCGGGACTCCCCCCTGGAGGGGGAGATGGTCTCACCCAAGTGCCGGCCAGCGGCTAATCCCTCGGGGTTCACTTGAATGGCAAATCAGGGCTCCAGGGTAGCCTCGGACCCACCCTGTCTCCAGAGGAGGGGCTTGGAACACTTTCTTTCCCAGCCCTGGAGGAGTTCGGAAGGCCCTGGCACTTTTCTCGGGCCTCTGGGCTCCAAGTGCAACAGGCTAGGGGGGCAGGAGCATCCCTATCACCTGGGAGCCTGTTAGAAATGCAGAATCTCAGGCCCCGTCGGTTCGAGAAGCTCTGCCAAGTGCCACGTGGCTACGGAAACCAGGAGCACGCTGCTTGAGGCAGGAAGCGGGACCAACACCACAGTGGGGGAAGCCACAGCCGCCCAGCCCCCAAGCCAAGTGTCCGGGGTGCGAGAGGGAATGCACACGTCCCATACCTCCCACACGGCCACCGCCCGCCCGCCCGTCCGCCCGTCCGCCCCACCGGCCACCCGTTCCCCCGCCAGGCTGGGGCCCGTTCACTTGGCCGCGCAACCTTAGGTCGGTGTGAGCGTGAGCTGTTCAACAGGCCTGCAAATATCTGCACACGCATTGAAGGAGGGGCGGCGGGGGTGGGGGGGCAGGACACAACTGGAGTTTGCTCTTTTCAGGTTGCAAATCTATTTCTGGTCCCCTCCCGCCCCAAAGCACACACCACCTGTATCAACATGCTAGGCTCTCGGGTGCCAGGAACAACAGTCAAGTGCACGGCAAGAATCCTTGGGCGCCTGCACACAGCGCCATCGTGGAGCCTGTTCCGATCATCGTCCGGGCAGGAAGGGGAGAATTCAGGGACGTCCAGGGCTCCGCTCCGACAGCCTTCACGTCCGCGCCCCGCTGAGCCCAGCGGCTGAACGCACGTGCCAGGGCCGGAAGGGCGGGGAGGAGGAAAGGAGACAAGCTCCCGGGGCTCAGAGCTTTGTCTTCCGGTCCACAGGGAGCACTCGACATAACCAACAGCGAGCGTGGTGGACCTGCTTGCTCCTCAGATCCTCGCCAGGTCTCTGCTGCTGGCGCCGGCCCCCTGCCCTGGCCGCTTCTGCGCCTTAGTCATGGGGAGAGCAAGAGCCAGGACGGGTGACCTCACTTCTGGAGAGCAATGAATGGCGCTGGGCTTCGGGGATGCATTAAGACAGCCCAAATCAACACGAAGTCTGGCTGGAACCTTGCAGAAGTGACCCAGGCAGAGTCTTCGGCCTTCCACGCGTCTGTCAGTGGCCTCAGCGGCCGGCCGGCCACCGCCTCCAGCGCAGCTAATTGCAGCCTTCGCGCCCGCACTCGCCTCCCCGTCACGGAGGGGCAGGCCCGGCTTAAGGCAGGCCCCCAGCGGCCGGCCAGGGAGGAAGAGCGAGCAGACAGAAAGCGGACAGGGTGGCCCTGGGCTCCACTGGGATTTGTGGGGGGCTCTCATAAAGCAATCACGGTGGGCTTCTGCGTCGAAAACCAAGCTAAAACGGTGCTGAAAAATCTTCTTCAGATCCCCAGTCTTGCCTCACACAACAATCACTCATGAAAAGACCCTCACGAATGGAAGGAAATGATGCCATTGTTTTATTTTCTATGGGAAGTCATAATAGTTTTTAAAAGGTTAATCTCCTTCTCAGCCCTGTTTTTTCCCTTCCAGTGACCCCAAGCTGAAAAGGAAAAATATTTGCACTTGGTGTTTAAAAACCACAGTGAATTAGCTTTTGTTGTTCATGGCAAAGCCACTATTTAGCTGCCCAGAATCAAACCAGATGTCAAGGAAGAAAGAAGGCCCTGCATCCTGGGAACTTGCCTTTCACCTTTCCAGAAGGGCTGAGGAGAAGGCCGGGCTGAGAAGACAAAATGGAGGGAGCTCGCTGGTCAGTGAACCTGAGAGGCGGTTCTGACGCAAGTGCTGGTAGCTCTTTGTGGGATGCCATGTGTGGGACGAGCGTGCCACAGCCCTGGGACCCTGGATGCCTGATGCCTCTCGGCTTCCGGAAGTTTCTTCTGTGGACGCAAGGCCAGCAGCACTATTCTCGCTATTCCCACTAGACCAAGGTGAGCGGTAGAGAAGTATGGAGGGGAGGATCAGGAGCCAGGAAAAAAAAAACAAAACCAAAACCACAAAGGAGATCAGCAGGACTTGCTGGAACACTAAATCTATCAGAGAAGGTATTTAAGGAGGAAAAAAAAAAAAAAAAACTCTAAAAGAAAAAGAATAAGTTTTCTTTCTGTGGCCTTCTGGGGGAATATGAGGAATAGATTATTAGTCAGTCTTGTTTTTCTTTAGCACACCACCCACCACAACTCACAGCTTAAATTAGGCAAAAAAAAGTTCCTACGGGGCTTAGTCTATTTCTCACTGTCTGCTAAATCCAGCAGCGTAAGAAAGCAAGAAGTCCTCTCTACACTGAGACCCTTTCTATCCACTCTACATCTACCAGGCCCCCACTGTGGTAAGATATTCAGGTGATACCAGAAGGGCTTGGGTGCTCTTCCCATCCACGAGAACTTTATAACCCTGCTGTGCATTCAGTTTCATCATTGCCATTTTATAGATGAGGAAACCAAGGCTCAGAAAGCTTAAGGAACTTGGCCAAGAACACAAAGCTATTAAGCTAGCAAGAGTCTTTGTTTTTAATCACTGATGAAGCCCAGGGGCCTAGATCAGTGCCTGGCACATAGCAGCTGCTCAGTAAATATTTACTGAAGGAAGAAAGCAGCTGGGGGTACAGGGAAGGGCTTTCTGGGGCACTGGTGCTGAGCTTTGAAGCATGGTTAGGATTTATGCAAAGACAACGATAAAGGCACACCGGGAAGAAAACAGGAAATGGACAAATGCACCTCTAAGGAAACATAACTGTTTTACAGGATTGCAAAAATGGGCAGGAGGGAACAGCCGTTAAGGACACTCAAGTCAGAGAGACCCGGGTCCTGCCATGGCTCTGCCGCCTAAGGTTGCGTCAACACGGCCAAGTCACTTGGTCTCTCAGGGCTTCATTTTTCCTTATCTGCAAGATGGTGATGAGAATATTACCTACTGTGGCAGGAACTGTTAATTTCCTACCCAACGTTCCATGTTCGCCTTCTCTTTCATATTGATAACACCTCAATTCTTTAAATTGGGTCCGCTGCCATACAACCAAAAGGCTACATGCCCAGGCCTCCCTTGTACCTAGGGGCTGCTATCTGGCCAATGAGATAAAAAGCAATTGTGGCATGGGACTTCTAGAAAGTCTCCTTAGAATAGAAAAGTCATGCTCCTTCTTTCACCCTCCTGCTTGGGCCAGTGATGTGATGACTGGAGCTCTGGCAGCCATCTTGGACGGCCAAGATGAGGGCCACAGTCTAACGGTGGAACCAGGAGCTGGAAGGAGACTTGGTCCTCACTACTGCTGAGTCTCCATACCCACTCTGGACTTCTTTCACATGAGAGAGAAATAAGGTTCTATCTTTTTGAAGCCTCTGTTAATCCCCAATGGATATATTTACCTCAAAGAGGTGCTAGGAGGATTAAATAAGATAATGCAGACCAAGTAATTACTGCCGGGTGTTAGACACGGTACACACGCAAATCTAAGCCAACATATTTTGTTGCTATTCTTATCACTATCATCATCATTATCATTACAAAATCTAGAATACTCCCTTCTTCTGCATGAGGCTGAACCATCTCCATTCAGTTATTTAATCAATTTGCTTAAAATTCCTCAAAATTGTGCCTTTCATGAGAACGTATCTACGAGTCTTCCTATGACAGGGTCCCTGATAACAGAACAAAATATTTCTCTTTGAAATTCATCACCAAATCATCCACACAACCAATAATATTGAAACTCTAGGCCTGTTAGTGAAAGGCGGGGGTGGATTGTTAGTAGGCTAACACTTCTGAGCACGGAGACTGGGAAGCATTAGTTAAATTCGAAGTTTGGTCAAATATGCCTTCCTGGAGAGCTCCGTGGCAATCGGTGCCTCAAAAAGTCTCCCCTTTCCCACCCAGACAGACTTTTACATTTCAGGACACATAGGGAAAAAAATGTAAAGATACAATTTGCTTAAAAAGTTCTGAGAGTCAGCATGGAGTGCAGGATTTCGAGATTTGCCGAGAACTGTGGATCCTTCTACTCAAATCTCTGCTTCTTAGTGTCTTTGACAGAGTGTGTGGTTTGTTCCTGATCAATAAATGTTTCCTAAAAGATCTAAGGAAGGAAATACTCATGAGCCAGAATGAGTGGGTCCCCTTGGCCAAAGGACTGGCGCCAAGGATCCACTTGGGAAAGTTAGAGCATCTCGGGTCCCACCCTAGACCCACCAGGAGCGTCGGCCGCCAACCCAGCCCGCCAGGCTGCCTCGGCGTCAGCCTCCGTGTGGGTGCGGCTTTGCTCTCCGCTGAAGCCCTCACGTCCACACTGCCTCTGCTGACTCGGCCTGAGCTTCCCTTTTACAGGAAGGGTCTCGGAGAAGAGTTTAACCCTGTAGCAAGGTTTTTGGAATCTGATCCGGTCCTTTCACAGTGACCAGAGCCACCGAGCCGGGTACCAGATTACCAGCGCATCTGCCGGAGTTCTCACTGGCAGGCTCAGCTGGGCCAGGAGCTGGCCCCAAGTCAGGATTCCAGAACCGTCCTCATGAGTTCCGGCCATACTCGCTCGCAGACTCCATAACACGCGACTCAAGGAATCTGGCCGCCTGTGATCTGGATCCTCTCCTTGCTCCCTTGACAAATCAAGATGCAGGCCACTGAGCTTCCTTTGGCTTATTCTCAATGGCTCCTAAATAGGTCAAATCGCTTTGGAGACTGGCCAACAGCTAATTTCATATTCACCACTGACCTGTTTTATTCCTCTGGTATTTCAGGAAAAAGGGGGGTGAGTGCCTTTTCTCCTTGTGTGTCTGAGTCCCCATCCCCTGGAGCAGAATTTGTAGCCAAGGCCACTGTGGTTTGTCCCAGGCCACCACTGCCTGTCACTGGCCTCCTACCTGACCCCGCCTGCCGCCCAGCCGCTGGATTCCTGGGCGTACGTGCACATGTGCGGGGAATTAAAGGCCCAGCAGGCCCTGGCTGGAGCGGCCCTGGCCCACAGCTGGTCCAGCCACCACCAGGCTTAATGCTGGGGTCTGTGGAAGCAGCCCTCACCACATGGTCAAGAAATGGGGAGCATCGATTATATAAAGCACACCCCAGTTCCCCGTCTCTCAGCTGCCTGCCATCAGGAGATCAGCCAAGTAGAGTGTATGTAGCATTCTCTCCCCCCCGCAGAGCCCCACCGCTACTCAGTCTCTGCTCGCATCAGGGAAGGGCCGCCATTTTGATTTTTTTATGTGAGAGCAGAGAAGGGAGTAAGGAGTGAAGGGTGCTGAAAAAAGGGAACAGTAGGGTTTCCTTTTGTGGTTCATTCAAATCTAAGAAGGAGCTCGATACTTCCAGCCAAAGTCTGGAGCAGGAACAAGAAAAAGCCCAGGCCTGTCTTGACAGTCTCCTCAGAAAGCTACTCTGCAGGAGCGCTTTTATTGAACTATAAGATGTCAGTCCCCCTCTCTGTCTCACCCCAGATTTCAGCATTTGTTTTGTTTTGAGACATTTAGTGGTTGTTTTCCCTTTTCCATCATACACTGAGAAATATCTGCAGCTCAGTCTGCACGGCAATCTGGCCCTCCCAGAAGAACAGAAGTTGTGATTCTTAATAGGGTCCTCCTCGCTCTTCCCACTGAACCTGAAGCCACCGTGTAATGAGAGTTTCCTCGCGGTAATGATACGATGATGATAAAATTGATATTCTGTTCATTCAGCAGCTATTTACTGAGCACCTACTCCTTGTCAGGCATTGTTTTAAATGTGTTGCATGTACAGTTTCGGTTCATTCTCACAACTATCCTACGGCGTAGATCGGGAAACTGAGTGTAGAGAGGTTACATAACTTGCCCAAGGCACTGGCAGTGGTAAATGGTACAGTCTGGGCTCCTCACCACTAGGCTGGGTTACCCCAATGACAGAGGTTCAGGAACGCATTATCCTGCTTCAGAAAGCACAGCCTCACCCTCTCCCATTACTTGCATCCCAACCCCACGTCAAGAATCGAAATCCCAGCTACCCACAGGAAATACCTGTCATTTGCTTTGCCGAGTGTCTCAGGATGAACATCCATGTGCAGATGCAACTGTGTGTGTGGATGTGTGTGTAGGTCCATGGATGGCTACATACATATAACCTTATATTAAGCTCTCCCCGAAGCCTGGAAAAGGGGTTCCCATTCATAATGAAACTGAAAACAAGATTCTAATCTCTCCGCCTTGCATAGCTCTCCGCTGCTATTTCCACAAACTGGGATGGGAAAGGTATTCGCATACCCTTCTGGTAAGGCTAGGAACCCTCACCCTGGGCCTGAGCTGCCCCTCAACACCAGAACCTTCTGCTTGGCAGGGACTCCAGTTTGGGCATGAACGATCACCAAGTTTCCTCAAAAAGTGAAAAACAGAACTACCATATGATCCAGTAATTCCACTACTGGGTTATTTACCCAAAGAAAACAAAAACACTAATTCAAAAAGATTATGTGCACTCCTATGTTCATGGCAGCATTATTTACAAGAGTCACGACATGGAAGCAGTCTTAGTGTCCACTGATAAAGAAGATTCGGTGCGTACACATGCACACTGGAATATTACACAACCTTAAAAATGATGAGATCTTGTTATTCGCAACTGCATGGAAGAACCTGGAGAGTATTATGCTAAGTGAACTAAGTTTGCCTGAGAAGGACAGATACCATATGATTTCACTCATGTGTGGAATCTAAAAACACATGAATAAACAAACAAAAAGAATCAGGCCTATAAATACAGAGAACTGAGGGTTGCCAGAGGGAAGAGGATTGGGGGGATAAGCAAAGTGGGTGAAGGAGAGTGCGAGACCAGGCTTCTGGTCATGGAATGAATAAGCCACGGGAATAAACGGTACAGCACAGGGACTACAGTGAGTGGTATTGTGATCGAGTTGCGTGGTGACAGACGCGCGCTACACTCATGGTGAGCCCAGCATAACGTATAGAGTTGTCAAATCTCTGTGTTGTACCCCTCACACTAATGGAACGTTGTGCGTCAGCTACACTCACATAGAAAATTTAAAAAAAAAAGCTAAATTACCAAGTACTAGGATCACCACAGAGTCCAAAGATAAATTCACTCAAACGCAGCTATTTTAGGAGAAGGGGCCAGAGTGTGTTGAGCCACAAGTAGGACCCCCAAGTTCCCATTTGTATCCAAAAAGGATACAAAACTCTCCACACCTCACTCTGACACATCCTCCTACCAAAGTGAAAACACCGGACAATGGTTTAAGTGTTAGCCTTGCCTGGGGCGTTTGCATTTTCATGGCAAATCAGGCCTGATGCTGGACGGATAAGCTGGACCGGTGGAACCCGCAGCATCAGTCAGCAGGTGGACGAGAATCTGTGCAAGGAAAGGGAGGCGAAACCATCGGGTTTTCTATAGTTCTAGAATGAGCTAACACTTCACTTAGGATTTCTTGAAGATCGTAGTCAAAGCAAAACTGCATTTTACCCAGAAAGGGGAAAGAACATGAAAATGGTCTTAAGAGCAAGACCATTCGGGGACAGAGGGACAGCATAAGCTTTGATCTCCAAGGTCCTAATAGTTGCAATACTCTGGTTCAACTCCCCTCCACCCCCGCCATCTTTTGAGGATGGACTCCTTTAGTGTGAGCGCTAAAGAAAAGGCTGGGCTCCCCCAAGTCTGAATGTACTCAAGAAGGTGGCACAATTGCTGTCTTAGTTCTATGTCCTGACTCTAAAAGATGAGTGGACTAACGAAGGGCATTTTGTGCCAAGCTGGTATTGCGTGGTCCGGGCTCCTTGGACACTCTGCACAGGGGACCTGGAGACAGAAAAAATAGGGGATCCAGCTCAATAAGGAGCCCAGGAGAATCTCAGTCTTCACATGTCATCAAGCATGAAATCATTTCAACCAGAATGGTGCTAGCCCTCACTGAGCTCCTGATGGATGTGAATTAAGTTTATTTAGCTTGGCTACCTCAGATAAGGAAATTCCAGCAGCCTTCTAGTTCCTTTTAGATTTATTTGAAATGATATCATGCACTCAGATGCAGGATTCTTGAATGAGTCCAGCATGAGGAGAATGGATATGCTAGATGATAAGACTGGCTAAAAGCTTAAGCAGTCAACTTGGGTACGGGAGAACACAGGAGATAAAAGTCATTTCTCATTTGTCCACTCAATGACAGGAATCAGACACTCGACCAGCCACAAAACTTGCAGTAACAGGACCAAATGGTTAGACCTGGAATTCTAGTCTTTCATTTTGGGAGTCCAAGTAAGGGATCCCCCAGTGTACACAGCGGGGCAGCTATTCATTCTCCTGAGTTTGAAATGGCTTGGAGATGATGCAATTCACAAACAGAACAAAGTCTTTCGTGCTGGACAGGCTTGTTTTGGCTCTCTCCTTTGAAGCCTGTCAAACCACTTTTGCTGCCTTTGAGTTATAAGATGCTAACCTCAGTGCTGCGTCTCTACCCTGAGTGTTTGGGGCCGAGAATTTCATTCCAGTACGTCCCTTTCCATTTGGAAAGCATACCAATGATTCAAGACAGGAAGACAAAAGGCCAGAAAACGTGCTTTTTCTTTCAGACACTGATGTGGAGTTCATCACTTAGGAACTTAGCCAGCTTCCCAGGGCGTGGTCCCAGGAAGCACGGCAGCCTGCTCTAAGTCTTTCCCAGTGTCATCCCATTTAAGATCCTGCCATGTCCAATCGGAGAGTGGCCCATTCCAGGGATGGCTGGGGACAGCAGCATATTTCACAGCTGTATTAGTGACAATGTGAGATTATTCTGTGTACATGAAAACAGCAAATGAGAAAGTCCCAGAAATCAAGCTGAAAGGGAACTTGCCATTGCGAACTGTGGCTGCACAGTGATTCTCCCATTCCCAGTCTTCTGTCAAACATCCTAACCAGCCTGAGAAGAAACCCACAGTGGTGCCAGTTTTCTAGAAGAACCATGAGAATGATTACCTTGTCCTCATCAGGCTTTTAAGCACTGAAGAACCAAGGGATGGGATGGATAAGGAAAGCAGAGGACAGAGTTTAGATCTGTTCTGTCCAATATGGCAGCCACTAGCCATATATACAGGGCTACTGAGTCCTTGAAATGTGGCTAGTGTGAATAAGGATTTTAATTTTAATTCATTTGAATGCTGATACTCCTTTCAGTTATCACAAGAACCCAAATAGGTGAATCTACTTTTTCAAATTTTGTGGAATTTTATGAAATCTAAATACAGCTACTAAACATTTCAAATTATATAAATGGCTCACGTTATATTTCTAATGGACATCACTGGCTTCAAATGAACAAAATCAAGACATTTCAAAAAAATAGAAACAGAAGGAAAGCTTCCAGACTCATTCTATGAGGCCAGCATTACCTTAATCCCCAAACCAGGCAAAGACCCCACCAAAAAGGAGAATTTCAGACCGATATCCTTGATGAATATGGATTCCAAAATTCTCAACAAAATCCTAGCTAACAGGGTCCAACAATACATTAAAAGGACCATCCACCACAACCAAGTGGGATTTATCCCCGGGATGCAAGGGTGGTTCAACATTCGCAAATCAATCGGTGTGATAGAACACATTAATAAGAGGAGAGAGAAGAACCATATGATCCTCTCAACTGATGCAGAAAAAGCATTTGACAAAATACAGCATCCTTTCCTGATTAAAACTCTTCAGAGTATAGGGATAGAGGGAACATTCCTCAATTTCATAAAAACCATCTACGAAAACCCCACAGCAAATACCATCCTCAATGGGGAAAAGCTGAGAGCCTTTCCCTTAAGATCAGGAACATGACAAGGATGCCCACTCTCACCACTGTTGTTCAACATAGTACTAGAAGTCCTAGCAACAGCAATCAGACAACAAAAAGAAACAAAAGGTATTCAAATTGACAAAGAAGAAGTCAAACTCTCTCTCTTCACAGATGACATGATACTTTATGTGGAAAACCCAAAAGACTCCACCCCCAAATTACTAGAACTCATCCAGCAATTCAATAATGTGGCAGGGTACAAAATCAAAGCACAGAAATCAGTTGCTTTCTTATACACTAACAATGCAACTGTAGAAAGAGAAATTAGAGAAACAATTCCATTTACAATAGCACCAAAAACCATAAGATACCTCGGAATAAACCTAACCAAAGAGGTAAAGGATCTATACTCTAGGAACTACAGAACACTCATGAAAGAGATTGAAGGAGACACAAAAAGATGGAAAACCATTCCACGCTCATGGATCAGAAGAATAAACATTGTTAAAATGTCTATGCTGCCCAGAGCAATCTATACCTTCAACGCCATCCCGATCAAAATTCCAATGACATTTTTCAAAGCGCTGGAACAAACAATCCTAAAATTTGTATGGAATCAGAAAAGACCCCAAATCGCCAAGGAAATGTTGAAAAAGGAAAACCAAGCTGGGGGCACCACGTTGCCCGATTTCAAGCTATATTACAAAGCTGTGATCACCAAGACAGCAGGGTACTGGCACAAAAATAGACATATAGACCAATGGAACAGAATAGAGAGCCCAGATATGGACCTTCAACTCTATGGTCAACTAATCTTCGACAAAGCAGGAAAAAATATCCAATGGAAAAAAGACAGTCTCTTCAATAAACGGTGCTGGGAAAATTGGACAGCTATATACTGAAGAATGAAACTCGACCATTCTCTAACACTATACACAAAGATAAACTCAAAATGGATTAAAGACCTCAATGTGAGACAGGAATCCATCAAAATCCTAGAGGAGAACATAGGCAGTAACCTTTTCGACATCGGCCACAGCAACTTCTTTCAAGATACATCTCCAAAGGCAAGGGAAACAAAAGCGAAAATGAACTTTCGGGACTTCATCAAGATAAAAAGCTTCTGCACAGCAAAGGAAACAGTCAACAAAGCAAAGAGGCAACCCACAGAATGGGAGAAGATATTTGCAAATGACACTACAGACAAAGGGCTGGTATCCAAGATCTATAAAGAACTTCTCAAACTCAACACCCAAAAAACAAATAATCAAGTCAAAAAATGGGCAGAAGACATGAACAGACACTTCTCAAAAGAAGACATACAAATGGCTATCAAACTGATGTTTTTACAAGTAAGGATTATAAAGTGTTGAGAAGAAAATATGGGTTTTTAATCAGCTGAGAACTGAACTAAGTCATGGTGATTTGGAGTAAGTTAGCAAAACCCCCTCCCCCCCGAGTGGGCCAACTTAGGCTTTACTCTTCATTGGAGGCTTCCATAGTAAAGGTGGTTGGGGTGTTCTAGAGCAGTGGTTCTCTAATTTTTGGTCAGGGGGTCCCTGAGATCCCTTCAGGGAATCTGCAAAGTCGAAAGTACCATCACAATGATACCAAGATACTCCTTGCCTTTTGGACTCTTCCTCTCTCCTGGGTGACGTGTGACACCATCCTAGCTAGAACACAGAAGCAGACAGGAGAACCCCACAGCCTTCTATTAAGCCACTCTTCTAACATTTTTGTCTCAGGAAACAGAGTTATTTTTCCTCAAAATATTTTATTTCTAAACATGCAATGTATGTATAGTATGTACGTATTATTTTATTTTAAATTATTATTTAAATTATTTTATTATTTTCAATTATTATTTTATTTTAAATTCCCAAGGGAAACTTGTTTACTTCTCAGGTTTAATTCCTAATATGATAAACATTGATATAACTCATACGAACTAAAGCTCTATGGGGTCCACAGTAATTTTGAAGTGTGTAAAGGGGGCCCAAGATCTAAAACTTCAAGAACAACTGTTCTAGAAGGACTTGTTAGCAGATGCTGTTGATGGTCCTAAGCTCCTTGGCCCGCAGCTGCTGTGGACAGTTTCCCACCTCAGACACCTAGATGTCCCTGTTGTTCTGCCCGAGGGCTTTCTCTTTTGCCACAGGACTGTTTGAGAGAGCCTCAAATTAGCAAGAGCCAAGTGCTGATCAATGGCAGGCTGGACAGATACATGCTGGTGCTCTCGCGCCAGGGAAAACTACACGGCGGTGAGGACACACGAGCCACTGCTCTGTGCGGCAGCATGGCTGAATCTCCCAGAAATAATGTTGAGTACAAGAAGTCAGACACAGAACAGCGCGTGCTTATACAGATAAAAGTCAGGCAAATCTGTGGTGTGAGAAGTCAAGAGAGCGAGTCGCCTTTGCGAAGGAAGAGGAGCTGATGACGTTCTAGATGCCCATCTGCCTGGTGGATTCAGGGGTGTGTTCACTTTTTAATCATTCGCTGATCTGTAGGGTTCAGGCACTTTCCTGTCTAGATGTTAGACATCACTCAAAAGGTTTACAAATCAAATATTAATTATTATTTTTTCCACCGTGCTCCGCTAGGCACAGGACATGATAACAGAGTTTTCAGACATGGCTTCTGCCTTGACATCCATCCTCCTGAGAGAGAAATAATACAAGATTTAATTTGGTGGCAGGCAATTTGGGCTGGATTGTCCGGCTTGGACGGCACAAGGATTTTTTTTTTAGTTCACTTTGAGTGCTTTAATTACTTCGAATGCACATGGCACCTCAGTCCACACCACTCCTAAGCGTCCTATGCTGGCTCTGTTCCCACATGTAAGCTCCTGGCCTGACCCTGAAGGCATTCGGGTTTGAGGCCCATGACATAAATGACACTTCCAGAGGTGACTTGAACCACTGTGCTCTGGGGACCCAGCTCACCACACTGACAGGGGTGGCCAAGGATGTGGTTACGCAGGGGCACGGAGGGGGTGCTGAGCCGAGGAAGAAGAGCATGGATGGTGGGAGTGAGCCAGGTTGTGCGCTGGGTTCCTGACAGGCCCTCTGAGGGAGATGGTGAGGAGACACACTGAGAGGGCAGGATTTGTGACGAGGGTACCACCATCTAAGAGGTATGATTGGGACCTCGACAGCAGGCCCCTGGGACAACTCTCCAGTCAACATCCCTGTCACTCCCAGGATGTGAGTTTCTTGTCAGTCAGGACCCACGGGTTCCTGCGGGACACTGTAAAGCCCTTTCAGAAGACCCGGCACCCCTGCCCCCCATGGCTGAGTGGAATCACAACCCATCCCTGGCCACCCGGTTCACCTGGTGTACCCCAACAGCCTGCAGACTGTCAACTTAGGCCTGCCCCCGTGCAGGGACAGACGCCGCCCCAGGCCCGTGTCCCACAGGCCTGTCCCACCCTCATGCGGGATGATAGCCACCCGATTTTGTTCGGAGGTCCTGACTCCTCGTGCCTTCGCTGCTTCAGGACCACCACAGACAGGGGGTAGGCTGTCTTCATAACAGAGCCATTTGCTCTGTAAGGCACTCAGAAATGTTTGCTCAAATACCAGGGCTCATAAGCACATGTTGGCGTTTCGAGAGCCCGCGGCTGGGGACAGATAATTGTGCACTGGAAGTTGCTCAAAACCAGGGTTACGTCCTCTCCCTGAATCTCCTAAACCTTGAAATCTCTCCTGCCCTCAATAAATGAAATGTGGGCAACCAGAGGGGGTGAATTAAGGCTAGTGGAAGAGTACCTCCTCACATCTACACTGGAGTCTTAGGAATGCAGATGTGCTCCGTCAGATGGTCAAGGTTTGAAACCGAAACAAAGAGGGAGGTTGGTGTGTGTTTTTACTCGAAGCCGAACAGCTGCGGCCCACCCAGCCTCCACACGGGCCCTGCACAAAAGAACAAAAGCTATTCTCTCTCAGGCCTTGAGAGCTATTATACCAGCTCCCACTGCTAATTCTGGAAGAGGCCACTCACTTCAGAACCTCAGGGCTGAGACAACTTAGAATCAGAAAACGCGAAAGCTCAAAGCACTCCTCAGTCCCATCCCCTGGTTTTACGAACGGGGAGGAGGAGGCCTGGACCCCACGGCTGGGATTGGCAGAGCTTGGACAGAAACCCAGGCCTCCACACAGATTCTAGCAGCACCTTCCTCGGCAGTCCTGGTGAGCGCACGAGCCATCATTCGGGGGACTCGTTCCTCAAAGCTGCAGAGAAGGAATGAAGAAGCAAGACCATATGGCAGGAAGGGGAAGATCTCTGAGGATAAAAGCCAATGGGCAGAAGCAAAATGGAGACCAGGAGAAGCCAAAATTGGGGCAGACCAGCTTGGAGAGGCAGAAATGATTCTTCAGCATCTTGAAAAGAAGATGGACAAGGAAGCCAAAAAAGAGGTCAAATAAAATCAAGTGCCGAGGCTTCAGAGTCTGGCCTCCACCCGAGTGTCCTTGTGTCCTTTCTCTGTGTCCTACCTGACTCCTTACTCAGAATGTCCCCTGCCCAACCCCACTCTCTGCTCCCACCACTCCAGACATTCTCCTCTTCCTTGACAGGTTGCTCTCTCACTTCGGGTCTTGATAAAATCTGTCCCTCTGCCCGGTGTGTTCTCTTTTCCAGATTTCTGTATGGCTAGCTCCTTTTCTGTTAGTCAGGCTTCAGCTTACACGTTATGGGCAAACCCATTCCCCAGAGGCCTTCGTGACCACTGACAGAATCTTCTTGACCTGGGCATTTTTGATCACATTGAGCTATTTGAATTTTTTTCACAGAACGTTATCTCCATCTGACACTTTCTTGTTTATTGTTTGTCTGTCCTCCACTTGACTGGGACCTCCTTAAGAGCTGGGCCATTTCTTACCTTGTGCACCACTGTGTCCCAGCACCTAGAACCAGGCTCCACCCTGGAAGAAGCTCAGTACATGTTTGGCAAAAGAATGCATTAAAGAGTAAACCATCAAGATCTGTCTTGGGCCATAAACAAGGCGATTTGGCTCTAACTGCTCCTTATATTTTTGTTCTCGACTGATTTCACTAAGGGACTCGGGCCATCAATTAACTAAGTTTCAGCTCTTAAAAACTCATAGCAAGGGGCACCTGGGTGGCTCAGTCGTTGGGCGTCTGCCTTCGGCTCAGGTCATGATCCCAGGGACCTGAGATCGAGCCCCACATCGGGCTCCCTGCTCCGCGGGAAGCCTGCTTCTCCCTCTCTCACTCCCTCTGCTTGTGTTCCCTCTCTCACTGTTTCTCTCACTGTCAAATAAATAAATTAAAAAAAACTCACAGCAACTAATAACATGAAACCTGAAAATGGATCCTGCTCTTGCTTCTAATACTGATTTGTGTTTTGACAGTTGATAAAGCTAAAGTCAGTTTACCTTCCTAAGTTTCTCAGTGGAAGAGTGGTCTTAAGTGGTCTGAGGACCAGCTCATGAATGATCCTAAGGCTATTGCTCGTGCCTTAAACCCACCTGTCACTTTCTCACTCAGTCAACAATATTTACATGCCAAGAGCTGGCTAGATGCGACAGTGAGCCAAGTTAAAATGGCCCCTGCCTTCTAAGATGTGTGGTCTAGAGGGGAAGAGAGTTAGACGTTACCAGCCAGTAAGGTAAGAAGTCTGATAAAGGCACCTGGGTGGCGACAAGACTACAGGGTAGGAGGCAGGAGAGGTGAGCAACCCAGACATGGATGGGGGGTTAGGAAAGTCTTCACAGAAAAAAAAATAAAATAAAACTAAAGCCTGAAGTCCTTGGTAATTCATAAGGATTTCAGCACCCTCTGTCCTCTGGGGAAGCTACTTGCTTGAAATGATCACTTTTTACTACATGAAACTGTCCAGAGTTGCATCTGCCCCAGATAAAAGACTGACTTGAACCAGAAAATCACAGTAACCATGTGGCTTAATTAGACATGGTGATCAAAGAGCCACATGGCTCATTGGTTATGCTTTTCCACGACCTACTATTCAACACCAGCAATGTGCTCTGCACGTTCCATTCCTCCTTGAGATTTGTAAAATGTGTGTAAGGAGAAGATTGATTCTCCACTACATCTATAAGAATATTAGTTTGGGTACGCTAACTTGTGTAACAAACCCCCAGATCTCACTGGCTTTGTACCACCAAGTTCAATTTCTCACTTATGTTACACCCCAGATGGTTCAGCTGAAATACTCTGCTCCATGCAGTTGTTCAGGGAACCAGACTCCTTCTGTCTCATGCTCTCACCATCCCCCAGCAGCCTAGGGTCCGCCACCGGCTGGTCTGTACCTAGCGAACAGGCAAAAGAAGAGAAAGAGTGTGGAGGACTAGAAGAGAAGATTTAATATTTTATTTATTTTTTTTAAAGATTTTATTTATTTATTTGAGAGAGAGAGAATGAGAGAGAACACATGAGAGGGGATAGGGTCAGAGGGCAAAGCAGACTCCCTGCCGAGCAGGGAGCCCGATGCGGGACTCGATCCCGGGACTCCAGGATCATGACCTGAGCCGAAGGCAGTCGCTTAACCAACTGAGCCACCCAGGCGCCCTAGAAGAGAAGATTTTAAGGCCAGGGCTGAAAGAGGATTCCATTATTCCATTACTTCTGCTCACATACTATTGGTCGTAACTCAGTCACACAGGGCTCCATCTAACTACAAGGAATACTGGGAAATGTAGTCTACCTGTGTGTATGGGAAGAAAAGAAAATGAGGTTGGGCGAACACCTAGCATTATCTCTTCCACAAGCGCACTTAACAGTGAGCTAAAGTACAGAATGTATGTAGTCAACATAGTGAAAACAGATTGGTGGTATTGTGTAAACCAAACAACCAGCCAACCGACCACAAACAATTAAACCGTGAGCTAAGTCTTAAGTAACTGAGTGTATTTTTCAGTTGGTGAGTTAATCCTGCTTAAAATCTAGTCAAAGCATTCTTTTTTCCAGGGACGATCGGAAACAGTTAATTGATGAAAATAATTTCTCCATCTAATGCACATGATGTAACTCTGCAAGGGCTCAAGTATGTAAAGTTAGTAGAAGGAACTAATACTTGGCCATGTTCTCAAGAGCATACCTGATTCTCTGTCTAATCACTTACTCAAGGGATATTTATTAAATATGTCAAGCCAAATTTAAGTCTGCACATCACATGTCTATATTCCAAAGTGAACACGTAAAAAGCCATACTTTTCCTTACCCATTGGGGAAAAAAAAAACGCAACATGAATAAACATGCTTAAATATGTATGGGTCTCTGAAGATATTTATCTGTGCTTAGAGAAATAAAAGTTTGCAGAGGGCCTTCCAATTTTCCTGATAAAAGTTGCTCTCTAAGCACAAAGCATTATTTGATTTGTCAGAACAAAATCAAGGAGCAGGTGAAAGACTGGAGACGTTGGGAAGAAGGCAAGAATTAAGGATGTGGATCTGGCGGCGCTGCGCGAACTTCAAAAGTAATGATGATTAAATATACTGAGTACTTATATATCATCGATTCCTAAACAAAGCCGAAAAAACAGATAGCTCCAAGGGCAAGAAACGTGTCAGCACCACACTGTCACAGATCGCAAATGCAGACCACCCTCAGGATGCTTATTTGGATACGTAATGAAATAATTGACAAAAGCCATTCGGAGGGCCGTGACTCAAATGTGTCAGCAGGTCTGGACGTCTACGGTTCGCGCGGCTTGGTAGCGCAGAGGGCTGCACACATTTTTCACATTAGGGAACAGATGGAAGCCGTAATTCCCACCATAGCTGAAGGATGCCTTGCACCCAACAGCAGCAGAGAATGAGCTCATTTGGGGAGAAATGTGCCATTTCCATCCCAGAGCTCAGTGAACTGCCGCTGAACCACTCATCCGACTGTGGACAGCACGCTTCCCCCGGCGGGGGGGGGGGGGGGGGGTAAGGAGGGGGAGACTGCACCTGTTTCAAAACCCTTAGGGTCTGGAGTCATTTCGGTTTCCCCTTTGGCCTCAAACGTCACGTCAGAGCCAGCCGGCCTCACATCAGGGCCCAGCCCTGCCTCGCCCTCACAGAATGCTGGGCGCATCAATCCCCAAGCTCAATTCCCTATTAGAGCTAAGTAACGCTGAACGCTTTCCCGGCTTTGCGGGAGACACAGGCGGCTAGAGACTGGGGTAAGTGACACACCTCATTTTCATTTGTTCCAGAACATTTTTGCTCTAAACTGGTCTCTGGGGTGCTGTCCAATGGGAACCTTGCAGGAAGGGGGAAAATATATTCAACTCTTTTGGATTTGGAAAATACGCTCTTTGGCTGAGAAAGACGTTTTGCACATATTTGATCACTCAAAAGCTGTTAAGCACTGAAGCTTCAAATATGTTCGAATCTGATAAAAGCCGTGAGCATCTAAAAGTGTGTCACCCCAGTGCTGCAGACAACAAAACATGCGATCCGTATCGGTGCTGTCAGACGCCGGTGTAGACCTCGACTACAGAAGAAAACATAGATCAGCTACTGTGTAGATGGACCGTAGTCTACAGCCCAACAAGCCTGCGAATTACATGGGCCATTTCGTCCCTGGATTTTCACACGCTTTCCCAACAGAAGCCTATTACCTTTCGTGGCAGCCCCAGGAGGCCAGCGGTGAGGCCCCAAGGTCACGAAGAACTTGCTGGCAAGGCTGGCTGACTGGACTTGTCTTACAACTCTCCCAATCACACTTTCCTCCTTTTTAAAAATGAAGTTGTAGGAGCAGAGGAATGAGCTACATGATATTGAGAAATCTTTGTTTCCCTAGGGCTATGAATTCTGAAATGGTAGCCACTAGGGAAACAAATGTGGCTACTGAGCATTTGAAAAGAGACTAGTGTGAACGAGGAACAGAACTTTAAAATTTTACTTAATTTTAATTAGTCTGAATTTCAATTGAAACGCTGTTAAATTCAGTTACCGGAAAAGTTTTAAACACATTTGGAAGAACGTGGATATGGGACTCGACTATCTCAACCATAAATTTTATAAAATCTAAACACAGATCAAGTATTTCTGATGACAACTTAGCATTTGAATTAAGATGTGCTGTAAGTATATAATAAACACCAGATTTTGAAGGCTTAGCCCCCAAAACAGGAATATGAAAATGATTAATAATTTTTTATTGGTTGCATTCTGACACAGTAATAGTTTGGATCTACTGGGCTAACTAAAATATACTCTTAAAATTAATATCATTTCTTGTTGCTTTTTGAACTTGAGTACTAGAAAATTTAAAAATATATGTGTGGCTCAAATTGTTTTTCTATGGGACAGTGCTACTCAAGAGTGAAAAGTCTCACGCACACAGGTATCATCGACCTGCCCTCCACGTTCCTGCCACAGATGCACATACATACAAACCCCCAGGTAGAAAATAACAAATGTCAACTGAGTATCTAGTGCCAAGATCTCTGAAGAGGTGGCATCACCCAGCCACGTGTCCTGATTTGACTTGTCCTTTGAAGGACTTTGGGCAAAGGAATCCACTTGTCCTTACAGCAGTGGACGCAGACCTCCCCTTACCTCCAACACAGCAGTGTCCTTTATTCACTCAGTTTGTTTCTTGAGCTCGTCTTAGGGCCAGGCCACTTGCTAAGCAGGGCCGGGAGACCATTCCTGGGCTCCAGGGGCTTGTAGTCTAGTTGTTTCCAAGCATGTAATTAACTAACTAGATGGTTTTCTAGTCAGTTAATTGTTTCAGGCTGAAATACACACTGAAATTGAGCTCCCAACAAAGGGTTCCAGAAGTACAGGGTGCAGAGTGATGAGTTCTATCTCTGGAGATCCGGGTGGGCTTTCCACGCAGCAGCATGCGAGATGAACGTGACAGATGAGGAGGATTTATCAGTGGGAAATTGGAAGTAGGGGCTTCAGATGATGGAAACAGCCTGAACCAAGGGAAGGATGTGGGTAAGTGCATGCTGTGCTCTGGGAATGGCGAGGGGGTAAAGGGAGAGAAGTCCGGACAGATGACGCTGGAAAGATGAGGCTGGTCCTCTCCAAAGAGACCAGATGATGAAGAACCGTGGATGCCAAATGAATCCCCTAGAACCAGCGTGGTTTTAGAAGACAGGTGTGACAAGCTTATGGAGACTATGCCAATATTCCAGGCAAGAAATGGCAAGAGCCTGCCCTGGGATGGGGGGGCGGGGGGGGAGAATGGCAAAGGGGGGGGCATCTGCATCAAGCCCAGAGGAGGAATATTAGGCTGTCAGGGCAGTAAGGGAAGAGAACATTGAGCTAATGGTGTTGTCATCAGGCAAGATTAGGAAATATGGGAGGGAGAACAGATTGGACATGTGGCGGTGTGTAAAAACCAGCACTGCAAGCTCTTTGGAGGAAAGCCTGGATTAACACAAGACACTGATTACAGAGCTCCAGACCCCCAGACCCCCTCTGTGCCTAGTGCCGTACTTGGCTGTCACAAAAACCGTTATCACACGACGGAGATGGGAAATTGCCAAGAGGGGAAATTTTTCATTTTGGGATTTCCTGAGTAAATTTTCCAACATGAGGTAGCATGAGTGTAGACTGTTGACACTTAGTACATGAAACTTTGGAAATGAAACAAACACATATTAGGCGTGGGTGCCGGAGTCCTAACAATACACCTATAATTGGTTGAAAGTCAGAGCTATACACTTGCAAAATGTAACCCGCTGTGATGAAAGGCTTATGTAATTTTTGCAGGGTCAAAATTATCAGAGGGGTTGCTTGTCCAAGTGGAACAGACCCCGATCCCCCCCACCGCCCTCCCCCATGGCAACAAGAGCTCAGGTTTCAAAAGCAAGCTTTTTGCGTAGCCCTCGGGCCGAGGTTCTGTGGTTTCAGATTGGTTTTGGCTTCAAGCAAAGGCAAGTCCTTGCTTTTGCTCTCTGAACTAATTCCAGCATGTACGGCAGAGCCTCGTGGCCCCTTTTCTGCTGACCATGTGAGTAGCTTCAAAGCCTTTGCGATGTGATTCTTTGTTCTGTCAACAGCTCCGAGCCTCTGAAAAGCGAGGGCCACTGCTTCCAGCTATCACTCATCCTCTCTCTCTCTCCCGTATCACTTCTCAACAATGCAGACCTTCTTCTGGAGAACGCTCCGCATTTTCACACCCCCCCCCCCCCAGCACTCCAATCGATACTAAGTGATACCAGGCGCCTCTGAATCTCGCAAGAACAAATCCAACACTCTGTTCCTGTCCCCACCCCTAAAAGAAAGTGCATATTGAGTGAAACAGGTTTACTAGCAGATTAACCACAAGCCCGCTAATTAATTCCATTTCACAGGAACTGATGGATCCGACGCTTATGTTTTACCCATTATTTTCAGTTGTCTTCAATAGACCCATTGGTCAGAATGATCTAGTCGACCATTAGCCAAAGGGCAAATCCCTAGGGTTTCGCTGCATGCACTCCTCACTAGTTATCCCGCTGCCACAGTCAATTTAAAATATGTCTTTGAAAGTCTGTCTTGAGAGGAACCAAACGAAGGGAATGTTCTGTGGAGGGGAAGGGTCCCTCTCTTATGGGAAGTTATGAAAACAGAAGCGGAAGTGTGCTTGAACCGTGGAGGCACGCTCAGGTCCCACACCACAGACTGTTGCTGCCCCACTGCCGCCCTCAGACGCACCTCCAGACGCTCAGTTTCTCGAACTCGCGACAGGGGGCCTGAAAATGCTGCTCTCGTCCCGGGTCAAGTCAGAAGGAAAGGCCTCTTATTCAAAACACCGTGACAACCAGAACAAGGAGGAGGTCTGGAGGAAATGAAGCCAGGCCCGCAAACAAACGGAATCCGGGGGAGTTTGGGAAGAGTGGCCCTTCAGACCCCGGACCTGGAACTTGGGAGCACTGGCACCCTGCAGGACAGACGGATGGGCAAGGCCGCCCTCCCCTCCCCCAGCACAGCGTCGTGACCACGGGATGCGCGGAAGTGGGATGCCAACGGCGGTTACTCGTGAACGAGAATCCGGGCACACATCTGCGCTGTGCACGGGCGGCCGAGGGGACGCGCTCCCGTTTGCCAGCTAGGACAGGCACGTGGGGGAAGAAAGCGACTTGCAGGGCCGGCTTGAGGCTAACTGAGGGAGCGGCAGGGGCGGCCAGAGCTATGATTTAAGGAGATCTCTTCCAGCTGTGGATGCCAGGGTTGGCCTGGAGAAACGAGCAGAATGTGGATGGGCAGAGAGAAGAGGGAGGCCCATTAAGCATGGGAAACAATGGCCCAGAACTGGGGAAGATCCAAGGCATTTGCAGGGTGCCGTGGAGAACAGCAGAGTAACCTGGACATAAAGTACCCTACATGTATTTTCCCACCTGCAAAACGGGGATAGTAATGACCTTCCTCGTTGGACTGCTGTGAAGATTAACTGTGATAATGTGCAGAAAGTGCTTTGCATGGGGTCTGGCATAGGAAAAAAACACATTTGTGGTCAGTAGGACAGTGGCACCTAAAGGAGCAGAGAAGGCTGGGAGAGCTGTCTCCAAGGAACAGCCATCAGGACTCGGCTGGCTGGAAAAGAGAAGGACAGGGAGCACCAAAAGTGGCTCTGAAATTCGGGGTGTGGAAAGGGGGAGCATGGAAGGATGATTGACAGAAGCTGGGATAGGGGGCAGGGGAGGACATGTCTCAAGCACATGGTGTTCAAAGTGCCAGGAAGTGATGTCTGTTTCAACAACATGAACAACCACATTTTCACTAAAAAGCACCTGAAGTTCATGGGGGAAATACATAAACTAAATGTAGTGTCTGAATCCGTCTGATTCGAATGCCTGGTATTTGCTCCACTTACGTGATGCTGGGTACTTTGGAGAAACGGTGTTGTCTATCTGGAATTTTTCCTAATAAAATGCTGGTGGCAGGGCCGGGGGGGAGGGCAATCCTAGAAGAAACTGTTGTTGAATCTCATTGACCAAACATGCATTTATGCTTCCTTGAAAGTTAAATTCTAGTTTACGTCAAATGCACAGGATCCAAACAGCAACCAAGATTTACATCATTTGTTTCCCTGATGGTTCTCTAACTGGCTGTGTCTATACTCCTTGAGAACATACAAAGCTGGCAAGGGCTTTGAGAGTCTGGATTTGTAGAGCCTGGATTTCACTTCCAAGGAGACACACCCTTGACACATTTGGATAGAAACAAGGAGAAGTGCTCTCTGCTGGTAAAACAATAGTTCTGAACTTAACCAACTGATAAAGACTCACCTCCTTCTGTCTGGGTATGGATAACTTGGCGCTTGTTCGCTTAAAATATTGAAAGTTTGAGAACATTGCTAGCCAGCTTTATTATGAAAAGGCCAGCCAAGCTTCTATTAAGTGAAAAAAGAAACTTTAAAAATGTTTCTTTCTCTTTTTTAAGATTTCCCTTTTTTCTTTTTTAAAGTAATCTCTACACCCAACGTGGGGCTTGAACTCAAGACCCCAAGATCAAGATTCGCACGCTCTACCAACTGAGCCGACCAGGCGCCCCTGTTTCTTTCTCTTTGATAGTTCTTCCCATCAACTTTTTTTTTAAAAAAACCAGGGAATCAAATGTTATGCTTTAGCGATGGAAGGACCAAAAGTCAAGGGCTCTGAGGGAACCCAGTCTGGCCACTGAGTGAGGTCCCTGGTGCCTCGTTGCAGGCACGGCCTTGGGCATAAGTGTAGGAGAGGTGCCTCTAGGAGAAGGAAAAGGGAAATGGAGAAGGGGGGGGGAGGAATGCAGCAAGTTGTGCGGATTTCCCCCTCCCCTCTACTGTGTTCTCTGGCTTCCCCCACATAAATGGAAGTCTGGAATTAGTTCTTAAATCTGACAATGTGCCTAATGACAGGATATGGTTTGAGATCAAATAACCAACCAAAACAAGGGGTCTGTTTCACCTCAGCCACTCAGCGTTTTGCTTTTATCTCCCCTATTTGTTTCACGATAACTTTCAAAGGAGTTGACTGATTCTGATCAAATGCGGGGCACGGCTAAAGGGTTTCAAGATACATCTTAAGCTCAATTTGTGGTTCCGCCAGCCATCCTGAAACAAAACAGTAGCCAGTAAAAGTTTCTAAACGGGCATATCTGCTGTAATCTTTAGCAGACTTCACCGAAGTTCATACATGAGTAGTGGTTACAGATCTATGTGATTACACAGAGCGGAGTTTGCAGATCACAGACCCACAAAGGTATCTAAATTCACTGCATACAATGACTTCTCACAGCCTTTCCAGAGGCGAGTGTTATCTCTGCCCAGGCCAGGTGGAATAAAAGCCTTAATAAAGGGAGACAAAGTTACATTACTTTGGCTATATCCTGTGAATGATTCATGAAAGAAATAGTTCAAAAGATGTAGAATCCAACCCAGAAGAAACAAGCAGAGCTCCTGTAGCTAAATCCCTGTCGTTGAAACAGGATCTTCAAGAAGCAGTGCAGCCACAAAATGAGAAATCTGGACATTAGAGGAGAAATCGTTCAGCATGATATTAGAATGAAGCCTTGATCACTGTCATGGTGGCACCAAAGGACGGCTTGGAGAGGTGTTAATCCCACCAACACCCACCCAAAACCAACAAGAATCCTGCCTCTGTCCGCTCATTTAAGTATCCTTTTAAATGAGAACAAAGTAGGGCGCCTGGGTGGCTCAGTTGGTTGGGCGACTGCCTTTGGCTCAGGTCATGATCCTGGAGTCCCGGGATCGAGTCCCGCATCGGGCTCCCTGCTCGGCGGGGAGCCTGCTTCTCCCTCTGACCCTCCTCCCTCTCCTGCTCTCTGTCTCTCATTCTCTCTCTCAAATAAATAAAGAAAATCTTTAAAAAAAAAAAAATGAGAACAAAGTGTCTAGCTACACATTTTCATTCATCATGCTCATTTTGTTCCATTTTGTGCTGATTAGTCCTGGGCGGCCGATGACATCACTCGTGTTGCAAGTAAAGAACTGTGCTTTGGTAATATTCCCGTCATGATTTGCTTTATTTTATATTTGTTCTTTCTCCTTGCCCCACTTTTATAGACCTGGCTTATACAATTCATTTAAAAGCCATGTGCTTCCTAGGTGATACAGCTTCCACGGGAGCCCCCTCGCAGCTGGCTGTTTTCTTAGGTAGAAACTCTGCAGTCACGGCCGTGGGCCCTGGATTATCTGATCATGTAAGAAATATGGAAGGTCGACTGAATATAACAGATTGTTAACACCGCAGAAAGAACTGAAAGACAGAAGCCTTCATATGCCTGGCTGTAGGGCTGGCATAATATGCTGATGGATTTCCAACTACCTTCTGGGACGAGCACCTCCAAAGTTTCCTGTCCAGAGCCGAACATCCCATTTCCACCCAAGGACTGCCTCTTCGTTAAGAAGGTCCGCTGAGCTAGAATCCCCAGACCCACCCTCATCTCCTCCCTGTCTTCCACCTCTGGTCACTAACTGCTGTTGAGCCTACTTCATAAGGGCTCTCACCTCCATCCACTCCTCTCTTTGCAGGGCCCCAGCTACTGCCACAGGCCGATGGGCCCTTTGGTCTCATGTTAATTCCTGCCTCCATGCTGCTCTCCCTGACACTGGTCCCTTTCTCCCCGTCCACTCACTCTGTTGCATGGCTATCCACGTCGTCTTCCTCCAAATCGAACCCCACTATCGGTTACAGACTAAACTTTATTGGCTCCCTGTTGCTTAGAGAACTAAGTCTACTGGTGGCACGGCATTCAAAGCACTTGGGAATGTGACACCAATAGAGATCCCCAACGTCATCGCCTCTTGGACTCATTTTGACCACCACCACCCAAACCCCATGCTCCAAACACATGGCACTTGTCATTCCTCTCGGTGGCGTGTCACACCTTGTGGCTTTATTGCGCCCTCTGTCTAGAATGCCCTGTGCCTTGGTGAACTCCTCATCTTTCAAGACCCAGATCAAATATCATTTTCTTCTTCAAATTTCCCTGATTACCCCCCCCCCCCCCCCGCCGCCCCGTCAGAGAATGACTTCCTCCTCTGGCCTCCCACAGCTTTTTAAAAAACACGCCCATCTTAGCACTGGCTCAGCTTTTTCCATAAGGTATTTGTTTGTGTATCTGTCTCCCTCACTGTCTGACTCAATTTCGTGTTAAATAAATCAATACAGGGATGGCTAAGTGCTTTCTCACTGAAATAATTTCATTTCCCATCAGGCTTGCCACAGCCACAATATTCAGGGGTGATATTCAAAATATTTAACAACCGTACAGCATGAGCACTGACCAGTCAAATGGCTCCCCAGCTGGGCCAGCGCATCCCAATGCATCAACCTTGCCTGTAGCCCAGCGGGCAGGATTTCAGTGAAGGGTGCCCCGTATCTGATCCAGTCTGTAAAAACTGCTCAAGTTTCAAGCTTATTAGGTAAGGCTCTGGGTACTCTTTGTTAAATCCTTGAGGATCCAAGAAATTGCCCTGAGTATGGACAGCAGGTTAAAAAAAAGTTACTATCATCATTATTTTTACAAAGACTGGAGCCAAGAAGGTGAACAGTAGCTAATTGTGAGATTGCTTTGTATCGACAAGGGCTTCAACACACACACACACACACACACACACACACACAGTCTTTTCATTGTCTCTGCAGTCACGGTACAACCATACAAAGAGGGCTTTCATTTATGTCTCCCTCTCTCTGCGAAGCCAGGCCAGAGAGTAAAAGATATCTTAATGTTCTCTTTCAAGGCTGCTGAGATTTAGAAACAAAGATTGGTACGATGCTACAATATCAACCTTTCTTTTACTCCCCTCCTGCCCTTTCTCTTACCTCCTGCTTGCCTTGTTTTTAAAAATGATATTTAAGCAGCTCCTGTTTTACTTAGCTACCTGGAAATGTGTTCAAAGTAAGTAGCAGTGGGAAGAAATTCAACTCTGAAGAGAAAGACTGAATTTGGGGTTTTGTGGCCCATGTTCATGGATTTAAGTTTTAATCCAACAGGGCACATTTGAAAGCTGCAGCTCTGGCCACCTATTCAAACTTTTCCTGGTGAAATTTAGGAACTTAGAATAACCTGGACCAGGCTGGGGAAGAGGGTGCTTGATGTCATGTTTAGGGTAGTTCTAGGGCTGTGTAGTCCACTAGAGGAGCCACTCATCACATGTGGCCACTTCTAAATAAATTTTAATTAATTGAAATTAAATACAACTTAAAATTCAGTTCCTTAGTCACACTAGCAACATTTCAAGTGCTCAAAAGCCACATACAGCTAGGGGTTACCCTATTGAGCAGCACAGATATAGAACATTTCCATCATCACAGAAAGTTCTATGGGCAGAATGATCAGTGGTGTGACTTTGGCCCAGGGGGTGGGGGTGGGGCAGAGTCATGCTGGGAAACAGAAAACTCCTTATCAGGGGAGTAACAAAATCCTGGAACATTTCTCCTTCTTCCTCTTTCCCTGCTTTTCTATTTATTTTCCAATCCCTGATTCTCCTCTTCCTCATTTTTGTGGACAGGAGAATCTGATCAGGACATACACTGTGATGGAAACTCCTCACAGGCATGGAGCTGGGGCCCTTTGGTTCACTGCTGTACCCTTCACAGCCACCTCAGTGCTTAGGAGCCGGTGCTTAGTAAGTGCTTGGTGGATGAGTGATCCCAGTGGGGTGGGGTGTCTCCACTTTCTTCTACAAGGCAGAGAACTAAAACACCCTCTACTTGTTGGTCCACTCATAGGTAGCTGTTCTCCAGATCCACCGAGTACATCAGGGACACTCTCCAACAGCCTCAGTCCTCAGCTCCCGGAGGCTGGGCAAAACCCTGTCTTCATTTTGAGACTCAGAGAGGCAGCTTACCCTAGGGGGAGAAAACTCTCAACTCCTGGCCTGTGAACACTGGCTCTGTCACATGCGAGCTGTGTGGCCCAGGGGAAATCATTTACCCCGCTCTGTGCCTCAGTTCCTCCTTTGTAAATTGGAGATAATAAATAATAGTTCCTACCTCACAGGGTTGTTTACAGGTCCGTACATGTGGAGCACTTGGACCACCTCTGGGCTCATAAGAAGCACTCAATAAATAGCCACTGAACTTTTCCCGCCAAGCCCATCCTGCTGAAGGAGGAGTCTCCATAGGAACGGCCGCCAGCAAGCCCACAGACAGCAGCAGAGCTGGCCATGCTGAAAAAAACGCAACACTGAAAATGTGCTCCAGCCACCTGAAGCTTCCAGAGGCTTCAGGAAGCTTCAGGAGGCTTCTGGGAGTGTGAGGAATGTGAGAGATTTAAAAGCAGAATGAACAACCCCATAAATAGGAGACGTACAACTTTTAGAAAAACTGAGAGTGAAAATCCTTTTTGGCCCCTCCAACTGGTCACTTCTGTTCAAGGAAGATAAATCAACAGGATTGTTTTTAAAGATTTTATTTATTTATTTGACAGAGAGAGACACAGTGAGAGAGGGAATACAAGCAGGAGGAGTGGGAGAGGGAGAAGCAGGCTTCCCCGCTGAGCAGGGAGCCCGATGCGGGGCTCGATCCCAGGACCCTGGGATCATGACCTGAGCCGAAGGCAGACGCTCAACGACTGAGCCACCCAGGCGCCCCACAACAGGATTGTTTTTAATGGAAATGGGCTTTGCCTATCCTCCAGTGCCAGAGAAAGGGCTCTCCCGGAACCCAGCTCTGAAAGGCCAGATGAGCATGGGTGCTGAAGCCGGCCGGTTAGACAGCATGTCACAGCAGCTCCGAGAAGTCCGGAGAGCATGCCCACCCTCTTGTGACTCCAGTGTCTATCCCGGGCCTCCCTCGGTTCAACAAAACATTTTGACTCCCAAGACAGGCCACCACTGGTGTGAGTCTACTCAGCAGGAAACTAGCTCAGAACGATCCCTGGCCAGCAGGGCAGCTTCAAGCATCCTGCCTCCTCAGGGGTCCTTAGAGGAGCCCCCATGCTGTCCAGGGACCCCCTAAGTGGCAGCTCAGGTGCAAACAGATGCACGTCGGAGAGTACAGGGCCCATCTTGGCTTGGAAGCCCCTGGCCCCATAGGAGCTAATATTTCTTGTAAGCAACTCTAGTTTCCAGGGGCCCCATCAGGAACATGCCAGAACCAAGAGTCCCACACTCAGGTAAGCCCAAAGCTGTGGCTTCCTGCCAGGTATTTAGACTCGCTTACAACCCTCCTGCACCAGAAGCAATTTAACAATTGGGTCATTTTTACTATAAGCAATATTGCCTGGTAGCACAGCTGACATTCCACCTTCACCAGGTTTCCAGGGTAACAGAGCTGGAAATGAACACAAGGACAGATTTCCACAGAGAAGGGGAAGGGGTTTTATTAACCCTTTACCCCCATACCCACAGTGACAAACTCTTCCACGGAAGGAGGCCTGCCAGTCCCTGCTGATTGGACACAGAGAAGCCAGACGCCAACCCAGGCCTAAAGACAAAAGGTGGCCATTGCAAACCCTAAGGGGAATGGGGCTTCCTTGGCAATGAATGACTAGGCGTGGGGTGAGGGCTAATTGTGTGAGGGAAAGGCCCAGAGGTCTTTAGGACTTCCAGACTGTAGAGGTCAAGATGGCCAACCCAGGGTGAGAAAGCATCGTGAAAGAAAGGAAATCAAAGTTAACCAAGCTACTCATGGACCTGCACGTAAGGGTTTTCAGACAGGCTCTTTATCCAGTTTGCTAGTTAGGCATCTGCTTGGAAGATATGCTGCTGGAACAGCACCCTCATTGTTTGTGTTCCAATAAGCCACATAGAACTGATTGTGCACACATGCACAGTTCCCAGTAAGCAAGCTGTTTTCTCTCTCAAGAAAGCATATCAAAATGGGAGGTTAGCTGCAGCCCTAAATCCACCCTAATTTATATTTAAAAGTAAATCGTTCCCAAATGCCTGTCATTAATAACAAAGTACTTGAGGCTTACAACTTGAGCTGACAACTGACACACTGTTGTGTCGGGGTATGCATCTAAGAACCAGTGCCTGGATGTATCCGCATAGATGCAGAGAGAAGACCCCCTGCACTGCCCTCAGAGCCCACCTCAAAATGTAACCAGACACGCTTCCATCAAGTCAAAGCGGTAGGCACCAGGGACCTCCTGCCCCAACCAACATCACTCTCGAGGATTCTACTGGGGTGGACCTAACAGTTCTGGGACACCCAAGGTGAGCCAGTTCCCATATTTCTTCACCTGACTTGGTCATTTATCTAGTATAAGGGATCCCAAATCTTCAAGACACATTTTAAATTCTTCTCTGACCCTGAGTCAAAGGATAATCAGGATCAGCTGGTGGTTGGCTTCACTCGAGCTCAGAGAAAGCGTTCATGCGTTCATTCATCCATTCACCTTAACAATCAGGTGTCAAACACGTGTGCTGCGTGCTGGTGAGAGCGACCTCACGGGGTCTTCATGGAGTTTCTGGCCTCGAGGAGTTTAAGACCTTGCTTGCTTATTCAGATATCTGATCATCCTCTCTCCCCAACTCCTTCCCCCCTTCGTCCCACTGAGAAGCCCCAGAAATTCTTTATTGCTAGAGGCATGGCCTGCCTGAACTATAAAGGATCACTCTTACAAAAAATTGCTTTCTAAAACAGCATCTCCTGAAATATGTCTCATGGAATCCAAGACCCAAATGTGTTAAGAGAGCTCTACGGTCAAATGAATTTGGGAAATACTTCATGCTTGATCCTCTTTTAGAGAATCACAATGTCCTTCAGGATATTAAAGGCTCTGAGGTTCTGTAGTAAAGAAACCCATTTGTGTATATATATAAACCCTCATGCAGTTTTCTCAAACCTTTATGACCATAGAAGCATATGTGTGTGACCTACCATATCCTGAAGAGACCACACAGTTTGGGAAATGTTTTACTAAAGCAATGCACCCTTAACTTGTCTCCCATTCGACAGAAATATCTCATATCTGGAGATGTCTTTATTAACATGTATTTGTACACACATAAAATCCTACCTTTCATTTGTACACTATTGTTAACTTGGTCAGTAGCCTTTAACTCTATTATTAAAAATAATATTAACAATATTTCATTGATCAGGTCACAAATATTGCCTAAGTGACGTTCTTAAGGCCCCAGAGTAGGATGGTGTGTACCCCTAACAGGTCCTTGAAGAAGCAAATTCGTGGCCCTCAAGGAGTCTTCAGTCTTCAGGGAGAGGTCACTGAAACCAAGCCAATTTCTTTTCCTCTTGGGCCATGAGTCCCACCCAGGGGCTTGGGCAAAGAAATTTCTAGTAGCTCATTCAACTAAGTGCCCCTCTCTTACTGCCACTCGCTAGAGTGGTAAGTTGGATGTCCATCAGAATGAAGACTAAAGAGGCTTCATGACTAGGCCACTGAAGCAGCACCATTAGGATGGTGTTGAGCCACAGTGTGAAGTCACAGAAACATCTTTTAGCACTTATAACTATATTTTATTATGTTCTTTGCTTGAACCATGAATAATGGCAATGTGAATGACTGAATACATGTCTAACCATATACTAGGTTTGGCAGGCACTCGTGAGAAGCTGGAAAGAGAAAAAGAGAATGCAAATTCCTTTTGTTCTACTTTCCAAGCTCCAAAATATCTTAGAGAGAAGTTTGAAATGGTTACAAGTATCAATTCCGTGTCCCTGAATGAAGCCAGCATGTTCTGTCTGAGACTGGTCTGGCGCGTGGCCGACATAGTTCCTGAATCCTGCTCTTCAGAAAGGAGGAGAGTAGTTTATTTTGATTTAAACCCCCAAGCGTGAAAGTGTGGTTGCTCAAATTCCTCGGGGAAGAGGTGTGAGTGTGTGTGCACGAACGCAGAGGAGAATGGAAATGAGAAGTGTCATCGGTTTATCAAGCTAACACTCACTGGACGGTCGCCAAGTAGCCTTATGTTCTAAGGGACCCCCCCACACAGAAGAAACACCACTTAAAGAAGTGTAAAGGATTTTCTTCTGTCTTTGAACTTTTTCTTTCCTTCAACACTGTTCTGAGAGAGAGAAAGGGAAAAGTTGACTTGCTCGGGCAAGTGGCAGGGAACTTTGAGTGGCCACACTGGGCCACTCTGGATGCTTTCCATGCAAGGCCACAGCCACCTCACCGGGAGATCTCTCCTGTCTGCAGCAAACACACCATCCTGCTCTGGGGGCCTCTCACGGGCACCTTCCAGAGCCCACTGTTGCATCGGGCCATGTCCAGGTGAGCATCTCAGGGCACCTTCCTCAGAAGCCTACTTAGCTCCCTTCCTGATGAATGTCAGCAAGCACCTGTAGTCGCTACCGAAGACCAGAGGCCCGCGTAGAAGGAAGCTGTGTGACTCTTCATCCCTTCTCTGTATTACCAATGCCAGGTATTCAGAACGCTTTCCTTAGGAAGACTTTCAAATGATTTCTCATCCTATCCCTCAGTGCACCAAGGACACCTTGACAATCACATAGGTTGGATTCTCTGGGGGGGGCTGTGCGCGCGCGCACATGCGCGTGCGTGTGTGCGCACACGTGCGCCTATGTTGTGCGTATGGAGAGAGAGACAGAGAGAGAGGGAGAGAGAATATCCCAGCTTGCATTGTTTAGAAAAAGGATTATGCTTGCTGTCTTAGCCAACAGCTCAAAGCTCCCCAAGAGGACCTGGTTTTTGGTCCCATTTTCACACTGGCCCACAGGGACACCTTACATTTGCACGTTAGAGTCCACTTTATAAGAGAACTGATGGAAAGCAACTCTCAAGGCTAAATAACAGCAGTTGGAACCTCAATTTGGGTTCTTTAATAAGCTCTCTGACTTTAGACAGTGACTTAACGCCTCGGAGTTTAAATCTCCTTTTATGTAAAAGAGGCCCATCTTTCTCACAGTGCGAAAAAGAGCTTGCAGCTTGTCGCTCGGTTCCCAGAATATGAGGGTGAGGTCAGCTGAAGTACCAGTTAACAGCAAACCCTTAAAAACCAAGGAGTTGTGTTCCTCCCAGGCTTAAATGTTTCTAGAAGTTATCATTCGGGGACTGGGCTCCTTAGGCCACTTAAAAATCTAAGGGAGGCTGCTGGTGTCCAGGCCCATGCGAATGAGCTTTTAGAGCAGCAAGATTTTCTGAGACAGCACAGAAACATCTTTTAGAGCCGTAGACCATGTTCTCCTTCCTCATCCAATGATTATGTAATGTTTAGGACAAGTGTTCTTTTCCATCATGAAACCCATTTATCTCGATTCAAGATGTGTAAGCTGCCCGTCGTAAACAATTCTGTCATGCCCGGGGCCTTTCAGCGCTTCTGTTCTGTGTTCACTCTTTACTTTGAGAGGGAACGGATGTTGCTTTTCTGGCCTGTACCTGGAAGATTGCGCTCTATGCCCCGCCCCGCCCCCCAGCCCCCTGCCCAGCCATGACAGACAAGCACTCCGCAGAGGCGACCTCCCATGTGACAACCTTCCTGCTACTCTATGATTTTCCCAACAGAACTGTCAAGAGACAGGGAGCCCATTCCTCTGCCTCCCCACGTTACTGAGCCAGCAGATCTGCTGAGTCTACAAGTTTGGGTTTTCCAAGCGGCTTTAAAAAATTAATTCCATTAATTAAAATTAAATAAACTTAAAAATCAATTCGGCTCCTCCATGACCTGCCACCGCCCTCCCCTCCAATGCCACCAGCCGCCACGGTGTCACCGCCTTAGTTAGTTACAACACTAGCGCCCACGGTAGCTTCCCAGGTGTCTCCACCAGAATCCACCCGTGACCTACTTTCTCTCTGGTTTCTGCACACTTCTCTGTACCCCAAAACCGGTCTGACAAATTGCTTGCTTTAGAGTCCCTTTATATTTGTCCCTGGAGGTTTGATCTTGGCATTTATTATTACATGAATGGCACTTTTGCCTTGGGGCCCATCATGCTGGATAATATACCAGAGTGAAAAAGCTTGTAAGCTCCCACTCATGTTCTCATTCTTTCTTCTGTCGCTTTCCCTCTTTTATGCCTGCCTCCTTCCCTCCCTCCCTCCTTCCCTCCCTCCCTCCTCCCCTCCCCATTCACTCGATTCACTCTCTAAATCCCAGCTGTCCATGAATAGAGTCTGACAATACCAGACAGCTGAGATTACTGGAAAATACTAAAAATAATTGCCTTTTGTTATTAAAGTCAGGACTAGGGTTGCTGTTCCCTCCCAGGAATTTGTAGTTTCCTGCAGGGATCCAGAGGTCTGTACCCCAGTGCTTTTTTTAGAACATGAAGGGCTATTTCAATAAACATGCCACTAAATTGACGATGTCTTAAATTAATGTGTATTGTCTCTTGTCCCATTTAGCTCCAACTGCTGCTTTTCTGGAATTCGCCATTGGAACATTTTACACACTGATCTCTTCCTGCTGTCCTCCACACCCTCTTTGACATTAAAGTTCCTCTTGAGAGTCCAAAGGGACCAAGAGCCCTAACTCTCTCTCTCTGTCTCAGCTTCCTTACCCACTGGGGACCAGTGTAATCTTTTTTAGTCAAGGTCTTGGGAAATCCAACTCGAGAGTCATCCTTCTTAGGGCTCTGGTATTAACAGGCTGCCTTTTTGCCCATGAGCTTTTATTGTATTAAAATAAGTACAATGTAACGCCACCTGGATTTGAAATATTCCAGGCACTATTTACCGGGGTGCTTTTCTGCATCTAGAACACAGGTTATCGGGTGCATTAGAACCACCTGAAGTTCCTTCCTCAAAAGGCACATTCTCGGCCTCCGTCCCCAGAGGTTTTGATTCTTAGTGTGGGATGGGGCCCAAGAACTGGCATTTTAACAGGAGCCCCGTGTGCTGCTTGGGGCCACGTTTGGAGAAGCCCTGATCGACAGTGACGATCACAAAGGTTTACACCAGGTCGCAACCTCCCCACATCAACCAGTGGGTTTGACTTTATTAAGCAAAGGACTGCACTGGAGTCACCGGCCCACCCCTGGTCCATGTGAATGATCAAACCGTGAAACTCTTACTCGATGGTCCTCAACTTGACAAGGGGAGAAGACACCGACACTCATTCATTGCTCCTGTGTGTTTGCTAATTAACAAGCATTACATGAATGAAAATATGTCGGTATTGGGTCGCTAATTATAATAAGGTACCATACTAACGTAAGGTATTAATACTAGGGGAAACTGGGTGTGGGGTGTACGGGGGCTTGCTGTACTATCATCTCCATTTTTCTGTAAGTCTAAAACTCTTCTATAAATAGTCTATTTTTTTTTAAAGATTTTATTTATTTATTAGAGAGCGAGCGAGCGAGAAACAGCATGAGAGAGGAGAGGGTCAGAGGGAGAAGCAGGCTCCCTGCTGAGCCGGGAGCCCGATGTGGGACTCGATCCCAGGACCCTGGGATCATGACCTGAGCCGAAGGCAGACGCTTAACCGACTGAGCCACCCAGGCGCCCTAAATAGTCTATTTTTTGTTAAGTGTGATCCACGCCGCCCACCAGAATGGCTTAAAATGAAAAGACAGAAAGTTCCAAGTAGAGGCAAGAGTGAGGAGCGACTGGAACTCTCTCACACTGCTGATGAGACCATAAACTGGTACACCCACTTGGTAAAACTGCTTGGCTGAATATTTGTATTCACTTTGATTTTGCACTTCTGGGTATATACCCGACAGAAATATGTCCCTGAATTCGCCAGAGGATGTGTACATAGCAGCACTATTCATATCATCCCAAAGGGGATATTAGCAAAATGTCCATCAATAAAAAATGCATAAATCGGGGCACCTGGGTGGCTCAGTTGGTTAAGCGACTGCCTTCGGCTCAGGTCATGATCCTGGAGTCCCGGGATCCAGTCCCGCGTCGGGCTCCCTGCTCGGCGGGGAGTCTGCTTCTCCCTCTGACCCTCCCCCCTCTCATGCTCTCTCTATCTCATTGTCTCTCTCAAATAAATAAATAAAATCTTTTAAAAAAATGCATAAATCAATTGTGATATGTTCCCACACTGAAATATTATACAGCAGTGAAAAGAAATACATTTGAACTATGTCCAACAACAAAGGTAATGCAGAGGGAAAGAAAGGAAACAGAAAAGACAGCACACTGTGTGATTCTATTTGTAAACAGTTCAAACTAATCCATGCTAAGCAAAGTCAGGAGAAGGGTAAAAGTTGGACGTAGACATGGAAGGGCTTTTCTGGGACTGTTTGGGGCAGGGTTCTGGGTACTTGGGTATGTTCGGTTTGTGAAAATTCATCGAGCTGTATACTTAGGATCTGTGCATTTTTCTGTACGGATGTATGTTATGCCATTTTACAAAAGCAACCGACGATTTAACTCGGGAAAGAATGTATAATGAGTCAGGCTCCTGGAGTTACAACACAGACTTTGAAACTGGGCGGCCTTGCTTTAAATGCCAGGGTTACCACGGGGAAGTCATTAAACCTTTTTTTTTTTTTTTTAAGATTTTATTTATTTATTTCACAGAGAGAGACACAGTGAGAGAGGGAACACAAGCAGGGAGAGAGGGAGAAGCAGGCTTCCGGCGGAGCAGGGAGCCCGACGCGGGGCTCGATCCCAGGACCCCGGGATCATGACCTGAGCCGAAGGCAGACGCTTAACGACTGAGCCACCCAGGCGCCCCGTCATTAAACCTTTTTTACACCTACGTCCTCATCCGTAAAGTGGCAATAATAATGGTACCTATGTCAGGGGGTTGTGGTGAAGATCAAACAGTTAATATCTGTACAACACTTAGAATAGCATAAGGCCCAGAGTAAGTACCCTATACGTGTTTGCTAATTAAATAAAACCATTTTTCATGGGGGTGCCCTTAAAAAACTGTCTTTTAATAATGGCTACTCTAAAGGAGACTGGAGAAAGTAAGAAAGGAGTGAACTTACTTCCTAGGCAGAGTTCTTGATTATGAGGGAAACTATGATCTTGGCGCTTGGCCAAATAATCCTTGACTGGGAGTCTGGACTTCCAACAGGCTCCTGGGCACCGTTCCAGAGGCTTGACAATGAGCCACATTTGGGACTGCCAGAAACTGCCACAAGAGAGTCCGCCCAGAGGGCCTGTGGGAATTGCTGGGGAGGAGAGCACGATTCCATCAGGAGCCACGGCGGGCGCCACGCCAGGCTGGAGGCCCCTGATGCTACCTGCCGGCCAGGACAGGCCCCGGGCCCTCGCCTTTCCTCCAGCTCCCTACCAGAACCTTCCCTGCCATCACGCATCTCCTCCAAAAGGAGCTGACGGGGACAGGGCTGCCTTCACAGGCAGGAAGAGCGAAGCAACAGAACTGAGCGTGGCCTACCCTTCCAGAAATGAGCCTGTGCTTCCCTGAACGTCCCTGGTGAATGAGGAGCCTGAGGAGCCTCCCTTCACAGGCCGCCTCCAGAGGGGCCACAGCGAGGGGCCCGCGGCGGGGCTCGACCCGTTCCGCCACCCCCCCCCCCCCCGTTCCTGTCTGAGCAGCTGGGTCCTCCATCAAAGCACTCTTCGCTCTCACCTCGTCCTTTGCTCTAGCAACTTGAACTCACCCTCTAAAGCCGGTGCCTGAACAAAACAAACCCAAATGAGAACCATTTTTATCTCCCATTAGAAGGGAATCGACTCTGACTTGGCAACCCCCTGGAGTAACTCCACTACCTTTTAACTCGTTTCTTGCCTGTTCTTTTTTGCTCTCTCTCCAGCTTTTTTGCAAGTGCTCGCAGAAGAAGAGTAGATGAACGGGCCCGCGTTCCTGAGGCCATGTGGGGCAGATGGGCTAGTCTGACACAAAACCATCTCCTTTCATGTCTTGGGCACAGAGATCTCCCAGCGTCCTTTGCATGCCTATGGGGTCACGTGGCAGCTTGGGCCAGAATAGGGATGTACCCATAACTCTTCCCATGCTATTTGCCTTTTATTTATTTATTTATTTTTTTTGGCCTCATCTGCCGGACGGGTGCAGTAGCTTGGGAGGCGGAGTACTCAAAGGTCCCAGGGGAGAGTGAAGCCATAAATTGTAAGGAGTTTGGGTTTCTGAATGCCTGCATGAACACAGGGCCCCTCCTCTTGGGACATGACATGAGCAAGAAATAAATTTCATTTGTGTGCAGGCCTGAGAATTGGGGTGGTTGATCCGGCAGTTAGCCTGCCCTGACTTCTTATACGCTGAGTTCCAGACTCCCCAGCTGCTTTCTACAAGCCTAGACGTGCCAACCTTCTCTCTCAGTGGTTCCTGGTGGAGACATCGTTGACCTGTCTGCCTGGTAGGCCACCCCTGAAGTATTAGCATCCAAGTCCCATATTCTGACCCTCAGCCTCTAACCTTGGTTCATGTTTCAACTTTTAAATCCGTTTCCCGCCTGTTGATTAAAATGTACTTGTTGCAAGTGAAGTGAAACTCTCAGAGATGGTGCCCATCATTCTCTAAATGGAGTCTTCAGGCCGTATGCTCTGTGTGTCCACGTGGGCCTGTTTAGGATCTCTGAATGAGTCCCACTGGCTGCAGTGGAGACAAATAAGCAAAGAGATTGGAAGCTGCCAACTCCCTCCATGCTGGACAAGTTCTCTCAAGCCATCCTTCCCGTTGGAAGGCAGAAAAATTACAAGCACATTACAAAGAACAAGACGTTCAGCATCCTGGCTTTGCCTGTGCCCTGACTTGCATCTATAATGACAAGAAACAGGCCTCTTTGTGGTAAACAGAGGCTGACAGACCTACAGACTGAGAAACTGAGCTGATTTATTATATTTGACTTTCTGAGACTTGGGGCTGCCAGATTTCAATGAATAGTGGTGAGTGTAACAAATTGTCAGTGTTTGTTGTTGTTGTTTTGGAGTGGGGGAGTAGGTGAGTAAATTATCTGTAATTTAAGCCCAGCTCAGAGCTCTGAACATCCTTCAGCCAGTTCTTACTTGGCAGGAAATTGGAGCTCTTAAAGCTACATAAAATTCACTTTTCCATTATTAAAGAACCAACACAAGTAACTGTTTGACTCAAGTTAACATTCACTCCTTGGAATAGATGATGAGTAAATATTTACCCACTGGCATAGCTGTTGAGTAATTGCCCATTAAGAAAGTTAAATGTTAATCACTTATTCCAGATTGAATAATTTCAACATGATCCTATGACTAATCCTTAATGTCTAAGGCAAGAAAAAAAGCCCATATCCGTTAGTTTCTTTCGATCTTGACCATAAAGAAAGGCATACTCTTAGGAATGTCTCAAATTAGACACATAACCAGTTTTCACTCCCTTAGCATTCAAAGGCAGCTTGATTGCTTTCTCATTATTCTTCACCCAAAGAAATCATGACCTCAGGTTAAGTATTAACAGGACCGGAGAAGGAAGTGTTGGACAGGAGTCTAGCGGGAATGGGGGACATCTGAACTAAGAGGAGAAATAAAACTTGGGGACAGAGGACAGAAGATATAATCTAGATGTCATGATGTTGGTTGTCCTATGTCAAAGGGAACTGTGCATGATAAACGTCGTGAAAGTAAAACCCTTAGGCTATACTTCACCAGGAACATGAAATTTCGACCGAGCCAGAGGGGGATCCCAGCAGTAGATGGCCAACAAAGGATGAGTGGGGAAAGTCTCTAGACTGGCAAGCTCATGGAAAGGATGCCCGCTTGGTATCCCCTCTCTTTCAGAATCAAAGAATGAACTTTCGGTTGGACCATCTCCACCCACCAAGTCAGTCTGAGTCTGGATGGGAAGGGCAGTGGCCAAAATGCCTGCGGAAATTTTGTATACACTGCATGCCAGCAGGAGCACAACTGGGAGCTTGGTGGGGAGAGTGGATGCTGTTGATGCCCCACCCAGATCTCTTACCTGGGCTGGGATCCCCTCCCCCAGATGCTGTAAGTATTGGTTGTTAACAGCACCCGACAGTTGAGCCCCTCTCTGGAGAATCGCCCTTGGTCAGTGCGAGTTACCTAGCCCAGAAGGTTATGCTCCCCACCCCAGGGGCAGCCCAGAGCTAATTCAGTGATTCAGAAGGCCAGTGCCCTTGCTTCCAGGTGGGCTCAACTTTGGTGCAATGCCTGCCCCTGTCTGAGACGAGGCTGAAGCTAGTGTCTAGCTAAGACCACAAACATGCTCAGTTCTTTCCCCCTTGCCCTGTCCGGCCTCCCTGACTCCCCTTTTCCTGAGACCACTCCCTCAGTGAAGCATGTGCACAGGAATCAGTGTCTGTTTCTGCTCCTGCTCTTTTTCTGGACCTGAACAAAGACAGGAGGACAGGCAAAACATTTGGTCTCCCTTCACTGTCTCCAGGTAGCCTGAGAATTTTTTTTAGCAGAGGTTGCCCTGTGGACAGGTGAGGCAGTTTGATCCCAGGGGTACCCCAAGCAGAATGGAGATAGAATAACCTACCTCACTACTGCCGACCTGTGACTGAGTTCCACTTGGAGGAGAAGCCTGGGACTGTAAGACAGCCTGCTACTTCTTTCTTCCCTCCATTGATCCATGCCCTTGCCTCATCTGCCACCCACCCTCCAATGTTTATCCAAGTGAAGACTCCATTTTGCCACTGGATTTTCTTCTGAATAGTGGCCCCTGCCTCTCAGAAATGTATTGGGTTAGTGACTCTCCTCCTCACTTCTCTACTGGTATGGATGCATTTTGCTATAGGTATGCGTGCATTGCATGGCATACAGGAAAGAACTTGGACATCAGTAGTGCATGAGCTTGGGCAAGTTTTTCAACCTTTCTGAGCACAGATTTCTCCATCTGTAAAATGATATTAACAAAGCCTTACTTCACAGAGTGTTGTGAGGATTCAATGATATAAAAACTAGATGTTCACTGGTATACAACAAGTGCTCAGTGATAGACTATCTGGTATACAGTAGGTTATTAGTAGAAAAAATTTTAAAGATAAATATTTAAAAAACTAACAAATAAGACTCTACTCTTGGAACACAGAGACACACACACAGGCATCCTACCTCAGGTCAGTTTCTACCATCCATCCATCCATTCATCCGTCCACCTACACACCCACCACTCATCCACTCTTCCACCCATCCACTCTTCCACCCACCCATCCACCCACCACTCATCCATTTACCCATCCACTTACGTACCCCTCCATCCACCCTTCTATCCACCCACCCATCCATCCATCCATCCACCCACCCATCTACTTATCTACCCTTCCTTCTTTCCTTCCTTCCTTCCCTCTTCCTTCCTTCCTTCTTCCTTCCTTCCTTCCATCCATCCATCCAAAAATACCCTCAGTCCTCCTTGCAAGCCATGTACTGGGGATACAGAAGTAAATTAGAAACAGACTCCATGGGAGAAGCCCACAATACAATGCTGATGAAAGCTGCAGGCCACTTTCCCTGGGAATCCAGGGACATTTGGATAGAGGAGGAAGCAGGAGACTTGGGGCTGAGTTCTATACTGAGAAGTCATTTATTTTAGAGGTCCTTCCTGTGTGAAGGATCCTTGCACTCCCATACTCAATGAAACTAGGTATCCCTTGGAATTTGGTGGGAGATTCTCCCCCATTAAGTTGTTGCTGCCACCAGGAAGAGGCTCCCAAATCAAGTTCCAAGAAATTGGGACCTCTGGGCTGGTCCTTCCCATGCGACCTGAGGGCTCCTGTTTGCCTGAAGACCAAAGGAATACATGCTCGAAACATGCTCCCTCCCAGTGAGCCTACTGGGATTCACTGGGATTTCTGATCCACTTAGAATATTAACAATGAAAGCAGGAACCACTTTGAAGAAATGTCTACCAAGGCCAGGTAGAGTTCTAGGTGCTTGACATTTATTAATTTCTCATGGTCCCAACAACTCTGGAAGGTGGGTGTTGTATCCTCATTTTATAGCTGACGAAACAGAAGGTCAGTGACTTGCCCAGGGTTACAAATGGAGTAAGAGATGTGATTTAAACACGTGTCCTACTTCAAAGTCTGTGCTCATTATAACCTTTGTGTTTTCATAAGTATAGTCTTGTATTAAGTATGTTGTTTTTCTTTCCCATTTATTTGTTAAATGACCTTGGCCAAGTTTAAGAATTTCCTTACTATTTTTTTTTTTTTTTTTGGAGGAGGGAGTTAAGGTTCTAATGGAGAATTTCTAAATTACCCCAAAGTAGATAGAACTTTGCAGTAAAACTCCAAACACTTATCACACATACTCAACAACCATCTAAGGCCCATCTGCCCCATTTATGCCCCCATCCATTTTCTTCCTCCTAGCGTGGCAATCCCAAGTACCAGACCCTGTAGCTCTGGATCTAAAACCCCTCACCATACTGGTCTTCCCCCCCCCCCCAGCGCTAGGCACTATTACAAGCACTTCCCAAGGCCCACTTTAAGTGATCATTTCTTAAGTATATTTCTCTTCTCTTAAAAAGTCATTGTCAAAATGAATGACAGAATATTCAGATTGACTGCAGAGCATTTCAGAGCTTATCCTCAGATTTCCAAGCGTGCAGCAAAGTTCTAAGGTGTCATCACTATGTTGCCACCTTGGTGACTGCTGAGCCGATGCGACAGTGCAATAAAATGGAAAGCACTTTTGCTCCAGCAAAAATTAATACATAACCAAATAAACGGCTCGCCAACAGGGGAGTACAAGTTGTTCCTTTTCTTCCCCTAATTACCTCTCAATGGAACATTCTAGAATACCCAGGGGGTAAATTTTCACTAATCTTCGGGCCTCTCTAAAAGCCCGTGCCAATACAGAAGTTAAATATAGAACAATATACTATAAACAAAGTCCTGAGTCTAAGGACCCAAATGATTCAGACATTATTTTCATTCATGGCTTACAAAGAAAGTAACATGAATTGTGTCAATGGTCCCAACACCTCCAGAGAGTATTATATTGGAATACAAAAGATACAGAAGATCATCTTCAAGGAATTTATAATACAGCTGAAGGTATGGAATATGCCCCAATCAAATGATAGAGATATACAGAGTACTGTGACAGGTACATATGTAGACTTAGGACCACACACACACACACACACACACACACACACACACACACACACACTGACTGACCCCATCTCAGATGCATAGAATCACAGGGTGATGCAAACAGAGAGAAACACAAGACTACCCAGGAACAATGAGAGTATGAAGCCCTACTTTTGGTTTCAAGTCAGCCACAAAGGCGGCCTGATGGAAACCGGGGAGGGGGACTGCTGGACAAAATTCTCAAGGTTGGAACAGGTTCCATTCCTCCATCAGCCAGTAATGAATCATTTCTTTAAGCCGCTTGGCTCTACCGGAGCTCAGCCTCTTTGTTTCTGAGGCTCCTTCCAGCTCTAACATTCTATGATGCTATGAAGACCAGATCCACTTGGAAAACCACCCACAAGGTCAATTTCACACAGCATGGACTTGTGAGACAAGCAATGTGATCAAGGCTCACACGTTAGTTGCTATGGCTCGCAATTATATAATAAACAGTTATTATAAAACCAAGCAGTGTCGAGAGCCTTGGACTCGGGCATGAAGGCAAAGGGGGCACCATTCTATCCGGCGGCAACAGAGGATTCCTTCTTCATTATGGAGGCTGTGGGAATCGTGGTGACAGAGGTTTTCCTTCCCATTCGGAGGTCTTGGAATGTAATCTGCAAGTATGCAGCAGTTTCTGAACATTCTGGTTTGGCTAGTAGAACTTGGGTTTGGTACTGGAAGGACAAACATTGCTGCGTTGACACCTCTTGGCCACCAGAGAGCTCCATGCATCCAGCCAGAGGCACCTCCTGGATGAGCAAACATGGTTTTAAAAAGCAGGCTGCCCTTCGGTCCCAGGAGCATGGAGCATAGGTTCTATTGTCATTTCTTATACCAGCAAAATTCGCTCATCTGCCCCACCAACAGGAACCCTGGCCGTGTCCCTCTGCCTTTTGGAACATGGTACTTGGTGTATTCGGGAGGCAGAGGATCACCGTGGGTACCCGGTCCCCACACTGGTGGAATAAATTCCTAGCTGGGGGGCAGGAGAAGCCTGGGCCCTCAGACTTACTGGTTTTATTGGTGTCAGCACGGACAGCTACATGTAATACAGGTCTCAGGAAAACTTCTGGTTATGGGTTTTATTTGCTGGTAGTTTCCTTTTCCTGCTCATAAAGATAACATGTGCCAGCTATGGAAAAGTTGGGAGATACAAACTCATATAAAGAAGAAAATGGCAATCATCCATCACTCCACCATCCAGAGGAAATCACTGAATAGATCTGGACACACTTCCTTCCAGTCTTCTTTTTCTTTTGGGATGTGTGAGTATTCTTACATACTTGATTGGAGTCAATGTATTCTGATTGTTTGGGTGATTTTTCTAGCCTGATGTTTTCCCTTAATTTTGTAAGTGTTTTTCCATGTCATTACATGTGCAATGCAAGACAATGTGGAGAATTCAGAGCAGCACCAAAGAAAATAAAAACCCCTTGTGTTTCCAGTACCCAGAGATAATCATTTTCACATTTTGGTGTTCTACCTTCCAGTGACTTTTCTAAGCATGACAGTTAGTTACTTTTACAAAATGGGGACTGTATCATCTATATGGTTTTTTAGACTGCCTTTTTTCACATAAATATTATATCATGACCATTTCCCCCACATCATCAAATATCCTCCCAAAACATGATTGTTAATATCTGGGTAATATTAATATCTATGAGTCAAGCTTAATTCATTTAATGAACTGCCTACTGTTGGCTATCTGTGCTGATTCCAATACTTTTCACTCCCAATATCATCAGGATGAACAACTTTATACTAATTATACCCCCGTGTTCACATCGTTAATTATGCACCCAGCATAAATTCTTAGACTTTGAATTGCTGGGTCGAAGGGTTTGAACATTTCTAAAAGACACATTCCAATGGCCACACTGTCCCCCAGAAACGTCATTATCATAGTCCCACCAAGAGTGCCTGAAAGTCCCTATCCCATCCACCCTTGCCCTGGGGATTACTGATTTTAAAAGTCTTCATCCATTTAATACACAGACACACACACAGAGTTATTTCTCATTAAACATTTAAAACCTTGTGTCTTGGCCATTTTTCTCTCTTCAGCGAGTCACTGAGAACCTAATGAGTAGGTAGGACCGTGCTGCATGTTTAATGACGATTATCACAGTCTTCCAAAGAGCCATGCAGATAAATACCATAATCTCCATCTTACAGGTGAGGAAACTGAGCTCCAGAGATCTTAAGTGTCTTCTCGAGGCCACACAGCAAGTAAATAACAAAGTTTGGCTTCAGATTCAGATCGGCGATTCCCAATCTTATGCTCTGCTTACGACGCCACATTGCCTCCCTGAGAAATTTCTGAAATGTATTTTTCTACAGGACAGAAGATTAAAGAGCTTCTCTGCTATCTGTAGAAGAAACGTCACGAGACTGCCTGCTACTGTGTCTACTCGAACCTCTCAATCCAATGACCTCTTGGTTACAGATAAGGACTCTAGGACCCTGAGGAGTTAGATGACTTGCTAGATCTGAGTTTGACCAAAGATCGGGGAAAGAGGGCAACAAAATACCAAGAGCACAATACTCTGACAAGCTCTTTCTTGTTGCTCTGTCTTTGCGCACCAGGTTTCCTGTTTGGATTTCTCTCCCTCGTCTACCTGGTGACTCAGCGAAAATATCAGGCCCTCTACAAAACCTCCCATCATTTTTCAAGGCAGAATTAACTGTCTCTGTGCGCCTCGGTACTTATCGTATTATGAGCACTTACTGTATTATGTGGCAGAGATGTCTAATTGCCCCACAAATGTTTTAAGCCCCTCGCTTCCATGGGGATCATAGGGATGGGGTTGATGATGGAAAGTGGTTGCCCAGGCAGTGTGGATTTCTGGCACCCCACCCACATGTGGCCATGTGACTTGTTCTGGTGAATGGCACGTGAGCGGGCACAACCTTCTACTGCCCCTGCCTTGCTTACTGCTTGTGAGCTCCATCATTTGAGAATATGATACTTGGAGCAAGACAATCACATCGCAACCATGACACCACGAGCCCAAGGGACAAAAAACCAACATGATAAGGATGGAAAAGCAAAAGTGTGGGAGGAACCTAGAGTGAACAATATTGTCCAGCTACTGAACCAACCCTAGAACCATCTACCTTCAGACATTATTATATCTTGTAAGATATATTTTTTAAAGATTTATTTATTTATTTGAGAGAGAGAGAGAAAGAACATGAGTGGGGGGGAGGGGCAGAGGGAGAGGACGAGAATCCTCAAGCAGACTCCCCACTGAGCACAGAGCCCCATGGAGGGTTCTATCCCAGGACCCTGAGATCATGACCTGAGCCGAAATCAAGAGTCAGTCACTTGTCCGGCTGAGCCACCCAGGTGCCCCAATAATTAAATATCTTTATCATTTAAGCTGGATATTCTGTCCTTGTAGTCAAAAGTGCCCTACTCCTGTGTTTAATTATTCACCTCTGTCTTTCATCAGATTAACTTCCAAGAGCATCCTTTGCATTTAATTCATCTTTGTATCCTGTTCCTCGGGCCTATTACAAAGCTCTGCAGGGGCTCAACAAACATCCCCCGAATCGAATCCACCAGTGGTGTTCAATTTTGGTAAAAGATGGTGCTATACCTAATGATTCTTGATTTCCACGGGCCAATTCCTATAAGAACGTATATACTTAAACCAAACGCTTCTAACTGTGGCTCCACGAAGCTCCCCGCCATTCACACAGCCCTACAGAATTTGAGGCAAGGATTCATTTACTGCTTGCTAATTAGTCAAGTGCTGAGCGGACCACATGACTCATTTTTACATTATTGGCACAATTGCACAATTAGCATTTTAAAAGGTTTTCTAGGAGGCTGGCCCAAGTAAGTTTATCTTGAAAAATGTCACAAAAGGAAAAGAATAATTAACAAACCAGTTCCCAAGCAGATTTAGTGGACCGTTGGCTTCAGCCTGAAAGGCATTGCATGGAAGACTTGCTTTTAGTACGTGGCCAAGGAAGTTGAGTTTTGCCGGACTTGAGCCTCGAGGGTCCTAGCCCTTACCCACAGAGCAGCGGACCTGGTGGGAAAGGGGTAGAAGGTCTCGCACTCTGTGGTGGTACGTGGTTTCTCTACTGCTCGGTTCAACAATTAACTCAGGCTCCTGTTCAACTGACTCCAATTCCAACTAACTGGACAGTTAACAGTTTAGTCATTTGTTTTGGGAAGAAGCTAAAGAAGCATGTGAGAGGCATCTCATCTTTGTTATTAAGTGAAAAACACAGCGCATTCTTTAATGGAGATTGGCAGTTGCTGCATAAATTAATCAATAAGTTAATATATGTCACTGTATGGGTATGTTCCCCTAGAAACTCCAACAACTTAATCAACACTGGCTTGGGTATTAGGAAATCTGCTTCTTACGCTCCCTCCCCTCCCCCCGCAAGTCACTAATACACAAGGTGACTCCAGGCAAGTCACTTAAGGAGTGCAGAGAAAAACCTTGTTACCATTCTCTGTCCTGTGACTCCCTGAGAGTCCAGAAAAGAGACCTAAGAAGCCCACATAAAGCCGACAGCAGAGTGAAGAGATTTACGTGAGGGCCACCCTGCCATCTTAGAGGCAGAGCAGTGGTGTGGCGCTTCTCCCTGGTGTCGCGGTCCTATGTTCATGGCATGGCAGCCCAGCTTCCCAAGCCCTGGAGGACAGGCAGGGTTGACGAGAGGCCTGGGCTAAGGAGGTCATGGCCTCTACTCCTATCAGGGCTCAAGCAACATCAGGGGCCCTCTCAGGCCTCAAGTAAATGGCTGTGCTTGCTCACAGAAGGTGGCCAGGGGTCGTGTTGCTAAAATGGGGAACCTGATCTCTCTACTAAGAAAGCAACTGACAAGGTATGCTGTCACTCTGTCCACTCCCTGTGGGTTTCCAGCCACATTTTCTCTCAGGCATCTATCTTATTATTATCAAATGTTCTTGTGGTGACTCTAATTTTATCCTTTTCCTTCATAAGCGTTCAGGCAGCTTTTACATGGGTGCTTTGAGTTCTCTTTGGCTCTAAGTCCCTTGAGGGCAGTGGCCTGTCTTCTGAATGCCTTGCAGCTGTTCCCAGTCCAGGCACGCAGAGCTCTATGCACCCAGAAGCAAGCCTAGAGTACAGCAGGGATAGATAAGCCTACACTCACCCAACGATGTGACAACGTGCCCCATTACCACCTCTCTCATTCCCCCAGAATGGCTCCGTAGGGCAGGGACGTCTAGCCTCATTTTCTTAAATAGTGAGACACCTGGGCCACAGAAAGGTGAAGTAACTTGTTGCAGGCTACACGTGGCAGAACCAGGACAAGGAGACAGGTTCTCTGACTCCTTCACTGCACTTTTAAAATTAAGTTATCCGATAACAAATACCCTTGGTTTTGAAGGCAAGCAAAAAAGCTTCTGCAGTCTGGCCTTGCCTTTTGTCAGGTGGCTTGGAGGTTCTTATTTCTTCTGCTCTCTGTGTACAAACAACCACAAAGATATATGCCTTCCTTTTTTTTTTAAGATTTATTTATTTATTTGAGAGAGAGAGCATGAGCAGGAGGGGCAGAGGGAGAGGGAGAGACAACCTCAAGCAGATTCTTTGCTGAGCGCTGAGCCTGACGTGGGGCTCGATCTCACGACCCTGAGATCATGACCTGACCCGAAACCAAGAATAGGACGCTTAACCGACTGCGCCCCCCAGGCATCCCCAGATACACTCTTATTATGGTTTTCATAGTGAAATTGGCAAAATTAACAAACTAGCTCTTTTTCCCACTTCATTAAAAAAAAAGAAAACAAAACTAAAAACCCACTTAATCTTCCATCAGCTCATCTAGTAGGAGATTTTGGTTCCCTCTTCGATCTAAGTCAGTCTGAGCTATTCTTTTGGCCATAAATCCTGCCATCATAGTCCCAGGAAGTACAGCCTCCTCTGGGGTGATGGCACCCATATTAAGGACCCAGGGGCTTGCAAGAGAAGTAATTACCTTCTCTGTCAGGTCCCCTGTGAGAGCAAAAGACCCATTCCAATTCTTTCCCTCTCCTACTCAAGAAAGCTTAGCATTTCTTAGAAGCCATGAAGAAACTTAAACCACACTGAATCCCACTAAAGAAAACCAAATTGAAGGCCAGGCTTGTTCGCTCACATGGGCCCTATCCTAAGTGAAAATGCTGTTGGCAAAGTACTGCTCACCGAAGCTTGGCCAGACCATTAAAGGTTTGAACCCAGGGAAGATGCAGAGTCAGCACTGATGTATACAGAAAGTATATACTGTTGACAAAGGTAGCTAATATTGGTTTGGCCAGAATACATGTCAGACGCTGTACTTAATCCTCAAAAGAACCCTATGAGATAAGTACTAATATCATCCCCCCTTTACAGATGAAGAAACTGAGGCACAGGAGTCCAGAAGTCTGCCCAAGGCCACACAGCTACAGCAATAAACCATGGTTAACTCTGGGCAATGATTTGGAGAGGGGCTACTTTCCACTTTTTAAAAATTGTATATATTACTGTTTTATCTTTATTACTTTTTGTGCCACCAGCAAATAACTATATTGCTTTTCAAATTAAAAAGATGTAGCCAAACTGTAAAGTGAGCTCAGTTCACACTAAATGAAAAAATGGTAAGCTCTTAACATTAGCGACAAGTAAAAAAAAAAAAAAAAAAAAAAGTCTAAAATATTATAAAGGAAAGGACAGTTTTTCACCTTGAAGTGTTGAATCCTGGTCAACCAAGGGCCATGCAGGATGGTTTCCTAGGGCAACTATTTGTTTGTGAAGAGGTACTTGAAAGTGGGGACCCCTACGTGACTGGGGAGCCCTAAAAAGCTTCATCTCTGGAAGCGTTTGGGGCATTCTCTCCGCCCTCCCAGTGTTACCCCATTTCTGGGTTCTTGGTGAATCGATATCCCAAATTCCATACTGGTGGCCCTCCACCTAATCAGATTTCTTCATATGACAAGGACAGAGCAGCCGAATAAAATTCACGGATTACTGCCAAACCCAACGTTTGCCTTTGGTGCCCTCTCCTTCTGCAAACCAGAACTGTGTGTGGCAGCCGCCTCATAGACACCGATGTGTACGAAGACCCATGCGAGGTCCACAAAGGCGTCGGGCAAGAGGAAAAGGAGAAACCAGACACCCAGCTCCTCTGCCCAGGAAGCAGGGAGGCGGCCACCGGGAGCAGCCTGTAGGCTGGGTGCCCCACACCGCACACCTCCTGCCTCCCTCCCCAGAGGAGGGGCCGACTCCCCTTTGTCCTCCCTCCTCAGAGCCCGGCTGGGGTGAAAGTTGAAACCCAGAGGAAGTTCAACGGCATCCGGATACAATTACTCAGGAAGGACAGACTTCCTTTGAGCTTCTGATTTTCAAATCGGAGAATCTAGAAAACTCGGCCACCTCACCACCTCTCCTCGCTGCCCATCATCCCCTCAAAAGGAAAGCTTCTTGTCATCTTACACAGACACAGAATAGCCTGTCTCAGTGACGGACTTATCCGCTCTGATCAGGGCCTCTTCTGCACCTTCTAACTCAGAGAACAGAGAGAGAGAGAGAGAGAGAGAGAGAGAGAGAGAAAGAGAGAGGAAGGAGAATCAAGGACATCTGCTGGTTGCCACATCCATCTGCGCAATTGGATCGATCACCTCCATTTTGGAAGTGGCCTAAATATATTTTTACATGAATATTTTTCTAAACAACTCAGTAAGAGTCAACTTGCAGCTCATACAATAGCACAGGATTTTCCCTAGAGACGTATTATCCCTCGTCAAAACCAACAAAGGCAAATCTACAGGGAAAGCTGACAAGAATTTGTGGACACGAAGAGGGGCAGGCTGGGGCAGTGTGAAGACTGACTTTCCCTTATTTCGTTCTGGAGTCTCGTATGTGCTGGAAATCCGCCCCCCCCCCCCCCCCCCAACTATCAGTTTAGCTGGAGGCCCACAGAATGCACTTGTATAATTCCTTTGCCGGAAATCATTTGTCTGGGTGGCCATGCCTGGTGGACATTGCCATGCTAAATGAGTTTGGCTCAAAATTAACTGCTCCAGATCATTCTGTTGAATACAAGATGACTCATTTAGGGAGGAAGGGGAGAGGAATGATTTGTGTAAACACCTGGAGCTCAGGCAACTCTTTACATCCTCAACTGTTCCATCAATACCTGCTGGGAAAAAAATGAATGAATGGCTCTGGAGGCATTCCTTGTTGAGAGACAGATCTGCGGCATCTTGTCCACAGCACTCACCACAGCCTGGCAGTTTACTTGTCTGACTCTCTTCCCTAGAATATAAGCTCTGTGAGGTCAAGGACCTTATCTGAGTTGTCATCTATGCTACCTCCAGCACCTAGAATTATGTAGTAAGTACCCAATAAATATCTGGTCAATAATACTCATGACCAAATTAGCCGTGGGATATCATTGGAGAGTAGCACTCTGAATGGCATGAAAAAAGAGCCTCGTGGAATGTTCTACTCCAGAGGCTATAAAACAAATGTTCAGATGCTTCTCAGAGCAATTAAACCCCAATCCATCATAGGAAGACCTGTGACTCAGTCAGTAGGTTGGCACACGGCCCCAGTTCTCATGCGCACAGGATCCTGACCATGGTAGCTCAGACTCACAGCGACAGCCCCACCTAGCCCAGTGGCTGTCACTAGTGCGCATACACGTTGGGTTTGCATGTCTGCATGTGGGCACACACTTTTATGACCAGGGCTTATTATCTTTTTTACGGAAGAGGAAACTGAGGCACACAGAGACTAAGGGACTCGGCCCAAGTCATGCAGTGGGAAAGCTGCAGAGGCAGGACTCACCCCTGAACCCTGAGCTACAGCTATCTAGACAGCAGGTAATGGACGGTGCACCCAGGAGGCCTCTGGGCAGAGCACATCGTGCCCTGACAGGCCCAGGGGAGTGCCGGCCTCCTCCACATCTGAGGGGCCTTCGCACACCCAGGAAAAGCTCAAAGGTCTCTCTCTTCTTCTCAAAGCCACCAGAAGAGTAGTTCCTGTCAACTGCGCCCCACCTCGTTGGACATCCCATCTTCCTTCTAGGCTTGCATGGAGTCAAGAGGTAACATGGCTACACGACTTGTTTCTAAAACTCCGTTATGGTATTTCAACCTTTCTTGGAAAAGAAATACATCAATTCTCAGTCATCCCTCCTAAGTAAAAGAGTATAAAGAAAGCCACAGAATTTTCTAAACTCTCTTTTGGCCAGCAATTCAACTTCACTTCGTACCAGATCTTCTCCCCAGAAACAGCCAAGCAGCAAAACAGATGGCTGATTTGAGTTTTCTTTCTTTGCCCCGTTTCCCCCATGATGGGTCTGAAAAGTGGGGAAATAGCCCCAAAAACAGGGAACGGAAGAGAAAAGAGGAGGCAAGTGAGGGGACAGAATGAAAGCAAGGCCTAAATACCAGCCCCTGAAAACCCAGCCGTGTGACTGAGCTGTGCCTGCCTGACAGGTCCGGCCCAGGAGCCCCCTCCCACTCCGCCCCCCCAAAGAAAGCGAGCGGGAGGCGGGGCCCCAGCAACTCTCAGCAGAGTAAACAACACAACTTCCTCACTCTGCAATTCTGGAACCTTTTTTTTTTTCTTTTTGGAAGAGAGATTAACATCACTAAATAATAGAAGACCTACATTCTTGAAAATTTAATGACTGTCCTATATCAAGCAGCTGTCAAATTTATTTGCTTGTTTTCCTGACAAAGTGTTTCATCCCAAATGTTCACAGGGGACCTTGCCTTCATCAGTCTCAAGTCACTAAGAGGGGGGTGAGAGGCAACCCGAGAAAGCAGGAATTCCCAATTTCCTCATTAACCCGTTAATTCCAAAGACCAGATCAGCCTGCCTTTCCCCCACGTGATTCCACAGAACTCACAGAGCAGAGGACAAAGCAGCCACAGACAATCTCCTTGTACTCAGTTGGAATTATGAGCCGATGCCAACAGGATTCTAATGCAGGCCTTTGACTGCTCTCCCTTCTTTCGTTTTGCTTCATGGCTGGCGGTCCCAATGCCCAGAACATACTCTGAGGTGGCTCCTCTCCCTCTGGCCCCCAGCCTCTCCTCCCATCTCTGACTGGAGGGAAGGGGACTCTCTATTGGGAACCCTCTGGTGCAAATGCCCAGTCCTTCCCCAACACCAGCTCTCCACCTTCCTCTCCAACTGCTGACTTTGACCAGTTCTCTGTCCACACTTTTATCCCTTTCAGGAAAAAGTAATAGCAGGAAGAGGCACTGTCCTAAGTAACCTGAGCTTTGTCCTTCGCCACTGATGCCCTGTGCGGGCTGGGATATTAAAGTTGCCCCTCGTCTCCCTGGTAACCCACTCCTCCAAAGCCACACCTTTGAGACCACCCCACCTCTAGTATTACGGCGGCATGGTCCCAGGAGGCAAGAGAAAGTGAAACTCAAATTTCTCCACTGTGCAGGGGAGACACCCCAGGCCCTTGAAACTAATGATTAAGCTTCACTTTTAATTATAGGGGAATTTAAACTAGGTATGCTCTCCAATTTCCTCCCTGCCCTTCCTGCTCCAGTGGTCTTGGCCATGGCCAAGGTTGGCCAATAAAGTTCAACTGGATTTCAAACAGAGAGGTAGTTCCTGACATGCATGCACCATTCACTGAACATTTACTTCTTGGCGTCCGCTGTTAGCCAAGCTCCCGATAGAAGTACAACAGTCCACGTGAGCAAAGAACTTCATCTGGAGAGAAGACAGACATTTGTTTCCTGCCCTTAATGACTATTAACAGCATTAGCTTCTGTTTGGAGACTGATTTGGAAAATGAGAAGGGAGAAGGGGGGCTAACTGGGCGGGCAGCCCATCACAGAATCAAGCAACACAGCCCTCCCTCTGCAGGAGACAGAAAAACGATGGAGAACCCGAGTTAAAATTGCAACCAGCCCCCCACACCTCCTGCCGCCGATGTCCCTGGCTTAGCTTACTTTCTTCAGTCCAGAGCAGTTACCACCTCCTAGCACACAGTATGCTCTGTATATTCATTGCATTGTTTGCGTGGGGTCTGTCTCCCCCCACTAGATCGTGGCCACGAGGGCAGGGATTCTGTCTGCTTCGCTCACCCCCATCTAATGCCAGCACCCAGCAGAGTATATGGCACATAGTAGGTGCTCAGTAGATATTTGCCGAATGAATTAATGAAAACCAGCAGCCCAAGAAAATGTTAGCTTCAAGAACCTAAAAAGAATTGCACATCCCAAATTTGAACCTGGTGTAAAAAAACAGTCCAATACATAGCCCATCTTTGAACAAAAGTCCCATCTTTAATTCTGGCACTCAGAGAGTGAGTGAGGAAGGGGCAGCCTAAGAAATATAACTGGGTGAATATTTTTAGGTTCTTGTCCTGTTTTGAGTTCCCCCCAAAAAGCAGCCCCTGAAGGGACGATTTGGGTGCACAAGAGGATTCTAGAAATCCGAGCCGAGTGGGGCAGGGATGGTGAGACGGGAGGAAAGGAAGCCGATGTAAGTTACCGTCGGCGATGGGGTTTGGTCCTGCTGGAGACCCACTGGGAACCCGTGGAACACAGATCATGACAGTGCCACTAAGGGGGAGGGGAGTCTAGGCTAGGCTTCGCCAAATCTCCCCACTCCTTGGTTGAGGGTTACTGGGGTGTGGGTGGCCAGAGAGGCTGCAGGGGCCAGGCCCTGATGGGAGCTGTCCCCGAGCAACACATTGTCTCCTGAGCCACAGGTGGCCTCTGGGGGGGACCTGGGGAATAGGGCTTGGGCACACATAGCATCTGCGACAGTTCTCTGCTCTGTTTCCTTCTGAACCCGGTATACCTACACGAAGAGGGATAATTGGTTTTGTTCTTTGTTAGATGTCATGTCGGCCTGTCTCTCATTAGCCTGGTTGCCTGATGTTTAGATTTTTCCTCTCCTCATCAATAAAAGCAATTGAAGTGTTCCCTTTGGGGAAAAAGAGCAAGAGAATGGAATCCTGTGGTGTTTGAAGAAGAAAAGAAATGAGCCTGCTTCCAAATCAAAATAGCATCAAGACAGAAAAGAGGGGGGGAAAAATGCCTGCAGAAAGTTCCACTTTTTCTCATTCATTGTTAACACTCGAAAATAAAGCACTCTATAAATATGAAGCACTAGGATGTTTGGAGAATATCAGCCTACTCAAGTTTAAAACACGACACACATTCCCGAGAAGCAAACTGTAAATTGTATCATGCACTGAAAATTATTATTTTTTTCACTCTTTACTTGCTTTTCAAATGCAAGACTTCCCGGCCCCAACAATCTGATCAGGGGAAATGTTTCTTGCCTGGAAATGGCAATAAATGTTTAAAAGGAATTTGAATTTCACCAGGTGTACAGATCTGAATTTGATTGCCTGTAAGAGAACTTTGGGCTGAGATCATTTACTGAGTGAGTTATTGGATTTGCCACTAGCAAACACCTTCTTGTCCACTGGTGTGTGCGCGTGCGCGTGCACGCACACGCACACAGTGGGGCACGGGGTGAGAGCACCACGTCTGGGCTGCAGTGAGCTCCTACAAACCGCCTCTCCAGGACTGTAGGAAATGGAAGCAGCATAGTGAGAGAGTAGCTCACACCTACTGAATGCTTACCGTGTGCCAGGCACGGGCGGAAGCAGGTTTTTCTGGTTTTGGCAGAAATACAACGTACTCACGAAATGCCTTGGACAGACAAGATCTAAGAACTGGCTATAATACCAGTTGTGATGATTTCATAACATCAACTGATTTTCTGCGGTATGTCAAAAAGCATCCCAGCCTCACTTCTGGTTGCCAACGGCTGGCATTAAATATGAAACTATACTGTTTATGCTCTGAGCATTTCGACATTAGGAACTCATTTAATCCACATAGCCCGTGAAACCAGTTACTCTTCTGGCCCCATTCTACAGAGGAGGAAACAAAGACACCGAGACGTTAAGTTGCCCAAGATCACTCAGCCTGTAAGTGGCAGAGCCAGAATTTGAACCCGGGGAGTTCGGCTCCAAGCCTACTTTCTTAACTAGTGACTACCCCAATGCTGGGAAGCAGGAGGGCTGGATCCTCGTCCAGATTCTACCTTTACCCACGTGTAACCTTGAAGAGGTATGAAACCTCTCTGGGCCTGTGTCTGAGAGCATTCTTCATAGTTACTGGGTGGATACACTTCCCTGATCATTTCCACTAGCTTTGAGGAAAATTTTAGGAAAATGCTACAAGTCTTTAATATGAGATATTGAGTATTGGCAAAATTAAAGAGCCTCATTAATCACAGCATCATTCAGTACAACTGTTACCACCTTGATGTTGTACACCCCTCAACAGTGTAAGTGAAGGGCTCACCACATGTTTCACAGACATATTTTGTATCATTTCTTGGATAAGAATGGTATCTCACTCATCTCTTGAGGGGCCATAGGAACACTCTTGACATCACCCTCCACTCCCACCCCTTTCCAGAGATGAGGAAGTGGAAAGAGTTTCATGAAGGAGAGAAGGTGGAGGAGACGAGAGAAGACAGAATGAAGACAATGTAGACCGGCTTCTAACTCCCCCAGAGTCTGTGCATGCGTCTCCCCCATGAAGCCAACTGTTGAAATTTAGATGGCTACGGGTGTGTAGACTGTTGAGTCCGAGCTGCTTTAAGATATGCATCACATTCTCTAATTTAGGCACATAATAAAAGAAGTACTTGACCTAATCAAAATGAAGAAGATGCCACCTAAAATCGAAACAGCGAACTACCAGTAAACCGTAGGAATACGGAGTGTGGAGGTTCCCGGTTGCTGGCACCTCCCAGGCTCGTCTTCATCTCCCGGTGTATCTGAACCTTCTCTCAAATTAGGTCCATGAAGATTTCGTTGCAGCCATCACGGTTGCCTAGGCTCTTGGTTCTCCTTCATGAATTCTCATGATGGCTCATCAAAACGTATAAAGCTGCTTCTTGAGACACTGGGGAAGTTGCTGGACCCTGGAAGTTTGGGGGGTCAGGGTTAAGGTAAGAAACACTGGCTCCGCTCAGCAGCTGTAAGGGATATCCAGGTCTATTCCCTTGGCTCTTCCCACTGGCAGGGCAATCAGGACAAAGAGGACACCCAGAGAAGGATGTTGGGTCTAAAACCCCAACCTTGAGCAACTGAGGTCCGCCAGATAGATAACCTTTTCTTTCTTTCCCGGTTTGCTTGCCGGTCTGCACTGAGAGGAGAATGAATATACTATTTGTTTTCTTTGAAGATTTCCTCCTGATGTAAATTGAACAGACCTGGATGGGGTCCATCAAGTCGCCTCTCCTCATCACTGCTCCTTGTAAAAGGGAAAACAATCATGTGTTTATCCTCACTGCTGACAGTGTGCAGATGTGCTTTCTTAATGGCACTTGCGACACGCTTATTTATCCTCTCTGGTGCTTGGAGCTCGTGCTTCTCACGTCTCTCCCAGCTGCACAGGGCAAGTCTGTGGGTAACCTCCAATTTTTTCAAATTGATTCTCTTGCCCCAGATTGTCTGTTTTGTTTTTCAAGTCATTTAAGCCACACAAGTAGCCCTTGGGGGAAGGGTTATTTAATCAAGAGAAAGTTGTTTAGAACACCACCCATGAGATCTTCCCCTAGTTCACCCTTTAGCCGGGACAAAGGTGGGAGGATAAGAAAAAAAAAGAGATTTGCCTCACTGATCTTTCTGAGAAAAATTCAAGGAATGTCTGGAAGGTGGAAAGAGACCAAAATCTATCCACCTCTTTACCTTTATCAGAGAATGTCTCTAGTAGCATAAGGGAGATAGTAACCTTCAATGATGCAAAACTAAGTTCTTGAATGCACCCTTAATTAGTTTACTGGTTCGCATGCTGTAATATTAAATTACTTGAGGGTGAATATCTCCGTGATTAAGTATATGCTGTGGCTCTTAGATCCAACCATTTCAGGTGGCTGAGGACAGTGAGGGAGGAGCATCCTAGGTATTCCATAAATGCCATCAAAGGAATAGCATTTCCTGGATATTCTGGACACTAAGAAAACTACTGAACATCTAGTATCCTTCTACCTCTCCTTCTGCACCGTGCCACGAGGCCGAAGAATCAGTTGCAACAGACACCATCTTTTCTTGCTGTGCAGTGGATCTGTGGCCTCTGTGCATTGAGATTCCCACAAGGGTACAACTGTCTGGAACAAGAAAGGCCCACGCTCAGGTCTGGAGTGCAAGATGGCAGGTGACCATGGACAAATCAGACTCGGCAGCCAGGAAAGTGAGGCAAGGTGATCCCTAGCCAGAGTCTATCATGTCCCCAGATATGCAAATCAGACATTCCAGATACATAGCCATCTGTGAGTCAACAAGCATTTCACTCTAAGCGCCATGGGAAGGGAATGAAGCTCTGGAAGAGGGGCAGACCATGGTGTGGCCCTGTGACGGCTGCGTGCAGGATGGCCTGCAGTGAGCAACAGTGGACACGGGGCCCAGAGAGGAGGCAGCTGCTGTGGGCCAGGCAAGAGGAGGTGGTGGCCTGGTCTTGGGCGGTGGTGCGAGAGACGGAGAAGAGGAGGCGGATGGGAGTGAATTCTCTTCTGCCCGTGTGGTCACTGCCTCTTGTAGTGACGAATGGAAGCCATAGTAAAGGAGATCCTCGTGTCTAGGTCCCGGGAACTGGGACTATTCCAGGCCTCAGTTCCCCATCTGTCACTAGGGGATGAAACAGCACAAGGGCGTTTTAAGATCTGCTTAGACCCAGTGCTAAAAAAAATTGTTAGCTATTATTATTGTGACATCGGATAACCGTAACTAATATTTCCTGATCACTTACCATGTGCCATATGCTTGATATAGATTATCTCACTTAGGGCGCCTGGGTGGCTCAGTTGGTTAAGCGACAGCCTTCGGCTCAGGTCATGATCCTGGAGTCCCGGGATCGAGTCCCGCATCGGGCTCCCTGCTCGGCAGGGAGTCTGCTTCTCCCTCTGCCCCTCGCCCCTCTCATGTGCTCTCTCTCATTCTCTCTCTCAAATAAATAAAATCTTTAAAAAAAAAAAAAGGTTATCTCACTTAATTTTTACCCTAAATAGTGATAATACACATGGCAAACCATATGGGTTCTCCATTGCGCTAGTACCAACATTCGTGCAGCCTGCCTGGAGGGGGAAGGCCTCCCGGGACCGCTTTGTCAATGGGACAACTCCCCGAGATGCCGCTCTGGGACTTGGAGAGTGGAGACGTGGACAGCTCTGGCCGGTGTGCCCAGCCACAAGTCGGCGTTCCGCATGAGCTCACCGGGATGCTGGGAAGGCGGACTGGCCTCCCCGGCCTCCCCGGCCTCCCAGCCTCCCCGGCCTCGGTAGCCACACGGCAGGGCGGCGGCCAGGGAAACTGGGGCTTCTTCAGTGTATTTTACAGTCAGACAGGACGACTGGGCGGGGGGGGGGGGGGGCCTTACAACTATTTCTGGAAGGAAGAGGAAGGGAAATTAGGGAGGGAAAAGAATCTTTTAGCAGCTTGATTCCCACCTGGAACTATCTGAATGCCTCCTCTGTCTTCTTTTCAGCTAGCTCCTTTCACCTTCTCCCTCCGCTTCCCTCCCTCTTCCTTCCTCTTCCCCTTCTCCTTCCCTGCTCCTTTCCCTCTTTCTCCTCGCTCTCTCCTCCCCACCCCGTCTGTCCGTCTGTCCGTCTCCCTCACACAAACACAGCCACGCGCATGCACGTGCGTGCACACAGCTGGGAACATTCTCCTCCTCGCTGGCTGGCCTCTCCCCGGGCTCGGGGGCATGGCGGCAGGCACGGAGGGGACGTGAAAGCCGGGGAACTCATCCATTTCCTCCTGGACAAAGGGCAGGGGTGCACTTCGCTTGTTTATTTATTTTCCCCTTCGAAGCTATAGCTCATTCCTGAGTAGATGAGACAGCACATGACCCCGGTGCAGTCTGCCAGGGACCCAGCCTGTGTGTCCGCGTGGGGGACCGAGCCGAGGGGGAAGGAAGGCAATTGTCTTTCTCATTTAGGTCATCTCAGAAAATGAAGTGAGCGGCCGCGGGGGGATGGGCAGAGCTGTTCCTGTCCAGAGGGACTGCATAGAAATTCCATTCTAGCATCGCCTTCCGCCCAGGCCTTCACACAGAGGTGCCACGTTCTCGTTCTCTCAAGCCCCCGGCACACAGCGGGTTACTGAGAAACACCAAGAACCAGACCACTCTTGGCCCGCATTGGGACATTTCTTTTATGGCTTCTGTAATTATTTTTAAAGTAAATGAATTAACTATAAGCCTCACCCTAGAGGCCAAATCTTCAGTTCAGTGTTAAGTAGAATCAAGATGAGACCTATTATTAGCTTCATATCAGAAAAGGCCATTTTGCTTTCACATTTGAGAGCACAGAAAGGGGCTTGGCTTGACAGGCAGATGAACAGTAATAATAATGTAACTCTGAGAGGTACATCTGGTGGCCGCTCAGCACCCCGGTGGGCCTGGAAGCCCTTCAGGGAGTCACAGGGCCTAGCGGGGTGGGCAGAAGTCGGCTCTCAGCGGCACGAGGCCAGCCCAAAGTCAGGGATATTCCTAGTGCCCACTGAGCCCAAGAAGGAATCCTCGGTTTTTCCTCTCCCATAATCACAGGCTGTGACAGATGGGATAACCAGGTGTGTCAAGTGGCTTTTTAAAGGAATAAAGTCCTGGAATAAAAAAAAAAATGCTAATTATCTCCAAATCTCAGTGTCCTCCCTCATCAAGCAGAGCAGGAGAGGGAAGGTCATGAATTCCAAGCTCTCCTCCAGCTCTCATCTCTGAGAATTCATTCATTTACTCATCCATTCATTCATTCACCCATCAAATGTATTGAGGAACAACCAGGAACCAAACCCTGTGCTATGTGCTGGGGATGCCATGAGCAAAGAGAAAAACAGAACTTCTCTTCTCGTGTAGGTAGAGTCCAGTGGGGGCTGGCGTGTGCATCAGTAAAGAAATAACTCATAAAGAATTATTGTAATGAGCACTAACTACAGTTTTTCTTAGCTAATAAAGAAAGGGCTTCCTAAGGCATCTGCTATAGATCAAAAGAGATAGTTAATGAAACCATTAAGGTAGAAAGTCAATTATTGCCCACCATTTGTGAGGAAATTCTCAGTTTGAAATACCCACTTCCAAACTCTAATAGTGGGAAACAGAGGCTTAAGATATTTTCAATAATACAACCATGCCTAGGAGATGGGTCACGGCTGCCCTGAGCATGGTTACACTAGGTGTCTAGGGGTGACATCTGTATGTGGTGGATACACAGGAGCTGGACATATGAGGCATCCACCACATACACGTGCCGTGCAGGTCATCATCCTGTAGGGCAGGCACCTGACCTTTACATGGCTTTACTCATGCATTCTTGACCCTTTCTCATGGCTTCCACATACGGAAGTCAGAAGGATTCTTGAAGAATGGGACTGAATGGTGCCCCCTGTGAGGCGGGTGTGAGGGCCTGGGACACTTGGCTTGTGAGTGATGCCAGCGAACCCGCTAGCAGTCCAGGGGAGCATGGCTTTGCTGCTCACTATTTGAAGTTATACTCTAATAGGTTGTTAAAAGCCATAAAATTGCCAAGAGGTATGTATCAGTTATCTACTGTTCTATAACAAACCCTCCCCAATCTTATTGGCTTCCAGCGATGATTTACTCTTTCTCAGGATCATGTGGATCTGGGGGGTGGTTCTTCCATGGCTTTCACCTGGCCTCACCCATTGGACTGGATTTAGCTAGAGGGCTGGCAGACTAGAAGGTCCAAGAGGGCCCTATTTACATGTCTCATTAGCGGTGTTGGCCATGAGTGGGGTGCCTTGGCTCTCTTCCACAGGGCCACTCATCCTCGAGTCACCTACACCAGCTTCCTTACAGGGCAGTCTCAGGGCAGTGGTCAAGAAGGCCAAGGCGGAAGCTGCCGGGCCTGTTACAGGTCTAGACTCTGGCACTCGAACACCACCACTCCCACGCATTGAACTGCTCAAAGTAAGTCACAAGGTCAGCCCAGATTCAACAGGGTGGAGAACAGACTCCACCTCTTCATGGGAATCACTGCAAAGAATGTGTGGCCGTATTTAATTTACCGCAGGGTGAGAGAGAAATCTTGAGGGGAATTTTGCAATGTGGTTAGCCTGTGGTATGAGGCTCTCCGTGGAAAACATTGGACTCGCCTTAGAAATGCGACTGAGGAAAGTCATGCACCTAAACAAACATTTCCACATTCAAGAACTAGGGGGTTTCAGAAGGTGTTCAGGGCATAGCTCTTCAAGTCTGTGTGTATAGGGGGGGCCATAAAAAAACAGCTGATATTCGACCATTTGGGCCACGTGGAAAAAAATATGGCAATTTCATGGGCTCTAAGTGAGCACAGGCTGAAAAACCCCATGTGATTTAGAGCTGTGAGGCAATGCATGTCCTGGAAGACAAATATCGGCCGGGCATCTGAACGCTGCCAATCTCTAAGCACGGTGTCCGTGCGATCTTTCCACTTCAGTGTGCATCCGGGATTCTGAAGCCATACAAGAGTCATCACGTGAAACTCCCAAGTCACACAGCTATTGTGTGGAGATATTTGGAGATATTTCTGATTGTAACAACCAGGGGGAGGTGATACTGGCATGTAGTGGTTAGAGGCCAGGGATGCCACCAAACATCCCAAGATGGTCCACCATAGCCAAGATTTAGTGTGCCCTAAATGTCACTTGTACCCAAGTTGAAAACCCTGGTCTAGGTGGATGAGAGGTCACTTTCCAGTACGAGCCTCCATTTCCTCATCTTTAGCAGAAAATAATACAGTTGCATTCTAGGCTTCTGTCTACTTCTAAAATTCTACTCATTACGTGCCTGCAATGTTATTGTACTTCCTGGAGTTTTCGGATTATTTAAATTTTGTGTGAATAAGGTGCCAAGGTGCATTTGTGTGTGTGTGTGTGTGTGTGTGTATCTAAGTGGCCTGGTGATATCAGCTCATGTGCCCAGATTAGATTAGCTGTAGGAACAAACACAGTAAGACTTAGACAATGAGTCTGGAAGAACCCAAAAGGTTGGAAAATTACACACTGACACCGAACTTTGTAGAATAAGCATACCACTGCCTCTCTGCGCGTGCCTTTCCTCTTCCTCCCCTCCTGCCATCACACACACTTGCCACCCCCAGAAACCACACGCCACACTTCCTTCTTGGCTTTCCATCCAACCTCTCATCACCCACCAATCCCAGAGAATGACGAAAATTTTCTTGCGTGACTGATCAACCCTGTGAGGTTTTTGTGGTTAAGATATAGAGTTCCCCCCCAAAACCTCTCTGAATCTGAACAGGATTGCAGTGACATCAAAGCTTTTCCTCTTCGATGCCTTTCATCTTTTTCAGCCTCTGGCACTCTACCCACCAGCGTCAAGTCAATTAATTGAAAAGTCACATTAGAAAGGCCCGCCACTGTGAAGGCCCACCTCCTCAGGTCTGGGTCGTCTGAGAAAGAACAGAACGGCCCGACGGCCTCCATATTACTGGTGCCTGTCTCACCTCCGCCCCTGTCTGTGTGCAGCTGAGGCTGGTCCCAGGTGATACCAGCGAGCTGGAGGGAATCTGCTTCACCCATCAAACACTATACAGCCGGCATTGAAATCGAACCTGGCCTGGTGCCCATCCTGAAACATCACCTCATCCTCATTTCCCTACCCAGCTGTGGCAGGTGGACTCAGCTAGCTTGACCGGAGAGGTTAATTCGTAAGATCAGACCCTTTCTCTGTTGATTTCTTCTGCGCTGCAGATGTTCAACCTGTGGCCTCACATATGGAATTCGTAGCCATTTCCCTTGCAAAATGCACACCACAGTCACAAGGAGAACCTAAGCCAGGGTGGCATGGCCCAAACCATGGCACAGAAGTAGCTGAAGGAACTGCTCTGTTATTGGGGCGTCGCTACCCAGAGATCAAGACACTGATCTGCCAGCACCCCATTTCAACATTTCCTGACTGAAATTCTAGAGAAAAGGCTTCATCTGTTGGTCCATGGCCCAGGAAGAATTGTAGGGGTTTGGGCAAGGATACCCCAAATATGCAGGAACTAAGGAGTTTACTGAAAGGTATTAAGATCTGGAATTTTAGGGCGCCTGGGTGGCTCAGTCGTTAAGCGTCTGCCTTCGGCTCAGGTCATGATCCCAGGGTCCTGGGATCGAGTCCCACATCAGGCTCCCTGCTCCGCGGGAAGCCTGCTTCTCCCTCTCCCACTCCCCCTGCTTGTGTTCCTGCTCTTGCTATGTCTCTCTCTGTCAAATAAATAAATAAAATCTTTTAAAAAAAAAGATCTGGAATTTTATACCTGCTTCTTTTTAAATGTAGGTATAATTTACATACAGTTAAAAACACAGATTTTAAATATACAGCATGATTAATTTTGACACATGTATATACCATGGAACCCACACCACTATCCTCTGGGGTTTTTTTAAAGCTCTCCTTCTTTAAAACATTTTTTTGTTTATTATTCCCAATCTCTGATTACATTTTATTAAAGGGTAGGAATATTTTTAGAGTCTCCCTCCCCAACAATACACATGCACACCCCCATGGGACCTCAGCAACCACCATCAGTGCCCTCTGGAGAGCTCTTGTACCTGTCACCTGGGTGCATTGCTGCTGACTTCCAAAGGCCACTCTCTGCATTGCTGTGCCTGGCTTTTCTCTCCCCATAACTGAGAAAGGCCATGCTATCCATAGGCCTGGCCAGAAATGGTGGGGAATTAGCAATCCCCAGGGAGCATCTCTCCCTCTTTCTCTCTCTCTCTCTTTAAGATTTTATTTATTTATTTGACAGAGAGAGACAAAGCGAGAGAAGGAACACAAGCAGGGTGAGTGGGAGAGGGAGAAGCAAACTCCGTGCCGAGCAGGGAGCCCGACGCGGGGCTCGATCCCAGGACCCCGGGATCATGAACTGAGCAGAAAGCAGACGCTTAATGACTGAGTCACCCAGGTGCCCCCAGGGAGCATCTCTTAACAAATGACTCCTGGAAGTTGGAGTATTAATACCCCAGCTCCCTCACCCCTCAGATGAGAGCACTCTGAATGTCTACACTAAATCCCAGAGTCTCCCTTGGGAATCAGCTCCAGTTGCTCCCAGTGGTAATTCACTCAATAACCTTTTCATGGCTTTATTCCCTTCCCCGACACCCTTACCCACTCTGCTGCCAGTGTTTCCTTCACCTCTCAAATCAACTACTTGCACTTCAGCCCTTGTCTCAGGGTTTCCTTTTGGGGAACCCACACGAAGACAGTCGTCCACAACCCCTTTACAGAATCTACCATTTGGGCAATAGTGTAGGGTTTTTCTCTATTATGCACGCATACACACACACATAAGGAAAAGGCTGAGAACAAATATCAGGAAAGATAAAAGCCAGAAATTCCAGACTCTAGTTCATCTGGTCTAGGATTCTGTTCCTGACCAAGATATACAGTTAGATCCCCCATATCATCCTGAGACAAATGTGCCCCCAACTCCCTAATCTTCCTTCTCACAACCCTTAAGACTTTTCAGTATTTACTGCACTATTTTGGAAGGTTAACATCATGGTTTCTGTCGCCAGGGAAAGGGTCTCTTCCCTGACTGTTTCAGTGCCTCCTTTTTCTCCTTAAAACTTCACATGAGCCTGGGTCATTTATTTTCTAAAGGTAGGCACCAAGAAGTGGGTGGCTCTCCAATCCTGAACCCAGCCCTGCCAAGCCACACTTTCGGAAGGCACAAGATATGTGTGTGTGTGTGTGTGTGTGTGTGTTATGCACGCGCTCACATGCACACTTGCATATGTGTGGACCACAAAGGAACTCTACCTACTGCCTGGAAAAGTCAAAAGCTGGGAATGCAGGAAAGAGGGCTCCACCGTGCTCTCCCTCCCTCCAAGGCCCTATAAAGGGGGACTTTGCATCTCAATACACTCTTGAGAGTTGTGTGAACCCTCTTCCTATTCCCAGGCAATGGAGTAGACACAGCACCTCTCTACCCCTCCCCAGTGGGTGATCTGGTAAAAGTAAGAGGAGAGGCCCATGGGGGTTGGGACTGAGAAATTTTTTCTCTTTCTGCCTGTTCTATCACCACAGATACTGTTTCCCACTACACAGCAATGGCATCTGTTCAGCCAAGGTATATGGTGTCAATGGGAAATTCGAGGGAATTTAGAGCAAGACAAGGCTCATTGACCCTATGCCTTGGATGACCGATTTGGCAGGGCAGAGGGATGCCCAAGGCTTTCTCTATAAACCAGGCCTCATTGGACATCCATTCGCATCAGGTTCATTACCAAGAGAATGAGCTACTTGTAAAGACATGGGAGTTGCTCTTGAGCAGAACCGGTGGACAGGCATGGGGGTGGGTGACATTCTCCTCGGACTAGTACTTTGAGAGATTGTTCTCAGGACGCTGGAGGCCACCATCATTTCAAGGCCACTGGGGGGCCAAGTGGAAAAAGGCCTTTGGGTCGGACCCAAGTCTCCTTCAGCCAGGCTGAGGCAGCACAGTGGGCCCCTACAGTTGAATTCAATGGTTAAGAACAAACTTATATTTGAATGGCTAAAAAATGTGATCACCTGAAAGACAATAGGAGGCTTTGTTCCAGGCAGAGACAAAATAAGGGAGCATTCGGCCCTCCCAAATCTTTATGCTGAGACCAGTGGAGTCTGTTTTCAAGCCGAAGGCTGTTTGAAGTGTGTTTATATGCCTACACAGTGCTGAACTGTGTGTTGGAGTTAAAGTTGGCAAGTGAGAATATTTACGTCACCTTGATATCATGAGGCTGCCCATCATGTAATAGTGGGATGATTCAAGATGTACACGTTGCACAGTCTTCCTTACATGGAGAGCTGAACTGAGAGAACCCCATGGGTTTCCCAAGGACAGCAAGGTATGGAGAGCTTTTGCCTGATTCTGAACTTGGAGATTCTTTTAACCTCACTGGAAGTCCAAAGAAGGGAAATGACTCTTTCAGTTACAGGAGAGTCTAGCAAACCCAATCCTGAAGCTCCCTTCCAGGTGGCTAGCCTGTGATCCACAAGTCACCACTACAAATCAACATGAAAGTCTGCCAAGCCACGCTGAGTAAGACCACAAAGACAGGTCTATGTGGGTTCCCATCCCATGGTGCTGCATTTCCTTCAGGGAATTAGCTCCTCTCCTGGGCAAAGCAAAACTCCCAAAGGCCAGCATTCATTGGAACATCTTCACTGGATGGAACAGCCCTTCCTGGCAGCCACACAGAGAAGGGGTAGATTTGAGCCACTTCTGATGCTTTTGCTGAACTGGACACGAGTAACAACTCACAAGTAACTCAGATTCCCTTTCCCACCCCTGGGAAATCAAAAGGGATTAGAGTTGTGAAGAAGACTGGTCTTCATTTTCTTTACGATACACTGTTTGTTGAATGAATGAGTATAGGAACGAACAAATGAATCAACGAATGAATGAAACAAACTTCAAAGAAAATAATCTTGGGATCAAATGAGAAACCATGAGGAACACTCTCTTTTTGTGGCATCCCAAACTTGTCACCTTCCAAAACACAGTTTGCCCAGCCCACTCATGAAGTAATAAACAGCATGTGAGGCGGGTAAGAGATCTGGAAGAACCTTTCCTCACCTTGTCCAGTCCCTACCATGTGCTGGGCACTGCCCTTCAACTTACATGTGTTTTCTCATGGATTTAATCCTCCAGGAATCGTTGAGATGGGTGTCGTTCCTCTCATTCATCAGATGAGAAGAATAATGTTCGGAGAGTGTAAGTAACTTTCCCAAAGTCACCTAGTTGGTCATGGGTAGAGCAGGGGTCAAGATTCAACTCTCTGGCTGCAAAGCTCATACACATCCCACTGCTCTGGCCAATGGGGAACCTCAGAGAACAGACTTCTAAAATGTACTGCTATTACCAACTTAGCAAAGGTATAGTTGAAGAAATGAAAAACACTTTTGGTAGGACACTGACATCTCTTTAAATCCAGTAATAAGAAAAACATCCTTAATTGATTTTGTTGTTGATAATAATGGGCTTTGGAGAGAATCAGATGGGGGTGGGAAGCAGAAGCCAAGATTTAGCAGCAAATACGTGGCCACCACTGAGGATCAGAGAGTTTACAATGCCAGCAATCAGTTATATTTTACCTGTAAATATATTTTTTTCTTTTTAAGGCTTACTATAAAATATTTCAGATGTGTGGTGCTAGGTGGACCTGTAAGATGTCCCCATTGTTCCTCACCTCCTGATACTCATGTCTTTGTGCAATCCTCAGCCTGAGTGTGGGCTGGACTTGGTGACTGGCTTCTAACGGATAGAATACAGCACAAATGATGGGATATCACTTTCATAAGAAGGTTATAAAAGACTGTGACTGTGACCCCATCCCCCTCTTTGTCTCTCAGAGTCTTCACTCTGATAAATCTGGCTGCCATGTTGTAAGCTGCCCTATGGAGTGGGCCACAGAGCAAGGAACTGAGGCTGGCCTTTGGCCAACAGCCAGTGAGGAATCGAGGCCCTTGCTCCAACAGCCCATGAGAATCCAAATCCTGCCAAAAACCACATGAGTGAGCTTGGAAGTGAACTTTCTGAGGCCCTCCAACAGGCACACAAGTGAGCTCGTCAGTAAATCCATGCCCAGTTGAGCCTTGAGAGGACAGCATCCTCAGCCAAACGCTTTGATGCAGCTCGTTCCTGAAGAGGGAGCCCAACTAAGCTGTGCCCAGATTCCTGAGTCACGGACACTGTGAGATCGTCAATGGGTACTGTTTTCAGCTACGAAATTCTGGGGTGATTTGTTATGCAGCAACAGATAACTAAAACAAAAAGGCACAAAGCATAGTATGACGCATACCTGTATACTGCTCGTGCAGCTTAAGAAAAAAATTAAACACACACTCAAAGCCCTTCTTGTATTCCACCTGATCACATGCCCCTCCTTGCTCCTCCGATGTAACCAGTCTCTCAAACCAGACTCTGGAATGCAAGTCTTTAATATACCAATGCATCCATATACGTATACATATTTGGTTAAACCATATGAAATTGCCAATATTCAGCCATTTTTTACCTACAAAAATAGCTCTTTTATGTGATTCAACCTAATAAGTCTGAACACACACAGCTAGAGCTCTTTATTTATAATGATAATGCTACTGATGGTAATCATTGCCTAAACTAAGCCTGGCCCAGCGCACAGCTGTGAGGCTTTGGGGAAACTCCTTCACTTCTCTCTAGTTTCTTCAACTGTAAACTGGAGACAATTGCTAATACCTACTTTGTGCAGCTAAGTGAAGATTTAATGTGATGATGTGCATACAGCCAGGCACGTGTGAGGACCTAATAAACGGGAGCTGTTGTTGTTTCTCTTGTCTCTGTGATCAGTTTAAACCTGACATTGGTCCTCAATCACATGGAAGGTCTAACAGAGGAAGCCTTTGACGTGTGGCCATTTGCAGGGCCTGCGTGACCTTCACTCTGCATGGGGACCTCTTATCCCAGCCTCCCCTCATTTGCCTTCCCCAGCCTGATCTAGAGTTTGGCCAGAAATCCCAAAAGAATACCCTCTCTCTCCTCAGATGAGACTTCTAAATCAGGCTCCTACAGATTAGACGCAAAAAGCTCGAAATCCTAGGAACAATCTCTCCTGCAGTCCAGATGTTTCTGTTGCTCCTGGCCTCAACCTAGGAAGTATTTCAAAAGAAGAAAAAAATGAAAATAAAATCCAGGCTTGATTCTCCTTCACAGCCTACCCCAAAACCCCTTAAAATGCAGTCTGGGACTGAAGGCCAGGTTCAACAGAATGTGTATTTTATCCAAACCCGTCTGCTCTTCTCTCTTGCCAGCAACACATTTTAAAAAATCGAATCTCTGTTTTCTTTACATGAATCTAGACCAAATGTGATTTCTCCCCTGCATGTGAAAATAAATTATTTCAAATGTAATTTGAAGGGCGTATCTCCAGATGCAAGCTGCCTGCCTCTGCAGCGCCAGTAGGAACTCGCAGGCCCCCAAGGTCCCCTGGGGGGGTGGATGGAAGAGGGAGTGTGGGGGCAGCCTTGCTAATCCCCCAGCACACAGGATTCCTGCTTCATACTCCAAGATGGTGTCTGAGCTCCCTCTGTAAATGAGGAGCCAGGGCGGGGGACTTTGGAGCTAGGCTCAAGAGAAGAGGTGGACAGCGCACCGAGTTCTTATCCTGACATATTCCACCTGTGCTCAGGGGGAGCTACTGAGGATCATAGTCTTTGGCACCTCTTTTGGGCCACTGCCCCTCAAAGTGTGGTCCCTGGAGTAGCAGACTGACATCACCTGGGAGCTTGTCAGAAATGTCCATTCTCCGGGGTACCTGGTGGCTCAGTCAGTTAAGCATCCGGTTCTTAATTTCAGCTCAGGTCATGATCTCGAGGTCATGGGATCGAGCCCTGCAATGGGCTCCGTGCTGGGGGTAGAGCCTGCTTAGGATTCTCTCTCTCCCTCTGTCCCTCCCTCCCCCCCCCCCCCCAAAAAAAACCACACACACAGAAATGTCAGTTCTCAGGCCCCATTCCACACCCACGGAATCTAAATCTCTGAGGGTGGGGCCCAGCCACCCGGGCACTGCCAAGCTTTCCCGGTGATTCTACGCATGCTCCAATGTGAGAAGACTTGCTTTAGGTAGTCAGGAACACAGAATGGAGACCCATGGCCTTCGAGCTCTGATCGGTCACTGCTGTCTAGTGAGAGGACAGATGAACTACTGAACATGGACCAAACCCAAACCAAGGTTTGAAAGATAACAGTCCAGCGCCTGCCCCTGCCACTTCCTGCCCAGCCCTCACGCAGCCCTCACGCAGCATCAACACAGCGAATGCCCTGAGTGGACGGGTCTTCTGACTGGAAGAGGTTTGATGGTTACCACATTGGTAAACATGGCCACTGACCCTTTACAAAGAGCTGCTCCTTACAGGACTGCAAATGGAAACACGGGTCTTCCACTTGGGCTGCAAATTCTTAGGGACAAATACAACAGAGAATCCAGACAACAGACAGTCCTGCATCTCACCGTATCCCAGTCAGCGGGCAATGGCTCCTACCAGAATGGTCCTGTTGGGCTGACTGTGCTAGAGATCCTAGTTCTCCACAGCAGACAGCTTCCATAGTCCAGGGCTGGGACTGGGTGGGTGCTGCCCTTGTTTGTCTGTTGTTGGCAAATGGGGCCTAACATGTCAGCTTCCATTCACCTTGTCATCTGTGCCCATTGTCATGACTTGCGTCTCTCCATAGCCCTGGCCTGTGTCTGGGAATATGGAACATCCATAAGCTCTTTGTATAGTGTTCTGAGAAAAGGCATTGGAGAAACTCAGGAACAGAAGCTTGGACTAAGAACTACACTGATACCCCACTGCTCTCCTTCTAGATGGCAGAAGGGTCCAAAGCAGCCCAGCAAATTCTACAGGGAGGCTCCTGGGTTTACCATTTCCCTGAATCCAAAACATCCCTCATACAAATAGCAAAGTGGTGAAGGAGACAAATACGGGCACAGTGGGCTGTGGCAAGCTGGCCTAACGCCCTGGGAAAAGCACTCTCTTTCCTCAGCAGTGCGGGAGAGGTCTGCAAAGCTCCCATGAGCCACTGGGCTCACAATCAGAATGGCCAAACTAAAGAACCAAATCAAAGTTCTCAAGTTGCCCCAGCTGCTCTTGGATTTCTCGTCCCCTCCTAGAGGGAGCATACAGAAGTTCTAGCATGTTACACTGTGTCACTTGCTTTGGGAGCCAGGCCCAGTCTTCTCTTTCCTACTCCAGTAGGCCTGGGGCACATATTTGTTAAGGGAGCATGAGGTCTGAGACATCAGTCATCCCTCGGGCCCCCCAGACAGGGCCTTTCAGGCAGCCACATGGGCTGCCCGGGGCACGAAAAAGGAGGCTGGGAGGCAGAAAGGGGAGGACTCAGAGGAGGTTCAAGGTCAGGAAAAGTTGTTTTTTTTTCCACTAATAAATCAGATCACTCCAGCTCATTCCTGTTGCTCTTGGCTGGCAGGACTAAAAAAGAACTCTGAGTCACCAATGCTACTCATGACAAGTGCTTCCTGTGTGGGATTTGGGCAGTTCTCTTTTGTTTTCTTGGCAGAAGCAAGAAAGAAACATGAAGGGGTGGAAGAAAGAAGTGAGGAAAGAGTTAATCTGCTGTGTTACCAGGTTCTTAATCCCAAGCCCCTTCATGCTGGCTGTTGATATACTATTAAGTCCAGTAATGATACCTCTGAACCACCAGGATAAAAAGCCCACAGGGCTCTTAACCATCTCCTTGCCAGGAGGGCAGGGCCCTGCCATATTCCTACGCTCACGAGTCCTGCCTCAGGCCTTGTTCAGCCCCATATTCTAAAGGCAAGGCTTTCTATCTATCTTTCCTGACTTCTCCAAGGAAGCGGTCTAGGCTTCCCACGTTTTAGTTATAGGCTGGGCCTTAGTAGAGGCAGAGGGAGAGTAGAACCCCACAGAAAAGAATGGACAGGGTGGTTTGCCCAGGACTGGGGCCTGGGGAGGTTCCCAGGACATGGGACTATCCGTACTGAAACCAGGACAGTCCTGGGCAAACCTGAGGTGGTCATCCTAGAGCTGACGGCTGTGAGAACTTTGGTGGAAGTCAGGAAGGAAGTCTTATTCTGGGTCTATGTTCTAGAAATGGTGCTTTTCAACAGTAACGTGCACACAGATCACTGGGGGATTGTGCTAAAGTGCACATCCCGATCCAGTAGGTCTGGGGTGGGCCCTGAGATCCTGTATTTCTAACCGGCTCCCAGATGGTAATGGTGCTTTGAGTACAAAGGATCTAGAATCACTCCCTATTTCACAGAGTCACAAACCACATCAGAGCATCCTCCTGCCTTTTGATTCCTCTTTTGTCCTTCAGCCCAGGAGGACAAATAAGTCCTATTGGCTTGGTGTGGCCAATAAAGAACGGGTCATCGCTGGCCACAGAGTCTGCTAGAAATGCTTCTGGCCAGGAAATCAAAACTACCGGTTTTGTGTGGCCGGCACAGTTGTCCCAGAGTTCCCTCCCCAACCCTCTCCTTTGCAATCTTTCCTTTCAAAGCCTTGAAATTTAAAATACTGTCTTTCAGAGTCTACAGAGAGGGATAGTCCTGTGGCACAGCTCTGGCTGATGAATCAGGAGCAGAGATCTTCTGGGAGGTGGAGATGGAGGTCTGGGAAAATTTAGCTTTCATGATAAAAAGGGAACAGATGTGACTGAGGCCCCCCTCCCCAATTTCTTTCTCCCTAGAACACAGATGTGATGCTCTGCACGATAGCAGCCACCCTGTGACCATGAGGAAAAGGCCAAGAGAATTTCTGAGACACTAAACCCAGCATGATTGAGCCACAAAACCAATCTCTGCAGCCAGCTACCTCCAGATGACATTTGGCTATGTGAGAAAAACGACAACTCCATTTTGTTTAATCCCCCCGAGAGCTCAGCCTTTCTATTCCTTGAGGTATGATGCATCCTAACTGACATAACTGGTCTCCCAAGCCAAATACTATTCCCAGCAGATAAGGTGGCTGTGTAGAGCCGTGCAGACGGTGCACTCCAGAGGGCGTCACTTGCGATGCCTTCAGAGTCGTGCAGTGCACAACCTGCATTACCATACACAGTAGCCGTGGAGGTAGGGTGGTACGTGGTGTTTAGAGCCAGACCTTGGCAGAAACCCAGTTCTCCTACTTACTTTCCTAATCAGCCTTGGACCAGTCCTGGAACCTCTCTGAGCCTCAGTTACCCCTTGAAAGAGGAATAATTATGCCTCCTTGGGGGGATTCTTGTAAAGACTAAAGATATGGGTGAAACACCTGGCACGTAGCAGATACTCTATAAACAGCAGATATTATTACAGAAAATGTCATATGACGTCCGCTGGCGTCTGCTGGGAGCACCCTGTGTTGAAGGACTACAGTGATTCTGAGGATCGCCTCCTCCCACAGCTGCAGTGTGTCAGGCCCAGGCTACTGCCAGGGACATCTGTGGAGGGGTGCGGGGAGGGGAGGGATGTCTGGACATCAGGGAGGCACGCCGAGAGGCCACCGTGCTCCACTGGACTGCGCCCGTGCACACTGTGAAGCTGGGAATTCAGGCAATGTCTCGGGGAAAGCGCCTCATCACCAGACCAAGGAGTTCTAATAGATGCCATGGAAATGGGCCATCCTCCTTGTTCCAAGAGGTTTGTTCACGGGAAGAAGAGCGGAGCAGACAGCTCTGGCCATTCCTGGCCAAGAGCACCAGGGAAGGAGACCGCCTCCCTGAGACACGCCACGCAGCCCGTGCTAGTCGCCAGGGGGAGAAGGAGTGTGGCTTCTGCAGCTCAGTGGGAGCACCAGGCTCTGAGTGACGATTTGAATGCCATCCTGGAATACATTCTCCGGTGTGGGTTCCTTCTTCCTATGCAGATTTACTGAGCTCCTACTGTGTGCCAAGCACGGACAGACCAGGCCTTGCTGGTACCGCACTGAGTAAGAGAAACAAAAATCTCTGTCCTCATGGAGCTTACCTTCTCGTCCGAGAGGCAGATACTAACACACGCGTGCGAGATACAGCATTTGTTAGCCGATGATAAACGCTACAGGGAAAAAGGGAGTGAGGAAGGGGATTTGGAGAACCTAGAGGGTGCTCAGGAAAGGAGGGCCTCCCGAGGAAGGTGAGCCGTGAAGGAGATGAGAGGGGAGCCCTTCAGATGTCCAGCAACAGAGTGCTCTAAGCAGAGCAGTGGCACAGGCAGAAGGCCAGACGTGCACGTGCTTGGAGGGTTCTGGGAACAGCCAGAGCCCCGCGCTGGAGCAGGAGGGAGTTGGGGGGAGGTGGGAGGGGGGACATTCAGGGGCCAGATCCCACAGGGCCTTGTGGGTCATCCCAAAGTGAAGGCTTTGGCTTTTGCCCTGGGTGAGACAGGTGACCTTTGGACAGCTTTGAGCAGAGGAGGAACATGATTTGACCTCTTTGCAAGGGACTCTCTAGCATCTGGGGGTAGAATGGACTAGAGGCGGGCAAAGACTGAAGGTGGAAGACCATTAGGAGGCTCTTGCAGTAATCCATGGGACCAGACGGTGGTGGCTCGTGTGACCTCTCCTTGCTAAGCTCCAGATCTTCAGGGTGTTGGGGTAGGCTGCACCCACCTGGCTTCATCTGGAGCAGATGAGCTCCAGACATGGGTGCCCAATGGCCACCCCATGGCTAAGTGACAGCAAAAGCCAGGTGCCCTGGGCCACATGCTGCCTTTGACTGCTCATTGCTGCCACACCAAGGAGCCACCAGAGGCCAACCCAAGTGTCTACCAGCCTGATCTTTAGCCAGAACCTTGACAAGCACCCAAACAATAAAACCTTTGTCTCCCTGGGTCCCTGAGAGGTGATGCAAGTCCAAGGAAGGTTTATAATGCTTTAAAAGGAAGAGTTTAGTGTGTGATCAGGCACAACAAGCTCAGAATGTCCTGTGGGGGCAAATCCTTTCTGCCTTTCGAGCTGGGCTGTGTGTGCGGGCACGTGTTTGTTGTCTCTGGATGCTTGGGCTATCAAGAAAGCACCTCCATACCTTCTTCTTTACGTTGATTTTTAACCTCTTAAAAAAAAATCATAGCTCTGTGATTAGCAGCTCAAATGCCTGGCATCACAACTTCAGTTCTCCATTGGAAATAAATGAATTCAATCTCTTCCAAATCCTTCGTGGTCTCTATCAGACACCCCTTCCGGACTCAAGGGGCCTTGTTCAAGTCCCCTCCTCCAGACTGAAGATGCGGCCCACTCCTTTTAGGGGTTTAAGGGTTTTGCAGATTCTTTCTCTCCCCCCCCCCCCCCCCCCCGCAACCCCCCCAGCGGGTTCCCCCCGTGGACACCAGCGGTCCCTCCACCTCTGAGCAAATGCTGCTGAGCTTCCTCTAGGAGATTCAGCGGTGGCCATTCCTGTGAGGGCCTCCAGCAGCCGCGGCCACCCAGCGCCCTGTCGCTTCCGCCACACGGGACCGAGCTGTCGGGCTACACGTGTTCGCACGCTCACGGTGGTGCAGAGGCTGCTGCATAAGCCTCTGAGTGCTGGGATTGCAAGCCGCTGCTTGCGTCAGCTGAAAACCTCTACACATAAGCAAGAGGAAAGCCCTGAGCTGGTCAGGGGGTCGGCCGACAGCTTGTCTTTCTTGATCATCCAGCAGGATGAGGTCCACGTTCTCGCTGATGCCGCGCGCCTGGGAACAGTGGGTGCTGGGGCCCGGGCTGGGACTCAGAGACTCAGCCCCTCCAGCGGGGTGGCAGGGACAGCTCCCGGGCCTGGCATCTCAGCCACCCAAGGAACCGGCCCGGCCACCGGCCCGGCCACAGTGGGCCCTGATAGAAAGCAGGCGCTGAAGTGGGTTGCTTTTCTGATGCTAATATACAGTCTGGCTTTCGTTTTTTGTTTGTTAACTAGGGGCCTACTCATCTTGCAACCTTTTTAAATAGGTCTCCTGCCCCCTTTTCTTCCCCCACACCCCCCTGCTTCTCTATTAATAGCATGAAGACTTGTCCATAGAGATGAGAAAGTTAATTTAAACAGACATGTGTCAACCTTGGGTTTGTTTTTTTTTTTTAAATGGGACAAGTAATGATGTACAAAAATGGACTTCAGGAATCATTACGCAGAGTGAGCATGGTGGTATCTTGATCCTATTTTCACCTCCAGGGCGGGAGGGGAGGTTTCCCCTGGGGCCAGTGCTGGCCTCTTGCCTCTCCTCTCCACAGCCTGCTTTCTATCTGGCAACTCACAGATCCCCTAGGCTGGGTTTCTGGAAGTCCTCTGAGGCTGTTGGGAAGATTGTGCATGTGCGATGTGTGTGTGGGCCCAAGCATTACTGCCCCCACCCCAGCCTCTGCCCTAGGGAATCCGCAGATCTAACAAATAGATGGTGCTCTTGAAATATGTGTTGAATGACTTTGAGTAGCCTGTTGGATGGTAGTGGGGTGAAACCATCAGCACCTCAGCTGGCACAGAAACAAAATCTCACTTGTCAAATCTGGTCCTGCCTCAGATTTCCTGGTTCTCAACACCCCCACCATTCCTTTCACCCAGCTCCCTGCCCTGGACACCATCACAGCTGGCCTCCCTCTCGCCGCTCCCCGCATGAAAACAAACTGCCCAAAGGTCCTGGCATTTGTTATCTCTTGTGGAAACTGTGCAAAATGGCCTCTGGGTCGGTCCCACTCATGCTGACTCTGGCTGGGCCTTGCCACTTGCTTTGGTCCAAGAGACAAGAGCAAAGCAGACTCAAGCAGAGACGCACAGAGGCACTGCGGCTGCCAGGCTTGCGCTCTCCTGCTGCCGGGGGCCCTTCTATTGCAGTGTGAACAAGCCCAGCCTCGCCTCCTGGAGGGCGAGAGACCGCGTGGGGACCAAACCCAGCCAACACGGCTGTCTAAGCTGAGACCCCAGCCCTGGGATTGAGGCCATCCTAGAATTTTCCGGCCTGGCCAGGCCGGTTCGGGCCAGATCTGCCCTATCTGCCCAATCGACGTACAGGTTCATCAGCAAGATTAAGTGTGTGTGGCTCTAAGTCACTAAGTTACAGTTACACTAAGTTAAGCTAACAGATACACCTGTGTTCCAGCCCCAAGGCCACCACCGCTTTAACACTTGACCTCACTGTTTTCTGACTCAGCTAAGAAGTCTACAGAAAAGAGAAAACATTACATCACATTTGCTTATATATTTAGAAGTTGTCGTTATTGAGAGGAATCAGATTATCTGAACTCAGGACTATCTCAGAAATGCTAAATTAAATGGGTCACCAGTACAGCCTAGAAATAACACAGAGCTTGGCACAGAGTGAGCCCTCGATCAACACTGGTTGGACTGAGCTAACCTAACGTGACTCCCCATTTTAAAGATGAGAAGACAGAGGCCCAAAGAGGTTATAGGGCTTCCCTCACCTATAACTAAGGGCAGGCTTTCTCTGCAACGTGACACCTGTTACATGAAAAAGGGGATGTGTGGATGACTTCTGACTTTCCTGGATCGGAAAGGTGGGGTGAGCCTCAACTGTATACACCATCCACTGACTCAAAGCCATGCGGTCTGGCTTGTTCTTTGTCGTTGGCACCCAGTAGGTGCTCAATTAATGTCGAATGAGGATGTGAGTGTGGAAAACTTGCCACAAAAACGCAATCTCTGCAGCTCATCCCTGCAGGGCCCTCTTTCTCCCCTCACACAGAAGCACAGAGCATGGATTGCCTTCCCAATGTGTTAGAAAAAGTTTAGCCTCAAGTGCTTTCTGGCAAATGCCTAAAGGACTCAAATAAAAGGAGCGGCCCTCCTCCACACACCCAGGGAGGAAAGCAGACGTCTCTGAGGGGCCAACACGCATTGACTGCCCTCATTTATTTTATACTTTTCTCAGTCCATTCAGTCAAGGTCAACCTCCACTTGATTTGCCCCCTGATCGGGAAGATGGCTTGCTGGGAGAGCAAATCCAGGCAGAACAATCGATGATCTCCATGCCAGGCCAAGGACGCGTTAAATGCCACTTTCTCCTCCTTTCTTCTCCAGCAAGAAAAGCTACAGTCATTTCCACACCATCCTTCAGCAGAGGCAGCCAAGAAGAACAAAGCTCTCTGCTCTCAAGCCCAGATGGCTTTTAGTGCTTCCCTAGTCCTCTCGTTCACCCTGTGTGTCTGCACATGCGCGCGTGCGTGTGTGTATGTGTGTGCGTGTGGTAGGAGCCCCTTGTAGGCAAGAACTGCTTCATTCAAGGCTCATCCCCCAGGACCAAGCACGTGCCTGGCATCCAATAATATGTGTTTAGTGAAGCAGTGAAGGAACAAATAGATTATACTCAGAGGTCTCTCCTAGTGATCCTTTGAGATTCTACCGTGGTTGCACCACATAACCAAAACACAAATTGTGTGAGCTTGAAACAAAAGCCCCTGCACGAGCTATGAAGTTACTGTCTCTCAGTTCCAAAGCCACGCTTTCTATACAGGGCTCTGTGATGCCCTGCTGGGCTCTGCATTCCCCCTTGCTGCCTCACCCCTGGCTCCCTGTTGGGCTTTGCCAGTAGGGGGAGCTAGAGGGAGACCGGTGGGATGGAGGCAGAGGGGAGGCCTCCCTTTGCTTCCTGTGCCCTTGCGCATCCCCTTAGAAACAGCCCTCCATGAGGGCGGAGCTACCCCTTCCAGAATCCAGTTGTTTTGGTTTTTTTGGTGTTTTGCAATCCCAGAACCAGCCTCACTGTGCCCCCTCTGCGACACCAGCACTCGCCAGGCAGCATTTCCTCCTCGGGGCTCTGCGTCTCAGCCCTGCAGGGTATCACCTCCAAACCCCTAAGTTTTGATAACCTCGCCCTCTTCCCCTGCGCCCCCCATCCTGGGGGTGGTCTTTGCTTCACCTGTCTGTTCAGTCTCCTACTGTTGGTTAAACAGGCATTTAAGGAACGTCTAAATGCCTGTTTAACCAACAGCCTCTGTGAAGGTAGCCAGCATCGCTGCTCTTTTCCGGGCTGAATCCTGATTGATATGGGAACCAGGGTGTCTCTAGGGGCAATAGCACCTTGTGCATTCCCCCGAAAGATCGAAGTCACGCACAGTGACCTCTACTTAGTCTAGAGTAAGACCCTCCAAATTGGGCTCTGACCGAAAAGACAAAAGACAACAAACACTGCCTCAGGCCTACAGCAAACAGGATGTGAATAGCATCCATGGGCCCAACACCCCCCAAAATATCCATTCAATAAATGAATGTGCCTGCGGCCAAGGCTGCTATGTGCTCCCCAGGACTCGTTGCCTCTTCCTTCTCAAAACACAGCTGGACTGCATTTCCCAGCCTTCCCTGCAGTTAGGGTGGCCATGTGATTGAGAGCTGGCCAATGGCACTGATGCGCAGATGTGATCAGCACCACCTCCAGATCTGGCCCACAGACATCTCCCATGGGTGCAACTGCCCTGTCGACCAGATTTAGAGGACCCAGCGGAAGACTGTGAGGCACAACCACAAGGTGGAGAGGCCTGGTCTCAGAATGACCAGGTGGCAGATCTCCTGACAAACTGGGAAATAGGAAACGATGGAATGAAACTGTTAGCTGAGCACATAGTAAATACGTATTGTATTAAAGCTGCTGAGATTTAAGGCCAAGGGCATGAGCTTGATCTCTAGCCCTGGCCATCCAACTCTCTGCAGTAGGCGTTGGGTCATGAAGATGGCTAAACAGGAATCTGGATGATCAGCAGAAGCTCATTTCAACAACTGGAGGAACAGCTCAAAGAGAAGAGGCTCCTGACAGCAGGTCCCCACCCAGCGGGAGAGCACATGATTACAAGGAGTCCTTCCATCCAGATAATGGAGTCAGCCACTTTTTGGGGCCTCACGTAGGTAAATCTACAAAATGATTAACCAGACGGACTAGCCCTGCAGAGTCTGTGTCCCTGGGACTCTTCACGGAACAACAGAAGATCATCTGCCTGGAATGACTTTAGACACTGAACTAGGAAGAAAAAGAGTGGCCTAAGTGATTTTTCTTTCAATTAATAATAAGTGTATTTTATGGTAAAAGCAGTAACATACGGTCACTGGGAAAATAATTAGAAAATCAGAACCGAAGAAAAAACGCACAGTTGTACCACTGCACCATCCAGACAAATCATCGTCAAAGGTTGATATATTTCCTTCCAGAATTTTTGCCTGGCTTATGTATTTTACATGGTTGTGATTATACACAAAGCATCATGGTTAAAAACTGAATTAAAATTGTCAGATTTGAATCTTATCCCTGCCGCTGCCTAGCCCTGCAACCTTGAACAAGGTACTTGGCCTCTTTGTAGCGCCAGTTCTTCATCTGTAAAACAGGGACAGTGATTCGAATCTCATTCAACCTGTGGCAGGAATTAAATGATATTACACATGCAAGCACTTAGCACAGTATTTGCCTGGCCGAGACAAAGCACTTAGGAAGTGCTAGCTATTGTAGGCTATGTATAGAATTATCATTCTTGACTGAAAGAAAACAGTAGCTAGGTTCTCCGATTATAAAAGTGATATTTCCTCATTGTCGCCGGTTAGGAAAATGTGCAAAGAAATCACAAGAGAGAAACCATGATTTCTGGATGTCCTCCAGCTCCTTGTCTCTTGCATTTTGTCCTCAGGGAGACCCAAATTCTGAGACTCCCAGAATCCAGGCACTTTTGAGTGAAGGAGCCTCTGGTGTGCAAAGAAAACAGCAGGGGGTGGGCATTGAGAAGGGAGCAAAATCTTGATCTCTGAGTGAAGGCACCAACATACGAAGATGTCAGGGAAAACTGACAAGACACTGGGGGCAGTGCAGTCCTTATCTTTATAGCAACCGCATTTGATTTTCATGTCTCCTAACTACAAAAGAAAAAAAAAATCAAGAACCGCTTCAAGAGTGTTTCTGAAACTCCCCTATTTTCCCCTCTGCACAAGCACTGTGCAAGAGAGGCAGACAATGAGCACATTTCCCTCGGTCATCAGCTCCATCTGCCTCCCTGGAGAAGGGAAACCCACACTTCTTTGTGACGGGAATACACGCTGACTTCTAAATAGTGTTCAGATTCAGCAGTGATATCAGCCTTCAAGCTCGAAGCATTTCTTGGTGATGTCAATTTTTCTAGGCATTAGCTTCTGCCTTCTTGTCTTATCAACGCTTAGGACAATGCGAAGCATTAATTCTGCGGCCTAATGGAATGGGAACTGCAGTCAGGTAAAAGTCACATGATTCTACATGGAGTTGAGGGCAGGAGCTAAGATGAAACGCATTGCATCCATCCCTTCAACACTTCAGAATACCGGTCACAGGAAAGATAATGCTGTTCTGTGGTTTATACCAATGCTACTCAAAGTGTGGTCCGTGGACCAGCACCACCGGGGACCTTGTTAGAAACAGACCCATGGAATCTGAATCTCTGAGGGTGGGGCTCAGAAATCTGCATTTTTACCAACTCTCCTGATCATTCTTATGCACATTAAAGTTTGAGAAGCACTGGTTTATACTACCTTTCCTGGCAGGCCAAGCATTTGTGAGAATATTATTAATAATAATATGTAAGTAATAACAACACCTAGCATGAATCAAATAGTTACTTTGCGCTAGAAACTGTTCATTATTACTCATTATCTCCTTTACTCCTCATAACAATCCCGCAAGCCAGACACAATTATACCCATTTCATAGATAAGGAAACCGAGAATTAGAATGTTCATGTAACTTGCCCAACGTCATCTGGCCTGGAAGTGAGCAATCCCGAGCTTGAATCGAGGGCTGACTGATGCCAAAGCACTCTACGTCTCAACCTCAACCTCAACCTCTCCCGCCTCTCCCACCTCTGCCTCTACGTCTTTCTCTCTCTGCATTCAGGACTTCCTCAAGGAGAAGTTCCCCGGGTATCACCATGTCGTAGCCACTATACTTTCTCTGGATTCGGGCAGCTGGATAATAGATGCCCGTGAAGCTGACCCACAAAGTCACTACTGCTTGGGGACAGGAAGCTGTAGGGAAATGGCCAGGCCCATCTGGGGTCTTCAGTGTCAAGCATCCTCAGGCCACCGCTGCAGTGGAGCCGCTTGGCACCGTCCCTGTTCCTGCTGGCACAGGCCAATGCCAGGAAGGAATGGGCATCGGTGCCAGGCAGTGATGCCAAGCCTCCCCGGCGGGCTGCTTTGCCACAGCAGGTCAGGCAAGTGGCAGAAATGTAAAAACTGCTTCTCGCAACTGGGGAGCAAGCGTGCAAGCACACTGAACCCTGGCAGGCTCTCCACAGGCTGCTTCCAAAGGCTCTGGCCGCCCTGCACGATGACGTTGGCAGGGAGCCGGGCTGGGGAGCCGTTCGCAGCAGGGCCGGCTCTGCAACAGACATCGGGCAACTAGCGGGCCATGACCGGCCAAGCCAAGAGGAGGAAGCCCTCCCTGCCATACCTCTTTCAAAGGCTGAGATGCCCCTACGGGGTTGTTTCTCAGTGTTCCCTCTTCTCGCCCTTTCCCAGTGAAGGCAGGATTATAAACCACTGGACAGAGGTGTTTTCCCCCTCTTTAAGACGTGTTCTATGGAAAGCAGACCCTCGAAGGATCCTGACCGAGGATTGGTGTGTGTGCAGGGCATGACTAACCACATCATCACAACTGGAAGAGCTATTATGTGCCAGCTCCTTGGCTTCAGTAGGTCACTCGAGTCAACTCATGTCACCCTCCACACTGCTGAGAGGGAGGCACTGCCATCATCCCCATTTCACAGATGGAGAATCGAGGCACAGAGAAGTCAAGCGGCCCGCCTGGAATTAAGTGGCGAGGCTGGGATTCAAACGCAGACAGTCTGGTTTCAGAGTGAGGTGTGAAGGGGATGATGCTCTGTAACACATCAGGTGACCGCACAAGGCTTTGCTACGAGATGTGTAAAATGCTCTCGTGGATAAAGCTCTCCGCCTTTCTCCCCTGGAAGACGGGTTCATCGGTATTTGTCTTCCATTTCCTCAGAGGGTCATGGGAAGACAAACAGCTTAGCAACTCGGTAGAGGTGGGGGCCGTGGTATAGCCTCTTGGGAAATGCATGGGGTTTTGCTCTTAACCAGGGTCTGAGAAGGTGAAATTAATTTTCCAAAGCTCTTCAGAGAGTTGACTGTTCATCAAAGAGCTAGGTTGTGGATTTGCTCACTTCTGTTCCCTTCTACCCACCCTCCCTCCAGAACCCAGATCAGATGCTTGGTACTCCTGGTATGGTCAGTATCTCTCTCCCTCAGCCCGACCAGTTAGCCCGCAGCTAACTGCGTTAGCATCTCTCATGCACCATCAGTCCTGCCTTTTCCTGGGTGACACATCTCTTCAGGCTAAAAAACCCAGGCCAAGGGGGCGCCTGGGTGGCTCAGTTGGTTGGGCGTCTGCCTTCAGCTCAGGTCGTGATCTCAGGGTCCCGGGATCGAGCCCCACATCGGGCTCCCTGCTCGGCCTGAGGCCTGCTTCTCCCTCTCCCACTCCCCCTGCTTGTGTTCCCTCTCTCGCTGTGTCTCTCTCTGTCAGATAAATAAAATCTTAAATAAAATAAAATAAAATAAAATATAATAAAAAACCCAGGCCAAGACCCGAAGTCACCAAGAAACTCCCTGACAGCCCCAGGTCACAGAACTGGTTTCCTCTTCTGACTCCAAAGACAGCATGCTACGCCTCCCTGGCCGAGGTACCGCATCTGTGCGGAAGACTGGGTCCTTGGCAACTCCTCCCTCGTGAAGCTAACATTCTAGAGAGGCCAAGCAGACAAGCAGCTATGCAACATGAAATTAAACAAATTATACGGTGTGCCACAGAGCAGTAGGGACCACGGAGAACAATAAAGCAGGGAAGGAGGACAGAGCAGGTGAGTGGTTGTGTCATACTGAAGGAAGTGGTTGGGAAGGGCCTCGCTGATAAGGCAAGACACAAGGAGACCTACCGAGGTGTCAGAGCCAAGGGAAAAGTAGGGGGTCGGTGCTCCAGGCAGAGGGGACTGCAAGGGCAAAGGCCTTGAGGTGGGACCTTGTGTATTACGTATGTTTGAGGAATAATAAGGAGGCAGTGCAGTTGGGATGTGACGAGAAAGAGTAGCAGCATAACCCGGGAGGGGTGCAGGGAGAGGGCAGGTGCTGACCACAGAGGCATCAGTAAAGAATGGCTAAACAGGAGGCAGGGAGACAGGGCAGTGGCTGGGGGTGTGGGGGGGGAGGCGGTGAGTCCACTGTACGTACGACCCGAAGAGCTAATGTACTCCCAGGAGAAAAAGAGAAATGGGCACACGTAAGAGCAAAGCAAAGCCTTCGGTCTGTGTGATGCTGAGCACCCAGAGAAATGCATGCCTGGGCTCAGAAAGGCTGGCCTTCCCGCTCGCCAAGGGGGTTGGCAAGGGGTTGGCAAGAGCTTGGCCAGAAATGCCCCGGGTTGGAGTCCCTCCCCGTTCTGTGCACGCCCTGTGGCTTCCTGCCCCGTGCACCTGCGACATTCTGCCCGAGGGCTTTCTCTGGCCTTGGGAGCTCAGCAGTGCCAGGGACTCAGTGCCTCTGGGAGCAGCCCTCACCCACAGAGGGGGCAGGAATGATGGGTCCTCTCTCCCCTGCTTCCTCATCCCTGGCTGGGAAGCTGTACTCTGTCTCCCAGGGCCTGCTGGCAGCCTGCTCATTCCCACACCCTCGCTGCCCTGCCTCACCTCTCTGGGCCCTGACCATGGAGTCCTGGCATCACCTCCTAAATGCACAGCTTGCGCTCCATTCCTTGTCTCATGCCTGCTTTTAGAGGATGCAAATGGGAGACGCTGGTAGAACCCAGGAAAGGCACTTCACTTGTACGGATCTCATTTCCTACACGTGAGAAGGAGGGCATCCACCCGGATTAACCAGGAAGCCGCTTTCTGCTCTGCCCTCCAAGGAGTCCCGGAACCTCACCAGCCTGCACATGAGGACAAGGCACAGATCTCCTAAAACGTGAGCTGCAGGGGAAGCTCCTGGACCTGACCCTCCCCACCCTGCCTTGTTCTCCCCTCAGTGAAATGGGCAAAGGCCCACAAGCCCTGGGCACGCTCTGTCTTACACAAGCAGGGGGCACGGGGGCCTCCCCTCCTGCCGGTGGCAGGCTCTGCAGTCCCCCTTCCTGTGGATGTGCTGGGAACAGCTTCCCCTTTGTTTGGCCCCCTGATCCCCATCTGCTCAGCAACTGCCCAAATTCAGTGCAGGCGTCGCGTGCCTCCAGCCTCCTGTCGCGTCGCACATTGTCTCTCAGCCATCACTCCAATCCCCCCAAACAAAGGCCCTCAAATCTGAATAAACCCTCTGACATCAGCCTGGCGGGTCAGGACGCTGAGCGGGACAGTCCCCATGCCTGCCTCTTTGAAACCCTTTGGCTCTGCTGGCCTTTGTCTCATCCCCGTCGCAATGCGCTCCTCTGTCCCTGCCAGGCCGGACGCGACATTTCCTGGTAGACTTAGCCACTGTGCTGAGCCAACAGGACACCTCCATTTTTTGGCGACCTGAAACCGTCTTTTTTTTTTTTTTTTTTTTTGAAGTTCAGCTTCGTCCTTTTACAGAAATTAACTTCAGTGGGGTCTGGTTTGTGAAGTTGACTTCCTCGTCAAGGTAGCACTAGACAGGACCCCGTCCATGGTGGCTTCTGCCTGGGACGATCTAGGAAGCCTAATGTCTACAAATTCTTCAGCTACACCATGTACTTCTAACTCCCTTTACCTTCTCCTCCTTATGCAAAGAGTCTGTCTTCTTCTAGAGGTAGATATGCCCCAGTTTAAGCCTGTAATCACAAATACTTCATCATTCAAGAGAACAGGCATAATGTCTGCCAGAAACTTCCCTTCAAGGTTGACGCCATGTGCCTGCCTGGGAGATGGAAGCCAAAGTCCCCATTTTTTTCTTCCTTCTTTTGGATGGGTCCTTGTCATGCTTGGACATGACAGGAGTCTTTGCTTTGCTTCCCATCGGGCAAGACTTTGCTGCTATTTCAATAAATTTTATGACTCATATTTCAATTGATCTCCATAATTCTATCATTTCATGGAAAATCAAAATAAGAATTTCCCCTAAACTTTCATTTCTGGAAAAATTAAGCTCACTGCCCACCAAAGAAGCATGGCAGTATGGTCTTCCAATGCCTTCTTCAAATGGAAAAAAATTTTTGCAAAGAAAAGTTCTCAAAGGTCTCATGCAGTGAACAAGAACAAACTCTTGATTTGTTTCCAACATGTCAGAGAGTGGCTAGGTGTGTAACATAATGAGACCAATCTTTGCCTCACAGGAACATATTTTTAGATTTTCTTCAAGAAAAAGCAATTTACTGGGCTCTTTGAACCCCTCAAGAAGACACAGAAAGGGGCGCCTGGGTGGCTCAGTTGGTTGAGCGTCTGCCTTCGGCTCAGGTCATGATCCTGGAGTCCCGGGATCGAGTCCCTGGATCGAGTCCCGCATCAGGCTCCCCGCTCGGCGGGGAGTCTGCTTCTCCCTGTGACCTTCCCCCCTCTCATGCTCTCTCTCTCTCACTCTCTCAAATAAATGAACAAATAAAATCTTTAAAAAAAAAAAAAGAAGACACAGAAAGGAAACTGGTGGTGGCCCCAAATCACTCCAGTGGTAGAAAAATAAATGGTTTAGGAATAAGTCACAAATCTGACTCTGCCTAAGATAGAACCAACTTTCCAGAACTTTCCTCCTTCTCTCTTGTTCTATACTGTATGTGTGGGTCTCTGACAAGGTTGAGATAACCAGAGACACCGTTACCCAGGGACGAGCCTGCTCTAAGAAAGAGCCAATGCTTTCAGAGCACGTATTTGTCTGCAGGCAAACTTTTAAAGTTCCTCACTGACGACAAAGGCGAATGAATGAAGGGGGAGATGGGCCAAGGAGCTTGAGGGTGCAGAGGGACGAAATTAAATGGTCCCTTCTTTAACTTCAGAAGGAGGCAAGTCTGTGGTTATTTCTGACATCACAGCATCTACTCAAGAGTCATCACTGAACAGCCTCCCCAGACTGAAATATACCACGGTGGCTGTCACTCCATGTCTAAGGTTCTTGACGAGAAAGTAATTGCGGAACGTCAAAGCGACAAAGGACTTCAGAAATGATCTGGTAGCAGTTCCTGACCAGCGATGGCGCTGTCTCCTGCATGGCCGGAGACGCTAGATGACTTGGAATTCCCAGCTCATCTCACAGAAGTGATCGTCCCACCCACACTGCCTATCCCATGCCAGCTGAAGCAGCCCATGACCCTCATTTTATAGAAGAGGTGCCATCTCAAGAAATGAAGTTAAGTGCCCAAGGCCAGAGGCAAGGATGGTGCTGGGTTGGTAACCCAGGTTTTATACTGTACTTCAGTAAATGAGACCATTACTTTTTTTTAGGGGCACCCTGAAATGTTGCCTTAGGATGGATTCCTCCCAAAGCTGATCCTGAGACAAAGATTCAAGTGTAAGTCATGTATTTGGGGAGCATGGGAGCAGAGTGGGTAAGGAAGACAGGGAGGGGAAGGCAGTGCGAAAGGGAAGGTTATCAAACAGGTTCCCGCTATCGGTAACAGAAATTTTATTTTATTTTTTTTTAAGATTTTATTTATTTATTTGAGAGACAGAATGAGATAGAGAGCATGAGAGGGGGGAGGGTCAGAGAGAGAGGCAGACTCTCTGCTGAGCAGGGAGCCCGACATGGGACTCGATCCCGGGACTCCAGGATCATGACCTGAGCCAAAGGCAGTCGCCTAACCAACTGAGCCACCCAGGCGCCCCAGAAGTTTGATTTTAAAATACAGCTCAGAGTTGTCCCACCTGAGGGGTGAGGGGTGAGGAAGCCGGGGTACTGATCCTCCCAATTTCATTCTTCACTGACTGAAGACTCTACCAGGAGCATTCGTTCCCAAGCCCTTCTGGCCTGCTCGACTTGCAGGCTGAGAAGAAGCGCCCAGGCCAAGAACTGTAGCTACCTGGAATAGGACACTGTCCAGGTATGCATGGGAATAGTCAATGTCAAGAGCACATAGGTGGGCATCAGTAGCATTTGTCAGAGATACAAAGACCTACACAGAACAGTGAATCCAGTCACTTATTTGGTTCATGGATCAAACAACCTGGGCTTGTAGAAACTGCTGCAAATTATTTTGAAATACTTGCCTTTATGTTTGGAACAGTTTATACCATTAAATTTTGGACCCCCAAAGCAGATTTGGCCAAGGGTCCCTCGTGAAGCCACAGGCCCTGGGGAGCTGCCATTTATGGGGCTGCCAGAGCCATAACTGCACTTTCTTTCTTTCTCTCTTTGAAGTGACTGCTGCTTGCCCAGCCCCAGCCCCTAACCTTCAAAACAGGAGAGCCAAAGCAACACACAATCCACCAAAGGCCACCAAGGTCTCTAACCACACTGATTTCTGAGGGTGTGTGCAGGGTGAGCAAAGGTAGCCATGGACCCGGGGGAAGAAAAGCATGGCGTCATTTCCCAGCCACACTGGCTTCCTCGTGACCTCCTCCTTCAGGCGGCATTCTCTAATGTTCTGCCACTGAAACATACAATTTTCTGCTCATGAAATCAAGTCGTGTTCCCCATCCTATGAATTCCTTCCAAAGGCCCATCAGCTGCCAAGGCATCATGAGTGTGACCTGGGAAAAGTGTGTTAACACAGGGGCAGACACACACACATGCAGAATGACCTTTCAGACGCCAGACTCAGAAGAAGCCTTTCTTGCTCGGAGTAGGTGAGAGAAATCGTCATCAAAAGAGGAAAATGGTGAAACGGCACACTCACAGACTCCCTTAATGTGGCTTTCGAATTCATTCTGTTAAGTGCTGACATGACTTTTGCTCAGAGGAAATGCATATTAATGGGAAGAGAAGGGAAAGCAACAATTTATTGGACCACCGTTAGACACTTTTGTATTTATGGCATTTAATCTCCAAAACGGCCCTTGGAATAGGCATTACTTTTAGCCCCATTGTATGGAGCACAAAACAAGACTTAGAGAGGCCACGGGGCCTGCCTAATGTCACAGGAGCCAAGGGGCTGTGTCAGTGACCCTCAGGCCTGCCCACCTTCCTACAGGGAGTCAGCACTTTGTGCTCAGTACTCAGAAGTGATGACTCCCAGATGGCTTTAAACCTATTTTTTTAAAACCTATAATTTCAAAAAATAGCAGTCTTATAAAAAAGGTTGTTGAAAAATATGTAAAGGACTTAGAGTAATAAACTGTCCAACCACAGGGACTCATGCACTTGAGAAGATCCCATATAAAGCCACTGCCAATGACCTTCACTTTTGCAAGCGCTTTGACCCACCCGCATTCCTTTGATGCCCCAGCACTCCCGTGTGGTGGGTTGGGCAGACACCTGCCAACAACTTCATAGACTGTTTTGGTGATGGTTGTTGTTCATTATAGAAAATTCCACAGAGGTCTCTGGCAGGCATGGCTCTCCAGGCCTGATACTCATGATAACAATAGATTCACCATCTCTACATTACAGGCACTGTGCCAAGTGCGGCTCCATGGGTAGATACTATTATTCCCATTTGACAGATAAGGAAACTGAGTCTCAGAGTGGTTCAGGCGAGTGCCGAAGTTGCCCAGCAGTGAGTGGCGGGGACAGGATTTGATCCTAGGGGAGCAGTTTGCTTACCCTGGCGCCCCCAACTCCAGCCCCAGCGTCCCGTCCCTGGAGACATTCTATAGAAGTTGCCTTGCGGTGATGGCTCAAGCTCTCTGAAATGCAAGGTGAGGGAGAGCAGCTGAAAGCACGCTTCTGGTGCCAAGGGCTGCCTGCCTGCCTGCCTTCCCACTGTTACTGAATCCTCCCTCCTGCTAGTCAACTCTCCAGGGACCTGCTGTGTGCCGCCCGTCCCCTCAAGGGCAGAAACCGCATCATTCATCTCTGTTTCCTAGGGCTCCAGCGCCGGCCGGCCGCATCATCAAGGCTGAAGAAGTGTGCCTGGATGGATTGATTAATTTACATAGAAATGGCTTCCGCTTTGTCCTAATTAAAGCCAGAGCAAAGAAGCCTTCCTGACCTCGAGGGCTGATTCATGCTACCAATTATGGAGACATTCAGAGCTGAATTCTTAGATATTTACGACAATTTTGAAAAGGCAATTGTTAAAGGTTTGGAGGAGAGTCTGGTTCTTGTTTCCCGGTATCGGATTTTCGGAGAGCCCCCAATTCCCCACACCCCCTAAATGAGGCGGGCAGCCCGCGCAGGGCGTGCTCGGTGTGTGCGCCAGTGCATGGGACTGCCAAGGGTGCCGGTGGGCTCATCAGCAAATAGTTAGGGGGTGCCTTCGAGACGCTCACTCCTGATGACACAGGGATCAACACAAATGAATCAGGTCCCTGCTCCATGGAACTCCCAGTCCAGGAGGAGAGACGCGTATGGATTCAACCACCACACTTTGAATGTAGAAGCGCAAAGGGCAGAAAGCACCATGGGGAGGAGAAAGCAGATCTCTAACCCAGGAATCTCACCAGTTAGGGAGGGGGCAGAACAGCCATCCCTGGGAAGCTTGAGGAGTCATCTGAGGGCCCCCATCAGGTCTGGTGGGGGTGGGGAGGGCATTCAGGGGGTGCAGAAGCCCTGTGGGGAGCAGACAGTAGACCGTGTGGTTGGAGCAGAGCACAGGGCAGGTGAGGGCAGCAGGGAGGACGACGGAGTGAGCCCACGCACAGTGCCTCTGGGGCCAAGCTCAGGACTGTAGGCTGAGACGAGTGGCTAACATCCCCATTTCGCAGATGAGGAAAGAGAGGCACAGAGAGGTCAAGTGGCCCACCTGAAGTTAAGTGGCGGGGTTGGGATTCAAATGCAGACAGTTGGGCTTCAGAGTGAGGTGTGAAGGGGATGATGCTCTGTAACATATCAGGTGACCGCCACAAGGCTTTGCTACGAGATGTGTAAAATGCTTTTGTGGACAAAGCTCTGGAGGAGGACTTGATTGGTCTAAGCCAATTATTAGCCATGGAAAGGGCTGAAGCTGTGGTGGGGAAGAGGAGGGCATGACGGTGGGGAGCGGGGAGACTGGGACTGGAGGGTGGAGAAGAGAAGAGGAGGGCAATGGGGCTATGGGCAGAGCGCTGTGAGGACCCCTGCCAAAGAACCCAGGGTGGTACCCCAGTAGTGGAGGTCAGGGCCAAGGAGATGAAAGGAATGATCCCGGTGAGAGAGTGGGTGCGGTGAGGAAGAGGGAGGCCTGCATGGAGCCCCTGATCTCCCTGGGAAGTGCTGGAGGGGAGGGGAGGGGGGCTCAGAGGGGCCTGGGCCTTGGGTGTGGGCCTGGATTCACTGGCAAGAAGTGTAGAGTTTCTTAAGGAGGAGAAACTGGCCCGGAGGGGTGGGGTGGGTGGCATCGATCAAGGGGACAGGGAGGGGGAGCCAGGCTGGTGTGGAGGATTCACAAGGTGGGAGGACAGGAAATCAGAACTGCTGGAGGGACTGGCGATCTCAAAGTGTGGTCCTAGCCTCCCACCATCACCAGGGAACTCGTTAGAACTGCAGATTCTCAAATGCTGTATTATATAGGTGAAATCTGCTCAGAGAACAGAACTTAAATGTTCTCACAAAAGAAGAAAAGGTAAATATGTGAGATGATGGACATGTTCATTTACTCAATGGTGGGAAACTTTCCACAATGCACATGGGTATCAAATCATCACGGTGTGCACTTTAAATACATGACAATTTTGTCAATTATACCTCAATAAAGTTAAAAAAAAAAAAAAAAGAATGAATGAATGCAACTTCTCTGGCCTCGCCTGGACCTGATGGACCCGAGGGTCGGGCCTAGCAGTCTGTATTTTAGCATGATCGCTAAAGCAAGGGACTCTGATGGACACTCAAGTTTGAGACCCACTGCTCTGGATCAGGGCTTCTCAAACATTAATGTGTATATGAATCCCCAGGGGATCATGTTACACAGCAAATTCTGACTCCCTAGGTCAGAAGCCGAGCCCAAGATTCCACCTTTCTAACCAGTTCCCAGGAAGATGATACTATTACTCCCAGGACCATACTTTGAGGAGCAAGGGTCCAAGAGGTTAAGGGACTATCCATCTTGCTCTCGACAGAAGGTCAGAAAATTAGCTCTCCAGAAACCTGAAAAATGTCATGCTCCTTAACCAAATTTCTTCCAAAGAAAGCCCCATACAGGGCCCTCACTCGGCAGAGCTGGAAACCTAGTGAGCAGATAACAATCAACCACCTCATCCAACAGCCTGGCTGGAGAGGAGAGGGGCCATGTGAATCCAGAGACCACTGAGCATGTTTGGTGAAACTCACTTTCAAGTTCTCCTCGAGCTGTTTTGAAATCTTAGCTCCTTTGGGGCGCCTGGGTGGCTCAGCTGGCTGAGCATCCGACTCTTGATTTTGGCTCAGGTTGTGATCTCGCAGTCATGGGATCGAGCCCGTGTTGGGCACCACGCTCAGTGTGGAGTCGGCTTCAGATTCTCATTCTCTCCCTCTGCCCCTCCCCCTGCTCATGCTCTAAATAAACAAACAAACAAACAAATAAATATCTTTTTTAAAAATTTCAAATTGTTAGCTCTTTTAAGACGGGAGCTTTATTTCCCCAAGCAGGGAGTCACTATACGGAAAGCATCTTTGTTCTTTCCTCTCTATGGCCCAGAAATAGAGGGGACGAAGCTCCCTCAGCTGCCACCAAAAAGCCAAAAGCCACAAAGCAGCCTACAAGTCTGGGGAGTCTGCAGCACAATGAAAGGCACAGGTCACCAGGGGACACCAAAGAGGGAAACAAACAAACAACAAAAGTAAACAGGACGCAGTTGGGTTTTAGCCGACTTCCTGTCCTATGGACTCCATACCAGCACCTCCCAAACATGAAATCTCGGGAGAACAAAAAAACTCAGAAGCTCTCTCCTGGGATGAATCAAATCCTGATGAGAATGCCCTCCTCATGCTTTCTAAGAGCTACTGTGAGCTGGGTTTTTTTCCTAAAGGAAAATGTGCAAAGTGGCGAGAATTGAATAAATAATTCAGACTGTGAGTTGGAGTCTGTGTAGACTCTGGGCAGCTCCGGCTCATTTCTGTTTTATGCTGCTTGTCTGCACTGGGAATGTGGAGGGAGCAAATTTTTTCCCCTAGAAAAACAGCGCGTCAGCTCTCTTTGCCGGCTCAGCGACACTAAAGGCATTGCAGTGTTAGCCAAACTGGAGCCAAGCGAAGCTCACACCCTCCCGGGCAGGAATCAAGTCCTGCACTGCATGTGACACTTCCTTGTCCCCCAACGGCTCGGCATTTCTCTTTTGATCGCTCTTCCTATGTGTGCCTGTGTTTTCCTGTGTTTCGGAGGCGTGCAGCACATTGACTTCTCACTAGCGATTTTTAGCTCTCTGACACATAATAAAAGCATCCGTTTCCAGCCAAATCAGGCCTTCTGTTCAAAGTGTTTTCCCTAGAAAATATGGCATCTTCTCATTAAATAACTCACCGAGCAGCAGGAGGGGATGATGTGGAAATGAGAGCAGCATTTTGGCTTACGTTGCACCCTTCCTGACAAGCAGCCCACAGTAGTTGGCGGGCTTCAGAAAGACAAGCTGTCTTACCTTCCTGAAGAAAGAAAGGGGGGATGGAGAGATGGAGGGAGAGAAGGAGGAAGGAAGGAGGGAAAGAAAAGCCTGCTAGTCCAAGTGTGGGTTCAGAGAGAACGTCTGGTCAGGTGGGGTGAGGCCGTGTGATGGACAGCAACATCTTCATTATGGCAGTGCAGGGGAGGGGCCAGTGGGGAGAGGTTCATGGCAAGGCAAGGGGGAGACACGGGGACAGGGAAAGGGGCAGAGGGGAGAAGAGAATCTGGAGGGAGACAGAAGAGGCCTTTGGGAGACCTCATTCAGCCCAGGCCCTTCCCTAGGAAGATGCAGACAAAGCTAAGGTCCTTGTTCTCCCGGCTCTAGAATACAGGCTCTTCTCAGCACCTTGGAGTGGGTCTCAAGATTTCTCAGTCTACTGCAGGAAGGCATGGTGAAGACGGGCAGAGCTGAAGACCACTGCTCGTACTGTAAAGGGGGACTCTATCTCCCATAATTCCCTTACAACAAAGAACCACACTGGGCATGGGGGGAGCCTGGAAGCTTGAGAGGGTAGGCAAGTCCAAGTCGCCAGCGTCTCTCTCTCGGATTGTTGCAGTGCCCTCCCTGCAACTGGCTCCCTGCCTGGGTCCTGGCCCCCCCATGTCTAGTCTCCACATGGTGCCACAGCGCCCCTGTTAGGATGCATGGCAGGCATGGCAGTCCTTCATACTCACAGGCAACATCCAAGCCCCTGACTGGCCTCCAAGGGCCTGTGATGTGGTTTGTCCCCACAGCCCCTCACCTCTCCTCCGTCTTCTCCTATAGTTCATCCCTCATTCCCTGCTCTGCAGCCCCACCAGCCTCCTCATTTCTCCTGGAACTGCCAAGCATGTTCCCACCTCGGGGCCTTTGGCCCAACTCCTGTGGCTGCTAGAATGCTCTTCCCCAGAGAGCCACACAGGACTGGCTCCTCTACCTCATCAGGCCTCTGCTCATATGTCACCTCCTCGGAGAGGCCTCCTTTACCCCTCCCTACCCCATTCTATCCCCTCACCCAGCTTCATTTGTCTCTGCCCGGCATCCCACCACTCATCATTGCCTGCTCCGTACTGTGTGTCTCTCCCACTAGAATGACAACTACAGCGGGGCAGAGGGGCCAATGGCTGTGGTCACCACCACCTCTCCAATGCCCACAACCACGCCTTGCATGCAGCAGGCACTCAACAGATGTTGCTCCAGGTTTACTGAAATGATCCTAGGAGAGGAGGGAGAGGAAGAAGAAAGAGCCAGGAGGAGATACCTGGAGAATGGCCATCTTACAGACAACATTCCTGTAGGGCCGGCGTCAGGAAACGTGTGACTCTTGAAGGAGGTGTGGCCAGCTCGAGGTCTCAGTTCTGACGCCTCCAAGGTATACCCGGGCCAATCTGCCACCATTCCCTGGGCGTCACTCAGCTGTCCATCTGGTGTTGGTTACAGTGTACTGTGCTTATGAAAAAGGATGGTGGCCCAGGGCTGTCTAACTTGCCCAGATGACAGATCTGGAACATTGTGAGGAGACCACATATTTATAAATATTTGAGAAATGGGGCATTTCCAGTGTAACATATACTCATAGGGGTTGCCTTGAAGTGTGGGTGTTTTTTTTCTCCCCCCCCCCCTTTTTAAGCCAGCGATCCTACTCTAAAGCCACACAAGCAGAGTGTTTGAAGAAGGGGTGAGTTAGTCAGCGCCCTCAGAGAGAACTGGCTCCTCGAGAAGAGTCAGAGATTAGCTGCCATGAAGCTCCCCGTGGGCAAACCCAGCACAGATGCAAGCAAAGCAACCCACAACTGGAAGTTCTGTTACCAACTCTTCGGGCTAACACGGCCCCGCTACTCATAGGTACTCAAAGATCCGGGGGTCAGTAGTGCTCTTAAGGACAAAGTCTCTCCTTCTGTGGGTCTACGTTACTGAAAGGCAGGGATGATGCAACCGATACTGGACCAGACGGAACAGTCCTCCCCAGTAAGGAGAGAGTGAGGGAGGAGACACGCTGGAAGTGAGGGCAGAATCACCCCCAGGTGAGAACCATGGCCCTAGACAAAAACAAGAGGAAACAGCAGAACAAGCCAGGCGCCCATTAATTTGGGGGTGGGGTGGGAAAAGGAAAGAGAAGGAAGGAAGGAATATGGCGACGAAAGAGCAGAGGCTTCAGCCAAGAATTCAACTTCGAGTTCACTGGCAGATAAGACCAGCGGGTTGAGTCTTCCCACCCAAGAACTCACCAAGCCCGTGGGTCCCTTTGAAGGTAGCAGTGAGATTTATAAGCAGGCCAAAGGGGCAGCGAAGCCTCGTAAAATGGGAGTGTCCCGTGGCTCAGCAGCTATCTTATCACCCTTACTTTACAGATTCAAAGCAGTAAAAACTCCACATGCCACCCCTGAACGTTCCTTTCTTTCAACTTAAAGACTAACAAAACTTTGTGTCAACACATAGGAGCCTGAAGTGATTAAAGCATAAGGAAGCACTCCCTCTATTGTGTCTGCTTTTAATCCTCAGAGAATTTTTCTTCTAGACACACATACAAACAGCTTGGGAGTTGTTTATGCTAACTGCAGAGGGGTGTGGGCGGAGAAACGAACGGAAGCTGCTGAGAGAAGGCGAGAGAACGGGGAAACAGAGGCAAAGACTGGGAGGCATGGGGAAACGTTCCATCCCCCAGCCCCGTTGGAGTCAAGAGCTGGCAGAATTCAAGGGTATTTGGCAGCAGGCAGTGGACTGCTCGCCCAGGGGCCTGGAAAGGGCAGACCCAGGGAAGCAGGCAGGGCCCTCCCTCCCTTCCACATTCAGGAGCCAAATCAGTCACTGGAGAGTTAAGTGCTGCCTTTATCATGTAACAGTGCACTTAATAAAGGCTAACTAAATAAACAAAGAGAAAGTCCTGAGAAAATAAAAGTCTTCACACCTGGGTACCCTCTTTATTACAGACTCCACTTTAGCAATAACCCACCAAGCTCTGACCTTATGTCAGAAACCAGCCAAACCCAGTGAACTGTTCAGAGAAGGCCCAACTGGACCTATCTTCTAGCCGCCAGCCCCCGAGAGGAAAATGGCGGAAATGCTGGGTCGGCACTTTGCAACTTATTCCCTGGTCTATGTTGTGACTGTCTCCGAAGCTTGGTTCCCTTGACTGTCGAGTTCATCCTCAGTGTCGTTTCTAAGTAAGGCAGGGGACTTCAGGTGACATACCCACTCATGATAATCATAACAACAGCCCCATACATAGAGCCCTACTGCTGCGAGTTCAACGTGCTTTACGTGGATTAACTCATTAAATCCAAAACTGAAGATTTTTTTTTCTAACTTCTGCAATTATAAATTATCTGTATCTAATTTTCCTCTTCCCTATAAATTCTCCCAACCCCAGGAACATGGATACAAATTTAGGTGATCTCTGTGCTAGATTATGAAAATGGCCCCTATCAATCCCCTCCTGGTATCACCAGCCCTTTGCAATGAGACCTTGCCCTCCCCTCAAGAGATGGGAGTCTAGTTACTTCCACAGCCTGGGATCTAGGCTTGGTTATGTGACTTGCTTCGGCCGATATGCAGCAGAAGGGGCCTCCTCTGAGTTCTACACCTGGGTCTCGTGCTTCTATGCACAGGCTCGGCATTCTGTGACCACCACGTGACCAGGTCCAGGCTAGTGTGCTTTGGGGGGGGGGGGGGGGGCGGGGACAGCTCTTCTAGAAGAAATCCCCCGGAAGAAGCCAACCCAGATCAGCCAGTCCCTAGCCGACCTGCCAGTTCACTGTGGACACATGCCAGAGTCCAAGGCAAGATGGGAGGGGGGCCAGCTCAACCACAGACTAGATACATGTGTGTTGTTGTCAGCCACTAAGTTCTGGGGTGGCTTGCTCCCCAGCAAAGGTGTACCATTCAGGGCATCGGCTGCTCCCTTTCACCTTGGGATTCTCCAAGACGGAGTCAGCATTTGCAGTGTTTTTTGAAACTTATTCAAGCACAAACCTACTCTCTCTTTCCCTTTTCTCTCCTCTCTGGGTGTGCACTCAGGCACATTCCAAGAAGCACACGCACGTAGGGAAAGACTATTCCAGATCACACATCACAGGAGTGACTAGCATTTGTTCATTTGTAGGTTTTATGGAAAACAGATGCTTTTCCTTCATGTCCACTTACAGTTTTCACTGCTGTTCTGAAAACAGTTACCTTAATGGGACCTGTAACAACCAGTGTTATAATAACATCTAAGAGCCGCGAAACCTCTCCAGCGGTCCCCGCGGTTCCTTTGGTCTTACTATGGGCTATAGAGAACATGCCTGAAAAGACTCAAATCAAGACCAGGAACTTAGTATTCCAGCCCCAGTAAAACAGCAGTCAGAGGCTCCCCCAAAGAAACCCCTTCCACAAATAGCAGTCAATGGCTGCAAGAACTAGACCAAAACAAACTGGCTAGAAACTGGTAAAGGATTCATTTTGAATCAAATCGATAGAAAACCAAAATTCCCAGCAATGCCATTCACTGCTTCACCACCATCCCCCCCACACACACTCAAAAAGCTCCCACACAAGCACTTTGAAACATTTCTGGAAATTCATGTTTTACTTAATTCATCTGCTTCGAACAGCTCATTTTCCTTTTCAGTCCAACCATCCTCCTCAGGGTTCAAACAGTGTCTCTAATTTCCCTCCTTCCTCTGGAGCAGGGGTCAGATGGAGAGAAGACACTATTAATACTCAGCATGATCAACTTTCTGTTGATCAACATTGTGTAAAAGAACCAGGTGCAATTTTTTCCAGCAGACGCCACAAAAACAAATGATAACATATGTGATCAAAGATCAAAATCCTTTTTTTGTAAATCATGTAAAAGGTGATTCCAACTTATACAGTGACATATGTCAATTATTTCTCAGTAAACCTGGGGGAAAAAAGGTTACCCAAAGTCATCCAGTCAGTATACAATATGTATTTCCAAAATGAGTTACGACGCATGGCAAAGCGCATGCCCAACAGCCCAGCACAGCTTCGCAAGAGCTGTCAGTAAGGGTCCAAGGAGCATAGGGAGACCCTTCCTCCCTGTGAGCTCACCTACCAACCTCAGCAGGGTGGATATGCCTTCCCACCCAATCACAGGCTATTTTGGACTCACAAATATAGAAGGGATGATGGATGTAACCATCAGAGTAACCATTATTCAAGTAAGAATCTTCAGTGAGTGCTAAAACTGGGTGGGGAGAGTCCACTAAGGAAGAAGATACTTACATAATGTCAAAGTTTACTTGTTCATTACAAGAGGAAAAAGGGTGACCACACAGAGACCACCTTAAGCAAGGGATCAAAGCTGACATCACCAACAGGGGGCGAATGGACATCCATGCCTCCTGATAAGGCCCCCAGAGAAGGACAAATCCTTATACTATACTTAAATAGCATTCCCACCCAGGAAACATATATCTGAATCAAAACATGAGGAACCATCAGAGAAACTGAAATTAAGGGACATTCTATAACCAGCCAGCTTTCTTCAAAAATGCCAAGGTCATAAAAGACAAAGGAAGATTTATAAACTGTTCTGAATTAAAAGAAACTACAGAAACAAGACACTTAAAAGCACTGTGGGATTCAGGGCTAGCTTGTGAATCATAAGGAAATCGTCACAAAGGGCATTATTGGAACAAAACTGGAATACGGATGATTGCTTAGAGAAAAGTATGAAATCAATACTACATTTCCTGAATTTGCTATTTGTAGCCATGCAAGGGAATATTCTTGTTCTTAGGAAATACAAAGGGTAGAGGGAGTTTGGTCCCAACGGCTTACCTGCAAATTGTTCAGGAAAAAATCTATATATATGCACACACTATATTTTAGTATATATATATATATGTATGTCTATATATATACATATATATGAATGTGTGGGTGTGCATACACACGTACACACCCGCACATGCGTGTGGAGAAAGAGAAAAGGCAGAAGACAAATGTATACAGGAGTTCTTTGTATCATTTGTGCCACTTTCCTGTAAGTTTGGATTATTTCAAAGTAAAAAGGGAAACCGACAAACAACCTCACCGATGAAGAGGTTCGTCAGTGGGAGGGCCTGGCAAGGCCAGATCCATAGAGAGGTTGATCGGGGAGCAGGCTCCCTTCCCAGCTACCTTCTGCAGCACTGTCCGCAGCCTTCCTCCAGGAAGGTCCCCCTCTCAGCTTCTTCTGAGATGGAGTTTTTGTGACCACAGGCCCCTGGCACTCTGGGACAGTGTGTGTCTTGCAAATCAGGAAACTGAAACCACTCCAGGCCACAGTTCAATTCTATTTGAACATTTTCTTCCTGTGGGTTTTCCACTGTGGCGGTTGGAGGGTATATAGTTCCTTTGCTGGCTCCATCGTGAGAGAGACAGGACTGTGCTTCTGCTGAGGCACGAGGGGGCCTGGGGAGCCCACAGAGACCCGGGCGGCAAGTTACGGGTTCCAAGAGGATCCCTCGGCATGCGGGATGCTACCCTGTCTCGACGGTCTTCTACCTTTTGTGGAAAGACCCGCTGAGGTCAGCGCATCTGGCGTAAGCGTCTACATCGCTGGCTCTGCATCTGGACTGTTGGGGCCTTAGCGTGTGTCTCAGGGCTGTGCTGAGCCCCTGAGCCCTCTGCTCTGCTCAGTGGCGATAAGCAATCCTGCCGGGGGCGGGGGCTGCCATCTCTGGGTGGGTGGGTTCTGGAAGGCCACTCCTGGCAAGAGAACCAAGTCTCTGTCTCCCAAGTGCCACCCGCTGCTGAGTCTCCTACCTGCTGTTGTACCTGCCCAGTCACGTGACTGAGTGGCTACCTCAGTTTCCTTTGTAGCACTCCTGTATTCTAGAGTCCTGCCGGGCCCTAAGACTCAGCCCGATGGCGCTCCAGCTCTTGCCCGCAGCCTGCTGTCCTCTCTACTCACCAGATTCCACCTCTGTGGGTACACTCGCCACACTCATGGTGCTCACACGGTGACAGAACCCTCCTGTTGACCGCGAGGGACAACTCCTCAAATGGCGGTCACCAATGTGAGTTCTCCCAGCTAGAGTCTCCCCTATCAGTTCTTTTCCCAACCAGCCTTGGCTGAAGTAACCCCAGAGAGGGGCTCTGACATCGAGAGCCATTCTCCAGCGCAAACCTGACTTCCAGATGTGAGCAGGCAGGCACCAGGAAAAAGATCCATGTTAACTCGCGGGAGGGAGCACATCACTTCCCCAACCGCAGCTACCGGGAAGGGAGCCGCCGGGTTCTCCCGTAACCCCGAGAGGAGTTATTTTAAGAGAAGGAAAAAAAAAGATATGGGGACAGTGTCACACGATGGCCAGCAGCCAAAGTCAGAAGTTAACATCTGGGCCCCTGAGCCAACAAACACTTCAGGAAGAAAGGCTCCCCTGCTACCGCCCAGCTCCCCTTTGCTCGGAGTCCAGCCTGATCAGAAATGCAGTCCAGGTTTTCCAGATGGCAGCACCAGGAACTCTAGAAGCTCTGCCACACCCTGGCGGTGCAGGCCTGAAAGCTGGACCACAGAGGGGTCTGGGCTGCTTCTCAGAGGTTTCCAGCTACTATTTGAGCAAATGCGCCTGAGCCACCACAGGCGGAATGGTGGGCCTGGCACGGAGCCTCACCCCACCCCCAAATAGGTTCCAAACTGAAGGTTCAGAGGCCATGGCCCCCACCAGGCCACACCGTCCTGACACAGCCAAGGCCAGAACACACCCCAGGCAGCTCCCCCCACAGCCCACACATCCAGCAGGACAGTCTGGTGCCTGGACCAGCCGCTGCATTTCTCTGAGGCCACACATGAGGCCTAACATGACGGCTTGCTCCAGATGAAGTGAAGTATCTGGAAGAATGACCTCAAAATGCCATAAAGAATAGAGAGCTCCACCTTCTGAGTGGCCCAGGACCCATCTGTCTCCCTCCTCCAAGCCCGGGCCTCACTCCACGGCCCTCAGGGAGTAGAGGCCGAGGTGCCCTGACTTTGATGAAACCGCGTTATAGGCTGAGCATGCAGGCTGCTTCCTCTGCCAAACCAAAACACAGCAGCGAAGCCATTATCCAGAGGACTGGAGCTACACCCTGATTTGTCAAGTTCATTCAGCAAAATGGAGGCCATTTCTCAATTTTCCACTTTGCTTCAGCTATGGCAACCTGGCCTCAGCCAGCTGGAAATTCAAAATGAAGGACTAGCAAATCCAAATACATTTGCTTTTACAAAGGAATGAATGAACGAAGGAATGAATGAAGAAACGAAGCCAGCAAAAGCACTCTCTCTTCCAAAGAAGCACTTTTGGAAACATAGAATGCATCGGACAGAATACATATCTGTCAGGCAAGGGGAGAGTGAGCAGGGGGCTGAGGTAGAATGTACTGGAGATTTCCTCAGTGGCAAAAACAGAGAAGTGGGAGAAGCCAGTTGAATGCTGCAAGGTCTCATGGGTCACAGGTGACAAAGACAGGAGTCTCAAACAGGTCCCCTGCCACCCCTCCAACCAGACTTCCACCATGGATGTCAGATTACGGAGCACACAGCCAGGCCCTCGCTTTGCGCTCCTTGGGCAGGGCCAAGTCGGGCCCCTGCATGTGTCGTGACTGCGTTAGAGAGAGTTGACCTGATAAGAGAACTGTCTGTAGCTCTTTAAAAATCCCGAGAATAATGTTTCCTAGGCTGTATGGTGCACAGCAACCACCCGCCCTCTTGCTGAAAAGCAGATTGTGATTCTACCGTTCTGGGTGGTGCTGAGGGCCTCCCAGGGGATGCTGATGGTGCTGGTTCCACAGGCCCCACTTTGAGAAAGGAGGCCCTAAAATACACCAGCACATGAAGGGGATGACGGCTGGGGGATAAGCCCCGGTTCAAGCGAACCAACGCGTACCCTCCTTCCAGTCTCTTCCCCCTCTTGAAATCAGACTTTCAGTAACAAAAGAGGGGTCACCCCAGCAAAATCTCACCCCATTAGTGAGGCTGTGACTCAGGATGCAGGGAAATGCTTTTCTGTTTTCCAGTTGTTCTTAGTAATTTGCAAGTGGAATTTTCCTAATTCCCTTCCATCCTCCCTCTCTCTCTCTTCCCATGCTCTCCTCTCAACAGCAACCTTAGACCTGACGCCCTGCAGCCAGCCCAGCTGCGGGGCCAAAACTCTAGAAGCAATTCCTAAAAGGGGTAAAATGTTTCGGGTGCAGCAATTCTGCTTTCTGTCTAAACAGAACGCGAGCACTCCAGGCTATCCTCTGAGCCAGCCCCAAATCCCTACAGAGCTGGCTTTCAGTCAGCAAGATGGTCACTGTCTGTGCTTTCATTATCCACTCTCAGATCTTAATCATCCAGAGACATTCCTATTTTCCATGTTTTGGGGCGGGAGGGAACAAAAATGAAAAAATACCTTTCTCATCAAAACCCCACAAAAGGCAGAATGTACAGAAATGGTATTTTATTGGTCATCTGGCCTGATCCTTCGGGGACCGTTGCAAAATTGTTCCCTAGGGTGGATTCAATGGGTGCAGCCAAGTTTTAAATCTCTACAAAGATGAGATTTCCCATAAATTCACAAATGTCAAATGGAACGGACTCTCTGATGTGTGTGTCATATGCAAAGAATTAGGAATAATCGGGAAATGGTTCCTGGAAACAGAAATGTAAGTCTTGACATTTGCTCATTAAATTATTAAAAACTCCATAACCAAAACCGGGACAGGGGGAGTCTTATCTCAGGAATTGAGAGACTAAGAGGCAAGGAACTTGCCAAATAAGCATTAAAAGGCTGAGTGGCCCTGAATGCTTATTTCAAGATAACCGGGGACAATGGCAGGTATCCTGGTGACAACCTCCCCCCATGAGGTGGTCCCAGTGTGTTATTCTTTAACCACAGAGAAACATGACTAACATCAGAAGCCAGTGGTTAGAGCCCTTTTAAGCTGGTCACCACCCAGTCCCTTCCCAGCATTTCCCATGCAGTTGTGCTATTTCAAAGTGAAGGGCAAACACGGGCAGGGCAGGGACGTCGGGGAGGGGAGGGTGTGCACCTGCAAGCACCCCTCCCCCCTTGGGCCTCAGGCCTCCTGGGGCTGCAAGCAGTGAGAGGCCTGGGGAAGGATCTAAACAGCCTGCTCATTCGTGTGGGCATTGAGTCAAACAAGCAGCCAGGCGATGGAAAGACAATTTCGAAATTGTTGCTTTTCATTCTTTTTCTCTTTTGCCATAAAAGCTTCCCCCCAAGTAAGCCCTCCACGCTGCACATGGAAAAAGGAGTGGGGAGGGCCCAAGGAGGTTCCCGAGCTGTTCTCCTTCTCTGAAGCCCCGAGAAGTCAGGGAAAGCCAAGAGCTCCTTCATTCCTAGAACCTAGACCATGGTGAAACACGGCGGCGTTGAATCGCACTGCGTGGCTTTTACAACACACCATCTCTTCCCCGCCAGCGTCGTAGGACAGCTGATTTTTCCAGGAGGCACCAGGGCAGTGCAGGAAGCACGCTGCAGCATGGTAACAATCATCACACTAGTCACAAGATTCATCACACCTCCGAGCACCCACCAGACCGAGGTGCAATGCTTACCGCTTTATCTGCCTCTCAAAGAACTATCACAACAAATGTCTACCAAAGCCAAGCCATAGAGAAATAAAGTAACCTGGGCACAAGCAACACAGCTGAGAAAGGCAGAAGTCAAGTTCTGAACCCAGGTCCCAGCTGGCTCAGAGGTGGGTGCTTTGAACCAGAGGTCCGCAAAGTTTGCATTAGAATCATCGAGGCCCAGGCTGCTCCCAAGACCAACTCAATCAGACTCCCTGCGGTAGAACCTAGACATCAGTATTTTTGAAAGCTCCCTTGGTAACTCTAGGGTGCAGCCAAATTGGAGAACCAATGTCGCCCACCACCATTCTTCACTGCCTTTTCAGAAAATAAAGAACAGCTGGATAGGCTGGGCTCAATCTGGGCCTGTGTTCAAGTCACCAGAAAACCCACACGGAGAATAAACACGCATCTTTCAGAAGATGGAAGGACTTTGGAAAGGCCCAAGGTCAGCAGAGGCCAACCTGATGGGAGTTACTGCTACAATATGCCTCAAGGGCTTGTTTGGTGTGTTCGGAGCGAAAGTAAACTCTAGTAGACCACCAGGGTAAAAGAGAGGTGGGCCATGCCAGAGTTAATCTTGGATTGTGTCTCTTGGGTACTCCTTGGGTAGATGGGAGTCTTTGATGCTATTTAATATAGCATCTTTCACTACTGTGGTGGAGTGTATTATGGTTCTTACCTTTATCCTTGCAGATGGTTGACACATCCCCATCTCTGCTCTGTTGAACTCAAAGTTGGCTTGGCCACATGACTTGCTTTGCCAATTAAGTGTAGGCAAAAATGTTGTGTCACTTCTGAGCATAAGCATTAAAAGCAAATGTGTGATTCACCATTTTCTCTTCCCTCATCTACCATTTGGACCAGCAGTGTTCTAGACAGAGACTCACCCCATCAGCCTCAGCCCTGGAGTGAAGGTGATGTAGTAAAGAGCTGCACATGACTCATGACAGACATTTTTCATGAGCAGGAAATAAACTTCTGCTGTTGTAAGCCACTAAGATTTGGGGGGGGGTCATTTGTTATCAGGCCTATCCTGACTGATACAATCAACCACTCTCAGAATACTCTGATTTCATCTATGCCCTAGAGTGGATGAACCACACCAGAGCATTCCCTTTTCTATGAAACTCTTCTCAAGAGGGAGGGATGAAGACTTCCAATATCAGTTCCCCTCCCCTGATACCTTAAATCCTTTCTGAAGCTAGAAAGGGCCTAACTGAAATTAAATTAAGATGAATGGATTTTTTCTCTCTGTCTCTCTAAGTGCATTACAAACAAACTGAAGCACCTGAAATTAGACACTTACATGTCCACTTCTCTCTCTCTGGGTCCTCTAATTTTCCAACAAAAAAAAAAGGAGGACGGGAGAGGTCATTTACAATACAAAAAGCCCCAACCCCAGAGATTCTGATTCATTTAGTCTAGAACTGGGCCTGGGTGTCAGCATTTTTTAAAACACTTCCCAGTGATTCTACTGTGTATCCTGGATTAAAATCGAATTCTACTTCCCCTTCTTACTGCAAAAGCCCAGAGGAACGGAGGTCATAGAGCTAGTTAACAGCAGAGGTCAAGACTAAAACCTTTTATCCGTGATCTTCTCACTATAGTGTGTTGTTTCTCTGATTATGCGTGTTTTTCCAGAAGAGCCACTTGTCCCCATGAATTTAATTAACAGAAAGATGACAACACCAACGGCTAGTGTTCTCGTTGGCCTCTCTGGGTGTTCAAGGGCACCTCTGTGCATTTTGCTCAGCAATCAGGGATTGCTGTTTTCTACTAGAAAGATACACAAAGCACGCTTGCTCTTCAAGACTTTAAAAAAGCCTGTATTCTTCTGAGTCCAGTTGCTGTCTTTTATGAAGCTCAGTGCCATTATCAGACAGGTGTTGTCATCTTTCTGGGGTTCTGAGGTAGCCACACAACAAGCTTGTTTGGTCTTAAGACTGGAGATCCAGGCACTCCCACTACTGGGTTAGAAACAATACATATACATATATATACATGTATATGTATTCCATTTAAATTACACTGGGGCCAAGATGGCAGTTAGGTAAATGATGAAAGGTCAGCTAGACAAAGAAAGGTATCACGCAGACACAAATAAGACATCTCTCCCTGCCTGTACACTTGTATTGGATCCTCAATCCAATGAAATAGGTACACTGACAACAAAGATTGTGTGTAAGTTAAATCCCCTTTCAAGAACATTTGTTAAATATTGTTGGACGTGCAAAGAAGGGTATAAATGCTTGGGCCCACTTGTAAAAGCCTGCCCTGGACAGAAGTAGTCACAGAACACTGTCACAATATGGAAAACATTTAAGGTCTCTCTCCGACCTGAGCTAAGTAGGGTTAGAAAACCATCTTTCTGCCTCTCAAAAATCATCCAAACTCAGTTCTCAAAGCCTCCAGCTTCTCACCAAGTATCAGCCAAGGCTGCGCTGTCCAATCCAGTGGCCCCTAGCCACACGTGGCTTTTGAACACTTGAAACATGGCTCATTCAAGTGTAAAACACACACCCAATTTCAAAGGCTTAATACAAGAGAAAAAGGTAAAATATCTCAGTACTCTTTTATAGTGATCCCATGTTGAAATTAGAATATTTGGGACATGTTGGGTTAGTCAAATATATCATCAAGCTAGTTTTCACCTGTTTCTTTTTACATCTTCAAAAAACTGGGTTTTGGAACATTTAAAATTGCACCATGTGGCTCGTGTTCAATGTCTACTGGACAGTGCTGGACTAAGCAAATCATTTTAATGATTTTAAGGATTATTCCACTTGGTTCGAGTCAGAGGTGACAAACTGTTGACTACACCTGAGGAAGCGGAGGCAGAGTAATGCTCTTGTTAACAACCCAGACTGCCTGGGCTCCCAGGGTAGTTTCCCACCTGGACGTCTGTGTGTCCCCGGCATTTAACCTCATCTGTAAAATGATAATGATCATACTTCTACCGCATAGAGCTGGTGTGAGGATTCAATGAGCAAAATAAATGTACAATGCTTGGAACAGCATGTGGGACGTGTGGGTGCTCAATAGCTGTCAGGTATTAGAATTTTTCCAATCATGTTGGCATTTCAATACTTTTTAACAGATCCCAAAGGATTTCCCAGACTTTAACAGCCTACAGATGAAAAAAGGTCCCACGTTTAAGCTAGAGCATCCATAAAACATTTTAATAACATACATGAACTGGTAAAAGATCATTAATTAGCACTCAAAATGTCCTTCTTTACACATTATCTGACAAACCTTATCGTTGAATAATAGGCTTATAATGTGGATACATATTCCTTGGGATATAATATACACTCTTGGAATTTCAGACCGGGAAGTTGAATTACCATTTATGCTATACATGAATTGCCAGTTTTCAAAATTTCATGACACAATGGAATACTCCCCATGTTGAAAGGATACCAAACACTCTAAGCCCTCTTTGATGATTTAGAAGGTACTTCCTGATCTCTCGGTAAGCAAGGGTCAATAACAAATGAAGCATGGAAGTACCAGTCCAGGCACTGCCCTAGGTGATGAATAGGGCTAGCTTTCACTATATCATGTACCTATCAGTTAGGTAATAAAAATTGAGTATGCTTGACAAAAAATCTACACACACTGGCAGAAAAGCCCATTTCTGCATCTCCAAATTTGTGTTATTTGCTCTAACTCGGCAAGGTCCTTAATCTCTAGGATGACTTGAGTGGACCTGATTTACAGTTCAATGCATGGATGCCAAAGGAGGCATTTTTAAGAGAGCCAGCTATCACCCTCACCACCCTGATCCCACCAGTGAAGCTGCCAGTCTGCCCACCATGTACATTTCTGCTTCTCCAGAGAACCTGGACACATCTGAACCAGCCGGATATGAAGAAACCAAGGAAAATAATGACAAAGGAAACGGCGGACTCTGGAGAAATCCCTAAGTGTCCAAATCAGGGTTTCTCAATCTCAGCACTATTGACATTTGGAGCGAGATCACTCTTTGTTGTGGGGCTGTTCTGTGGGGCCTTATAGGATGTTCAGCAGCATCCCCGGCCTCTATCCACTGGATGTCAGTAGCATCCCCTCTGAGTTGTGGCAACCAAAAATGTCTCCAGACACTGCTACATGTCTCTGGGGGTGGGGAGTGGAGGGCACAATGGGCCCCAGTTGAGACTCACTGGTCTAAACCTTTGAGTTTCAACTTCGAGTACACATAAGCATCATCCAGTAGCTTGTAGAAAGGTAGATCCCTGATCCCGCTCCCAAGATATTTTGATCGAGGAGTCTGGGGTGGAACCCAAGAAGCTGTGCTTGTAACAAGCTCCCTGGGGATTCTGATGTGGGTGGTCTGAAGTCCACACTCTGAAAAACACTGATCTTGCAGCCTGGGTGCATGCCCCGGTCAAAAAATCAAGGCTACAGAAAGTCTGAACTTGAAACCGAAGCAGACCCAGTTAAACAAATGAGCCATGCGGTATATAAGTTGCTTGATTGTGTAGAGCTACACATGGGAGAAATCCGGTATTGAGATTAAAGAAGTTGCAGAATAGAAAAGAACCCATTTGTAATCTACCATGGGAAATTAAGAATGAGCTGCGCTCAGGCTGTAATTTTACCTCCTGGGAAGCACTGAATGCAGGTGAATAATATATCTACCAAGATTCTATGTTAATCTCTCTCTCTTTTTTTCCTTATAAAAGACAGAACTGACCATTTACAGAATTCTGCTCCAGCTCATAATAATCTGACATTTGATTTTAGGTTTACAGCAGTTCCAGGAAACTGCAAATAGGCAAGCAAGATTTTCAGGACTTGTAAAACAGGGTCACCAGTCCCCGAGTGAGTGACAAGATAATGAGTCGGTGACACCGTATGGCCTGGGGTACAGAGCCCCCTGTGGGAGGACATTTCGACTGGAGACACCAATTCCGACATCTAGCCAGTCGCTGTTGAACTCATTTGGGTATGAAGGGGCTTCTGGTTTGCTTATTAGCTCTGTTCAACATGAGAAAATTCCAATTAAAAAATAAAACCACCCTAAAGCTGCCATTATTGGGTATCTTACTTTAGGTTCAGAAACAAGCCAGTTCTGCTCTAACGCTTGTCTTGGAAACGCAAATTTGTTCCAGTGTGATTGATAGATTAGAGGAGAATTTGAGCATCACATGAATTTCGTGTTTGCTTATGTGCAATTCTGTCTGCAAGAAACAGTCGGTGATCGTAGCCAAGCACACCCAGCTGAATGGAGCTGCCTCGACAAAATGTGAGAAGTTGCACACTTCTGACATCTCCCAGCCACCTCAGTTCGCCTTATGAGCCCCAACCATCCACACCCAGTGTTACAGCTGTCCATTTGGTTTCTAGGGATGCTCCTAGCACCCCTTCACAAGTCGCCCCCCTTCTGATGCCCACTTCTGCAAGTCCATTTCAGGGCTTTCCCTAGGTAGAGCTCTGCAGCTCTTATTGTATTTATGCATTTCTTAACCACATAACGTGTAAAACTGTGCTACCGTTTTTAGTAGGTTTCCATCTCATTTTTCTTATGCGCTCCTAAGTTTTTAAGTGTTGTGCCCCTAAACTCATTTATTCCATAAGCCCTGTGGTTTTTATAGCATAATTTTGCATAGCACAGTGATTTTCTAGGAAGTCATGTCATATTATAGCAGAACTGACTGTAGCGTATTTGAGAGGCAAGGGAACACCAGCAAGGAAACGAGGAAGCAAGACAGGAAGGAAAGGCTGCCTGGAAAGAGTGTGCTGTCAGACACATTACTACCGTGTGTGACCAGAGTTCAATCCCACTGGGAAATTCTGGGAAATGGTGCAAGACGTGGCTCAAATTTGTCCCACCTGAGAGGCAAGAGGGCTGGGGTATTTATACACCAACTCCTCTCTGCCCTGGTTAAGGGCTGCTCCTGGGGGTGTTAATTCCAGCCTGCTGAGCCCTCAGGATGGCAGGAAGATGCAATTATTGATTTGAGTCATCTCCCTATGAGCGTCTGCCACAAAGGCCAAAAGCGGGGGGGAGGGGGAAACATGGCAGAAGAAAAGAAGACAAGAGTGAGGGTTGCACCTTTCAAAGTCTCCTACTCCCAAGTGTCCCTTTACTAGGAATCCCCTGAGGCTTGGTAAAATACCGATTCCTGGGACCCACCCCACATCTGCTGAACCAAATTCTCCAGAGGCACAACACCCCCTAACCCCTCCAGTGCCACCCTCCAAAGGTAAATGTCTCATCTGGCAAGCCCAGGAAACACTGCCAAAGTAGTAACCCCCTAGTTCTGCCAGATTCTGGCTGGCCACAAGAGAAGTTCCTGCACTGAGCCCCAGGGGCAGAAGAGGGACTAGAAATTAGTGCGGCAGAGGCCTAAGGTGGTGCACAGCCCCTCCACCCCCCAGTCACACCCAGTCGCAGAAGACAGAGGACAGGCCGGCTGTGGTCATTTGTCTCTTCCTTTAATCTTCAAGGGCAGTTAAGTGGCTAATGGAGAACGAGGGGCCAGGCAGGCAGGCCTCCTGTCCGAGGTCACATCCTGCCCACCCACAAGCGAGGTCTCTCCAGGCCCCAGAATAGCTTCTTTCATCCCAGAGATAACTTGGCTTCAGGAAATTGCTGTGCATTTAATCTCCGAGAGCTTAGGGCCGAGGCAATCCGGCCTCGCTGCCCACAGTGGAGCCCCGAACTACAGTTCTGGACACAACCGGCTCTTATGGGTCAGCCTCACGTCCTGATCTCTCCTTCGCCCAGAACATAGCTCATTTCTGAGCCTGCTCCACTGAACAAAGTGCTCAGCTATGAAACAAAATGAAATACCGTGATGGGGAATGTCGCTCTAAGGTCGGTAAGTAAATAAACGTATGTCGTCAGTTACACCGGCCACTGAAGTCCTATGGTTACATCAAAAAAAAAAGTCCACAAATAAAATGTCAGGGTAATGAGGCTACAGTTTATTTTTACATGCAACAATGCATGAATCAGAGGGACAGAATCGTCCCTCACGGCGAAGGGGAGATGGAGAGACCAGCCACTCAGGCACCTTCGGGAAAATCTAAACAGCTTCACCACTCGATTTATAATCTCACTATTTATGTACCACCTTGGCTGCTGCTATAGAAACAGTGCTAACCTTGGGCGCGTGCTTGTATTTGGCGTCTTAGAAAGCAATGCTACCCGCAATGCTACCCCCACTGCTCGCTGATGGCCGTTCATCACAGGGCACCCGTCTCCACGTGTCATCTTCTGGACGAATGTGCCACCAGGAAAGGAGGTGGGTGTCTGCAGACCAGTAAACCTACGATGAGAGTGGGAGGCTGTGTGAAAGCCCATGTCGTGTACTCAGGGCCAAGTGTGTTGGGACTGGCCCTCCAAAGGAAGGCAAAGCAGTTGGGCAAGTTCTAGAAAGGCACCCAGAGTTCTGAGCTCAGCTCTTACTGCCCACCTGATGCCTCGTCTCTCGTTTCCAAGGTCCTCCTCTAAAAAGGGGAGATGATTCCGATGACCCGAGGAAATAGGAACAGAGGGGGAGGTATTTTAAAAGGGGAAAGAAATGACAGTTCCTACTTGTAGTCAAGGGTCATGTCACCAAGGGAGAACAGCTGCCAGAGACAGACTTTGAGACAGACTCTGGGGTCTAGGGGTGGACCTTGCGGGCTTGCGAATTTTTATGATGCCTTTTCCAGATACAAAGGTGCTAATTAGCGAATGGCGGTAGAAAGCTAGGGTGGGCTGGATCCTGCTTGCTGCGTGAACACGCACAGACGGGGGAGAGATGGACACCATTACTGTCGCTGTCACCACCATCATGGCACTAACGTTCCTCTATCACGACTGGCTTTTGATTTAAGGAAGGCAGTTCATGTAACTGCCTTTTGTATAACTTTTTTTTTGTATAACCTTTCTAACCGCTCCTACTTGCTGGTGGGAGAGGCAGCATGGCACAGTGGAAAGACCACGAAGACCCAGCATAAGCCCTGGATCACCTACCTTTAAGCTGTGTTTCCCTGAGCAAGTTCCTTAACCTCTCCGAACCCAGTTTCTTCATTTGTGAAATGGAGATGCGAGGTATAAAGCTTGCCCTTCAGCTTCAGACAGCTGTTGCAAGGGCCAAATGAAAACTCCTATGTAAAAATCTTTTCTATCTAGAGGGGAGGGGGGTGGGAGGATGGGTTAGCCTGGTGGTGGGTATTGAGGAGGGCACACTCTGCATGGAGCACTGGGTGTTATGCACAAACAATGAATCATGGAACACTTCATCTAAAACTAATGATGTAATGTATGGGGATTAACATAAGAATAAAAAAAAATCAACTAAAAAAAAAAATCTTTTCTAAATATAACATGCCATCGAGAGTCAAATTACTTATAACTATGACCTGCAGGTCAGGAATAAAGAAAGATGCCTCCCAGCAACACTATTTGCCGGAGAGCACTGAATGCTTTAAAGGGATTCCTCCTGAACTCCATCCATGGCTGCTGGCCTTTCAAGGTCAATGCTAAAGAGACATGGTTGTGTTAGTTCCCCGGGAAGGATTGTAGTGCGCATACGGGAAGCAGCATAACACAGAGCTCTGGGTTTGAACCCTATCTCCAGTCCTTACTAGAGTACTTCTCTGTACCCAAGTATCCACATAAAATATGGATAAAAACCATACCAACCTCATATATAACCGAAAGACAGGAAAGCTGGTAATCAAACAAATACACTATCCGTGGGAGCCAAGAGGGGGAAAGAGCTCAACGGTACATCAACCGATGAAGAGAGAAACCAAATGCAGTCTATCCATCCAGGGGAATAGTATCAGCAATAAAAAGGCATGCAGGGCTGATATAAGCTACACCATGCTGGAACCCTGAAAACACAATGCTAAGTGAAAGGACACATACTGTATGAGTCCAGTTCTATGAAATGTCCACAAAAGGCAAATCCATAGAAACAGGGGACTGGCGGTGGCCAGGGCTGGGGGAGGGGAGAATGGGGAGCACCTGCTTAATGGGTATGGGGTTTCCTTTCAGAGGTGATGAAAATATTCTGGAACTAGACAGAGGTGGTGGTTGCACAACATGGTGAATGTACTAAATGCCACTGAATTGTCATAGAAAATTTATCTCGATGAAAAAACACAATAATACTAATAACAACAATAATACTACCACCCACCTCAGGCTCACTGTGAGGATTAAATGAACCAGTATGTGTCAAACACTCAGCGCTCTGCCCGGCACAGAGTAAACACTCAATAAATGCTGGCCTCTAGCTCTCCCTGCCCCCATCTCTCAGAGAAAGAGGGTGAGGGGCTTGAGCAAAGCCACACCGTGAAAAGTGAACTAGATTAACACTGAAAGCTGTTCTTGGCTCCTAAGGAAAAAGGCAAATCTAACTTGTGTACTAAAAACAGACGAACGCACCCCTTCACCTCATCAAATGCGCCCCGAAGCACTGCGGCAGTTCTATCTGTCCCTTGGGCTCGTGACCAGGCACCCCAGGTAACCCACGGGGAGGGCAGGCCAGGCCTTTACTAAAACGCCCCATCCACAAAGGGGAAAAAAAGAAGCAACTGTGTTTTACATTCTAAAGGGGAAAGCCCTATCTGGCAAGAAGCTTGGAGAATCCCCAGGGGCGAAATTTTCCGGAGATTTGAAGATACACCTGGGATGTCTTGCCACTCTTCATTTTTTTCACTTTGATCTTCATTACAGTGTGGTGAGGTGTGGTTTTAGGTATTTGTGTTTTTCCAGCTCAAAGCAAAAATCCAGCACCAGCGAAGGCCAGGAAAGGTGTGACAGACAAGTTCACAGGAGCGCACAAGTCATATAGAAAAGAAGTCATCCCCATAAATACCCCAGATGTCAAAACAGCAATAAAACCATCTCTTCACTCATTTCATGATTGTTAATGCCCATGAGCTAAGTATCCATTTATGAAGCCCATAAAATATGGCATCTGAAGATGTCACCTTTTACAAATGAAAGAGTAGAGTTTTTGTCCCGGTTTTGTTTGTTGGCTACTGGGGGATTGTTTTAGCAAAAAGCCTGACAAGACAGGCCGATGCGATTGCAAATACCCAGATACAGGCTGAAGAAAACCCAACTATAAAAGACAGTAAGGAATCTTAAAAGTAGACACTTTGCAATACACTCTACCCCATCAGATGGGTCATCTAAGATGACTGGTGTTTTTTCCAGCCTTAAGTGTGTGCAGAGGAAAGTACACCACCAATTTATTCCCTACAAACCAGTGAACCTGAAAAACCTCTAGCCAATTCAAAAAGCCACAGCTATAACTACTTGACAAAAATCTAATTTCCAAGCAGGACCTTGCTGCAAGGGAGTTGGGGAAATGTAGTTTCTAGCTTTCCACCTAGGAGGTGCGACTGGTTGCCAGGTGCCAATCCACCATTTTGTCAAGAATTAGCAAGACAGGGGCGCCTGGGTGGCTCAGTTGGTTAGGCGACTGCCTTCAGCTCAGGTCGTGATCCTGGAGTCCCTGGATCGAGTCCCGCATCGGGCTCCCTGCTCAGCAGAGAGTCTGCTTTGTCCTCTGACCCTATCCCCTCTCATGTGTTCTCTCTCTCTCATTCTCTCTCTCTCAAATAAATAAATAAAATCTTTAAAAAAAAAAAAAAAAAGAATTAGCAAGACAGAAATTCTTGGAGTTCCGCTTACTCTCAAGGAAATACCATCAGTCACAAAGAGAGAAATCCCTGAAGGTTCTCTAGTGCTATCAGCCCAAGGACAACCCAACTTTAATAAGTGCCTCATGTAATATTCCCATCTTCCTGGTGAATATGTCTGGGGGAATAAGAGAGGGAGATGCAGCCTGTTTATGCGGCTTCGAGAACCAAGGGCTTTGGCTATGTGTAATGACAAAGTTCCTACCTGTTGTAACCTAAATTTTATATGCGGCATTTCATTCCATATTCCCTGGTTCTACTTCAGTGGGATCCACAAACACAAAGTGATGATTCGGCCCAGAGTCAGATGAGGAGGCATAAGGTTGGGTGTGAGGATTAAGTCAAATAATGCCCACAGAAGCACCTGGGGCTCCCATGTGAATTTTGCAGGGTATTGAGGGGAGATGGTTGGGAGAAGAGAAAGTTCCTACACGCAATGACCTTCCCTTCTCAGATCCCAGAGCCTCATTACGCACACACATCCACACAACATTTCCACCCTCATCCTTGCTGGAGAGACATTACAATTGAGGGTAAACAAATTAAATCTCGAGTCAGGAAACCTGGTTTTGATTCTCTGGTCCCTCGCTGCTTGGCTCTGGTTAAGTCACTTTCCCGCTCTGAGCCTCAGCTTTCTTACATGGAAAATAACCCCAGCCCCCAAAGTCACTGCTCATGATGCACGTTAGATGAGAAAATGTAATCTAAGGTGTTCTATAAAGGGAATCACAAAGAAAATGATAGCTGTCCTTTTAAATCACTTAAATATACCTTGTATCGCCCATTTCAGATGGTAATGCCCTGAGTGGTTGCAGGTTGGAAAAAAGAAGGTTCTCACGCAGAGGGTAGAAGCATAAAATAGCCCAACCTAATGGGAGGGTGACTTGACGGGAACTCTCCAGCTACAAAATGTACCACTCTTTGAACTGAATTCCCCAGATCCACTTGCAAAAGTACACCAAGTTATTCATAAAGGAATATACATTACAGCAATGGTGATCGTACAAAATGGAAATCCTATGTCTATCAGTGGGGACTGGTTCAATAAATTACAGTTTTAAATACTATGCATCTGATGGAAAGAATGAGTGGCTCATTTGGAACTGGAAAGATTTCTAAGGTTTGTGATTAGGTTAACTAAAAAGCAAGATAACGAATACTGTGTATAGGAGGAGAGAGACTGACAGAGATTCATGCAAACACACACACCGGTAATTGAATAAAACCTTTCCGGGACGATACGCCTGAACCTATGGGTGTTTCTCCCTGGAGAGAACTGGAACGCAGGGGCTAGGAAGGCTTTCACGTTTCATTGTATCCAAGTCCTCTCTTTACAGTTGGGGCTTTTATTTTTAATCCTGTGCGTTTATTTATTTTTTTAATTTAAAATTACACACTCTGAAGGAAAGCCAGAAAGTGGAGTAAAGAAGCCCCTTTTGCGAGTGGGCGTTGTAAAACTAATAAAGGAAGCAGCACATGGAAACACCGGGATGCCACATGAGGCGACCCAGGCTGTGTTTAGGAGATACTGCTGTGCCTGCTGCCAGTCCTTTCCATGCCTGATCAGCCTTGTCTTCAGGGATCCTGAAAGGCGAAGGGAGCCCAAAAATAAAGGCGGAGAAAATACAACATAAGAGGAGGGTGAGGGGACGTCGACATGGACCCACGTTCCCAAGCTGGCATGGAGCGGTGAAGGAAGAGACGCCTCGAGGGTTGCTCTCACATCGTGCTACACAGAACTGGCATTTAAGTGAACATTTTCACCGTCGGGATGGCTGTGGCTGAAGCATACAACGTCTTGTTAGCTGAGACTCCCAAGAGGTTGGAGATATGTAATCTTTTTACAAAAGACTCCTGTTGTTCCTAATATTTATCCAGCTATATATACACAGATGGGTACCAGCACAAAAGAGCTAAACTTCCAAATCACTGCAGACTCAAAGAACACATGAGCCAGTGTGTCCCTGGTATCTGCTGGGACCCCAGCTCCAGGGGCCATTAATAAAACACTACCCCCAAGAATGGATTCCATGGTAAAACAAGGAGCTCAACACTTGAATAATCAAAGTTCAATAGGTTCTCAACTGTGGACCATCTAGAACCCTTTAGCAAGTTCACGCGCACTGTGAATTCCGAGAGGGTGGGGCATGGTTTGCAGCGCTTCCCCAAATTCTTGTCTGAGAAAACTTTCTTCCAAGCCTGGTGCACCTCAGCATGCGCTTTGGGAAGTCAGTTCATTCCAGGGTTGTTTCTTCTCCCCAATGTTGAGATTAGAGTATGGATGTAGGAAGCAGAAACTACACTGCAGAAAACTGTCCCCAAGAGAACTATTTCAGCCTATGGATTAGGGCGAAAATTCTAATAGTCAGGCATTGTGGCCGAAGAAACCCCCCGAAGCTGTCACTGTCCTCTGATGTAGAATTCAGAAACAATACGGTTCATCCTCTTCACTGTACAAATAAGAAAACAGAGCCCCAGATAATTCTAAACAGAGAGAGAACAGAGCTAGCTAGCCCTTCAGAGCTGGGACTCTGGAGCCGGAACACCTGGGTTCAAACCTCAGCTTTCTGCAGGACCCCGGGCAAGTTTCTTGACCTCCCTGGGCCTCCACTCCCTCATCTGGAAAATGAAGACAGCAGTCTCTACCCTATAGAACCGTGAGAGTAAGTGGGCTGGAATCTAGAAAGCATGTAGGCCAGTATCTGGCACACAGTGAGGGCTAGGGAAGTGTGTCTTTAAGTAAAATAAAGTTCCTGGGGCCTTGGAGTCCTAAACTGAGGCATCCTTACTCTCACATTCCTGTTCTTACACAACACTTCCACTCTAATAAAACAGTAATTGAAAAAGGGGAAACCAAAGGGCTAATGATTCGACCATCATCCAAAAGTCAATGTTAATGGGAAGTTAATAGGCCCAACATTGCCAGAGCAAATCTCAAGAATTCAAATAACACTTCTCCCTCCAGAAACACATACTGTGTAATTAAAAAATATATATGGGCTGGGAAGGCAAGGGATACATTGTTTTGTTGTTGTTGTTGTTGTTGTTGTTTTCTTGCCAGCCTTAAGGTTCTAAAAAGATTAGGTCATTTGTTAAGAGGATGTTCACAGGCAGAATGCAGGAGGGGCCCAAAAGTGGGATGTACTGGAGATCAAAGGCAAATGGGGGTGTTTCTGGCGGCAAAGTGGATAAAGTCGGGATGGGAGGGTGGGCTGAGGTTCCTCTCCTCCCCTTTAATTTGTTCTCAAGCAGGTATGCTGGGCAGAGGAGAAAGCCCTGACTCCTTAAATACAGGCTGTTCTCAAGTCAACCGGCATGAGCTGCCTTGTGCTGGCACCGGAGGTTCAGCCTGAGCGCCGAAATGCGGATTTGCTAACTGGGGCATGGAGAAGGCTCTCGACAGAGAAGGGGCAGAAAGGAGGGAAAGGAAGGAGACAGGCTGCCCTTCCACCGTCCTCTGCTCTCCCTCACCAACCAGAGAGGGCGATGCTGGCCACGGACGACCAACCGCCCGGGAGACCTCGTTCACCTGACCCTCCTTGGGAAATGGGCCCTTCCCGCACTGTGGAAGGACATTTCCAAATATTCGGTGAGGAGAAGGGGAGCGTAACCAGTGTGGGTAGAAAAAGATGGAAGGAATCCAAGGAGACAATTGTCCCCCCCACCCAATGCTGACATAAGCATCAATTTAAACTGGTGTTTTAAAGGTGATTCTGTTTTAGGAACCACAAATCTGTACACTTGCTTGCCCACTGAGATGGAATATCTGAAATTGTAACTGTCCTGGAATATTCGAGACATATGGTCACCCTGCCTATACATCTTGACAGGATGCCCATGACCTTCCTTTTCCCAGCTTTTTTTGGCTGGGGTCTCAGGGAAGTAAGTCCCTCAAAATACCCTAACGCCTTTCTCGGTCTCCCCAAGAAGGGCTATCAGCGCTGGTCTATGTCTACACTCCCATGACCCAGGAATGCAACAGAACTTTCCCAGGAAGCCATAATAGCTGCTGCTTACTGAGTATTTATAGGGCAACAGGCAGTTTTTACCACACCAACTCATTTAATCCCCAAGCCCCGCTCTAAGGTGGGTATTATTTTCCCCCCTTTCAGGCAGAACAAGAGAGTCTAGAAGCTGCTCAGGGCTTCGGCTAGGAAAGCTGCCACAGCTGGGAAGTGGGGCAACCAAGACTTGACCCCAGGCCCCACACACTTGCCCCTTTTCCATGCTGCTTTAAACTCTAGTCATTGTCTCCCGGAGGAGTGGCCGAGCATATCTGCAGACATATAAATGCCTCATGGGGTCACCATGTCAAGCTCACAGATTCCTGTCCCTGGCTTCCAGAGAAAAGGCGTGGTGGCCTTAGCTTTCTGTTTCTAGGGCTGCTTCTTCAGAGTGGAAATTCTAAACAGACACCCCAGGAGGAAATGTGGCCAGACATGACAACGGGGAACAAGGGGATCATGGCCGGGACATTTCTATGAATCCTTTCCTCCTCCTGCACAACCTCTAGATGACAAACAAACGATAAGGCACAATCAGAATCAAGGAAGGCTCCCAGCAAAATAAAGCCCGACCCCAGCTGAGCAAACATTCACTTACTTTAGTCACCTGGGTTCCCCAGGTTTATGGCTGCAAGAAGCAAGTGCATCCAAGGCTCCCGGGTCTGTGGTTAGCTTTCCATGCATCAAAGCCCCAGCTTGGGAATCATCTCTGGGGTCCAGACCGAGAAAGGCACAGGCCTTCCTTTCCCACCGACTAGAGGATTCAGTTCCTCATGCCACCTATCCTGGCCACCAGTTGACATATGGGCCTTACAGAGCTTCCCAACACAGCCCAAGAGGGTTCCAGGCACTCTGCAAGCCCCAAGCTCAGTTCCGGGACTGAGATCAAACCAGCAAAGACAGCCTCAGACCCGCAGCCAGGAGAATGATGCCTTGCTAAACACAGCCCTTTCGGGGGCTTTCTGCATCTGTGGGAATGATGCTGATGATTTACCCACCTGCATGAAGCCCCTCTCTTCTCAGAGCCTCGCATGGCAGCACGGAAGAGCTGGGAGTGTTATGACCTATTGCCAGCCCCCTGGGTGTCCCGGAGGGGAGGAGGGACAGTGGTGTCCCACCCAGATGCCCTTTTACCAGGCCTGTGGCCCCATCCTCCAGCTGCTGTGAGCCCTGGCTGCTAGTGGCCCGCAGCAGCCCCCTTCTCAGGAGAGCTGCCCTTGGCTGAGGAGACGCACCTTGCCTGGGAGGTTAGGCCCAGCCCCTCCCCACGGCCAGCCCCAGCCATTGACGGACTGACACGGTGTCCGAAAGCCCTGTCCCTGCAGATCCGAGCAAAGCGAGGCTCTATCTGAGACCACGCCATAGCTCAGCAAGGGCCCCTTCCCGGTTCTGCTTCCTTCACATCCTCACAAGTCTCTCCTGAGTGCTCTCCCGATAAACCCCAGGCACCAGAAGCCCTGTCTGAGGCCCTGCCTCTAGGGAACCGAAGCCAAGACACAAAGATAAACTGGAGACTAAAACAGTGCAGTGAGGCACCCCACAATAAGACGATTCTGGATGTAATGCAGCTTGGTGATGGGTTGTGCTTTCAAACAGGTCCAAGGTAAAGTTCTTACTGTGGAGCCAAGGTCTGTGCCTATTTCTTTCTTTTTTTTCTTGTTACGTTAGTCCCCATACAGCACATCATTAGTTTTTGATGTAGTGTTCCATGATTCATTGTTTGCATATAACACCCAGTGCTCCATGCAATAAGTGCCCTCCTCAATACCCATCACCAGGCTCACCCTTCCTCCCACCCCCTGGCCCTCTAAAACCCTCAGTTTGTTTCTTAGAGTCCATAGTCTCTGAGGGTTTGTCTACCCCTCCGATTTCCCCGCCTTCATTTTTCCTTCCTTCTCCTAATGTCCTCCATGCTATTCCTTATGTTCCACAAATGAGTGAAATCATATGATAATTGACTTTCTCTGCTTGACTTATTTCACTTCGCATAATCCCCTCCAGCACCATCCATGTTGATGCAAATGGTGGGTATTATCCTTTCTGATGGCTGAGTAATATTCCATTGTATACATGTGGACATTGCTGCTATGAACATTGGGGTGCATATGGCCCTTCCCAGACAGGCCAGGGAGAGGTGCTAACTCACCAGGAGATTCCTGGAATAGCCCTGCCAGCCAGGGGACCCAGAATCATCCCTACGGACATTAAAGGCTGAGAGGGCCACCAGCAGCAGCAGACGCCCCCAGAGCCTGCGCTGGGACAGATCTGGATCACGCCAGCAGACTCCTGGCACTCCTGCTAGCTATGCGGACTTGCCCAAGTTTTCATTCACCTCACTGGCCTGGCATTTCACATGTTTGCGTCCTTGTTTGCCCCACGCTTGCATACCAGGAGGGAGTTTCACTACAACAGGGTGAAGGTTGCTGGGTCAAAGTGTAAAACGATGACAGCCCCACCAATTTTCACCTGCTCAGTTTTCTGTACCTGCACAAACACAGGGACAGGAAGTAGAACATGAGCTTTCAGTGTGTGAGCAGGTTAGAAAGCCTCACTTAGCTGTCCAGAAGGTCCAGAGAGAGAGAGAGAACACCAGGCTAAAAGATATTTCTACCCGGCTGTGGTTTGAGTAAGGTCAAGGCCAGGATCTCTTTGATGTTTCTGCACAATCACTCTGATCTAAGCACCAGGGAAGTCTGGCCTTGGCTGAACATCTTGTTTCTCCAGCTGCTCAGGGGACTATCACAGCGGACGTGTGGCTAAGCAACACCAGAGCAATAGGGCCTGGGTCATCTGGTACACCCCAAGACTACACATCACGGATAGGCGCCAAACCATGCCACGAAAAGACGGTTCGACTCTCCCAAGCAGAACGGATGGCAGGAAACTCTTGGCTGCCACGCCTTACATTGCAAAAGGATGCGGTATTAGGTGCCCCAAGCTCTGAGGTTAGGCTTTGTGAGAACAGTTCCTACTCTGCAACCTTGGGGCGAGGCAAGATTTTATCGGGGGATGAATCAGGTGGAGGCAGGTGTGGGAGACCATCAAAGGGAGAGCGCGCCACCTCCTCTGAGATCCCCGCAGGGACAAGATCAATAAAGTTTAGGGGCGGAGATGATGTCACAGGAACACGAGATCTCAGACTCTGCTGATGGTGTTTCCACTGGCACAACCCCTGTGGAGAATAATTTGGCAATATCTAAAAAGCTGAAGAGGAACAAACCCTTGGACCCAGAAATTTAACTTCTAGCTGTATACCCTAAAGCAATGGTTGCCAATGCTGGCTGCACGCCGGAATGATCTGGGGGAGCTTTAAAGATATACAGGTGCCTAGTTTCCATCCCCAGTGATTCAGATTCCGCCGGGCTGGGGGAAGCCTGGTCCTGGGACTTTTAAAGGCTCCCTAGGCATTTCTGATGTGTAGAAAAGGCGGTGATCCATTGCCCAGAGACCTTTTCCCCCATGTGCCATAAGGACATTTGACATAATTGTTTGTGGCAGCACTATCTGCAGGAGCAAGAAATTGGAAGTAACCCAGATACCCACTGATGGGAGAGTGCAAAAATAAATGGCACAGTATTCCTTTAAGAGCATTCCTCCGGGCGGTGAAAGATGAATATGGCAGAGCTGTGCGGACCAATGTGCTTAAGTCATAAAAGCAAGTTACAAGATAACACATACGGTATTCCATGATTTATGCAAATTCTAAAACACGTCAGTTTTGGTTGTGAATCTACAGGTATGTGGTAATACTACTGAAACACATCGAGGTGAGGGCTGATAAGTACAAGAATGAGGGTAATAGTTACCACTGGGGAGCGAGGGGGTCATCAGATTAGACAGGGAACATGGGGGCTTTCAATTCCAGCGGTAACACTGGCTTTCTTTAAACAAATATAAAGCAAGCATGCGAGAAGTGTTAGCTTTGATAGAATTGGACAGTGGGTACACGGCTGTTATGTTATTCTGTGTTTGAAAGCTTACATAATAAATATTTAAAGCTACAGAACATAAAAGTGATCAAGCTGATAAAATGACTCGACATACGTATGAGCCTCAAATTCACCATAAACTCAATAGTACAGAGAGCTGAGGTACTAACTCCCCTGAAATGAAACAAAACAAAACCTTGAAGACAGTTTATGATTTGGCCTTTATTAAGGCCCCAGAAGAACTCCAAGACATTAGTTGCCCTGCTATCAAATGCTGCCATGTGTATTAAAGACAAAAAGGCACCTGTCAAAGGAAATGAACGGGGTACTGTACATTTTGCATGTTCCCATCCATTCAGCAAGCATTTCTTTTTTTGAGAAGCTTTTGTGCGCTTGGCCCTGAATGAGGTGTAGGGTTTCCCTTTTCTCTCTTCCCAATCGTGAACCCAAATGACCACAAGTTTCCCTTTTCATTGGTACGAATGCACACAACTGTGCCATGAACCACAGAAATGATTTTTCTTATTTATGCCAGGGTTTTCCCATTTCTGGTTTAAGGGCATCAGATGTCTCCAATTATCTACAGAGAAGATTGTAGAAAGAAAGGGGAAAAAAAAAAAAAAGAATCCTGCAAACGCACTTACCTGTAAGAGAGAAATAGAGACAGAAAACAGAACCCTGGGGGTGGAGGGCGGGCAGTGAACAAAGGGGGACAATACTACCAAGGCTGAAATGCGTACTTTCATCAGGCTAATTAAGTCCTGGAATGATCTGGGGGAGCTTGAGGAGAGCAGGAGAATGAGTGATGTATGCCGGCCCTTTGGGTCTATCAGCTTGTTGCCAAACCAGTTCTCCTGGTGGGGCAGTTGGTGGTGTTCTTTTTGACATCTGCTTGCCAAGATACTCACTGACGCAGTCCTTTGTTGGTCACTGGAGCTTTGGTCTCTGTGTCCCAAAAGCAACACAAGCTTCTATCTGGGCCTCAAATGCGTAACTGGACCAGTTTAAACCACTTTCTCTCACCTTTGCAGACTCCTGAGCAACTCTTTTTTTTGGTCCAAAAAATGGTCAAAAAAGAATTGCGGCCAAACTTGTTGGAGAGGCAGGGAGGCAAAGGGGGGTGGGGTGCCATCAAGGAACTGGGGGGAGAAACAGGGGTCCTTGGAGGAGGAAAGCCTGAAGGCATGAAGCTAGTTCTGGGAGTGTACCCCCACTAAGGAGTAGGAGATGCTGTGCTGACCCTGGGCTTGTTACCCCCAGATCCATTCAGCACCCTCCCCTGCTCTGCTGGGCATCACAAGCAGGGCTCACCTCTGTGGGCTGTAACTTCCAGGGCCACTGGCTTCTAGCTAGGCTCAGCCAGTGGGAGGCACCGAGAGGACGCTGAAGGGTGGGAGGAAGAGAAAAGTCAAGGTATTTCCTCCCTTCACTCTTAGTCCACGACCATGTCTCCTCGGGGGTCCCGACTCCCACCAGGCTGGCTCACCGCTCTTCCAGCCTCCTTATGGGGCCTCCAGCCCCCGGGGTTCTGGTAGCATTGCTCCCTCCCCCTCTCCCTCCAGCTTAAGCGTGGCAGCAGCTTCTTGCCATTGCTAAACTCTGGCTTACCTCGCCATTCTCTATTTGGCTTCTCAGCTCGTCCATGGGCAGTGTAAGCAATTCCCTGTATTAAATTCTCCCTGTGTGAAATTCCTAGCGTGGTTCCACTTTCCTAGTTAAATGCTGTGAGGCAGCTGTGTGCCAATGGGTTTGTACCAGGCTTACATATTACTCTTGGCTGATACATGCCAATAGGCATTCATTTGGTTTTGAGTCAGAAGACCTACGCTCATATCCCTGTTCTAACACTGCCTAGGGGTATAACATTGGACATTTACACCACCTCTCTAAGCCTCGATTTTCTCATTTTTAAAATGGAGCTAACAATGTCAACTTCATTGGATTGCTGGGAAGCTTAGAAGAAGTGATGTATAGGAAAGAGCCTGCATATATATAGACCGCTAAACCAACATAAGCAAGTATGACTGTACTATCAGCAACATTATTGTTATTAAGTTTTGGTCTACAGGTAACATTTTTATAAAATGATTCATTTCATAAATATGGAATGTTTGCTCTTTCCTATCCACTCATCTCCAAAGGGCAGTTTTTATAAGATATTTTAAAGAGAATATTTCCCTTTCTTTTATAGAAATGTTTACCATGTAAATACACAGCCAGGCCAAGATAGAAGTAGGATTGCTGAGCTCTGTTGGAACAAGCCCCAGGTAAACACAGTGTTCCATGTAATGGATGTGTGAGACAGACTGGGGAGTGTTGGTGGGGAGGGAGGCAGTGAGGAACAATCACCTTGGCCATCACTACTCCCTGTCTGTAGTTATTAAAAAGCTCACGTTCCGCCTCCCTGCATGGTCCAGTTGTTTAGAATCCCTCCAGATTAGAACAGGGAAAAGTGAGTTTAAAAGTGAAGACTGCCCCAAACCGTGTAACTGCCCTTGAGCTGAACTGACTTGAGTGTGTTGGTCAAGGCTACCGCTAAAAGAAGTGGTCGTGATCACACCCAGGGCATATGCAAAGTTTTTTTTTAAAAGATTTCCCCCACCCATCTCCTCATACCTACATCAAGGGGAGAAAAACTTCTTTTCCACAACTAAGGGCCCCCAAATTCTTAGGGGATGGAATGTTTTATGATCATATTGGATGTTCTGCCTGGGAGCAGGATCTTAGAAGACAGAGTGTGGGATACCCCAGAAGGAGAAAGATGCCCCAGAAAGCAGGGGGATGCAAAAGTGAAGGGCTGGGGGCCTCCCACAAGTTTCCCAAGCCCTCTTCATGATGATGATCAAAGATGGGGGAAAAGATTTCCAAAACAAGTCCAAATTATCAAAGCTTCTGAAAGACGAACAGGTGTCATTCCCTCATAGTTTGGAAAGGCAGCCGTGAGGAATTAGCCCAGGAGTTATCCAAAACACACGCTGTACTCCATACCGCAGTCATTACCTCATTTGATCCTTCTCTGATGCTAGGAGATATGGCTCATCCACCCCACTTTTCAGGTGAGAAAACAGAGGCCTACAGAACCAGTACGTGGGCATACCAGAGTTCACACGCAGGACGCCCAACTCACAGTGAGTGCACTTCCGGGCCCCGCCCTGCCCTCCTGGTCCATGAGGCCCTTGAAATCACAGTGCGAAGCTCTTCCTGGCTGCCATTCTCACTCCTTCCAGGCTGGGTGTGGGGGGGGCGGCAAATCAGTGCTCCTTAAACTGTGATGGGCCTACAGAGTCACCTGGGCATCAGGTTAAAATGCAGATTCTGATGGGTGGGGCCTGAGACTCCCGACTTCCAGCAGGCTTCCAGAAGACATCAACGCTGCAGTCCAAAGACACCCCCCCGCCCCGCCAGCTTGGAGTAGCAACATCACACATCCCCATGGCCCACCTTTCTCCTTTCGGTCAGGCGCCCATTCAAAAAGCCTTGTTTACCAGGCACGCACTATATGCCACACACTTGCTGGGAGCTGGGGGTGCGGCCGCGGACAGGGAGATGGAGCCTTTTCTCTCCCGGACTGACACTGTGGTGGACAGAGACAGACAATGTATGTGGAAGGGAACAAGTAGGTGTGACATCATGAGGCCCATGCCGGGAAGCCCCGGGCAGTGACTGGAAACGGGGTTCACTGACGCAGGCCCACATCCTGGGGCCCTGATCCCCGAAGGAACTAGAATGGCACTTCCGAATTAATCCGATGGCACTTCTCAATCAACTCTCCCACAACCCGTAAAGATTCAGTGGTCCATCTGCTCTTTATAAATCAAAATATGGGATGAAATTACATAAAGTCTGGGATTTGCTTCAAAATACTTTGGGGAAGGGGAAGTAGGCGAAAAAAAAAATTAGCTGTGAGTTGATAGCAGGTAAAGCAGGGAAATGGGTACCTGGGGGGAGAATCATAATATTGTCCTGGTTACTTTATTATATGCTTGACATTTTCCCCCCAAAAAGGGAAAGAAAAGAAAAAAACAAAAACAAAAAAACAGAATTAAAGTATGTAAATGGTATGAACATAATACCTTCCCTCAAAGAACTTACAAACGATCACGCAGCCTGATTCTCCATAAGGGTCCTTAACCTAGCTTTCAGGGGGTCCGAGAACTCAGAGAGGAATGTGAAATTGTATCGCACTCGTCTCTAACTGAAAGGTAGCATTGCTTTCTGTTACACATGCAGGCTGAATCCCAGCTCCAGGTCAGGCTTCCGGGACACAGGGCGACCACCTGCCCGCAGCGCTGCCCGCCTCCTGCACTCCCAGAGGAGGCCTCGCCTGCCCAGATAGGCAATAAATCTCTCATCCCCTCCTCAAAAAAAAAAAAAACAAAAAAAAATGGATAGCTCTCAAGCCCAAGTGTCATCCTGACTGAAGCACTCAGAATGGGGGAAAAGGGGCTGGAAGCATTTGGAAGTTTCCAGTGTCTCAGAAACAAGCCCTGACTTTAGTATGTAAGAGAATTCAGGCAATGGGTTAAGAAATGCTGGGCAATGGGCCAAAGAAGAGTAACATTCTTCTCCGCTTGTCTTTTCTCCATCACTAGTGCCTATCTATGGGAATCTGCCCTTAGCGGAAGCTCCTGAATGACGGGGGTATAGCGGTCAGATTCTGAAAGGCAAGAAGCTGGGAGGTGGGAGGAAAGGGGCAGGAAAGATGACAGCAGAATTCAGGTGAGGAGAGATACATCAACTGCATTTCTGTTGGCTTGGAGACGTTTTCACACCAGTCGCCAGGATGGGAGTACATATTGGCACGACTCCCCCCAGCTGATGAGCAGCAAGTACGGGGTTACGTTCAGAGCTGTCAGTTTGCATGCTGTTTGGGGGTTGGGAAGTTCCAACTCCCCAGAGCTCCCCCAAACCGGTAGCTTTGGATCCTCCCATGGCTTGGGGGTGAAAAAGTTGCTCCCACCCAGACACTTTGTTCAAGTTCTGACTTCCAGCTGAGGCTCTCATGTCTCCACGCAGTTGAATGTCCTCGGGGGTGTGCATTCTCCCCAGGCTGCAGGACACAGAGACTCGTGGTTTGGGTACACCTGTTAACAGGGCCAAAAGAGCCCCCTTCGCTTCCCCCTGGTCTTTCATGGAGGGCTAATATTACAGCCACGGAGCTGGCCTCGCCCTTCGGAGCCTGTAACCGGACACCCCAAGACAGCCAAAGCACTCCGGGAGGAAGAAAGCCAGGGCCGGGTGCGGGGGGGGGGGGAGGGGACACTCAGGGACATGCCATGTCATGAGAAACTAAGGACTCAGAGGCCGTGAGAACTAAGGCGCAGCTACCTCGCCACGGCATCAATCCCATGCCCAGGAACCAGGGCGCAAATCCCCTGGCCAGAAAATGAGTAAGGAAGAAAAGTCAGGGAAGTAAAAGGCTGCCCTGGGGGGTGGGAGCCCTAAATTAGAAGCCTCCCAAGGACTGAAAGCAGATTTATACAGAAAAAACAGCTTGGTAAGTGCTGAGTGGCTCCTCATTCGCACAAGAGGCATTCCTACCAGGAGCAAGGCAGGGACTCCGTGCTGGCTCAGCCACTCCCCAGTAAATCCCTGAACTTAGTTGAGCCTCAGTGTCCCTCTCCACAGTAAATGGGCTCCCACAAAAGTTAAACAAGCCAATATCTGTGGTAGCCTGTTGCAGATGTTAAGCTGTTCCCAAGGTGTTAGGCACGCTTGCTGTCTGGAGTGGGAGGCCAGCGTGGTGAAGAGAGGAGGCGCTAGGACAGCTTAATGGTAGTTATTATGGGAGTCTGGATTATTGTTCAGTGATTATTCATTTCCCTCATGGTCCCATTTAAGGCAGAGAGTGTAATTCACTGCCCATGGCTTTTGGGCTTGGTTATATCACTTGTGTGGCCAAGGAGAAGTTGGAAAATCTGATGTGACCTAAAGCTTAAGATGAGCTTGTGCTGTGGGATTAGCCTCTTGTGCTTCTGCCACTGGCATGAAAAGAATATGCCCCGGTTAGCCCGACAGCCCCAGAAGGACGAAAGCCACATGGAGCTGACTGGAACCAAACCCCAAGACGAGAGCCAGACCCGGACTAGATTAGTCAACTTGCAGACCTATAGCTCAAAGTAGAGTCACCACAAAACTGATGCACAAAACTAAAAGCCTGAGAATAGACACCTCTTGTCGTCTGCTACTGAGTCTGGGGGGTTATTTGTTACACAGCCATGGCTGATTGATAGTGGCTATTATCATTATTATCATTATTATTATTCAGCCTGGACACTTTGGGGGTTTTAATACTAAATCTTAACACATACTCTGTTCCATTTTTGGACAGCTCATTATAAAAAAGAAACCACAGGAAGGATGGTCGTCTTGCCACTGTAGGATGTATAAAAGAAGCATTTGTTTACTCACTCAACTACCTTTTACTGAGCACCTGGTACATGCACACACCACACTAGATGCTGGGGAAGCATATGCTTCAGAGCGATCTGCATTTAATTCCTGCAGCTAAATCATCTTCCACTACCTAACATGCTGATTCTTAGAAAGCCAAGTCATGCCCTGTGATGCATTAGTCCTGGCCAAGGGAGGAAGGCTCGCATGCCATGATCACCACTAGAATCCACCAAAATCTTTAACCAGCCATGTGTCTCCTCGGCAGGAAGGCTGTCACTGTCCAGGATCCTCTCAGGCCTGTAGAAAGTTCTACAGCCTCCAAATTGTCACTCATGTTCAGAATCCAAAGCACTGTCATCTCTTTCCTGGATAAACCCCAGCTCACACCTAGGATCGGAAAGGCGGTGAGTCGTATCTCTCTCTCCCTCGGGCTAAAGCAGTCCTGGTCTTTAACAGCCAATGGTTTTTCTGAGGCTCAGGGGAATTGAAAATCAGTCCATCTGGAAACTCGTCGAATAGCTGATGCTGTTTAGAACCTGGCAGGATCAAGGGCAGGGTCGCTCTTCTATCATCCCTTCGATGTAGGCCACCTAAGAGTCTATTATCCAACCCGGGCTACCTGGCAAAACTCCAGGGCAGCACATTGCAGAGGCAGAGGGCACCTCGGCAGCCATTTTACCCTCACGGCTCTCTGCCTCGGTCCTGGGGATAAAGAAAGGGTTTAGTCCGCAGAGTATTCCATTTGGCCTCCACCACAAGCCATGAAATAATGAACCTCGTGTGTAGAATGTTTACAACTCTCTAGAAGGCATATTTCTTTTCTTAAGTGCAACATAGAATGTGGTAGCATAAAAATAACTGGCAAGTGTTTATTTTTGCTAAACGCTCACTTGGTTTCCAGAAACTTACAATGTGTGTCCCCTGAAGTTTGAATTCATGCAAAGAGGGCTGGAGACTGGTGCTACGCAGGTAACCTGGGGGCCTCTGTCGACCTGTCAGAGCACTGTCACCTCACGCTTTAAACTGACCATAACTCTCAGCTTTGACTTTCTGTCATAGCTTCTTCTGAGGACAGCTGTAGCTGCCGATATGTGCAGTGTGAGACGTGCTCACCATCAGAGCTAATGGCGGCAGGGGGGCATCTCACACGACCGATTTGGAAACCACTCCAATCTAATGCTGCTACGTTCCCCTCTTAGAACAGTGTTGGCTTCTGTAGTAATCCGGTCCTTTTATTCTGTATTTTTGATCCTTTCACATTGGGAGCAGTGATGACCCTGTAGGGACGGCCTCATCCAGGGCTAGCTAATTCCTAGAGAGAGCCAACAACTCACCTGGGAGCGTGTCTCTCCCATGCAGGCTAGCCAATCCATGGCCCAGACTCCCAACCACCTCCTTTCTGAAGCTCTCAGAACTCCAGGCCACTAGCCACCTGCCCTAATCCCCCCAGCCAGGTACCAGACAACTAGGGATGGCTCCCCTATGCCAGACAGAGCCCACTAAAATTATTCAAGCTAGCCAGTCCAAATCTGCTTCCTTTGTCTCACCCGTTCCTTCCCTTGAAAACCACACACACACACAAAAAAAGCCCTTGCTACAGTTTCCCCCGCTCCCTCTGCCTCCTGACCCACCCCAGTGGTCCTCCACATGCCCCGTCCCCCTGCCCCATGGCATGGCTTGGTCTCTCTTGGCATCTGTCAGTAATAAAGTATCTTTTCAATGGCAATCATCTCCTGATCTGTTGGCATCATCACATCCGAATAATAAAACGTACACTGAACAATAGCTTCGGTGCCCTGGAAGGAGTGGGGTGGGGCGCCAACAAGCAAGTAAAATCAAGCCCTCGTGTCACCACGGCAAATGGGCTCCTCCAATTACAAGGTGGTTGTTCAAATCCCTTCTTTTGAAGGGATGAGGACTGGGAGCACACAAGGAACAAAGGAGCATGTTCAAGGGCAAAGGCTTAACAATTAGTTTTTAAAATAAAAATGCCCGGATTACTAGAGTGTAGGGATTCCATCACGTAAGTATTCCTACCATGGCTGATTCCGAGCTACCACAATGAGAAGAGACACCCACACTCGGCTCTTGCAAGCTTCGTGTGTTATAAAGAGTTATAAAGGCTCCTTGGTACTCCCACAGCACAGGCTTTCAGAAGAGACAGGAGCCTCTCCCCTGAGAAACACGGAAAGTCCAGGAAAGAATGCCCTCGGGGGAAAGTGCGGCTCAGGGCGTCGGGGTGTGGGACAGAGAACCTAAGCTCCGGGTGTCACTAAGGCCTGTTGTGTGACCTTGGGTGAGTTAGTCGGACCCTGAGCCTTCGTTTCCTCACCTCCAAAATGGGAATAACAACTCCACCATTGCTGGGTTGGAGTAAAGGCGAGGAATAATGTTTGTTCAGGGTTTAGCACAATGTCCAACACAGAGTTCTTAGCTCAGGAAGGAAGCACGTGTAGCTTTCTTCCATCAGTTTGTAACCGGAATTTAGTATTTCCTTCGATTACGAATGAAGGCAACAGACCGCAGAGATGTTATCAGTAGTTGTGTTTGCTGCCAACAGAAATTAGTTATTTTCATACCGCATTATAGTTAATGCTTGAAATACTATTCACAGCACACCACTACTTCAAGTTACAATGGTTGTTGGATTCATCACTGATTCTTATTTAATGTATTAATAAAGAAGCCTATATCAATCACAATATCAAAATTCAAAAAAATATTTTGATAATTGTATTTCAATACATGACGCTTCTGCTGTAATCCTATGTATTATATTTTGTGCACTGAGAAACACTGTTCTGAAAAGGGATCCATAGAGTGTACCAGATTACCAAAGGGGTCCATGGTTCAAATAAAAGTGAAGAATTCCTGGACTGATACTATAAATGGCAGCAAGATGATGAGGATGATGATGGTGATTCTCACAGCTGCTGGGACAGTAATAGCATTGCTTAGATGACAGCTAGCAGAACATCCTGGCTCCATGTACCCAGGAGCTGTGGGAGCACCAAGAAAGCCATTGACTCAAAGAGCTGTGCTTGCTCTCTGGTGTTCTCTCTTATCCCCTGGAAATCCCAGCCACCATCCACTGGGTCCCGGAGAAGGCTCTCTAGTCCACAGTGGCACCAGGTTCGAATCCCAGGTCCATGCCCACTGACTTAGGGTGTCTCCTAAGTTACCTGTGTGCTCTGACTCCTGTCTGGGAAACATGGCTCCTGGATGGCCTCACGAAGTACCAGTTGGTAATACCCTGCCATGATCTGTGGTTCAGAAAACCTAGACACGGCATCTTCAACCCTGCAAGACGTCATGGGGAGGGCGGTGGTGCAGACCAAAAGGCCCTGAGGCCAGATTGTCTGCACCTGTGAGCTGTTTTGGAGCTTGGGAAAATGTTCAGAGAGTAAGTTTACCGATTAGGTTCAGCCCCGTGGAGGACATGAAGCTTACCTGGCAGAGGACTGGGGATAAGTTGCTACTTGGGCAGCAGTACTGTGTCAATTAGCTAAGGCATTTTAGGAGCTCCCTACAAAATCACAGACTGGTCTCTCATCCTTCCAACTGGGAACAAGTGGGCACCGGATGTGGCAGCCGAAAATTCCACCGCAGGAGCTCCCCTGGCCTACGCTAGGCACTCAAAAATATATTTGTTGAATGAAGCAGCTCTCTTATTCCTCTCCACAAAGCTTTGAGTTAAATAGTATTATTATACCCATTTTAGAGATGAGAAAACTAAAGTAAAGCTATTTGCCCAAGGTCACCCAGGGTGTAGGTGGTAGGAGCAGGATACGAACCCAGTTCAGTGTAACTCCAAAGCCTAGCTTATTAGCCACTATTCTAAATACATGGATCCTCAATGAACCACAAAGACTGAGAGCTCACTGGATGATTAGGCACATTTAAAGCACATTTGGGGTAGGGTGACTTTTGATCCTGGATAACGCTCTGGCTATCGTCAACACATCAGCCTTGGGTATTGAACATGATGAGATGAAAGCTCTGGTTGATTTGACAACTGGGAGCCAAAGGATGCTTTGTCAGTGGAGTGACTACGGCAAGGGCATCAGCTGCACGGAGACAACCCTTCCTGGTCCCTTGTCACCCTGTCTTTCTCATAGAGGGATGTGTCAGGAAGGATCATTTCAGCTGAACTCTATGCCGCCCCATGGTGAATGCTCCCGAGTCTTGCCCCTGGGTGATATCAGGCTTTCTGCTTCTAGTTTCAGCAGAAAATTCCAACCTCCTGTCTCCCCTATGATTTTCAAACAAACCAGGAACATTCATCACGATGTTCAACCATTGAGTTTTCCAGTCTAAAATTCTAATAGATTCACTGATGTTCCTAGGTCAGACATAAGCATTAGCTGAAATTCTGCCATTTCACACAGCACCTTTGAGTCCACAGAATACCTTGTAATTATTTCCGTAAGTCTCTCTGAACAGTTGCATCTATTTTGACAGAATCATGCACTCAGTACCAGCGGTACGATAGTAAATGTTTAACAACTGACTTTCCATAGGAAAAAAAAAAAAGCCCTAATATGTAGCATTTGCTAGCTTCTGTGGTATAAAGACTCACACCTTGGCTGATTTTAAGCTACCGACTTGATGTCACTGAGTGCAGAGTCAGTAAGACCTGCCCAGCTGGCTCTTGTGAACTGGTACAAGATGGGTCCAGCCCAGCCCAGCCCAGGAGCCAGCACCCAAACACGTTATGAAAAAGCTCATCTTCTAATAGTTCTCGGAATACCCAAAACTCACCAGGAGTCCATGATGAATAACAAGTGATTAAGGGTATTGGAGACCCAGCTGAGCAGCAAGATCTTGGGAGCTGATAGCATTGTGCCTCTTCTGTTCAAAGCCAACTGCTAGGGCAGCAAATGCAGAGATCAGGCAAAAAAGCCTGGGCATCTACCGGTCACGACAGCCATACACAGGGAAGAGAAAAGCTCATCCTACTCCATCTCTCTCAAGCACTCTCTACCTGGACGAGCATTATCCCACAGTTTAATGCCTCAAAATACCCATGAGGCTGCTCAGTCACACACCTCTCTCTTCCCCAGTGCCTCCGACATGAACACCAGCTTGGGATATGCATTAGCTTGGGGTATACATTTCTGGGCCTCGGCTTTGTTTTCCCTTTGACCATATTTACCATTCACTGACTTCATCCTACAATGTTTTTCTGTCAATTCTTTCAAAACCGTCCAACGACATCGATAGATAAATGTATATAAATTGAGTGGATGGATGAATCACATACTCTGTTAACTGCATGCAGTTGTTGGGACTAACAAGAGCCTGCCCACCATATACCCCTGCCCTCGGAGTCAACCTTCATAGCCCTCACCTCCACCTGAACTCTTACGAGGGTCCTAGATAAGCAAAGAGAGCTAACAGTCCTCATCACCTTGCTGGTAATGCAAACAGCAGCCGCTGATGGTCTCCCATGTGACAGATGACTGTAATGGGTTACAGGGAACACTAGGGAAGACACTAATGACTGTAAAAAAAAAAAAAAAAAAAAATCATGGCCTCTTTCCCTGGGATTTACTTGAGCGAGGGGAAAAGAGTCAAGATGGAAAGAAATGGGAAGAGGAATGGCAGAGAAGCACCCACAGAGGTGGTGTAGTGGAAACAGGCTGGGTGAGCATGGGAGGGCTGAGAAGAACCGAGGGCAAGGAGAGAGAAAACCTTCCATCGTGCTCAGGTGTGTTTGAGAATGAGTGAGGCAGGTTTGGGTGGGTGGGTGGGGGTGTGGGGGTGTGGGGGTGTGTTTTGAGAACGACCACTGTAAGTTATAAATTGCATTCCCTTTAGCATTTTGAGAAACAGGAACTAGATTTAGTCACTTCTGGTTGCTAGTTTTTATTGTGACAGTATATCACGACTGGACCACGTGGAGCTCCAGCTATGCTGGGTGTAAAATATATTATCTCTGTTACTTAAAATAGTTCTTCAAGGTAGGCATTTTTATTCCCATTTTATGGATGATGAAACAGAGGCTCAGAGAAAATAAGCAAGGATTCCAAGGCCACATAAACTGATACGTGACAGAGCCAAGAGGCAGTCTCCTTCTGGGGAAATAATTACGTTGAAAAGAATAAGAGTAGTAATATCCTCACTTCAGAGTATTAAAAACAAACAAAAACAAATCAATTATCAGGAGACATCTGTGTACACGTGATAAGTAAACAACAGCCATGCTTAGTAAGAGTGTTTAGGGGGGATGGCTGGCGTAACTGCTCCAAGGAGTCCAGAAAGTTCTCACAGGTTCTCCTGAGCTAGGGAGTAAAAGAACTCATTGCTGATACCTGCATGCTCACTCCCCCAAATGGGGAATGTGCCAACCCCAAGAAATAAGCTGTGGCATAGACTTCTAATAATATCCCAGTATCTCTCCCTCTTTTCTTCCACATTTCAGTGGGTACAAGGCTTCTCAAAATAAAGATGATCCCTTGCACTTTGGGGAAGGGTGGCTGTGAATCATGTTCTGGTACACGCAGTCTCAGCAGAAGTGAGGTACCCCAATCTCCGGAGATTTGTCTTTGCAGGGAAAAGGCATGCTGTAAAACCTCCCCTTTATTCTCCTATCCTTTTGTCTGGAAGGTGAACATGGTGATCAGTCATCTTGGAGTATTAGAATAAGGGCATCATCCTGCGAATGACAGAGCACCAAGGTAGACAGATCCTGGGCCTCTGACTGGTATATGAGGGAGAATTAAACTTCTACCTCATCTAAACCTCTCTTAGATTAGGTCTTTGTCAGAACAACAGAACCTTCCTTTTAATCTGATAACCCAGCAACTGCACTCCCAGGCATATACTAAACGAAGGGAATGAAAAAGCCTATCACAAGACAAGTACAAGAATATTCACAGCAGCTTTGTTCACAATAGTCACAGGCTAGAACCAACCCAAACATCTATCAATGGGAAAACAGACAAATCAATTGTGGTATATTCTCAGAATGGAAAATTATACATTAATTAAAAACAAAGGAGCAATCCACACAACAACGTGGATGAATCTGATGGACATGATGAAAAATACATTGTGTGTGATTCCATTTATATGAAGTTCAACAACAGGCAAAACTAATCTGTGGTGACTGGAGTCAGAATAGTGGCCTCTGGGTGGGATATACCGACTGGCAGGGGATATGACAGGGGATATGACATGACAGGAGGCTGGGGATGCCCACAGTGTTCTGTATCTTCTTCTGGGTGGTAGTCACAGATATATATCCATGGTTTCAGTTGTAGTTATATATGCGTATTTTTTAATCTGCCTTTTAAAAATTTCTCCCACGTGTTTTTCTTCTAAACAGAATGGAACAAATTCCATGTTGAGGAAAAGCCCATATGCACGCGTGCACACTCCTTAGTTCAAATACTGTGCAAAACAGACTTTATTCACTACAAATGATTTCACCATCAGACACACAAAGAAGAAATTAATTTGTGGCTACATGTTGAAAGAAAAAATAAATAAATGACTTCCAACACCGGGCAAACACAATCTCTCTCTCTGGCAACAAAGTTTCCGTGGATGCAGGGCCAGAATCAAGAGGAGAAGGAAAAAAGCCACCGTTAAAAGCAGCAAAGTTTGTCTTTCCCTCTTCAAATGTCAGTGCCCACCGATCACTAAATCACTCCCACAGCTTATTAAAGTAAATGTCACAGAAAGTTACGGATAGCACCTTATTCATTAAATGCACTTGAAGAGCTTTCTAGGGGAGAATTTTCTTTTAAATCTCATAGGAGGTTTGCATGGCAGTGAGAAGGTTATAACCCACACCAGCTGGGAGGTCATTCTTAACACCAAATGGGTGCAGGATGAGATGTTTTCATTCTCAGACTACACTAATAGGAAGAACGTAAAGTTTAAACTTTAAGCCAACTTAACAGCAATGCAGTTATCTATCTCCACTGACATTTATGAATCCACAGGCATACACAGTAGCATGTGCTAAGGAAGGCTGGGGTACATTTCCCTAGACCATCCATTTTGTTCCATGGTAGAGCATACATATTATAAAGAGCAAACTCGCCAAGTCGTCATGTATTTTTCAGCTAAAGCCTCGAAGTAATTCTGTACTTGAAACTTGCACCCCAAACCATCAAGGTTTTAGTTCTCTTTTCTCTACCATCAGGAGCACTTCAGTGGAAAAGTTTCAGAAGTAATATCTAGAGCTGCACAGTCTACTATGGCATTCAAATTTAAATTTAAGTTCATTAACATTTTAAATAAAATTCAGGCCAATTAAAAATCCAGTTCCTCAGTTGTGCTAACCACATGTTAGGTGCTCAACAGCCATAAGCGGCTAATGGCTACCATGTTGGACAGCACAGATATGGAACATTTCCAGCCCTGCCTAAAGTTCTACTGCACACTGCTGGTCTAGATTACAAAAATCTGTTTTATCTACAGAGATGCTTTAAGATCCTTCCCTGCTAGCTTGAGGAAAAGAGGGAAAGGTCTGAGGTATCAAACAGACTACTGTAGACTGACCTTAAGTCCATGGTCATGTTAACTGAGAGTCTACCAGGTGCGAGGTACTGGGAGGAGAATCAAAGAAACAGGCACATCTTCTTTGCCAATTTGAATACCTTTTATTTCTTTTTGTTGTCTGACTGCTGTTGCTAGGACTTCTAGTACTATGTTGAACAACAGAGGCGAGAGTGGGCATCTTTGTCGTGTTCCTGACCTCAAGTGAAAGGCACTCAGCTTTTCCCCATTGAGAATGATATTCGCTGTGGGCTTTTCATAGATGGTTTTTATGAAATTGAGGAATGTTCCCTCTATCCCTACACTCTGAAGAGTTTTAATCAGGAAAGGATGTTGTATTTTGTCAAATGCTTTTTCTGCATCAATTGAGAGGACAATATGGTTCTTGTCTTTTCTCTATCTCTCTTCACAGATGACATGATACTTCACGTGGAAAAACCAAAAGACTCCACCCCCAAATTACTAGAACTCATACAGCAATTCAATAATGTGGCAGGATACAAAATCAATGCACAGAAATCAGTTGCTTTCTTATACACTAACAACGCAGCTGTAGAAAGAGAAATTAGAGAAATGATTCCATTTACAATAGCACCAAAAACCATAAGATACCTCGGAATAAACCTAACCAAAGAGGTAAAGGATCTATACTCTAGAAACTATAGAACACTTATGAAGGAAATTGAAGAAGACATAAAAAGATGGAAAAGCATTCCATGCTCATGGATCGGAAGAATAAACATTGTTAAAATGTCTATGCTACCCAGAGCAATCTATACCTTCAATGGCATCCCGATCAAAATTCCAATGACATTTTTCAAAGTGCTGGAACAAACAACCCTAAAATTTGTATGGAATCAGAAAAGACCCTGAATCACCAAGGAAATGTTGAATAAGAAAAACAAAGCTGGGGGCACCACGTTGCCTGATTTCAAGCTAGATTACAAAGCAGTGATCACCAAGACAGCATGGTACTGGCACAAAAACAGACATACAGACCAATGGAACAGAATAGAGAGCCCAGATATGGACCCTCAACCCTATGACCCTCTATGGTCAACTAATCTTCGACAAAGCAGGAAAAAAATATCCAATGGAAAAAAGACAGTCTCTTCAATAAATGGTGCTGGGAAAATTGGACAGCTATATACTGAAGAATGAAGCTTGACCATTCTCTAACACCATACACAAAGATAAACTCAAAATGGATGAAAGACCTCAATGTGAGACAGGAATCCATCAAAATCCTAGAGGAGAGCATAGGCAGTAACCTCTTCAACATCGGCCACAGCAACTTCTTTCAAGATACATCTCCAAAAGCTAGTGAAACAAAAGCAAAAATGAACTTTTGGGTCTTCATCAAGATAAAAAGCTTCTGCACAGCAAAGGAAACAGTCAACAAAACAAAGAGGCAACCCACAGAATGGGAGAAGATATTTGCAAATGACACTACAGACAAAGGGCTGATATCCAAGATCTATAAAGAACTTCTCAAACTCAACACCCAAAAAACAAATAATCAAGTCAAAAAATGGGCAGAAGACATGAACAGACGCTTCTCCAAAGAAGACATACAAATGGCTAACAGATACATGAAAAAATGTTCAACATCATTAGCCATCAGGGAAATTCAAATCAAAACCACATTGAGATACCACCTTACACCAGTTAGAATGGCAAAAATTGACAAGGCAAGAAACAACAAATGTTGGAGAGGGTGTGGAGAGAGGGGAACCCTCTTACACTGTTGGTGGGAATGCAAGTTGGTATAGCCATTTTGGAAAACAGTATGGAGGTTCCTCAAAAAGTTAAAAATAGAACTACCCTATGACCCAGCAACTGCACTACTGGGTTTTTACTCCAAAGATACGATGTAGTGAAAAGAAGGGCCACATGCACCCCAATGTTCATAGCAGCAATGTCCACAATAGCCAAACTGTAGAAGGAGCTGAGATGCCCTTTAACAGACAAACGGATAAAGAAGATGTGGTCCATATATACAATGGAATATTACTCAGCCATCAGAAAGGATAATACCCACCATTTGCATCAACATGGATGGCACTGGAGGGGATTATGCGAAGTGAAATAAGTCAAACAGAGAAAGACAATTATCATATGGTTTCACTCATTTGTGGAACATAAGGAATAGCATGGAGGACATTAGGAGAAGGAAGGAAAAATGAAGGGGGGAGGGAATCAGAGGGGGAGATGAACCATGAGAGACTATGGACTCCGAGAAACAAACTGAGGGTTTTAGAGGGCCGGGGGTGGGAGGAAGGGTGAGCCTGGTGATGGGTATTGAGGAGGGCACTTATTGCATGGAGCACTGGGTGTTATATGCAAACAATGAATCATGGAACACTACATCAAAAACTAATGATGTGCTGTATGGGGACTAACATAACATAAGAAAAAAAGAAAGAAAGAAAGAAATAGGCACAGACCTTGGCTCCAAAAAATATGCCCATCAATTACTCCACTACAAGAACATAGTACCAGACCTTTGTCAACACCACATCCAGAATACCGATCTCCACACAAGCCATAGAACCTGAAATAGCTTCAGTCCCCAAATCAAGCCCATCCATTGGCAAAGCAGGTAGAAAATGAGCATTAATAACAAGCACAGAACTCATCTTGGGGGTTACAGCTGGGGGATCCTGATTTTGATTGGGAAAATCCCTTGGAAGCTACTGGAAGTCAACTGTGAGATTCAGCTCTAGTGGTCAAGAGCAACTGAAGATTTGGCAAAGCGTTCTTCATGATACAAGATATGAGTGTTTGCTCTCAAGAAAGAAGAACATGGAGGGCTAGAAGAGGCAGTAATGAGAAGGGAGGAAGAAAGCTGATGGAAGGAGCAAAGCAGTCAATTGGGAGTGCTTTCCCAATGGGTTCCCCCATCATCTCTAGTTGGCAGGTGCATACCCACTGGTATCGATGGTCACTGGGGTCTAAGATGGACATGGCACATCTTCATGAACCTTCCATTTTACTCCATCATATGAGGTGGGGTGGCCCAAGGATAGTATATGAACAAGGATATTGGAAGTTCAATTTGACATTGTTTGCCATGATAGACTACTTGCAAAAACTGGCCACAGTAACTTCCCTTCCTGTATCCACATCCCTATGCAAAGTGACTTTGCAGCTCTTCCCATCAAGAGGGGAGTCTACTTCTCCTTCCCTTAAAGCTAGGCTTGTTTTCGGACCGGTTTTAGCCATCAGAATGCCTGTTCCACCTGTAGGCCTCCAGAGGCCTGTTCCCACTCTCATGTTTTATTCCTTCATTATGAAGTAAAGTGGAAGGTCTTAGAAGACATGCTTCCTAATAGGTCTCCCTGCTTCCCTTTACCCCAGCCCTGCCTTAGCATGTCCTCAACACAGCAATGTAAGCCACAACAGGTCCTTTCTTTGTTAGAAGCCCTCCAGGGACTCTCCATCTCATTCAGAGTAAAAGACAAAGGACCTACAGTCACTGCCAAGGCCCTGCATGATCTGCAGTGTCGCCCCACCCTATGGCCTGAGTTCACCTCCCACCGCCTCATGCCTCACCCACTCTTCTCCTGAGCATGCCAGGCACGCACTCCTGCCTCAGGACCTTTGCACTTACTCTGGTTGCAATGTTTTTCTCCCAGATAGCCACATGCTTCATCTCTGCCAGGTTTTACTCCAATGTCAACTTCTCACGAAGGCCTTCCCTGCCTGCCTGATTTACTATGGTGCCCTCAGCAACCCTGGGCCTCCATCTTTATTTGCTTCATGTCATTATCACCACTTAACAGGCTAAAGAATTGATGTACTTTGTTTCTGTTGGTCGCCTCATGGTCAAGTGTCCTTCCTAGACAGCATGTTGTCTGAGGGCAGAGATCTGTGTGTGTTTTGTTTATTGTTGTACCCTCAACACTTTGGACAGTGCCACGAACATAGGAGCAGCTCAATAAATATTTGTTGAGTGAATGAATGAATGAATGAATGAATGAATGAATGAATGAATCTTAGCTACTGCAGCAGACAATGTCAGTGCCTCATGCATATCCCTCAGGCCTTTCGGGTAAGCTCCAGATTGCCAACGGTCAGTGCCGGCATCTCTGAGTCAGGGGGCCAGTCTTCCCAAACCAGTGCCGTGGAAAGCCACTCTGCCCGTGAATGAGCTGGACTCGAAATGCTGGGCAACCAATGCCCCCAGACGCAGCGCCCAACCAATGACTTGGGAGGTTGGAGTATAAATACTCCAGCTCCCTTGCCTCTTGGGTGGCCTAATTCTCCTGCAGGATTAAGCTTGCTAATACTCCTTTATTGGCTTCCCCCTCTCCTGTACCATATCCTCATGACATGCTGGTATTCCTGAATCCCCCAAAGAAACTACCCACACTTGGCTCATTGTCTCAGGGTCTGTTTTGGAACCGAAGCAGAGGCAGCTGAGAGACCTGACTGATTACACACGGAGGGAACATTTCCTGAGCCCCCACCCACTATGTGCCATGCCCATACACTGCACCCAAAAGAAGGTGTCTAATTCCAGCCCCCAGCCTCATGAATGGGGCAGGGATAGACTTATGAAGGCTGCTAAATTATAAACTATATGACCACTGTCACCATGTACCACACTCCAGGAGGAGAAGAGGGAGGATTAAAAAGCTCATTACGGCTTTCCTCAACAGCTGGCCTGAGCCCCAGTAACAGGTCTCCAGCCCATTTCTAAAATACGCAAACGCTGGGGCGCCTGGGTGGCTCAGTCGTTAAGCGTCTGCCTTCGGCTCAGTTCATGATCCCAGGGTCCTGGGATCAAGCCCCGCATCAGGCTCCCTGCTCGGCAGGAAGCCTGCTTCTCCCTCTCGCACTCCCCCTGCTTGTGTTGCCTCTCTCACTGTGTCTCTCTCTGTCAAATAAATAAAATCTTTAAAAAAATAAATAAAATATGCAAATACTGCCCTGCTTCTTCTGTAGGCTTCTGAGAAAATGCATGCTATTTGTCATGTGGCCCAACACAACTCATACAAGCATCCTGAAGCTATTGCAGGTCTAAAAACTGCGCCCTTCCCTGCCAGTCCTCCCCGCCCCCCTTCACTCCCTTTCTCAGTCCCACTCCCAGCCTCCCCCCACCCCGAGTCATTCCCTCTGGCAGATAAATCAGAGCTTGGAGTTCTCTTGTGATGTTGTAACAAGCTGGCAACGGGCATGACATGTAGCAGGGGAGGGCATGGGAGCCCCTAAATCAGAAATAATGAGATTTCTTTCACAGAAGCAGCGTGAAATGAGAGGCAAAGAGCAAGGTGGCTGGAGATAGGAAGGGACAAAGGGGGGCAGGAAGGGAAATGAGGTAGCCAGGGGCAGTGTTAACCCAGCGTGCACTAACGTGCTTTTAGAGGTGTATGTAAGGTGAGGAGTATGTGCATTCCTGTGTGAGCACAGACACGTGTGACACACAGCTGTTGAGTTACAGATAACTGGCAGAAGAAGAGGCTTATGGGAGAATGCTCTTGTCCAATGATCACAGGCTATCGGGCATCTCGGATTAATCAGCGCTTACACACAGGCAGGGGGAGATTCTTGGGAAGTAGTACCAAGATGTAAACTTGGCCTGAAGGACAGAAGGGCCAACAGGAAATAGAACCACCACATGGACGGATAGACAGACCCACAGAGAAAAATGAGAGTCAAGCTTTCAGGGATCAAGTGGCTACCAAGCTCTCACTTCCTGTTCAGCAACTGCAGGTCACTTTCTGGAGGAACTGGGGCCTGGGACCTGCTCTCTTTCTTGACTTGTTACCTGAGTGACACTCATTCTCCATCTGAGCGTCATTCATTCGCCAGCAGAATACTAGTCTATCCTAAGAGTCTTCTTTCTAAATTGATGTGAGCAGAGTCCCTGTTTGGAAACCAGCTCCTTTCTCGCGCCTCCTGCCCCGCACTTCTGAAAGGCTGCTGGGCTGTAGCTTCAGCCCAATTCAGAAGTTAGAGGAACATAAGATGGCTCTCCACAGATGTGTAACATCAGGGGAATTTGTGAGCGGTTGTGTCATATTGATCCATCCTTCTATTCTCCCTCTCCATTCTTCTCTCTTCTCCCAATCCCTTCATCTGTCCGTGTTCTAGAAATTATGGCTCATTCCAGGGCAGGAGGGAGAGGGATGCAAGAAAATGCGTGGCCTACTCCTCGTTCTCAGGCACAGGGACGGTTTGAGTTCCCCGGGTCTGGGGGCTGATGGTTGGAGCGAGACTGACATGTCGTAGTAGACAGATGCTGTCGCGTGCTGCCCAGCACCTTACTCTAGACTGAAGTACTCTTCTCCCCTGGAACCCTGGCTGCTGAGGGCTCACAGCTGTTTCCTGCTCTGGGAACTGCCTTCCGTGGAAGGGAGCTGCCTCCCTCCAGGGTCAGTCCCCCACCTCAGGGCGACCTACATCCAAAGACTAGTCATTTGGAGGACACAACGACCCAACCTCCTCACCTCAATCTGGGACCACGCTAAAGGGCCAGCTCCCCACCAGAGCTGAGGTATCTGTTGTGTTGTATGGCAGTTCAACTCCTCCCTGCCCACTGCCACTTCCTCGGCTCCTGTGTTGATCCTGCAGGGGCCCCCCAGTAAGCTTCGTGTACACAAGACTCGATGGGAGAGTCTGTCCAGCCTAAGACAACTGTGCGGAGGAAACACGCTGTCCCGAAACCATTTACAAACGAGATTCTTCATCGAGCTTAAGGCTTAAACAGAACACGTCAGAGTTCAGCACAACCTAGCTTTCTCAGCACACAAGACTGTCAGGAGACAGATAAATCACCTAGTGGGTGAATTCAGGGAACAGAAGGAAGCAGCAGGGATAACCTGAAGTTCCACAGAGGCAAGAGGGACTTTTCTTAGATCCCAATTCTTGTCAATCTTCAGTAGCAAAGCTAGCCTGAGCCACCAAATATGGTACCTAAAGCACTGTTCAGTGGAACGCTAATGCAAGAATGCAAGCCACATATGGAATTTTACTTTTCCCAGGAGCCATAGTCTAAAAAGTAAAAAGAAAAAACAGTAAAAGAATCAGGTACAATTAAGTTTAATCATGTATTTCATTTAACTTGGGCCTAAAATATGATCATTTTATCATGTGATCAATGTAAACAATCACTAATGAGATATTTTTACATTCTCTTTTTCATAGGAAGTCTTTGAAATCCCATGTGCTTTTTACGCTTTAAAGGCATCTCAATTTGGGTGGTAAATTTTTATCAGAAATACTTGATCTGTATTTAGATTTCATGAAATAGAAGGTTGGGAGAGTACACTCAGAATGCCAAAATTATTCAGAAGATATTAACACTTTTCCAACAACCAAGCCAAGTATCAGTTTTTAAATGTAAATTAATTAAATTACATTTAAAAAATTAAATTTAATGAAAAATTAATTAAATTACATTAAAAATCAGCTCGTCAATCACATGAGCCACATTTCAAGTGTTCAGTAGCCCCCAGAGGCTAGTGGCTGCCATACCGAACAGCACAGGCTTAAGAGTTCTGAATATTCCAGGTTGATAATAAACTGGTTATTTAGTTGAAAAAACAATCAGCCTACTCTTCCAACGGGAAGATGTGACCTCCCTCTCAGTGATCTCTCTTGTTCATACACGTCAAAAGAGAGCTTCCAGTACAAACGGGCCACTCTTCAAGAACACTACACTTATTTCTATGCGGTCTCTTTAAAAAGAATTCCATCTACCACTACTTATTCTTTCCCACCACTTAGGAAGTTGGGTTCTCATTTTTCTTCTGGTATCTATCAAGATTTTACTGGCACACTCGTGTTTCCTGGCTTGGCTCGATATTCTTGATATTCTGTGGTAAATAAATCATGTGTGTTTACATTCAAACTTTGCACTCTCTGCATATCATTGGAAAATTTGAATCTCCCTTACTCAAACTTGTACCTAATACATGGCCTCCATTACTTTGACACGTTTAAAAAAAAAAAAAAAAAGTAGAATATAAACCTTTTCCTCCTGCTACAGCTGCTGTCCGGAACTTGAATGCCATTTGCTAAAAGAAAACATGCCTTCGGTATCACACCCTGGGGGACTCAGCAGTGAGAATTGCTCTGCGTGTGTAGTTGCTACACCGTTGCCCTGGATCAGTGTCCTTGGGGACCAAAGAATCCCGGCCTGACTCCCACTGGGCTCTGGAGAGTGCCTTATCCTGGGTCTACGAGTGTACAAACTGAACCCAATGCCTCCGGACACAGGATTTGCACGGAACGATTCCTGCGCGCACAGGTGAACCGCACTTAGAGATCATCACTGACCTCTGACCTCTTAAGGGATGGTGAAAGCTGTCCTGCTTTGCAGAAAATGTCTTTCACGTATTTAGAATCAAAGGGGGTTCCAGCTGGAAGGCACATTAGGAATCGATTCCTTCCTCACTGTGGACCTCAATGGTGGGAGACTGAAACATCGGACTGAGTGAAATTTTCACCTTTAAGAGGGCAGCACAGGTCCACTTTTTCATTATCCGTAACGGCCCAAATGTATCTGTCTGTTGTTCTACTTCCACTGTGGCTCTTCATCTCTGTCTCCCCCTTTCACTTTCTCTCTACTTCTTGCCCCGATCTCCCTTCAAGTCAGACACAATACCCCCAACATGCGGAATCCTTGGTGCTTTCCCTGATCACATTTCACATACCAACTAGATGCCTTGATCTTAATAAGTGGACACGGCATCGGGAGACTCCCTGGAAAGAGTGAGCCTATCGAATTGCAAACCAAAGCTAAAATGAGACACAAGAATCTCCGAACAAATTTACGATCACTTCTCCACCACTTTATAAGGCAGGGTTCATCAGATGACATCTTGCTGTGAAACCATTCAGTGCTCTCTGGACTAAGATTTCACCCCAGAGGCTAAGTGCTTTAACTAGATAGTAAGCTGCCATCAATCCCTTTTCTGCCCCCCAAGCACACATTCCCATCCCTGAAGGTCCACCACTTGGACTCCCCTGGTTCACAAAGGCTTTATTTCCTACTGGCTTATATATGCACTGGGAGAAGAATCCCTTAGCAAATGTACCTTCTTACAGTCTGATTCCGACTCTGCTAATTTCCTAATTATAGAGATAGATTTTCTGTCTTGTTATTCTAACATAGTTAGATTTCACTTAGACCAGGAGAAAAAAAGCCCCAAAATGTGGTTTGAACTTTTTCATTCTAGCGTAACCTTCATCTCCCCATGGTTTAAATTACAGCAGTAAAATCATATAAGGAACATGGAAACAATAGAAGACATTTGTTAGATGGGAATTAATAAATGATAGTGTAACAGCAGTCATGGTCACAGGTTAGAAACCAATCCCAACCAACTGAAATGGTGTTTTTAAAAAGCTTGGTTTAGGTGCACCCAGGTGGCTCAGTCAGTTGAGTGACCGACTCTTGGTTTCCGCTCAGGTCACAATCCCAGGGTCCAATCCCAGAGTCCTGGGATCGAGCCCCACATCGGGCTCCCTGCTCAGGGGGGAGTCTGCTTCTCCCTCTCCCTCTGCCTGCCATTCCCCTTGCTTGTGCTCTCTCTTTCTCTCTCTCTCTCTCTTGCTCTCCCTCTATCAAATAAGTAAATAAAATCTTTAAGGAAAAAAAAAAAGCTTGGTTTAGGTGCGCCCGGGTGGCTCAGTTGAGCGTCCAACTCTCAGTTTCTGCTCAGGTCATGATCTCACGGTTGTGGGATCGAGCCCAAGTTGGGCTCTGCACTCAGCATGGAATCTGTTTCAGATTCTCTCTCTCCCTCTCCCCTTCTTCCCACTCATGCTCTCTCACTTTATCTCTAAAATAAATAAATAAAATCTTTTTTAAAAGAGCTTGGTTTAAATGATAACTGGATAATCTATTATTTTTTTAAAAATTTAAGTGTTGCTCTTTTCTACCCTACGGGCCCATGTGAAAGTGGGAGGGCAGGAGAAGCAGAGGTCTAACCCGCGGACTCCCAGCCATGGAGCTTCAAAGGTCTAACCTCGTCAGCAGGCCTCATCATAGCTGTGGTTGGATATGGTCTCAGCTCTCAAACCATCTTTAACATACAGAGATAAAACAGACATATACAAACCGAAATAAATGAATATAGAGCCAAACAAGAAGAAAGGCATAAAATAAAAGGCTCAACCAAACCAAAAGCTGGTTCTTTGAAAAGGCTAATGAAAAAAGATAAACTTCTAGCAGAATAATCAAGAAAAAAAGAGAGAATGCAAAAATAAATAATATTGGAAATTTTAGAGAATACAGCACCTCAAAGTTTCCCCCATTAAATACTGGCTCCAGCTACCCAACTTGGGTATCACTTTTCTGAATTTTAAAGCTGGTTTCATTCATTCATTCAGGCACCCGTTCATTTCATTCAATATTTATTCATGTGCCAGGGATACACAAAGAACAAAACCCACCAGCCCATCTGAAGCCTACTTCGCCTGTCAACGGGTCTAAAACAAACAAAGCAAGTCAAAATACCACATGCCAGGTAGCAGAGGCACCTTAAAGAAAAGTAAAGCAGGTTGGGAAGTGGAAAGTGATAGGTAATTTTATCTATGGAGGTCAGAAAAGGCCTCTTTTAATCAGATGACTCTGAGCAGAGCCCTGAAGGAAAGGAGAAAGCCAGCCATGAGAATTTGTAGGAGAGAAAAATGCAGCTAGTGGGAATAGCAAATGCAAAGGTCCTGGGGCATATTAAAAAGGCCAGTGTGGCTGGAGCATAGTGAGGAGGTTGGGGGAGTCTGAGCAGGAAGAATGGCAAAATAACAGCTAGTAACACTTACGGTGCTTATCCCACAGGTTTCCAGCAACAATCACAGAAGATTCCATCATGTGGAAGGGCAAATACAAAGGGTTAAATTCTGCTCTGAAATGGACTTAGCAGAAGAGAGGAGAGGGGGATAGTTTTAATTTGGGCCTATTACAGAGTGGCTTCTTGGGCAATAGCTTTACCAGAGAAACAAAAACTTGGACCAGAAGGGTCAACCACCGTCACCACAATGCATCACGTGGGCCCTTGACGGTCTGTGAGAGATTGTGAAATGGACAGTGTGTGGGGGCAGAATATTCCGGTTTGGATAATTAAGGAGCGGAGCCCTGGAGTCAGACGGCCTGAGTTCAGCTGTCTGTTTTAGACATGTGTCCTCTGGAATGTCACCTCACCGCTTTACCCCTCGGTTTCCCCAGTTGTAAAGTAGGGATAAGGACATGGCTGCCTTGTAAGGTCGAAGTGAGGACTGAGCAAAGTTAGACCCATCAAGTGCCAGCATCGTCCAGGTCCATGAGCCCTCCTGGCGTCTGCCATGTAGGCCTGTTTCCTCCTCTCTCAAGTGAAAACAATGAACCCAAATCACCTGTTTTCAAACTTTTTTTTTTTTAACTACAGAACTCATTCTTAAAACAAAATATCATGCAGAATTCCAACACTGTCTATGAGTCAGACAAAAGGAGGGTTGTTCTGGGGCGCCTGGGTGGCTCAGATGGTTAAGCGTCTGCCTTCGGCTCAGGTCATGATCCCAGGGTCCTGGGATCGAGTCCCACATCGGGCTCTCTGCTCCTTGGGAGCCTGCTTCTCCCTCTGCCTCTCTCTCTCTGTCTCTCATGAATAAATAAATAAAAAAAAAAAAGGAGGGTTGTTCTGGTTGAAGGCAGAGAGCCCCAAAGCCCCACCAAGCTTCTCTCTCCCCTCAGTGAAGACTCCTGAACTCCTAGAGTGAATCAGAAAAACACTGGCTAGGTATATATTGTGAGGCCCCCTCCAGTCCTAAAATCCCACAACTACCTTCACGTGTAGACAATGAGTGGGCAGAAACAAAACAAGATTTCTGGCTAAATAGTCTCTCTTGAATGATCCAGAATTTCCTCTCTTGGCTATATATCCAACAGAAATACAAACACATGTTCTCCAAAAGTCATGTACAAGAATATTCATAGAAGCACTATTACTAATAGCCCTAAACCAGGAAATACCCAAATGCCTATGTACAATAAACAAGATAAATAAATGTATTGTGGCCTATTTACATGGTGGAATGCCGTATAGCTCTGCGACTTAATGAACCCCTGCTATACCTCATAACAGGGTTGAATCTCACAAGCGTATGTCGAGCAAAAGAGGCCAGATATACAAAAAGGCACGTGCTGTCTGATTCCATTTATATCAAGTATGAAAACAAGTGGAATTCATCTATGGTGTTAGAAGTCAGAACAGTGGTTATCCCAGGGGTGGGGTACATAGAGACAAGAAGGGCCTCTGTGGTGTTGATAATGTTCTGTTTCCTGTTCTGTCTTGAGCTTCTAACAATTGATCAAGCTCTACAATTCATGGTGGTACACCTCTTCACATGTATGTTATGCTTCAATTCAAAATGTATTGTAAAAGAGTGCTTGGTGAGGCCAAACCCTGATGGTCACGAGACCTCTGTTTGATCCCTGGTTTTGGTCCCATAGGCAGGATGTTACTCTCTAGAAATCCCTTCAAATGGCGCAATGAAGCAGCGAGCCCCACGCTGAGCCACCCGGTATAAGGCTGACCCTGCCGAAGGCTCACACCTCAAGCTGCAACAGAAAGGTTTTTAAAGTATTTTACAAACTAGGATGGATGGTGAAGAGCTTTATTATTTTGGATGTCATGGTGAGCTTATTCCTTATCTTTTTTTTTTTTTTAACCCTGGCAAATAGTACTACACAAAACCCAGCAGTGGATAATGCAGGTGAAAAGCGTGGAAGAGTTTCATGCTGTGCCCAGAAATTGCATGGCTTTGTTTCCTTTGTCTATTACAGCGGATTAGCAAGTCCACTTTTATATGCTGATAATATAAGCAGAAACAGTCCATTTCCAAATGCCCAAGGTGGGAGTGTGGTGTGGTAAGAGATAAAGATCACTATGATGATTTATATTAATGTGTTCAGATCCACAAATTTGTCCTTTCTCATCAAGAGTCTTTAAGTGTATTTCATACGCTTTTAATTGTCCAAATTTTAAAAAAAAAATCCAATTAACATGGAACCTTAGCTCTTATCAATGACATGATGTGGCTTTCTTTCAATGTTGTATCCCAGTTTTGCCCACATACCACAGAGCTGATCATCCGATCTTTCAGAAATACTTCTGGTTAAGAAAAAAAATTCTTGTGTGGTTTTTTGCTTGGTTGGTTTTTTCTTCTCTTTTTTGCTTTTTCTGTTAAAATCCAGGATGCCCAATTATTGGGGTTAAGAGCCAATTAAGTAATTAGTGAGATAGTAATTAATTTAATTTTTAAAAAACAATATCTAGGGTAGCAACTTTAAGAAAAGCAGGTTCTAGAAATAGGATCAATTAGAATTGGCAATATGATCATTAGGAAGAATGGTAACCTAAAATCCAATTCTAATGGCTAGGAAAGCTGACACCTCCCCTCTGTGAGCCACATCCTGAAGAAAACGTCCTCAAGTAGTAGCAGCCCAATACGCCCAACTCTTGTGACAGGGCAACCTTGTTAAGTTCATTTGTTGAGTCTGAAATGAAACCAAGAGATGAATCGCTGTTTGACCCTGAAAGGAAAGAGCAAAAGTTTGGGGAAAATGAGATGCGTTCCCCCTCCTCCCCCGCCCCCCGTCGTAAGTAAAAGTACCTTTCTGTGTCTTCTTTTGCAATTTAAAAGAAAGAAAAGGCAACTTCAACAGGACCGTGTTGGTCCATTAGGGGCATCGAGGGAGAGTAGGGGACAAGAGGAGCTAGGGATCAAAGGATGGGGAAGAGAAGGCTGGCTTAGGAGTGCGGCTGGAGCCCCAGGGCTGTCCTTTCATGGCACTGGGTCTGAGGACCAGAGCTCCGCAGCTGCCCGGCCTTCTCAGCTCTCACCCCAGGGACCAGATGCTGACCGCAGGGGCACTGGCCACTGCACGTTATTAACACCCGGTTTGCGGGCACACCCAGGGCTTACATGTGACTGCAAACCTGACTCCTTCAACAGACGCCAGCGAGAGGAACCTACGAAGAGCGTGCCCAGTTTCTCCCATCGTGGCATCAAGCACATCACGTGAGCTTCCGCCACCTCTAAAGGTTCACCCAATGGCATCAAAGTTGGATGGGGGCATCACGTAGGGCGGAAAAGTCTCCATTTTTGGACTGTATCAAAAAACCCCCTCGGGGGGCGGGGGTGCCTGGGCGGCTCAGTCGTTGAGCGTCTGCCTCTGGCTTGGGTCATGAGGGTCCTGGGATGGAGCCCCGCATCGGGCTCCCCGCTCAGTGGGGAGCCTACTTCTCCCTCTCCCACTCCCCCTGCTTGTGTTCCCTGTCTCGCTGTGTCTCTCTCTGTCAAATAAATAAATAAAATCTTAAAAAAAAAAAAAACCCTCAGAGGTGATCATGAAAAATGAGATGTTAGGGGTCTGACACTGGATAACAGATCTCCTGGCAAGGGCTTCTTCGCCAGACCAGAGATGCAAAGAAACTTTCTGTTCCTCCTTTCCATTTTATTGTTGACAACATTACAATAAGATTATTTTCAGATTCTTTTCTTTTCAATAAGAGGTGCTTGACTACCAGCCCTGGCCAACTCCTTCTACTCGAACCCTGAATACCCAGACCTCGCCTTTCCAATGACTGATGAGCCCCGGAGCAAACATCATTATTCACTGTTTAGTTAGATGCCAATCCTACCCAGGAAGTTGCTTTGTATCATCTAATTCTAACCTGTCTTGAGCACTGAAATCCTCTCTAATGCCCTAATATCGAGACATTCCTTAACATACCTGAGGACAACAAATTGGGTTTTTCCAGACTTCCCCCATCTGTTTTCCAACTGCTTCCATATGCTATCTGTCTCCCCCTCCCCAGCCTCGCCTGCCTGCCTGCCCCACTGCTCCTCTCTCATAGTCAATGAAGTAAAGATGATGCCCGCCAGGACAGGAGGGCAAACTTTATTTGACTGTCCCCACAGTGAGCACATGTGTGCTGTTTGCATTTGCAGGGAGGCACGTGCTACACGCTGTCACGACTAATCGCCACATGCTAGACATGCAAATTCTGTTATATGCCGAGGGCAGGCCATGCACAAAAGAACAGACAGGCAGAAGACTGCTTCCCTTGGGGCCAGACTGGAACTCCACCAGGAAATGTATATGAAACGGCTTTGGCGTGTGGGACATTACCCATGATAAACCAGCACCACCCTCTGAAGAACGCGATGCTTTAAAAATAGATGAGGCATGCATCAGTCAACCAATCAATCCATCAATCAATAGCAGATGGGGTGAATGGACAAATGAAAACTGCTGCACATGCAAGTATGAAAAGGTGAAAAACAAAAACACACCCCAAAATAGTGTATTCTCAGAAAAAGAGAAGGCGTTCTTGTATCTTAGCTTCCACTGTGTAGTGAGTACTTCTTTTTTTTTTTTTTCTGGAAGAGCAGATTCTTCTGAGTCGCACACAACCCTATCCTTGCCCCTTCGTCTACGACTCCAGCAATCTGAGAAATTAGCCAAAGGGAACCTCATTTTTTTTCCTCCCCTCCACAAATACCATTACAAGTATTAACAATCAGCAACCTCACCCCCATCTGAGCCCCATGCTGACAAGGGCACAAAGAGCCCTTTCCTTTTATGCTGTCTGCTGCTGTCTTGACCACATATGACACACAGAAAAGAAATTTCAATGGAGGCCTCCAAAGTGCTACTTTAATTCCTTCCATATTTTTTGCTGTGGGGCATTTCCGAAGACTTTCATGAGCCGAGCAGTCAACTGCAGTATTGACTCGCCCTGCAGTATCACCACACTCTTCGCCAAATCCATCCAAAAGCTCCCCAGCCGGGGTCAACCTCTGCACCCCAAACACCCATAATCCACATGTGTAACCACTCAAAGCACCTTACCTTGAAACATGGGTCTCCTCTCTGAGCCCTGCCCTCAATGGCTCTCCCAGCACCCTGGTGGGAACACATCTATGTGCCAATCACCCCCTGGCCACAACTGGGTGGCAACTTCCCATCTTCTGTTCTACATCTGTCTTCCCAGGAATGGAAGGCATTTTGCAAACATAATACTAGTGTCCGAATATTGCCAGCTAGAGCTTCGGATACTGCAGCTGCCTTGGTTTGGCAGGCTGGCAGGTCCGTGCGGCTAGCTCTCCCCACCGTCCGCGTCCTCCTCCTCTTCTGTCTCCACAGATCCACTGCTGCCGTGACACGGCTGCCTCCAGCCTAAAAACAGACCCTGTTACACACGAGAACTGGAGACATTTTGCTCCAGTATTTTCCTGAAATTTCTCTTAAAGTCAGGAGGGTGATGGTGGGATAAAGGGAGGACCAAGCTTTTCACTGAGCACAGTGGTGAGACATTTTCCAGGAGACCACGGAACTGGGATCTTCCAAGTTGTTCCTGGCACCTGGCTGCTGGAGCGACCCTAGAAACTCAGAGCAAACACCTCCCATCGTCTTCATTTTCCTTCTGTCACCTGAACTCAAGAGTGCCTCGGAAATGGGAGCCATTCTCCATCACTGAACTATGAAGGGAAGGGTGTGCGGGGGGGGGGGGGACTCATTTCAGGGTACTGGTCAATCCAGGTAGTTATGGCTTCTCATTGTCATGCATTGACCCTTCTCCGAAACCCCCCTAGTGGGGAACCAGCCACCTCTCGAGTCCAAAAGCTGCTCTTTCACAAGACTTAAATGGTCGCTGGGCTGCCTCCTGGATCCCCAGAGTCCTTGCTCTTCTTCACTTGGAATTACACCAACCCTACGCCAACCGAGAGGCAAAACTATGAGAAGTTGGGGACCCTGAGAGGCCACTGCAACCCTAGAATATCGGTTTCAATAATGTCATTTATGTGGCATCTGAGGCTATGAGGTGCTACACCCAAGAAATACTAATATCATCACTGTCATCATCATCTATGGCAGTGTTCCCAAACGATTTAATTCCCTCCCCTGATCAACAGAGCATATGAACGTAATCTAACCTTTTTTCCTAAGAACCAACTACTGCACCAAGCAGGAGGACACTGACCTCCTCAGGCTCTGTGGAGCTTTTGGCGGGCTATCTGTCCCTCCACCGACACTCTCCAACCCTTGTACTTGGAGCGCTTGTGCTTTCGGGTAAACAAGTTCTTCTGAGTCTTCCTTCATTGTCCAGTGGTAGTGACCTACGTATAAGCTGTCGTCAGGCTTTTTAACCTAATGCTGTCTTATTTGCTTCACGAATCTATCCGATGTGGAAAAGCACACGAGTGAGCCTGCAAGTGCTGCAGGGGTGCCAGGGTGCACACTCGTGTTCCCGGAGTGGGGACCGCACCCAGCTGGCTCGGCCAGATCCAGGGGGCGACAATCCAATCAACTCCCCTGGCCAAGGCACGTGCTCTGTGACGACAACTCTAGCTGTGCCTCTAGATGCCTTTTTTCCCCCCTTTTCTTTCATTATCATCTACATTCTGGAGAGTTCCCAGATCCCCCCCCACCACCACTGTGAACGGAGCATGCAAAAATAAAGTCTGGGTAAATGAAATGAGGTTACAAACCAGGTGGCGGCCCCGGCTCGCCAGACCTGGCCTCGAATCTTAGCTGGCATGCTACAAGCTCCACAACCTTGGCTACCTCACTTTCTTCTTGGAGCCTCGGTTTCCTCATCTGTAGAATGGGGATAAAAGCCGTCCTCTGTGGGTGCCTGGGTGGCTCAGTTGGTTAAGCGACTGCCTTCGGCTCAGATGATGATCCTGGAGTCCCGGGATCGAGTCCCACATTGGGCTCCCTGCTCGGCAGGGAGTCTGCTTCTCCCTCTGACCCTCCTCCCTCTCGTGCTCTCTCTCTCTCTCTCTCTCGCAAAAAAAAAAAAAAAAAAAAAAAAAAAAGCCGTCCTCCGTGGGTCAGACCGCTGTGCAAGTGAAACGCCGCAATGTAGGTGAAGTGCTTGGAACAGAGCCAGGCACATCCTAATCCTTCAATACGTGCTATACGTCAGTCCTATTCCTAGAGTTAGGTGGCACATCACCTAAACCTCACGGTCTGTAATGGGCGAGGTGGCACAGGGGTTAAAAGCCCACGGGCTCGGGCACCTGGGTGGCTCAGTTGGTTAAGCGACTGCCTTCGGCTCAGGTCATGATCCTGGAGGCCCGGGATTGAGTCCCGCGTCGAGCTCCTTGCTCAGCGAGGAGTCTGCTTCTCCCTCGGACCCTCCCCCCTCATGCTCTCTCATTCTCTCTCTCTCAAATAAGTGAATAAAAATCTTTAAAAAAAAAAAAAAAAAAAGCCCACGGGCTCAAGGGCCAGACTACCTGGATGAGACTCCTGGGGCTCCTTCTCACTAGTTGTGTGATCCTGCTGGGCAAAGTGCTTAAGCTCTCGGGGACTCAAGCTGTTCCTCCGAAAGAGGAGGGGGACAGTAACTCCTAGCACTCAGGGCTGTTGTGTTATTTCAGTCACTTAAGACCTATTTATAAAGTACTTCCAACAGTACCTGCCACTTTTAAGCATTTAACAGATGCTGGCCGACCTTATTGCTATTATATGCTCTTTGTGCCTGATGATTAAAATGGCCACAGGGTTGTTTTCTTCCTGCATTCACACCCTTGCCATAGGACACAGCAGATTTCCCTAGAACTGGAGCTGGCCATGTCACGTGCTTTGGCCAATGGCCCATTGGCAAGTGTAATACAGCAGAGGCCTGGGAAAGTGCTCGGGAACAGGGGCTTGTCCTCTGTTGGTGCTCTGGGGAGCCCTCTGTCTTGTGAACAAGCCCAGGCCAGTCTGCTGGAGGATAAGAGGTCACATGGAAGAGAACGAAGGCACTCTAGCCAACAGCCGGACCCCGACTAACAGCCTGCTGAGAGCCAGACTCGTGGCCCAGCCATCAGCTAACCTGCCCACTGGCCACAGGGGCATACGTGAGCCCAATGGAGGTTAGCCGAACCAGTCCAGAGCTGAAGAACTAGGCAGACAACCCACAGAAATGTGAGCCAAATAAATGGCTGTTGTTTTAAGCCATTAAGTTTTGGGGTGGCTTGTTACACAGCACAAGCTAGCTACGCCAGGCCTTCTGGAGCCTAAAATACAGTTCTGTGCAACATTCTAACCCCTGGGTCCTTGTCTGCCAGGTTTCTGTGGCCAGCCCAAGAAATGTATGTTGTAAAGGCATTTTAAAATAAACACACATACACACACCCCAAGCCCTGTGCCTTGGCTAACCAGTTTTTCTAAAGAGAGCAAAACCCCCTCAAGACATTTCCATTAAAAACAGCTTAAGAGGAAAAGCTTCTTGGTATAATTATAGACACACAGATGGGATCTAGAAGCTGGAACATAACAAGCAAAAAAACTTTGTGGGTGGAAGGCACATGAAGACATAGGGCAAGCTCTCAACAATTACAAGCTTCTACTCACGCAACTTGGGACTGATTAGGCCAAGGGGCTAGAACCGGCTCAAGGCCAACTCCCATGAAAACTTTTCCTCGGCTCTTCTCACTGACATCAGCCTCTTCTGGCTGACTTCCTATACCTGGAGTATGCATTTAGGCTTGAGATCACACATGACCCCATAGGGCCCTAGAGGATCTACCTCGTGTGCATCCGCGTCTCATCAACTGAACAAAATGCTAAATTCTTTGACAGGAGAAACCTGTCTCAATCCCTCACAACACCTAGCAAAGTTCCAGGCACAAACTGGGCACTCAAGAAAATCCTAGCAGAATGCATAAAACTAAGCTGTGCATTTTTAGAAAATCAATGGTCATTCTATAAAGCAAACATGCCAAATTCGAAATGAATACATATTTCATACCCACAGAGAGAGAGCACAAGCAAGAGTGCGCAGGACCACGGCCTCTAACACCACACCGGCTTCGTGGGAACCAGTACCCTTCAAATTACTACCTGCACCTCGGGTTCCTCATCTGGAAATGGTGATAATAAAAGCGGCTATCCCACGGGCTGTTATGACGACGAGCTGAGGTATTGAGCGTCAAGCACTGTATCTATAGCACGGAATGCTCTCTGGCAACAAAAAGGAACAAACTTCAAAAACGTTACCCTCAGTGAAAGAAGCCAGTCACAAAAGATCACCTAGTATACTATAGCATCTCTATGGACTTCCCAGAAAAGGCAAATCCAGAGAGGCACAGAAAGGAGGTTAGCGGCTGCCTGCGCTGGACTGGGACTGAGGATTGACTGTACATGGGCATAGGAGGGGAGAGAGGGCCGCCTGGCTGGCGCAGTTGGTTAAGCACCCGACTCTTGATTTTGACTCAGGTCGTGGTCTCAGGGTCATGAGATCGAGCCTTGCATCAGGCTCCACGCTCGACAGGGAGTCTGCTTGAGATTCTCTCCCTCACCCTCTGCCCCTCCCCCTGCTCACACATGCTCTCTCTCAAATAAAGAAATCTTTAAAAAAAAAAAAAGTGAGAGAAATGTTCTACAAATCAGACTGAGATGATGGTACAGCACTATTCAGTAAACTTACCCCAAATCACTGAATGGTAGACTCAAAACAGGTGAATTTTATGGTATGTAAATTATACCTCAATGAAGCTGCTTTAAAACCGCAGAAAGGGTTGGGGCGCCTGGCTGACTCAGTCGGTACAACATGTGACTCTTGATCTCCAGGTCATGAGTTTAAGCCCCATGTTGGGCACAGAGACTACCTTTAAGAAAAAAAACAGTGTAAACGGCTTAGAGAAGAGTACCTGGCCCAGAATGAGCACTATATAAGTGTTTGTCAGATCAAATAAATAAGCATTGTTCTTGGGAAAACCTGGGCACAGCCCGGTCCCCAAGGATGCTGAGCCACCCTAGTCTGTCTGACCCCTTGTTCACCCCACCTCCTCATCGCAGGGATCTAAAACCGGGATCCTCTTCCCATGAGTCCAGGATGCTGCTAAGCCAGCCATATGTGTCTCCTTTAGCTGCTACTGTCCCTCCGACTGCCAAAAGGCTACGCAGTTTATTAAATGCCTCTTGTTTATGTAGCTCATGATGCCTAGCTGTATTTTATTATATTGAGCCAACTGCTCCAATGCAAGGTTTTGGGGGGGGGGGTGGTGAGGAGAGGTGTGAGGAGGAGGGAATGATCACACTATCGATGGGAGATTCCTTAAAACTATGACTCCAGAAACAGCTGCTGATTACTCACAGAAGCCCACACATCCCTGCCCTCGACAAATGTCACGCCACGGGTTATCTTCAACCCTGCTCAAAATCTGGACAATACCCGCTTAGGTAGAAAGAAGGAAGGAGCTTGGGAGGGAGGAGAGAGTTCGAGAAAGTGAAAAGGGAAATGGATGTGCAAATAGGCTCTGCCACACGTGCAGGAATAGGGAGGCTTTAATTTGTAATAAGTCCCTGAAACAGACAAGAGTCCCAAGCATACAATTCTTGCCAGCGTGTGGCTTTACCATCTTGCCCCCAATCATCCGCATGGAGTTCTCACTTCGCCCTGTTTTATCGCCCACCCTTCATTAGGAGCTGGCCCATTCACTCTGGTCCCACCAGGGTCACATGCTCAGCTGCTCACCATTTCCCACATCAATGCTGTTGGAGTCTATCTTCCCAGCCACTTAAGTGCATCCATCCAAATTTTTTGAGAGGGAAGGAAATATGACTCCATCTCCCCACAGCCTCCTCAGACTTGGCAAAATGGATACCTGGAGTCATGCCCAGGCCTAGTAAGACCAACCCACTTCCCCCACTCGATGTTGGTGTGCATGCAATGATTCAAAGATTATTTACTGAGCGCCCACACATGACAGGACCTGGGTTCCAACCCTAGCAGTGCTTCTCAAACTTGAGCGTGCATTGGCATCACCTGGAGAAACGGTAACACACAAATTCCTGGGCCCTACCCCCAGAGCTACTAATTCAGTAGGTCTGAGGGTGAGGCCTGGATTCAGCATTCCTAATAAGCTCCCAGGGGATGTGAAAGCTGCCGGTTCGTGGACCACCCTAGGAGCGGCACTGTTCTGGAGGATACAAAGGTAATAGTGGGACTTGCCTCATGCAGCTGATAATCCCTTACTGAACAGAAGACACACGTGAGCACACGAACACGCACCAAGCCAAACTGTAACACCTTTTAAAACAAACTGATACCACTTCAGTGTATACATATTTACATCTGAATGCATGTATCTCCATACAGGACTTCTTCGTGGGCAAAGGCCTCACCTTACTCGTTTTTCTGCTTTGAACACCTAATACAACGCCTGGTACACGGTAAATGCTCAATGAAATGCTTAGGGAAGGAATGAGTGAAGGAAGAAGTGCAAATGTGAGCCTTCACCCATTAAATTGTGCGTAACAAAGTTTCATGTCTGGTAGCACATTTCTCTGCCTTATCAGAAACCAATGATCCTAGGAAATAATCATTTTAGTACTTAATTTTTTGATGTCAGGCTATTAATTTGATTTTGCCTAAAATATCTAACTTACAAACAATGTACTAAAACTTGGTTTTTAAAAATCAGTGAGTCAACAAGCACCGACAGAGCACAAGGACTGTGCCTAGAATATTCTGTGCTGGATTCCACAGTGAGCATGACATATGTGCTTCCTGACCTCCGAAAGTTCAAAGTCGGAGTTTCTTCTGTAGATGATATTCTCCATACTTGAGTTTAAAGCCCACTGGAGCCTTTCCTAAGATCTAACTCTAGTGAAAATGCCAAAGTCTCTGGCTCTGAATCCTAGTTTGCTGGCTATGGGTCTTGGGGTCAATTACTTAACCTCTCTGTGCTTCTTCCTCGTCCCTGAAACGTGGATAACAGTGGAGCCCCCATCCAAGGACTAGAATGAAGATCAAGTTCATCGATGTCATGCACTTACAACAGAGCCTGGCACATAGAAAGTGGCTGTTAAATGCACACTCATTTTTATTACCGTCATCATCATCGTTACTATCTCCATCATCATCGAAACCTAACCCTCCCCACCCCCCTCCAGGAGCCCAAGATGCTATCAGCTTATAGAGTGTTAACCTGAGAAGCAAGGAGAGGAAGAAAACTGGGTGTCTGAGGCCTCAAAAGCTGGTCTTACAGCTTCTCGCTCCACCCCTATTTTTCCCGCTCCCCTCCAATCCTCTTTCGCAACGGCTTCTTGAAAAGTCCAACCCGTTTACACATCAGGGCCATGGCTGTGATGGCTTGAGTCCAGGACGAAGCTGGCAGGATCAAGGAAAGACAGGCCCCTCTCATTCAGCCACACACAGTCTGCTTGTCACCCTTTTGGAAACCAGTGACTCAGATGTAACTCTCCTACAAGGTGGCAGCTGGTGGGCTTTGGCAAAGCACACAAAGGAAGCGCATTCTCTCTCCCAGTGACCCAGGGCACCAAGGAGAAGGTCTTAACACAGTTCTCATTCACGCTTTAGCCTAATTAAAATGGCATTACCAGTTGCCGTGGCGGGTTTCTTCGGCCAGCTGCAACTGGTTCTCTTCTCTGGAGCTTTTTCTTCTTGTTTTTGTAGTTTATTGATTCGCCAACATGGATTTGAGGATGCTCCGATTGGGCGATAGCAGCTCCACTCTCTTTCCTCTCTCCCCTGCCCTGAGACCCCCGGTCTGAGACAATTATTTGCTGTCTCTGCTTATCTAAACTGGCTCGGAGGCCTCACAATGGGCACATCTTTGTAAACCAATAGCCCAAACTCTTCGGGGTTAACAAATGCACTTCATTCTATAATTTAGCCTAACACTTCCCAGGGGCCAGGAACCCACATTTTATAAAACCCAGACCCCCTTGGCCTGCCCACCTCAAAAAGACAGTGTCCACTCTGGGATCTGGCGGGCTGAGGTGACGGGTAACAAAATGGATCTCGCATCCCCTCCGCAAATTCTTAATTTCTTCCTCTCACGAGGGGGCTACTTGTCTGCAAAAATCTCCAGGAAATTCTGTGAATAACTCAGTTTTTCCTGCCTTGCTTACAAACCAAGTGCCACCTTGCAGTTCAGGGCACATCACTCCTTAGAAGTGATACAACGGCATTTAGGGAGGGGTTCAACCACCTCAACGAGCAAAAACAGTTCAACTCCAAGTTGAGATTTACAGGGACAGAGCAACAGGGTTTATACTATTTGGGACGGGAAGCAGAGAGACAGTAAAAGATTAAACGATACCCCAGTAAACCCACTACCATGACCCCCAGTCCTCTTCTCACCCTGCAGTCTTCATTCTTTTATCCATTTGCTCATGTGTTCACCACACCCTTACAGAGTACCAAAGCAACCGGATATGGCATGCTGGTTAAGGGCGTGGGCTTTGGGTTGAAGCAGACCTGCTCGATTTGCAGTTCTACCATTCCACTGGCTCTGAGGGTGGGCAAGTCATTGGGCTTCTCTAAGCCTCAGTTGCCTCATGCAACTGAGCATGATTGTGGGAGCTGAGACTGCATATGTAAACCACTTGGCACGGTGCCCCACACAGGGCTCAGCTATGCATTATGTGATGATTGTGATGGTGATGTGATGAGGAGGAGGAGGAGGAGGAAAAAGAGGAGGATTAGGACAAGGAGGAGGACCACTCTTGAGTCTTGGGAGGTAGCCAGTGGTAGCTGCTGAACTGGCTGTTAGTCCAGATCAATAGCTAAATTTCTTTTCCAACTCCACAATTCCCAGCCATGTTTTTTTTGGGATGAGAAACTTCATTTGATCCCTCCAAACCGTTGGGATTCCAGCTCCCAGTTTGTGGGGATGCCAGCCCCTGACAAGGGTAGTAGGTGGGGAAGTCAAAGAGCGGATTCCATTTTGCTTTTCCCTCTTAGCCGTGATCCCCTCTCTTCTGGGATCATCTGGGATGGCCAAATTGAACCCAGGAGGAAGGAAATCCACCTCTTCTCCAGTCCCTCATTCTCAAGCTTGGAGTTCAACCTAGTAAGTGCTGGAAACCAGCAAGGACCCTGTTCTAATTGAGTGTAAAGTTAAGCCCTTTCATTGCAACTTGGCAGGTGACCAAGTATTGGTTCAAGTATGCCAGGTATGCCAGGCATAAAACAAACCTCAACCCTTCAGATTCTTCTCTTTGATGAACATTCAGTGGAAAGACAAGATGAAATCACCACGAGACCCTTGTGATGGGAGTCCACAGGTGCCTTATGCCATTTCCTTGAGCTCTCACAAAGTTTTTTCTTCTCCATGTGTTTTCATACCCTTTGACACTTTTTTTTTTTTTAAGATTTTATTTATTTATTTGAGACAGAGAGAATGAGAGAGAGAGAGAGAGCACATGAGAGGGGGGAGGGTCAGAGGGAGAAGCAGGCTCCTTGCCGAGCAGGGAGCCCGATGCGGGACTCGATCCAGGGACTCCAGGATCATGACCTGAACCGAAAGCAGTCGCTTAACCAACTGAGCCACCCAGGCACCCCCCCTTTGACACTCTTAAGAATTCTAAGGAGGGCACCTATTGAACTCACTTAACAGATAAGGAAACTGAAGAGGACAGAGGCAATATGGCACTCCCAAGATCACACAGCTGTCACTGGAACAGTAAAAGTTAGCACCCCAGTCTCCTGACACCAAACTTGTGCTCTTCCCCTCCTCCCCCACCCCCTTCAAGCCAACATTCAGCTGCGGGACTGAGCTTGTAAACTCCCTGCCAGCAGACTGAGGGGATGGATTGCTTGTTACTTGAATAGGGGAGGAGTCCGTAGTCCTGAGTCTAGGAATCGAGGGAGCCTCAGAGCTAACCTACATTACTGTCCATCTGAAACGGGATTGGCAGTAGCTCAGGGCACTGAAAAGATGGTGCCCAGGAAGAGTTCTCCACTTGCCTCCCACCCACGTCTTCTGTGGCTCCTTCTGTCCTGAGTTTACTCCTTCATCCCATCCACCCAGCAGCTTCTCTTACTTGGCTCTCCAAAGGGGAAGGCATAGACAACCCAGGCCAAATGAGCTCCAATGGCATCAAATGGCCTATATAAATCAACAGGGTCCCACAGACTCAGAGTTGGGCTCCTACACAAAATATGCCCAATCTACTTCTTCTGAAACTAGGGAAAGGAGGCAACAACTTAAGCTTGTCGGTCTCCTAACAGTCCATAATACAAAACATGCAGGGCCAGATCAATGCCATACCAGAAGACATGCACTCCACAGAGCATGTTCATACACATACCTTGGGGTAGGTGCATCAGAGTGGCTTTAATGAAAAGCCTCCTGCCACTGTCCTCTTTAAATTATTGTTCTACTCCTTGCATAGCTTTGTCCCTTGACTACAAACCACCGGAATCACTCTCCCCAGGACCACTGTAGGATGTCAGCTTCAGGCTTCCCCTCCTTCAGACTAATACACACCAGCACAGCTCCAGTGAATGAGAGACCCCAGAGTGGGCAGTGGCCTCCACAGTGAGTATGTGCATCACGGGATTACTTCCTTGAGGAGGGGTTCCTAACCCTTGCTGTGCCATGGCCCCTTTGGCAGGCTGGTGAAGCCTATGGACCCCTTCTCAGAATTCATAATACATGAAATACAACATATAGAATTGTCAAGCAAATAAATTGCATCAGAATGCTGTTATCCAAACACTAAACAGAAAATGGGTCATAGAATATTATGTGTGCTTATCGATACATGAAATAACAAGCTCTAGTGGCACATCTAATACAACCATGGATTTTGAAGTAGTGAGCATATTTTGAGATCTCTCTAGGAACTGTAAGATGATGCAGAAATGCCTAGGATTTCTATTAGCGACCAAAGCACAGGTACAGGGAACACAACTATGGTTTGTGTCTTTTTTTTTTTAACTGAAGGAAATATCCAAGTTTAGTTTAAGGTTAGTGACACTAAAGATGTCATTTTTTCCTAGACTTAATGAATTCTACCCACTGACCATCTTGGTGGAAGGGAGGTTTCCAGGTTAGGACCAATCCTTGTCCTAGAGCAGAGCTACCTGGATGGATTGCTGAAGAAATGGATGAGCCATCTGGATCAATGAGAGCATATGTGAAAAATTAGTTGTCACTGGGGAGGGTTAGAGGGACAATTCCTAAATATTGAAATAATACTCTGAGCCCCTAACGACAAAGAAATGATGATGTTCTAGGGCATAGCATTAATAAGCATGGTGAAACCACAGCTGAAACGATCCCAGTGCAAGGGATCCACAGACCCACCCTGGTACAATGAAAATGACAGGGTCCTGGATTTTTCTAACTTGCTCACTTGTTATCCATTACGTTACCTCTCTAGGTATTAAAAGAACTTTCTAGATCAGTCCTGCCATGCCACATCCTTGGATAAACTGTCCAACATACCACAGTCCAGAAAAGGTTCATGTGTAGAAGGGTGACTTTGGCAGCCATTTTTGGTACCATAGGTCCCTGCCCCTCTTTATGCCATAGTTGACTGGACCAAGGGTGAGCACCAGCTTCAAGAGTAGCCTAACTATTGGCTGGTCAGCAGCCAAGGGTATGGCTTGATTCTTTTTTTAAATGATCTGGGTCAAGCAGGCTCTCTCTCTCTCACTTTCTCTTCTAGAAAGTGAACGGAGACATTGCAAGGAGGAGGCAATTATGGGTGGAAATCAAAGCTGAAAGAAAATATAGAAAAGGCCAGACTTGGATTCAGGGTCCTAAGAGGGAAGAATCCAGAGAGAAGCCGAGTCCAGATAATGGTACAGCACTCGCTGCACTAGAGACCAGGAGCCCTGATGATGGGTCCCTAGGATGGCTTCAGATTCGTACTCTTTTCCACTTCCTGTCTCGGTAAAGCCTCCGCTTTCTGTTTCCACAGGAAAATCTCATGAACAGGGTTCAGAGGGTCTTTGAAAAAGAGTCACATTTTAATATCACTAACCTGGAACTAAAACATTTCCTTCTCCTCCTTCTGGGAAGCCTTCTATAACCTCTAAGATTGGATGAGATGCTCCAACAATGTGTTCCCAAGCCCCTTCCACCTACTCTTATCAATGTAGGAACAATGTTCGTTGTAATGCCTACTTACATCTCTCTACCCCACTTTAGACCGTAAGTTCCTTGAGGGCAGGAACACTGTGGCCTCCTGTGGATTCACAGGGCTTGGCACAGCAAGTGTACTATACTTCATAAATTGTACTGAATCAAATAAAGAATGAAACTTCTACAGGAAGTTATGGGGACATTATGAATAACAACTGAATGATGCAAGCTTAGCATCCTAGCCATAACTCTCAAAAGGGAAATAATGGAGCAAATACCAAACCCTGTAGGAGAATATTAGAATTGAGGCCTGTCATACAACTGGATTAAGGCAATTCAGTTCACTGAACATTTACTGTGACCTACTATGGGTCACACCCCCTTCCCATAAGGATTTAACAAACATGCGTAAGGCATGCAGAAATATCTCAGACATAAGGCAGAATGAGACACATACTATACAAGACAGGTCAGTTGGAGGAAAACTGCCTCTAGAGCTGGGATCAGATGACCTATATCTAAATCCTGGCCCACCACTTAGCAATAGAAACTTCAACAAGTTGCTAGACGAAGCCTCAATTTTGCTGTCTGTAAAACGGGGCTGATGATATTTATCTCATAGAAGAGTTATGAAGATTAAATGCCACCATTACACAAAAGGACCTCCTACTACAACTTGTACCGAACAGATGTTCCTTAAAGGTCTGGATCTTTCCCTCAGGTATTAAAAAAAAAAAAAAAAAAAAAAGGTTTAATAGTACATTGTCGGCAAGGTGGTGGCAGTAAAAGATAGAAATTTGACCCGTGGCGTATCACTCCTAAATCCACTTTACCCGTGACTGTGCTGGAAGAAAATTTTACTGTATTTGGAGCAGGCTGGAAAGAAGGTTCAGCTCAGCGCTAGAAACCAAAACGGAACTACAATGTGAGCCACATGTAAAATGTTAACTTTCTCTAGTAGCCACACTAAACCAAAAAGTAAAAAGAAACAGGTGAAATTAATAATATATTTCATTTAACCCAATAGATCTGAAACATTATTTCAATATGTAATCAGTATAAAAACGCAATAACGATGTATTTTACAGTCTTTCACTTGTACTAGGTCTTAGAAACCCAGCGTGTACCTTCACTTGGAGTACCTCACGCAGCAAGCGGCTGCCGTGCGGGACAGCACAGGGCCAGCTGGTGTGACGACAGCTGTGGGGGTCACCACAGTGGAAAGTGACTCTATTTTTTTTAAGATTTATTTATTTATTTGAGAGTGGGTGGGGGGAGAGCACACGCTCAGAGGGAGAGGCAGAGGGAGAAGCAGACTCCCCACTGAGCAGGGAGCCCAATGCGGGGCTCTATCCCAGGACCCTGGGATCATGATCTAAGCCAAAGGCAGACGCTTCACCGACTGAGCCACCCAGGCACCCCTGAAATTGATTCTGAGACAGTGGATGAGAGCTCAAACTCTGGAACCAGAATGGGTTCTGGTGTGGCCTCGTGACTCACCAGCCATGTGACGTTGGGCAAGTGACTTCAGCTCCCTGTGCCTAACCTCTCCATCTCTACCAGGGGAAGAGTAATGCCAGCTTCTAGAGCTGGGGAGGATGAAATGAACTGATGCATGCCAAATACTTAGAACCGCATCAGGCACATAGTGAGCTGTCAGTAAATGGTAACAAGTGCGATTAAGACAACTCTGGGGGAGGGGGGCAGGAAGAGAGTAGTAGAGAAGCTGAAAACTTACGAAACGATCAGGGTTCTGCTACTTCCTGTTCAGAGTCATCCACGCTGATTAGGCCACTCTGCTGTGCCCCACACGTGGCCACCGAGAGTAGAAACCGTGGTACTGAGCAGCCCAGCATGAAACGATCCTGGAGGGTGGCAGGCCCTTGAGTTTGCAATCTAAAGGCGATCTGCGGAGCTTTGGTTCCAATTAGGAAGGCAAAGCTGGCCCAAATACCGTTCTCCACAGCTTGGCAGGAAAGGCCATTTGCAACAAACCAGACCATGCCTCCCATTTTCTGTCTCTGTTTCTCTGTTCAAACATTTGTAAGTCATTCCGAATTTGGGAGAGGTGGCGGCAGCAACTATTTTAAAAGGCAGAGCCAGGATCAAATGAAGGCAGGCCAAACCCACGAGTGGCCAGGGGGATTGGAAGCCAGAATACGAATCATGAAAATAAAGACGAAATTAAGAGCAATAAAATTCACATCTGCTGAATGCAGGCAATTATGTCTTCCTGGAAATAACTTCTGATTCTTACAGATTAAGTGCTATCTACATCTCTCAACCTATGACTGGCACGAGTTACTGTAGATGCCTCCACTTCTATTTACTCTGTTGTTGAAGTTTTACAGACATACAGTAAAATGCATCGATCTGAAGTGTACAGCTCGAACAACCGTTACATACATCCACAGCCAGGTTAGCAGTGTTCAGGTGAAAACATGGACTATTTCCAGTGCCCCAGCAGACTGCCTCGGGTCCCTTCCCAAGAATACCCCCTTCCAGGATAACCGCTCTTCTAACCTCTATCTCTGTAGATCAGCTTTGCCTGGGTTTGAACTTCACATAAATGATATGCCTCTCTTTTCTCTGCTTGGTCCTCAAGCACGTACTTAAGCATATTATAGCAGAGAAAATAAAGGGAAGGGAAGGACATGAGATCTGTCTCATTTATACAATCTAATACTGAAAACGGACACCAGAAAAGCAGCCCTCAAGAGGATGACCGGCCCCCGAGCACACGGACAGGCCACCCTCGGGGCCTCCGATGCTAACGCCTGAACACTCGTGCCCTAGGTTCCCAGGTGTCCAAGTAAGTCCGCCTCTAGTACGGCTGGGTAAAACATCAGGCCCACAGCCATCGGGCACTGAGCTGCATCATAACAAGATTCAGCTTTAGCTGGAAAAAGGCAAGGAGGTCTCCCTCCCCCCAGGGACGTCCTTCTCAGTTTCACGTGCCAAGTAAGAGCTGGAGACGGCCAGCCTGGGTTTGAAGCCCAGCTTTGCCACTTCCTAGCTGTGTGACCTCATGCAGGTGTCTTCACCTCTCTGTGCCTGGGTTTTGTCATCTGAAAAATGGGGATAGCAACAGTACCTACACTTCATTAGGTGCATTATAAGGACTAAATGTTATAATAACAGTGCTTGAAACATGGTACCTCATAAAGATCAGCTATCGTTGTTCCTATTATACCTAGACAATATCCTTAATGCCTTCAGAGACATCTGGAGGGCACAAGATAGACCTAAAAATGTGCAGCATGCACATATAAACACACACTTGCAGGTGCGCACACACACGTACACACGGGTATGTGCGTGGGCACCAAACGAACACACATGGGCACACATATACATGCACACATATTTGCACATGTGAATGCATGTGCACACACACACATATGCACCTTCAACTCCCCTCTCCTCAGAAATTCTCATCTTCCTAGAAAGCTCCTGCTCGTTAAAAACCAGAGGTAAGAGATCAAAGCAAAGGAAGTGTGAAACAGGGAGAGGAACCTCATTCATGAGGAACGTATTTGCCATAAGCAGGTCTGGGGAACGCAGGCGTCTCACTCCCTGAGTGCACGCTGGGTTCACACATCCTGAAATGACATTGCGCGAGCTGAAATTCACAAAAAGGCCCCCAACCACAGCGGGTATTCACGGGAGGAGAAAGGGAGTTGGATTATTCTCATTCTCAGAAGAGCAAACACAGAGATCTAAAATCATGTCCTCCCAGAATATCATCTCAGAAATTCCATCCACCTCTAGAATTACATAACACCCATGAAATGCTCCAAAGCCCCAGGACTTAAGAGAGACAGTTACATGGCACTAGGCAGTAGTGCCCTTGCCTCTAAAAGGTATATCTAACAACTCGAAAGATTTTTTTTTCCTAGAGAGCAACGAAAACTTTTGGAGACACTGTAATCCCAGTAAGAAAATTTCCTCCTAAAATGTTTTCTAGTATAATTACAAACATCCTGGAACCTATTTCTCTCCAGCATCTTACCCAGGGGGTTGCCATGAATGAAAATATACTGCTATACTTCACAAGAGGGTCAGAAAGAAGCAACTCAAAACCCAATTTTAAACATCAACTCAACAAGGCTGAGGATAAGAGGCTGGACCAGCAATGATGTTTAAACACCTCTGCACTCCCAGGAAGGCCAATAACTTACTGTACAAAATCAAGAAAGATCTTTCTAAGCAGAAATAGTTATACCTCTTTAGGGCACACATAAGGAAGGACCTCAAAGAATTTCAGATCTAGCAGTTTCTTCTTGTTTTATGATTAAAGAAGAGAGGACTAGAAAATTCTCCCTCCCCAGCCTGCGTGGTGTGTGTGTGTGTGTGTGTGTGCGTGTGTGGCCAAAGTCCAAATTTTACTGTTGACTCAAAATCTTGCTAATACTGTGTCTATTTCTTCTCTAACTGCTAGCCAGCAAATGTTGATATGAGCCAAAATTACTTGGACTTCAGCCATAGCATGCATATAAAGACAATGAAATTTTACTTCCTTTTCCTCATCATTAATGAGCTTATTGGCTCAAAGTGCTTTAAAGTTCTCCAAAGTAGTTGTGGTTTATAAACACTCCAATAGCATCCCTATAAAAACTACAATGTCCACCTGTCTCTTTGGCCCTCGGTTAAAAGATTGCCTAAAATTAGCGATCTGATTACCATTTAATTCCCTTTCAGTAACAAGGAAAAAAATCAACCAATGCCCACAGGTGCTAGTTAACAGAGTATTTCACAAAATTTAAAAGGTATGCCTTCAAAATTAGAATCTTGTGTCCCTAATGCCTGGTGGGCACAGTTTGACTTTTTGGCAGGCAGGAAAGAGAAAATTCTTAATTCTGACCTGAAGGTGAATTAATGAAAAATCACCCCTCAGCTCCTGACTTGCTGAAAAGAACCAGAGAGCAGGACATTAGGCCCCCTAATACTGGACTTCATTTCAGAAGCATGTGGAGACACTCCCATTTTGACAACTATGCCCACCCAGCTTCTTACCACCCAGCAGACACCCAGTGGCACCCGCAAGCTGGGGGAAGTCAAACATACCATTAGGACAAAAATTAAAGTCTGTTTTCCTTCAAAAGAGTTGGCAACGTTACTGATTAAATTTTTATGACAATAAAAGCTGTGTAAGGCAGCTCATAAATCTCATGTTAAAAAAAAAAAGTTTAAAACACATTAAGCCTGATTTTGCTATGCAAAGACCAACCATGTAACTATTAAAGGAGATGCCACAGAAGAAGATTTGGTGACACAGAAGATATTCTTGTTCTAATAAGTGAAAAAAACAAAAAGCTGTTTAAAAAGCAGTATGTAGACCATAAGCCCATTTTATTATAATATGTACAGGGGAAAAACCTGGAGGATATACACAAAAACACGGAGAGATTCCCTTTGGGTAACAGATTTAGAGATTATTTTTATTTTTATTTTTATAAAAAGATTTTATTTATTTATTTGAGAGAGAGAATGAGAGAGAACACATGAGAGGGGATAGGGTCAGAGGGCAAAGCAGACACCCCGCCAAGCAGGGAGCCCGATGCGGGACTCGATCCCGGGACTCCAGGATCATGACCTGAGCCGAAGGCAGTCGCTTAACCAACTGAGCCACCCAGGCGCCCGAGATTATTTTTATTATTTCTATTTTGTTGATCTTTATTTTTCAAATCTACTGAACAGATCTTATGCTTGTAGACTAGGAAAAAAATTTTTTTCTAACTGCTGCAAAACTTAGTTTCACTCAAGGCCTAAATCTGCCAAGAGTCCAAGATCACAACTGGGTCAAAATCCTTTCTTACAATAATCTACAACCATACACAACCACATGGGTGAATTTCACAAACATAATACCAGGCGGAAGAAGCCAGACGCGAAGGCGAACGGAGTGATTAATTTACCTGAAACACACAAAAGCGACGGAAGAACAGTAGGATGTCAGAAGTGGGGGTGGTAGGTAGCCTGGGGCGGAGGACTTGGCATTATGGAGTCTCCTGCGTTACTTCCAGGGTTTCTAGCTGTGCTCAGTGGGGAGAAGCTGGAAGAAGTGAGTCTCTGCCAACTGCCAAACTCTGTGTGCGCTGCTCGAACTAGGAGACCTATTTAAAAACACCTAACCAACCCCTTCTAAAAGACGAGTCTGGCGTCCACAAGAGATGTCTGCTGTGTGCTGTACCGGCGGGGGGGGGGGGGGGGGGGGGGGGGGGGCCGTTCTCCCCCCGGGCACACCACCTACCCCCAACCCCAAAAACCCGGAACAAGCTACGCTCAAAAAC